>NC_140584.1:868453642-869653642 GCF_964204655.1 Triturus cristatus | reverse complement strand
AGGTGTGTTTCACCAGTGTAAACTAATCCGTGCATTTTTTTACCCCCCCTCCCTTTTTAATAAAGTTTCGCCAAAGCAGTGTTTTACGGAAAGCCAATATGCAAATGTGGGCCACTTTTTTTTAAGCGTGACCGGGCCGATTTTTAATTCCAATCCAACCCTGCGCCCAGAGCCCAGTGAACTGTGCTCGGTGCTACTGCTAACCTCGTCCTGCTGCCAGCCTATGTTTGCCAGGGGCATGAGAAGTGGCTCGAGGGATAGGAAGGAGAGAATAAGGTGTCAGAGAGGCGAGAGAAGGGAAGCATAGGAGCTGAGAAGGACTGAACGAGGGGAGATAGAGCGCAGGAGCACTTGAGATGAGAAGAGAAGAGAGTGGATTGAGAGGATGGTAGGCGGAAGACTGGAATGAGGGGCACAGATAGCGTCCTTTCTGAACACGGGGGTCACCATGGACTCCATGAACCTGGACGCCTACCGCCTGTCCCAACTAACAGCCACGGAGGAGATCCAGAGTGGAAGGTGCTCCATCAACTTGTTAGGGGCCTGAGGGTGCTTGTAGCAGAGGGTGGGGCTGGGGAATGTGGAGAGGGGGTTGAAAGTGCAACAAAGCAGCACTGTTTAAGACTTTACCGCCTTTGCAGTGTAGGTATGTTGCACGCATAGTGCGCATTTTTGAAGTTTTGAACCACTGAGCATGGTGTGTGGTCGTCACTGAAAAGGCAAGGGAAGTAATTTGACCAACATGACCGTTGCAGCGCCTTCTCTTCAGAGTTGACCAGTTCTCGATTTCGGAGGAACTAAAGCAACGAGCTGCTGTTAGATGGGAACATCATAGGGATTTGTGCTCGACGTCACCGCTTTGAACTCGCGTGAACTCAGGGGTTGTGCTCAACGTCACCGCTTTGAACTCGCGTGAACTCAGGGGTTGTCTATGAAGGGAAGAAGCAGTTCTTCCAGGCGCATATGAATACTGATTCACTTTACTACTGATTGAAGAAATATTGCCGAAGAGGACGTTTACTGGAAGAGCTCCGCAGTCCGTTTGCAAATTACATTTAAATTCCTTGGATGACAACTCTTTGTAAATGTGCCATCTTGAAATCCTTCAGTTTCACTTCTGGTGAATTCCCTCCTCTTTGGCACATTGGCGCGCCGGTACCTGCTTCTTCCCGCCCGTCCTTCCTCCCGCTATGTGCTTTACCATTCCTCCAAGTCCTCCAGCTCCTGTCCTTCATCACTGACCCATCCTCCTCTTTTCCAGCCCCTGTTGTTCTTTATCCCTTCTGTTGTGCCTCCTTTATTCTCCCCTCACTTACTTCATTACCAGATTCGTGCCTCACTTCCTATTGCATAAACCGGCGGCAAACAGCATTTCAGGCAGGTTGTTGTTCTGAAGGGCAGCTCCCTTAGTGTTGCTTCACTGTAGAGTTTAATACTTTCTATCATCAAATCTGATTTAACTTAATGAAGAACTTGGTAAATCGATTATATTACCTGTTTGTTAAAGTATTTCACAGAGCATATGTTTTAGGAGCCGAGTCACTGTGACTCCGCCCGCTTGCGGAACTCTGAAATCGCAAATTTACAAGCCCCTTGCGAGACATTTACGCTGCCATTGTGTCACTTCTGTGACGCAGTGGCGGCGTAAACCATGCGCCATTTTGCGCCTTATTTACAACGTGACGCATCTAGGAAGATGCGTCACGTTGTAAAACCCTGCGCTACATTAAACCTGCGTCAGGTTTAATGTATGCAGGGTGGGAGTTCCGTCGGAAAAAGCCTTGGAAACGTGACGCTGCTGCGTCAAAACCCTGCGCCTGCTTGGGGCAGGCGTAAGGCATGACGCAGCATGTTAGGTATGGGCAGCCCCTGAGCCTTGCTGGAGTTGCGTCGTGGTGTTACATGACTCCAGCAATGCGCCGCCCTTATGCCATCAGATGCGTCACGCATCTGTTAAGCCGTGCGACACGATGCGCTGCATTGTAAATGCGGCGCATCTGTGGTGGCGCAAGGGTAAACTTGCGTGACGCATCTTTCCTGGCGCATCCCTGCTGATTTGCAGGGATGCACCAGGAAACATAAATCTGCCCCAGAGTTTTCTGGTAACTCTGCAGAATTCTGCGGAGTGAAACTCCGCAAACTCTGCCCAGGCCTATTTTTAACAATCATACCTGTCAATCTGCACATCTGTTGGCCTGGCAGCCATGAGTGATAGCACCTAGAATCACTCAGAAAGCAACCTAATTTCCATTTTTATCCACATTTTAAAAATAAATACAGACAGGAAAGTAAATGTTTTTCCGTCTGTATTTATCTTTATAAATCAGCAAAAATGGAAAACAGGGAACCATAATGATTATTAATGATTGTATGCCACTGTTACAGGCCTTTTGCTGGGAGCATTGATTGTTATGGCCTTCTAGGAGCCCCTATTATTCTTGTTCATTGTTTTGCCGTCTTAATATATTTTTTGATTATATTTATTTTAGCTTGTAGCTTATTCGACTAGTCTGCAGTACATGGTTGTTGTTTTTAATTCATTTAATCAATTTGCACCCTGTGGGGGTCCCATAGACCCTGGAGGGACACTAGGATTTTTTGTTTATGAATTTAATCATTTTTTGTTTAACTCCCCACACTTCTCCCATAGAGGCTTTATGGGTCCTGGAGGGACAACATTTTATTTACATTTTATAGATTTGTGCCTGCCCCTGATGACTACCACTGGGGTGCATGGGTCCAGGAGGGGCAATAGGCATTTTAAAAAAAAATCATTTAATCAATTTGTGCCTTTCCCTGACACCCAAATGGACTTGTGGGCCCTGAAGGGCCACCAGCCTAGCTGCCTAGTTTTCTGAAGGCTTGTGTGTGACATTTGTTTGTTTTCTGTCTGCTTATGAGTGACAGTCTGCTGAGTGAAATTCTACTGTCAAATGTGAACAGAAACCTTCGTAAATGTAACTCAGACAAAACTGAGATTGTCGTTACGAAGAGCCAGGATCTAGAACTGGAATTCCTAATTTTGCCCCACCGAGTTGGGAGATGCTCTGTCCCCTAAGAAATATGTAAAGAGCCTTGGCGTCCTTATTGAAGGTGAGCTTTCAATGAGACTCCAACTTGGTGCTGTGAGCTCTTCTTGCTTCCTACTGCTCCTCGGGATCAGGAACATTTCTAAGTTCCTCACCTCAAAGGCTCTCATCCGAGTAGTAATTGCCTTGCTCATATCCAGGCTACATTACTCTAACTCCCTTCCAGTGGGTCTCTCTAAGACTCTCCTTCATTGGCTCCAAATAGTCCAAAACCATGTAGACTGCTTAATACTGCGACCGACAAAATACTGCCACATTAACACTCTATTGAGGGATCGCCACTGCATTCCCGTGGAACAAAAGGACTGTATTTAAAACAGGGTGCATCATCTTTAAAACTCTAGAAGGCAAAAGTCCTGCCTTCATTACGTCCCGTCTTTGTAAATACTCTCCCAACAGGATATTGCGTTCCTCTTGTAAGATTCTTTTCTCGGTACCTGAGTTTAAAAAAATATAAAATAGGTGGTGCCAGTTTTTCAGTCATTGCCCCGTGTCTGGAACTTATTTCCTCTAAAGATTTGACTGGCTTCAAGTTACAATAAATGTAGACAATCACTCAATACTTGGCTTTTCCACTAAGGATATAATTAGTGTCTCTTTTAGTAGTCAGTGGTTAGTCCTTCTTCGCCTTAGCGCCATTAAACTGATTGGTGTACACGGGCTCAATAATCCTGTTAACATAATATTACAAATGTATGACATTTTGAGTGACGCTTTTTTGTGACTAAATGATAGACCAGAATTTGGGTACCTCGCGGAGAGTTTTCTGCTATTGCATCCTGATGTATCACACAACAATGAACATTTACCATATACAAGCCACATCTATTTGTGCTGTCAATGCTTGTTGGCAGTATCAACCAAATGAGTAATAACATCCTTACCATTGGTAACCTGCCACTACTCTAAAATCATGCCAGTGAACTAATTTATACAACTACTTGACTTGTCATGTAGTTCACTTACTTTTTGAAAGCACAGAGCCCCCACTATAACAACATGGCAGTCAATTGGTGCAAGTGTTTGCTCTAAGCACAATAGCACCTGAAGTTTCTGGCTTGGTGAGGGCTTCTGCGGTACAAAAGGGGGTGGTGATGGATGGAGCATCAGAACCAATCAAACACTCACACCCAGTCAACAGATCTGGGTTTGATCCATCACTGTTCTTTAGCCCACTCTGCCACCCCAGTTCAGACATGGCCATATGCAAATCAGTCTGACCCTGTGCCTCATGGGAACAGTCCAGCCCGAACTTCCAAGCCATGCCTTCCCTGGACCGGAAACAAGCTTCCTAGAACCGGTTTCTGGCATTTCAGCCGTCTTCAGCCAGGCTTGCCTGAATCCAGTGGCAAAGTGAGCAAGGGACTCATGTCTGAGCATACCATGCCAACTTATGGCGAACAAAGCGGTACAAAAGGGGGTGGTGATGGACGGAGCATCAGAACCAATCAAACACTCACACCCAGCCAACAGATCTGGGTTTGATCCATCACCGTTCTTTAGCCCACTCTGCCACCCCAGTTCACACATGGCCATATGCAAATCAGTCTGACCCTGTGCCTCATGGGAACAGTCCAGCCCAAACTGCCAAGCCATGCCTTCCCTGGACCGGAAACAAGCTTCATAGGACCGATTTATGGCATTTCAGCCGTCTTCAGCCGGACTTGCTTGAATCCAGTGGCAAAGTGAGCAAGGGACTCACGTCTGAGCATACCCTGTCAACTTATGGCGAACAAAACGGTACAAAAGGGGGTGGTGATGGACGGAGCATCAGAACCAATCAAACACTCACACCCAGTCAACAGATCTGGGTTTGATCCATCACCGTTCTTTAGCCCACTCTGCCACCCCAGTTCAGACATGGCCATATGCAAATCAGTCTGACCCTGTGCCTCATGAGAACAGTCCAGCCCGAACTGCCAAGCCATGCCTTCCCTGGACCGGAAACAAGCTTCCTAGGACCAGTTTCTGGCATTTCAGCCGTCTTCAGCCAGGCTTGCTTGAATCCAGTGGCAAAGTGAGCAAGGGACTCATGTCTGAGCATACCCTGCCAACTTATGGCGAACAAAGCGGTACAAAAGGGGGTGGTGATGGACGGAGCATCAGAACCAATCAAACACTCACACCCAGTCAACAGATCTGGGTTTGATCCATCACCGTTCTTTAGCCCACTCTGCCACCCCAGTTCAGACATGGCCATATGCAAATCAGTCTGACCCTGTGCCTCATGGGAACAGTCCAGCACGAACTGCCAAGCCATGCCTTCCCTGGACCGGAAACAAGCTTCCTAGGACCGGTTTCTGGTATTTCAGCCGTCTTCAGCCAGGCTTGCTTGAATCCAGTGGCAAAGTGAGCAAGGGACTTACGTCTGAACATACCCTGCCAACTTATGGCGAACAAAGCGGTACAAAAGGGGGTGGTGATGGACGGAGCATCAGAACCAATCAAACACTCACACCCAGTCAACAGATCTGGGTTTGATCCATCACCGTTCTTTAGCCCACTCTGCCACCCCAGTTCAGACATGGCTGTATGCAAATCAGTCTGACCCTGTTCCTTCATTACGACCCGTCTTTGGAAATACTCTCCCAACAGGATATTGCGTTCCTCTTGTAAGACTCTTTTCTCGGTACCTTAGTTTAAAAAAAAAGAGAATAGGTGGTGCCAGTTTTTCAGTCATTGCTCTGTGTCTGGAACTTATTTCCTCTAAAGATTTGACTGGCTTCAAGTTACAATAAATGTAGACAATCACTCAATACTTGGCTTTTCCACTAAGGATATAATTAGTGTCTCTTTTAGCAGTCAGTGGTTAGTCCTCCTTCGCCTTAGCGCCATTAAACTGATTGGTGTACACGGGCTCAATAATCCTGGTAACATAATATTACAAATGTATGACATTTTGAGTGATGCTTCTTTGTGATTAAATGACAGACCAGTATTTGGGTACCTCTCGGAGAGTTTTCTGCTATTGCATCCTGATGTATCACACAACAATGAACATTTACCATATACAAGCCAGATCTATTTGTGCTGTCAATGCTTGTTAGCAGTATCAACCAAATGAGTAATAACATCCTTACCATTGGTAACCTGCCAATACTCTAAAATCATGCCAGCGAACTAATTTATACAACTACTTGACTTGTCATGTAGTTCACTTACTTTTTGAAAGCACAGAGCCCCCACTATAACAACATGGCAGTCAATTGGTGCAAGTGTTTGCTCTAAGCACAATAGCACCTGAAGTTTCTGGCTTGGTGAGGGCTTCTGACAGTTGAGTGCAATTGCCACACTACATTAACTATAACTCGCTTTCTCCATGCACTCGTTATACCCTTTCATATTATATATAATTAATAGCATGTGAAATTATAACAGTCATAATAACACTTAAAGTACCTGAAATTACAACATTTCTCACAACACAGTGCATAGTAGAGTGGCGAGTTATGGTTAAGTAGTAGTGTGGTAATTGATGCGAGAGAGAAGGATGTGTATGGAGGTGCATGCGTATATTAAGAAGAAGGTGCTGCATAAATGATAAATGTAAGTTCTAACCAGCTGTGTATAAATTTGAAATTTAAATTACAGTTATAACTTTATAATTTCTTTAGATTGTATAGTTGAAGTTGGCTTTGTATATAAAGTACTAATAAAGTTTCCTAACTATAACTTAGCTTTAACTTTTGTTTTTTCATAAAATGTAACTACGTTTTTTTAAAAATTAAAAATGTGTTTCAAATTTTAGCACTGAGTGTCATTTAATTTAGTGTTGTGAAGTGCAGTGTTGAAGAGTATAGCAAAGGATGGTGTCATAGAGTGATAACGCCTAGTGTTGTGAAGTGGAATAGAGTGGATTAAAGTGGAGATGAGTAGAGTGAAGTGGCATTGCTTATAGTGGAGTAAACTGCTGTATAGTGAAGTGGTGTGGTGTGTCATGTACTGGAGTGGAGTATTGTAGAGTGTAGTGGCATGTTGTTCAGTGGAGTACAATGTCGTACAGTACAGTTGAGTGTCATACAGTGGAGTATCATCAACTGTAGTGTTGTAGTGTTGTGGGGTTGAGTGTCGTTGAGTGACATCGAGTTGAGTAGAGTGTTGTACAGTGCAGTGTAAGGGCATACAGTGTAGTACTGTGTCATACACTGGCATAGAGTGTAGTAGAGTGTTATAGAGTGCAGGTTTATAGAGTACAGTAGAGTGTAGTGGCATACATTGGAGAGCTGTACAGTGGGCTTATCTGTTGTACAGTTTTGTCGAGTGGCGTGGCATAGCGTAGAGTGGACCAAAGTGTCATGCAGTGGGGTGGAGTCTCATATAGTACAGTGCTGTGTAGAGTAGTATATTGTAATGGCCTAGCTTATAGTGGAGTAAAGTGTTTTAGAGTGGAGTGGAGTGGTATGTCATACAGTGGAGTGGTATGCCGTATTATAGAGTGTTTGAAACTGTCGTAGAGTGGTGTACAGTGTAATGGCATAGAGTGGGGTACAGTGATTTGCAGTTGAGTGAGGTAGAATAGACTAAAGTGTTGTACAGTGTACTGCAGTTGAGTGGGATATAGTGTTGTATAGAGTAGTGGTATACAGTGGATTGAGTGGAACGGTGTATAGGGGAGTGGCATACAGTGGAATAGTGTAGAGTGGACTGTCGTAAAGTGAACTAGCGTCCAATAGAATAGCATACAGGGGAGCAGCGTAGTGTGGAGTAGCATAGAGTAGAGTTGAGTAGAGTGGAGTGTAATTGATTAGATTGGCATAGAAAGGAGTGGGGTACAGTGGAATAGTATTTATTGGAGTCAGGACTAGGATACATTGGAGTGCCATAAAGTGGAATCGCATATAGTGGAGTTGGATACAGTGTAATAGCATAGATACGAGTGGTGCACATTGCACTGCTGTAGAGTCAAATAACATGCAGTGTAGTAGTGTACAGTCGAGTAGCTTACACTGTAGTGGCATACACTGGAGTGGCATACAGTAGAGTAGGGTAGAGTGAAATAGCATGCAGTGGAGCGGCATAGAGTGGAGTTGCATTCAGTGCAATAGGAAAGAGTAGATTGATGGAGTAGTGTACAGTGGGTAGGCGAAAACTGGAGTAGTGTACAGTGGATTAGCGTAGAGAGGAGTGGCATACAGTGGAATGTCATAAAGTGGAGTGTACAGGGGAGTGGTGTAGAGGTGAGTGGCATAGAGTGGAGTGGGGTAGGGTGGAGAGGTGTACAGTGGAATAGCGAACACTGGACTGGTGTAGAGTGGAGTGGCATACTGGGGAATAGCATACAGTAGACTAGTACACTGTAATTGCATATAGTGGTGCAGCGTACAGTGGAGGGTGCATGCAGTGAAGAGGCATACACTGGAGTGGAATGTACTAGAATGGCATAGATTGGAATAGCGCACCGTGGAGTGGCTTAGAGTATGCAATGGTGTAAAGTTGAGTGTAGTACAGGGGAGTAGCGTACTGTGAAACAGCGTACGGTGGAGTGAGGTTGAGTCAAATAGCATAGACTTGAGTGGCGTAGAGTGTAGTTGTGTACAGTAAAATATTGGATAGTGGCAGCAGCACCCGGCATGACTCACGGGTAGACGCCGGGTAGGGGGGGGTGGCAGGGTTGAAGGGGGGCCGTGATTGCGGGAGAGAGGGGGAAAAATCACTTATTTTTCCGCCGCCCAGTCCAGAGTCGCTGCTCCTGCTCTCCTACTTCTGATTTCAGGAACAGGAAGCAGGCACCCAGGCTCCCTCTCATAAGCCAATCACAACGCTGCAATTGCAGCGTTGTGATTGGTCCGAGCGCTGTGACACAGTGCCCAGCCAGGGGCTGGAGGGGTGGGCATGTTCCCCATGCAGGCTGTAATGCAGCCTGCATGGAGAACATGGTATGTGCGCATGACTGGTTTGGCGGCCCAAGATGGCCAACCAAACAGTCACTGCGCACTTTTAGAAGTGGACAAACCCCTCCTCTACTGCCAGGCTCGCAGAGCAGCCCGCCCACCCATCCGCCCACAAAGCAGTCAAACATAAAATGATAATGACTAAAAGTTATTATCATTTTATGTCTTTGCGTCTGCACTGCTTGAAAGCAGTGGGGCGACACTCCTCTGCAATCACGGAGGAGCCACCCCTGGATAGCGGAGTGGTGGAGAGTGGAGAGGGGTACAGTGGAATGGCATACAGTGGATTGGCGTACAGTGGAGTGGCATGGAGTGGAATAACATAGAAATAAGTGGCATAGAGTGGAATAGCATACAGTGGAGTGTTATAGAGTGGCAATGAGTGGAGTGACATACAGTAAAATAGCATAGTGGAGTAACGAGGAGTGGAGTGGCATAGAATGTAGTGTGGTACAGTGTAATAGCGTGCAGTGAAGTAGCGCAGAGTGCAGTGGCATAGCGTGGAGGAGCATAGAGTGGAGTGAGGTACAATGTAGTGGCATAGAGTGGAGTGGCATAGAATGGAAAAGCAGATAGTGTTGTGTCATAGAATAAAGTGGCATAGAGTGGTGTGGCATAGAGTGGAATAACGTAGAGTGGAGTGACAAGAGTGGAGTTGTGTAGAGTGAATTAGCATACAGTGGAGTGGCACTGACTGGAGTGGTGTAGAGTAGAGTGGCATAGAATGGAGTGGCATACAGTGGAGTGAAATATGGTGGCGTAGAGTGGAGTAGCGAACAAAGGAATAGCGTATGGTTGAAAGGTATACAGTGGAGTAGCATAGAGTGAAGTCGCATAGAGTGGAATAGCACAGAGTTGAGTGTAGTACAGGGGAAAAGAGTAGAATGTATTGGTGTGCAGTGTAGTGGTGTACAATGTAGTGGTGTAGACTGAAGTGTCGTACAGTAGGGCAGCATACAGCTGAATAGCGTACAGTGGAGTAGTGTGCAGTGGCAAAGAGTGAAGTGTGGTAGAATGGACTGGCCTACAGATGAATGCATAGAGTGGAGTGGCATAAAGTGGAGTGGTTTTGAGTGTAGTGGTGTAGAGTAGACAGGCATAAAGTGGAGTGAGGTACAGTGTAGTGGCTTACAGTCGAATAGCATAGAGTGCAAAGGCTTAGAGTTGAGTATCATACAGTGGAGCAGCGTACAGCAGAATAAAATACAATGGTATGGGGTAGAGTGGAGTGGTGTGGAGGGGCATAAAGTAGAGTGGTGTAGACTGGAATGACGTTGGATGTAGTGGTGTAGAGTGGGGTGAGGAACATTGTAGTGGCGTAGAGTGGAATAGCATACAATATCATACGACTATAGTGGCCTATAATGTAATTATGTACTGTAAAATGGAGCAGAGTGGAGTGTTGTAGAGTTTAACACCCACTGGGGTTAAAACAGACTACAAGCATGGCGTACTTCGGACTACTATATCCATAAGCCATTGGTACGCCTATTGGGGCGGAGCTTGTGTAATCAATTAAAGAACGTCTTCAAGCAGTTTTCTGAGGTCTGTGCACAATTGCGAGTCAGTATGTTGCCAGTGAACAAGGGTACTGGGAGACCTGAAACGCGTTTGGCTTTTCATTAACAGCGTGAGAGGAGTGCCGTACCTAATGCCGCCTGGGGCATATGTGTGTAAACCCCTTCGGGTGTGAAGACTTCATTGGGGCAACCTTTGCGTTTTTATATATATATATATATATATATATATATATATATATATATATATATATATATATATATCTATATATATATTATCTACTGGCAGTCGCCAGTAGATAGTTATAGTTACAACCTAGTTTCCATAGGAAATCTCAAAATTCTATTTTGAATAACTTTGGCGCCGGTTGACGAATCCTCGCGAAATTTTCAAAACTAATGGGGCGCTCCGTTCAGCTCCTACCCTGAAAGTCTCGGGGTGATTCGTCAAGCGGGGGCCGAGAAAAAGGGGGGGGGTCCCAAAACGCGTTTTCCCCATGCATTTTTCCATAGGACCTTTAGTCGCAGCTACAGCCCGAACGGCTGAACAGAATTACGTGAAATTTGGCAGAGAGGTAGCCATAAGGTCAAGGAAGTGCCTTTTGCAGATCTGGTGTAAATCCGTTCAGTATTTCCTGAGAAAATAGCATTTAAAAGCATATATATATGTGGGCGGAGCCTAACCACACATCTCATCCTGAGATCTGATTGGCTGTCAGCACTTCATCCAAGAAGTGTTGGCAGCCATCTTGGGACCAATATACATGATAGCACCTCATTAAAAAGCATTGCAGTTAATAGAAGGTTTTAAGACTTTAGTTACATTATAAATCATTTGTTGATGGTACCATACTCATTTTAGGAATTGTGGTATGTTCTAAGGTGATTTCACCATGTGAAAAAGCCTTCTGCTGGGATATCATGATTGAGAGAAAAATATTTTCTCATGCTTTTACCACAGAGGTTTGGAAGGTGATCTATAAGCTAAACTGAGAGCTTATTTTCTGTAAATTCACATTATCTTTCTCGGTCATGTGAGAATGAAGTCTGACATTCTCAGTAAAACATGTACATCCAACAAGGGCAGAGACTGTCAGTTGATTCCTTTGTGTTCTACTGCAGCTTCCCAGAGTGTTCCAAAGAACTACTAGAGCGCTAACAGTCCTACTTACGATAAACGTATGGCACACCTGAAGCCATCTTGCTTGGATTAAAGTGGTAACTCTTAAAACATTTAATTTAAAAAGGAACAAAATGAGGGGGTTCATTTTTCCATAATAAGTATGATTAGTGCTGCAGAAAGAAAAATTAGGGCACATTTTGAGTGACTTCTCAAATCCTCTTCTATTTCATTAAAAAATTCTGACATGCAGACTGAAACATGCACTTTCAATACCAGCAGCAGTTTTCCCTGGTAAGCAGTAGCTTTACTACAGTGATCTAATGAGCAAAAAGAGTGCTAACATTCTGAATTTATAGCAAATGTGTGACACATCTGAATGCCTTCTTGATGGAATCAAAGTAAAAAACTGAAAGTATTTCCTACTGAGGAGACTGCAGTAAATGAGGAAATTAGGAAACTTCATAACAAATAAGTCTCCCAAGATGGCCACCAGAGACAAAAGAGCCCAAATGTAGCCCAAATATCACCCAGATGTAGCCCAAGTATAGCCCAATGACAGAATGTCCCAGAATGTTCTTAAAAACAACTAGAGCGCTTACTGTCTTCATTATGACAAAAGTATGGCACACCTGAAGCCATCTTGATTGGAATAAACTGGTAACACTTAAAACATTTAATTTAAAAAGGAACACAATGAGGGGGTTCATTTTGCCATAGAAATTATGATTAATGCTGAAGAAAGAAAATGAGGGCACATTTTGAGTGACTTCTCAAATCCTCTTCTATTTCATTAAAAAATTCTGACATGCAGACTGAAACATGCACTTTTAATACCAGGAGCAGACTTCCATGGTGAACAGTAGTTTTACTACAGTGATCTAATGAGCAACTAGAGTGCTAACATTCAGAATTTATGGCAAATGTGTGACATATCTGAATACCTTCATGATGGAATCAAAGTAAAAAACTGAAAGCATTTCCTACTGAGGAGACTGCAGTACATGAGGAAATTAGGAAACTTCATAACAAATAAATCTCCCAAGATGGCCACCGGAGACAAAAGAGCCCAAATGTAGCCCAAAATCACCCAGACGTAGCCCAAATATAGCCCAATGACAGAAGTATGCAAAACACTTATTATTTTGTGTTTTTGCAGTGTTATATAGTGCAGACTTGTCAGGTATTGGAGTGCTTTACATGAGCATTGGTTACATCACACAAGAACAAATTCATTTTGGTTGTAGACATGAGGAGACTAAGTGATTTGACCAGAATCACAGAATGTCGAGGTGAAGCAGAAACTTCAACCTGGTTCCCCAGTTGCAAAGTCTGCAGTTCTGGAAGTAACACCACATCCTCTCCCCTAAGTGCAACATTTAATCAAGTGGTCAACTGGATAAAAAAACATAAAGATAACAAATAATTTAAAAGTGCATTGTCGCTATTTGAAAACTCAGAAAATATGTCCTTATTTTAGTCTTTTAGAGCACTAACCATAATTTTGATGCCAATAAGACCCTCTCATATATGTAATTTCTAAAGGAAATGCTCTAGGTATTACAGTTTTGATTACATCAAGATGATGTCAGGCGTTCCACACTTTTGTAATAAATATAGAATGTTAGCAATCTAGTTGTTCATTAGGATACTATTGAGAGGCAGAGGCCAGGGGCACGGACTCTGAAAATTGAAGGCAGGTAGGAGGGTGCAAAGGCAACAATTTAACCACACTGAGCAGGCAGGAAGGGCCGTGGAAGCACAACAGACTATGGAGGGCAGTGGAAAAGGGGGCAGGGGCAACAAACCAACAATACAGGACTTGCAAGAGAGGCTGTGGCAATGTAATAGACCATTGTGGGCAGAAGGAAGAGGCAATGGTAGTGCAACCATACATGCCAACAGACCCGATTCAGCCAGGAAACGTCCAATGTTTTTAAGCTCAAATGGGCTTTATTTGATCTGTCTCCTGTCTACAATCTCCTCTTTTTCAATGTAACTCAAAGGGGAAAATCAATACCCCAGTTTTTTTTTTTAAATCTCCCTCTTACCAAGTTCAAAATGTTCGCAAGTATGGTACATTGGATCATGGAAGGAAATGGGGTAGGGACAGGAGGGACATGGAGAGGTGCACCAAACTGACCCTGCAGGGCAGGCATCAGGGTTTGCAGCAGCACAATACACCACACAGGGCATGCAGGACGGGAGTGCAGCACAACAATCCATAGAAAGCAAGAGAGAGGGGACAGGACCATGCACATGGACAACAGAGAACAGAGGGGCAAGAGGCAATGGTAGCTAGCTGACCATAATGGACAGACAGGAGAGAAAGCTGCAACATAACAGACCATAAAGTACCTGAGCGGTACAGCCCTGATTGTGAACCACCTGAAGAGAGGGGTGATAAGACCACCTCGTGGTATCCACTTGGGCACTGCCTAGTCGGTGCCTCAGCACCCATGCAGCATTATATTCACTCACGGGTTGTATGATGGAACAACGAATTCCCTAACCACGCATGCCTAAACAATGCGGTCCTAATAACGACAGTGCCTTAACCACGCATTCCTTTACCACGCATGCCTTTACCACATAATTTTGTGGTTAAGGCATGAATGATAAAGGGATATGCGTGGCTATGGTCACAACGCCCCTTCCCACTACCCTAAGGTACAAACTCCCCCCACCCCACTTCCCGCCCTGAGGTGAAAATACCCCTACCCCCTCCAAAACCCCACATTGTGCCCTTCCCCTGCCCTGTGGCCTAAAACCCTGTCCCTTAACCCTGTCCCTTAACCTGGCCCAGCACAGCCCTAAAAACTGCCCGGCCCTCCCCTAAGCCCTAAAAATGACCCCAACTACCCATTCCCCTCCCCCTGCCCTGAGGCCTAATACCCTAACCCCTAATTTAAAAAACTACCCCAACATTCCCCCAGCCCTAAAAACAACTTCGACCCCCCAGCCCTGAAAACTACCCCTGATCCCCCAGCCCTGAAAACTGCCCCCACCCCAGCCGTGAAAACTAGCCCAACCCCTCAGTCCTGAAAACTAGCCCCAACCACCCCCCAGCCCTGAAGACTAGCCCCATACCCCGAGCCCAGAAAACTACCCCCACCCACCCTAACCAACAAAACTACCCCCACCCACCCCACCCCATTCCACAAAACAACCCGACACACCACAAAAAACAAACCCCAACCCCAGCCCACAAAAGTACCCTGACCCACTCTATCCCACAAAACTACTCGACCCTCCAGCCCACAAAAGTACCCGCAACCCACCTCCAGCCCCACTTACCTCACTGCGGACCTCTCCCTGCTTCGTTCAATGCAGCTAGCAGCTAGACCGTGCATTGCCTCAACCATGCACATGCATGGTTAAGGCATATGCGTGGTTATGGCAAGTGTGGTTTAGCTTGCAGAGTCAGAACACTCGTAGTTTAGACCGCGTTTTTCCCACTGTGTCCCTCACCCACGCGATGCTTGGTGAACGGGAGGGGGAGATAGATACACCTTTGTGGGGAAGCGCTATCGGGAAAGCACAGACTCTGCCAAGTCATTCATAGGCCTACTGACATATTCATTTATTACATGGAAAAAGGAGTCATGTTTACATCCATCTTAGATAATGATGTTTAATTGGCAAGGATGCAAAGTACCACACTGATATTTTACAAAAATCTGAACGCTATCGGGAAATGGGATCAACAATGGCAAATCATGTGTATTGTGTTCATGTGTAGGTTGATGCACCTGGCCAAATGAATGTATAGATGAAGTGCAAATGAGTGTGGGATTCTTGCTATAACAGATTGATATGATGCATGCTGCGTGTGCTATAGCAGAGCCATATTACAACACAAGAGTTAAGAAAAGGAGGACTTCAGATGTATCTACAGACTTTAGTTTTGATGAGTGTCTCTTCCGGTTGTGTTGATTTCCTTTAAGATAAGAAGGCTGAGAATGGAGTTGGTAGTCGACCATTTCAAAATGTGGTAGTGAAAAACCTGTTAAACGTGGAACAGGAGGTATGGGTATGGTTCAGTAATTTGTGTACTGTGTGTCTGCCATTGGCCTGATCTCTTAGTGACTGCTGTCAGAGGAAAGGATTATTTACTGTGTAAACAAGGGTATGTAAGATTAAGCGGGCAGGCCTCCAAGCCACTTGAGTGAGGGGTACACCTCGCGCACTAGTCGCTGAGAGCCGGTGGAGCATAAATTCCTGATGCCTGCGCAAGCGCGCTGCATTTGCTGTACTTCCTGAGGCGGAAGCCGGGAAGCGTTCTATGTGAAACCTTATCGGTAATACTTTGTACTTGCAGTACTTCCTGAGGCGGAAGCCGGGAAGCGTTTTACTTTTAAACTTATGTGTACTATTTCTGTGTGTTACTTCACTTGCACTCTGCTTTGCCCTATGTTTTTAACTGTGCGCCGCTCTTAGTTACTACCCTCACCTGGTTCCAGCGCCCGCCCCGCTTACATCGTTTTGCCTTGTCCGAACCCGTCGTGCTTTCACGGCGGCAGGACACGTCACTTACCAGCGGGGCCGCCATCTTGAGTGAGGGGTACACCTCGCGCACTAGTCGCTGAGAGCCGGTGGAGCATAAATTCCTGATGCCTGCGCAAGCACGCAGCGGTCGCGCGCAGCGGGCGCGCCAACAGCGCGTCGAAGGCGCGCTAAAGGCAAGCCCGTCTGCGCCCGTCCGCGTCCGACCGGGCCTAGGGCCAGGTCTCGCCACTCATTTTTTAAAATACTCCTTCAGTGACTTATGCTCTCTTCGCCACTCCTGGACCATCAAGCCATCTCTAAACCAACTGCTTTCCTCTTGTGGAATTTTGTTTTCTGGTCCTCTTATACCTCTTCCTCAGTTCACTAAAAGCCCCTCTCTTCCCCCGCCTAACATCCCTAACTTCCCTCACTCCATCAAACATAAGTTGAACTTTTATTATCTAAATACCCGATCCCTCCCCAAACATCAATCAGAAATATTTTACCTCCTTGACACTTTAAAACCTGACGTTCTCCTTCTTTCCGAAACCTGGCTCACAGACGACTCCTTTCCCGACATCCTGGCAGCTATTCCTACTGGCTATTACATTCTACAGACTAATAGACCTGTCGGGCATCATGGAGGTGGCGTGGCTGCCATCATCCACCACCAGTTACAGTTCACTGCCCTCACTGCCACTGCTATTCCCTCTACTGAGAGTCTCATTATCAAACTCGACTCCCCTCTAGCTTCCCTGGTTTGCGCCCTGTTTTACCGACCTCCCCGTATCATGCCCTCTTTTCCCCAGTTAATCGGTGACCTCATCTCTCACCTTCTAATAAACAGCCCCAATTTAATGATAATAGGTGATTTTAATTACTGGCCCTCTGATCCCAACGAAACCTCGCATTCTCGCGAATTCACTGATCTTCTCAGGGGCCTAAATTGCACTCAGCATGTTTATACCGCTACCCACATTAAAGGACACCTTCTCGACCAGTTATGGACAGCTAACTTATCCATCTCCTCTTTATCTATTTCTCCCTGACCCTGGTCGGATCACTACTCCATTCAATTCTCTCTAGATCTGCCTTGCCTAGCCAAGCCTCCTATCCCGGGAAAAATCCTAACTAGGAACTAGAGTCGGGTTAACAAAGATAAGTTCTGCTCCTTACTTTCCGCCTCCCTGCCCACGGTCACTGACTGTCTCAACGACCAAGAAACTGCCATTCACAACTGGCTTTGTGCAGCCAACAACATCGTCGCCCCCCACAAGTTCTCCATAGTCAGGCGACCCCATGACGCACAGCGGTGGTTCACAGAAGACCTTAAAATGCAGAAACTCTCTGTTAGACAGGCAGAACGTAGGTGGCGACGCAATTACTCTCCTAGCACTAAAGATACCTTCCTCAAGCTGCTAACTGATTATAAAAAAGCTATTTTCGCAGCTAAATCCGTCTACTTCTCACACAAAATCACGAACTCATCAACCAAAACTAAAGATATTTTCCATATTGTCAGTGAATTATCTCTACCTGATAGGGTGACCCTCAAACCTGCACCTACTCAGGATCTTTGCGACGCCCTCAATAACTTTTTTATTGAGAAAATTGCCACCATCAAACAAAGCATTCCTTCGGCTCCCCCCCACCCCCGTTAGTCTTGGGGTCTTCTCCTACAAACACCCAGTCCCTCGATCAATTTCCTCAGATCTCAAAGGAAATCCTCCTTCTACTTCTAAAAAAGGTCAGCTCGGGCTCTCCCTCGGATCCTTGCCCCCCCCCATTCCTCTAAGAAGCTTTTCTTACCTGTCCTGACCTCCCGCTTGCGTTCCTTAACAACTCTTTAAAAACAGGAGTCGTCCCCGCCTCCTTTAAAGCAGCAGAGGTTCTCCCTATCTTGAAGAAACCTCAGGCTGATCCCACTAATCTCACCAACTATCGACCTATTTCCCTCCTCCCCTATCTGAGCAAGATCCTGGAGGCTCATGTTACACAATGCCTAAGTTCCTTTATTGAATGCTCTTCCTTCCTAGATCCCCATCAGGCCGGTTTTAGACCTGCTCACTCCACCGAGCAGGTCATACTTGCCGTGATGAACGAGCTCCGCAGGGGGGCGGACCACAATCTCTCTCAAGCCCTTGTTCTCTTAGATCTCTCGGCCGCTTTTGACACGGTCGATCATAATCTTTTGATCGACCGTGTCAGAGCTGCCGGCATTCAGGGCTTGGCCCTAAAATGGATTTCCTCCTTTTTGGGCGACCGTTCCCAGGCCGTACGCCTGTCCGCCTTTCTTGCAAAAAAGACTCCACTTACTTGCGGCGTCTCCCAGGGTTCGTCTCTCTCACCCTTCCTCTTCAACCTTTACATGGTTCCTCTCATTCACTCGCTCCGCAAGTTTGAAGTAGTTTGCTTCAACTATGCGGACGATCTTCAACTTGTCTTTGACATCAAACCTTCTGCCGTGTCTATCTCCAGCTTTCAGGCCACCCTTTGTTTTATCAGGGACTGGATGAATATCAGTCAACTCAAGCTCAACCCAGATAAGACCGAGCTGGTGTTGACCGGCCCCTCCAACCCCTGGGACAACAATTTTTGGCCCCTCTCGTTGGGTAATCCTCCTTTACCTTCCAAATCGGTTAAAAGCCTTGGAGTGATTATCAGCAGTGACCTGTCCATTACACCCCAGATTGGGGCAGTTACATCTTCATGCTTCTTCCACCTACGCAGAATCCGGAAGATCGCTAGATTTCTCACCTCCGAGGCCCTTACTGTGGTTCTCATGGCCTTGGTCATCTCACAAATAGATTATGCCAACTCCCTTTATGTTGGCATTCCCCTCTATCAACTTCATCGTCTCCAGCTGGTACAGAATCAGGCCGCCCGCCTCATCTCCCACCAACCACGTTCCCAACACATTCGCCCACTGCTTAAATTCCTCCATTGGCTCCCAGTTGCCAAACGCTGTTTGTTCAAACTGGGCTGTATTACTTTTAAAGCCCTCACCTGCAAGGCACCTGCATTCATTTCTTCTTTAATCTCTCGTTATTCTCCCACTCGCACACTCCGCTCGTCTCAATCCAACCTCCTTACTTCGCCTCGTTTCAATCGGAAAAAACACGGTGGACTCACCTTCTCTTTTCTGGCACCTCAGATGTGGAACTCCCTCCCGCTGGATCTCAGACTTGAACTATCCCTGCCTCATTTCAGATCCCTTCTTAAAACTTTTCTTTTCACACAAGCCTACCAGTAACCCTCTCTTCTAGTACTTCACTGCTTCAGCGCCATGAAACCTTTGGGTGTACGCGCGCTATAGAAATAAATTTAACATAACACTGTTCTAAATAGGACAGACCCCAGTTAGGTCCACCTCCTTAGGGCGTGCCTTCTGACCATAACAACATGGAGGCTCTGTGACGCATGGGCTGCGCCCTACAAGATGGTAGAGCCAGATGAGGCGCCATTGTTAAAAACCTGGCAGCTAGCCTACCTCTAAAGCAGTGGCATAGGAAGGGGTGTGCGGTGGATGCGGGCTGCCCTGGGGGTCATCCCTGAGGGGGGTGACAAAATGTCACTGAGGGGGGTGACAAAATGGCAATATTCCGTTCCCCCAGCTCTCACCTGCTGTCTTCAGAGTGGCACAGTCGCGAGGCAGCAATCCATGGTTTCGTCAGCACCCCCCCCACCCCAGCTTCAAGGAGTCCCGTCGCGGGGCGGCAAACGCAGGTACCGCCCTGGGCTGTCTCAAGTCTGGCTACGCCATTGGTCTAGACATTTTGCGATGCAGCGCGCGCAAAGGAATTCGTTTTATTTATTTAAATGTGTACTTACCTCCGTTCATCCATATTTCGGTGTTTACATTCCCCCACCCTGTCCCTCCCCCGCCCCGCCTCACCGCCCCACGGAACTTCCTCCACGGACCGCTACTGAGGCTTACCCAGGGCACACGACAAGGATGCCCCTTATTTCCCCTGATCTTTGCCCTCAATGATGGAGTCTTTATTGGCCAAAGTTCAATCCAACCCCACAATACGTGGTGTGACAGTTAATGGCAGAGAGCATAAGTTGGCTTTTTTTGCTGATGACATCCTCTACTTCAATACTGACCCTGACACTACTATCCCACCACTGATGAGGGAATTGAACTCTTTCTCCCAAGCATCAGGTTTCAAGATAAACTTCTTAAAATCATGGGGCATGGGAGTGGCAGACCCCTTGAATAGACTCTTGTACCCTGTTCAGGGCAGCGGTTTCCAGTGGGAAACATTAGCCATTACCTACCTGAGGATTCAACTCCCACCCCCTACAAAAGATACATACACTAGTAACATCACCCTTCTACAGCTGGGGAAATCTGGAGATCTCTTGGTTGGGTAGGCTGAACAGCCTGTAAATGAACTTCATGCCCTGTCTCCTGTATGTCTTACAGACTCTCCCTCTAGTCTCTCAGTTCACTTGCCTGCAGATTCACGCTAAAATGCTCAACTTTGTTTCGTAAGGCAAGTTCCTGAGAGTAGCAACAGAATCCCTGTGCAGACATGTAGAAGAGGGTGGCCTGGGTTTCCTAAATGTCTCAACCTACATTTTAGCTCCACAACTACACCCCTCCCTAGACTGGATCTATGACCCTGACGGTAAACCCTGGGTCTAGGTGGAGCAAGTTTTCTCCCGCCCACATCTGTCAGGGCATTTAGTGGCTTCCATTGTTGACTTGGACTGAGGCTCTCCACCTACTGCCTTTGACATCTACACTGTTCGCATACTGGGGGAAGGTGCAACACCGTAGGGCATATCTGACCTATCCCTTCCAGCCTACCCCTTGACACACTGACCCTTCAGCGAGATGACGCACCTTTTGAGTGCCTCTACCTTAATGTACCCACCGTAGAAGTATATTGTGATTGTATTCAAATATTCTACAGCTGATCCCCCCAAAAAACATGCTTATGTATTACAATGGGAAAGGAAATTAGATATTGAGATGACAAATGGGGAGTCATATGGCAGAGAGCAGCTAAATCCACGATATGCATTTGTTACAAAGAGAACGCCTATAAGATACTAACTCATTGGTACCTCATGCCCGTCAGACTTCCAAAGATGTTTGGGACTCAGACTTATGTTGGAAGGTGTGTGGTGAATGAGGCACATTCTTGCACACTTAGTGGACCTGCCCACTGATGCATCCTTTTTGGGTTGAGTTTAAAGTACATACAGGCTATTACGAATGTCTTGCTACCACTCGATCCACTCATGATCATCCTAGGGGACCCAGGGTCAGATAGACCTTTACCTTAAACGACCCCAGAGGGCCGCCTGTTTTCCCATTTGCTGTTGGTGGCACGCTTGTGTGGCCCAGATGTGGAGACAGCCTCTACTCCATCCTTAAAAATGTAGAGGGGGAAGATTTGGTCATTCTCTGCCATGGAGAAATTAACTGCCATGATACGAGATTGAGTAGCCAAGTTCGATGTCATAAGGCGCTCCTTTACTACTTATATCCAGCGTCTACAATGGTGGAAGATCTCCACATCACAATGTCCAGAACTTTGAGGGCATCCGACATTCACATCATGTCTCCATCAGACACCGAGGGGGGCTCTTTGGAAACTGACCTTCCAACTGGTTGACTATGATTTATTGGGGTTGTGTGAGGGGTATGGAGATTTTCTATGTACTCTCTGGGCGAGATTGTGTTTCGACTGTACCAATTTCCTTGGGCGGGGGCCAGGAGCCGCGCCTTCAATTTTATGTTCTTCACACTGCTTCATTTGAAAATGTACTGTGTGTCATGTTCTTTTCTTGAAAGTGCAAAATCAAATAGAAATATATATATATATATATATATATATATATATATATATATATATATATTCACTTAAAAAACCATAGGTTTCACACATGTTATAGTTAGGTGTACATTTCACTCGTAAAAAACCAATGAAATTCCCCCGTTACAGTTAGTTCAGATAACTATAAGTCGCGCGCCCGCAATCCACTGCTCATGACGTCACATATTACATCACTCATGACATGGTCAGTGGCATCACTCATGACATCACTGATGACATCATCCTTTTGATAGAGTGGCGGTCGCGCGAGTTATAGTTAGCTGAACTAACTATAACGGGGGAATTTCATTGGTTTTTTACGAGTGAAACGTCCACCTAACTATAACATTTGTGAAACCTATGGTTTTTTAAGTGAACTTGCAAGGTTTTTTAAATGCTAATTCCTAACTATAACGTGTGTGAAACCTATGGTTTTTTCAGTGAATTTGCACGGTTTTTTAAATGCTAAGTTATGTATTTATTATTATATTTTTTATATATTTATTTTACAATAAACTCCGTATTAAAAAAAAAAAATTCTTATGGTTTTTCACCATGCGCGCACGGTGCGCGCACTGTGCGCGCACCCCGCGATTTAAAAAAAAAAATTAAAATGTTTTTTTCTGCCTTCGGGGTCCTTCAGGGACCCCCTGACAAAGGCTAGGGGGTCAGGAACTCTCTACCCTGCCCCCTTTTCACGTTCGCCACCTTCCTTTTTCACTCTCGCACTCAAAACAAAAAAAATGGCGCCCGACACTTCCTGATTTCGACCGATTTGAACGTTGACTGACATGTAACCACCAATCAGAATTACGCTCACGCACGTTAGGGTGCGCGCACCGTGCGCACACCGTGCGCGCACGGTGCACGGCTATAGATATTTATGTACTTTAACTGAAATTTTCTCAGGAACTACTGAACAGATTGACTCCATATATGCAAAAGGCACATCCCTGACCTGAGAACTACCTCTTTGCCAAATTTCAAGTAATTCTGTTCAGCCGTTTCGGGCTGTACCTTCGACTAAAGGTCCTATGGGAAAATGCATGGGGAAAACGCGTTTTGGGACCCCCCTTTTTTCTCGGCCCCCGCTTGACGAATCCCCCCGAGACTTTCAGGGTAGGAGCTGAGCGGAGCGCCCCATTAGTTTTAAAAAGTTTGCGAGGATTCGTCAACCGGCGCCAAAGTTATTCAAAATAGAATTTTGAGATTTCCTATGGAAACACGGTCCTAACTATAACTATCTACTGGCGACCGCCAGTAGATAATATATATATATACATGCACTTATATAGAATCCAAGTACTACGCCGAATTTTGGCTAAATTTAAATATTTGACCTATATAATGAAGGTATTAGTAAAGACACTTAAAACATATTGCATTTATGCATGCAACCATTGATGCACAACAGTGTCATTTAAGATAAAAATGTCATAACCTCTAGTTCTGCTATGCAATCCGCATTTATGCGAGTGATCAGTTTAACGAGAAAAATAAGATAATATATATCTATTTTGATTTTATCTAACTGCGAATACAATTGTCAATGAAATTTTGCATTTACGCACTTTTATTCCTGCGCAAGAATATGTTGTTTTAAAAAACTAATATGTAAACACTGTTTACTGGGAATGTTTTTACTATGTCTATGATCATGTGCAATGAAAGAACCTATTACAGAGCACTATAGCACTTTACAAATGCAATGCCTGCAAAAAAACGACACCATGTGATCAAGACTCGAATGAGTTGAAACGCGTTATGGCGGCATCTCATTCCTTTATTTCATAGATTTAGGTCCGTGGGATCAGCTCTCGTTTTTTTTAGGATGGGGAGACTTGTCCGCTTTGAGAATTTCAGGAATGGTTCCTTGGACTAAGGAGGCATTGATAATCTTTGTCCAAAGTGGCAGTAGCGCCGGTATGAGATCTTTGAGGTAGTTTGCAGGAAGAGGGTCTGAGAAGTGGTTGGAGGGGTTCAAGGACGTGAGTGTATTTAGAATAGCTTCTTCGCTATAGGTTGTGAAGGCGGCCCAGGATGCATTATTTTTTAGGGCCAGCTTAGATGAGCCAATGAGTGGGGTTGCTAGAATATGGGATGACAAATCCTTCGGAGTGGTAGATTGAGCCAATGAGGCCTTAAGGATCCATTTTCAGGAGTTCAGTTTTTTTCGTGAAGAAGGAGGAAAATTCTTCAGAGCTGGGTGGCGAGTCTTGACCAACTTGAAGAGGGCGAGCTAAGCCTCTGGATTGAGATTTGACTAGTTCAAATAGTCTTTTGGGTCGCTTCTTGGCTTGATCTAGCTGATTTTTGAAAAAGTTTGCTTTTGAGTGTCTGATCTTTCTATAGTACGAGTTTCTGGTGGAGCGGAGCAGATTGAGATGAGCCGTAGAAAGCGAAGACCTCCAGCGCCTTTCGGCTAATCTCAGGGTTCGTCTGTCCTCATTGAGTCTGCCGTCATACCAGGGTTTGGAATCTTTTGTGGACATCTTTTTCAGTTGTAGTTGTATTGAGGATTTAACCTCTATCACGTGTGCTGGTCTTTTCTGCAAGGAAGATGGAGCTAGAATATATATATATATCTATATATATACACACACACATACATATATATATTTGTATATAGTATTTTTTATATATATATATATTCACTCAGTTTCCGCAAATCCTTGGATAATATTTTTTATATAGAAAAATATATAAAATATATCTACACACATATATATTTATAATATTTTTATGCAAAAAAGAAGCAGATTAGATACAGTTTTATAAAATAATGTTTTTAAATGAATGTAACATATTGGCTACTATATTAATTTCAGGTGTTAGTGTTATTAATAATTTTTTATTTGTTTAGTATAGTTTGTATTTTTAACATATATTTTGTGTTTAGTATAGTTTGTATTCTTAACATATATTTTGTTTCACATTTAACTAGAAATTTTGCATTTAGTAGTGGGTTGTTGGGCTTGTAAGGGAATAGGGTGGGAAGTTATTTAAATGATAAATTACTATTTTGTGTTTTAAATACATGTTTATATTAATTAACTATTTAATCAACTATGTAGTCTTTAATTGATTAATTATTCTAATTATTTATGTGTAGTTTGTGATTTATAATGTATATTTTAATTACTAATTTCTAATTTAGTAGTGTTCTGTTGGGTTTGTAGGGGAATTGGGTGGAAATTATTTAAATTATAAATAATGTTATTTGTTGTATTTACTTGATTGTTAATTTATTGTTAGGTGTCCCTATTAATAACCCTTACAAATTGCATTTTATTTGTATTATTGATTTTATTGTATTTGTTTTGTTTAATTACTGTTTCAATGTTAATATTGTTTTATTTTGAACTTATTTTAGAATGTATACTGTAATTACTCATTTCTAATTTAGTAGTGGCTTGTAGGAGAATTGGGTGGAAGTTACTTAAAGCATAAGTGTTGAGTTATTTGTTGTATTTTAATTGATTGTTAATTTATTGATAGGTGTCCCTATTAATAACCCTTGCTAAATCCATTGTATATTTATTATTTTAATTGTATATGTTTTTTTCATTAGTATTTTATTGTTAGTACTGTTTTATTTTGAACTGATTGGTTTTGGGTTGGTGTCTTTTCTGTCATGTTTATTTATAAGGTTTGAAAATTCTACTACTCTTGGAAGACTAGTATTAAAAACATTTTTCAACTTACTTGCACCAGAAGCACTCAGAAGATATATATCACTCCACCAGTCTTGAAAGGGGAAACAAAGGCAAATGTATATAATACAAAATGTAATCATGTATAAATAAAAATGACACATACATATGTATACAAAGTCAGGATAAAACAATTAAAAATAATTCAATTAGTTGTCTCACACCCGATTAAGAACATCAAAGAGAGACACAATATGAGACATATATTTGTCATTCGTAACGGTTAATTTGAAAGAATCAAAGTATTGACATTATTTTATTGTTTGCCTACAACACTTTGTTTCTCAAATTTAATCCAAAAATAGACGAGCGTCAAGACTGGTGGAGTGATATGTATGTTCTGAGTGTTTCTAGTGCAAGTAACTTGGAAAAAGGTTTCTGATGCCTGCAGACCCTCTAGGAATGTGTCACAGACCCCTGGGAGGTCCGCGGACCACAGTTTGAGAACCACTGCTTTAGATATTTTGGAAAATTACACATATTGGAAAGTGCATGGTGGGGTGGTTTTCAATGCTCCCACTATGTATTTCTGCCAAGAACAACCTGTAAATATCAAACTATGGATAAAATCACAGAATTCCCGTATATATTTGTGAGACAAAGAACCGTAATCTGTTGTGGAAGATGAAACTCCTGCCACCCAGCGATCCCACACAATAAATAAAGTTCTGTTGGTGGGCTATCACCAAGGACTGTAAAGACTGGAAAACTCCACGTGGACCATCAATATTTTTACTTTTAGTTAAAATAATTCTTAGGCTGTGAGTGGCTGCAGTATTTGGGCCTAGGGCCAGGTGTCACCCAGGAAAACATGCCAACCCAAGACATTTCTGAAAACTAGATACCTGGCTTATGTGTATACCACTACTTTTTCTTACTCAGAATGATCCAAGACGAACCATGAATCTGAATACTTCGGTCGTTCCCATGGAAACCAAGGTAATTGGGTGTTTTACATATAGTTTTGACATTTACATGACCTTCTGGATATGAACTTGCTTGGATTCATTGAAACCACATCATCTTAGAGTCCTCCGGAGTTTCTAGTTTTCAGAATGCCCCAAGCTGGTAGGGTTCCTTCCATGTTGGACGACACCGGGATCCAAACACTGCAACGTTCCCTCATGGAAAAATATATCATTGAGTATTTTTAGGCATAGTTTTCACATTCTTCTGGCATACTGTGTAAAAAAAATATTCTGGGATCTACACAAACCACACCCTTCTGGATTTTCTTGGGTCTCCACTTTTCAGAAAGAGCCAGATATGGTAGGGAACTCTGAGTACCAGCCAACTCAAGAATTTGAATACTGCAGCCAACCCCATACAGAGAGAGGAAGTGTAAGGAAGAGGTAATTTAGGTCATGCTTTAGAATATGGTGGACAAGTTGCATGGCATTCTTGATAAGAAAGTGTGCTGGGATCCACACAAGCCACATTACCTTGGGTTCTACTGGGTCTTTTGGTTTCAGAAATGTCCAAAATTGCTAGGGTTACCAGGGTGCTGACTAAGCCTGAATACTTCAGCCATCCCCCATTAAGAGTGTTAGGCATATGAGCTGGTTTAGAGGGGGTAAAACCTCCAATTCCGGCTCACACTTGGTCCTGAAATACTGCATGCCATCCGGTGATGGCACCTGATGCCAAGATGATCCTGCACCCCAACCTTTAACTGTTCTCACTTTTTTCCCTGGTAGTCCGGTGGGCTTTCTGCCCCCTTGGTAGGGAAGATTAGTGCCCAAATCTTCCTTCTAAATGGGACAAAAAACACAATCAACTGTGTTGATGAAATACTAGGCGTGGGCTGCCTTCGAAAATCAGAATGCCTTGGATAAGTTCTCTAGATAGATCACTGTGCCTGACACAGCTCACTACAAACTCAACTCTTTATCTGTTTTTGGTCTATACTTGTGATAACACCAAAATGGTTCTGGGAAGATAAAAAACAAATCCTACTTCTAGGCATTATTCCCCTACACCCATATTGACTGATATTCTTTCTTTCTCATCCTAATCCAGTTCAGCTGTATTTGTTTACAAATTTATTTTTTGGTGTACTAAATGCTCCTTGTTTTCTTAAATTTATACTAGTTCTTTTTACCTCACTGTTTTATATATCAAACTCTTTCTAGATAATGTAACCTAAGATTCTTATTTGGAGTTGATGAACAAGTTACTCTAGTGAAAAAAGACATGGTGGAGTACCCTGTCCTCCAAACTTGTGATTTAGTCAGGCAAGTTGCAATTTGTCTGACTGCAAATCTTTTTCTGCCTCTGCAGGGTAGACATTTTTGACTGACTGACAATGGGCCATTGGTCATTAGACGTAAGACTGTCCTCCCTATTGAGGGTAGACATTCCAACACAATTTTTTCCTGTAGCTCAAACAAACAATCAGGTGTAAGGCACATGAGGGTAGGAGATTGAGTAGAATGGACCAATGGAAACTTGAAGACGTTCTGAACACAAGATTACTAGTTGACAGGCTGTTTATTAAACTTACTTCCTGGTTTTGGATGCACTTCCAGGATATTGGTGGCAGAGCAGTATTTAAGACCATTCATGCTATACACCATTTATCTCGCAATGTGTTACGTGTTGTTGTGGCTCTCTGCTTTCACACTAATTCACTGTCCTCCACATTTCTTGTTTTCTTCCCTTGTGTAAGATCTTCCTTTCCTTTCTATCTGGTGCTTACATTGTTCTTCCCCTTTCCTGTTTGCTTCCTAGATCCATCTGGCAGGTTTGCAGTGGAGCCCTGGTCTTCGTTGCAGGTCTGCTTAAGGCTCAGTGAAGCAACATCCACTATGAAACCAGTAAGCCTCTCAAACCATTTATCTATAGTATGCACTCACTCTGGGTGTATTCATTCTCTACTTACCTGTTGTTCTCTGCCTCTCCTACAGCCTGTACCATGACCTCATGTCCATCCACAATTGAGGTAGTATTGTGCCACCCCATGACTGATATAATTCCATTCCTGCACCAGCTCTCTCTCTCTGTTGTGCTCTCTTTGTGTGGATGCTAAAAACATCTTGCTTATGCGCAGAAGCGTTCAGAGAATTCCAACCAATATAAACCTCTGGAACCTGAAATGCAGCCAGAGCTGGAAATAAGATTAATGACCCCCACATGGTGGGGGGGAAACCTGCCAGCACATCAGAGCCATTAATATTTTTTGTTTTTCAACAACATACTCCTGCTTTGGAAGTTTGTTATACAAAAACAAAAATCTTTGCTGTGCTGGTGCATTGTACATGGTGCCTACAAAGTAAAGCTTCAATGCCTTTAGTGGAGATGCCATGGCAGGAGCTCTGCTGAAGGTACAGAGATCTCCAGCTGTCTGGTGAAGCTCCCGAAACAAGGTGGATTTACTCCACTGTGACAGAGGAGTACATCCCCTTACTGACCTAGTGTAATAGAGTACAGCTCACCATACTTTAACTAAGTCCTTACGTCTGTATTTTACTACACTTGCGCATTCACTGACCTTGTCAACATTGAACGTAATGATTTTCATTTAAATTGTGTGAAATCTTTTAGCTTCTTTAAATGTTGTTTTTTTAGACGTCAAAGTTTTAGTTACATAACATTTTCAGTGTGTATTGGCAAATCAAAATGTAATTATCTTACCATTTGCCCTTTACTAAATGCTTCATAAACTCCATTTCTGTCAGGAACCTAGCTATTGTGGGACAATCTGGCAGGAATACTAGTGGATTTCAGGACAATGCAACACAAGAGGAGACAAAGAATTTCTAGAGAAGGGGTTAAGCAAGAGAATACATGAAGGCTGGGAGAGAAGCAGGACAAGCAGGTTGGAACAGGCTGTAAATAGGGAACTGAAAGTCTGCAGGGTAAACTCTAAAGATAATACAAACAGGAAGGTAAAAGCAGAGAAACAAAAGACAAGCTATCATAAATGAAATGTTTATCTGCTCCTCGGATGTGATCTCTCTGAGGAGAGAGCACAATTTTACAAGAAGGCATAAAGCAGTCTAACTGGCACCCTTGGAAGCACTGAAAATCAGAATAATAATATAAACACACAAGATAAAGGAGAACAGTGGAAGGTCCACAGAAACAGAAACTGGGCTCGGGAAATCTGGAAATCTGGACTGGAAAAAGGACCAGGAACAGGACTGGAATACGCAAAACTGCATTTGCTGGAAACCTACACACTAACTAGGACAGGACAGTAATATGCAGCCAGAACAAGAACACAGAAATACAAGACAAGGATTCTGCATATGCAGGACAAGTCTAGATGTGTGTAGTCAGAACTAAGGGCAAACAGGAGAACAAAGAGGCAGGGTAAATAAGAGACAGGCAACAGAGAATAATAATTAACCCTGGGCGGAGTTCGTGGAGTTGCACTACGTGGAACTCTGCAAGCGGTGGAGTAGGATAGAAAAATGCCATTCGCGGTGATTGCACAGTGCCAGATGCTTGTCCGCACTATGCAATCATCTCAAACGGCACCATGCACAGCGCAAGCAGTCCCTGCTTTCTTTTTCTGCCGCTCGAGTACATTTTTACTTGCGCGGCAGCTTTCTCAATGCAAACGGGCTGTTTCTCAACACGAGCAGTCGCGAGCATACGGGACCACTCGCAATGAGAAACCTGACCCCCGCGTTGAGAAATCTCGCTGGGAGGTTGATTTTCCACGCTCGTGCTCACCAACTTGATGATGGTGATCGCAAATGAGGAGAAAGCTCGCGGTCACCAACTTGATGTTGACAAACGCGAGCGAGGTAAAAAACTACGCTACGCGGGCGGAGTTTTTCAGAACTCCGCGAGCTCCGCGTAACACGGAGTGTGGATAACTCCGCGAGCGGAGTTCACCGCCCAGGGTTAATAATAATCAGCAACCAAGGCCTGACTCAATAGACAGATAACCACGAATTTCAGACACACGGAGGGTCTTTCCTGCCAACTCCCCCTATGATGTGGGCTAATCTCGCTAAATCAAGTGTCTATATGTCCAATTTATATCGTAGTGTCACTATACTGCAGTACCAAAAATACCACCAAAATTAGAAAAGTTAGAAGAAATTGTGGGAAAAAGTGGAAAAAATGTATGAGAAAAATGTGAGAAAGAAGAGAAAGCACCTCACGGTAGCAAAACCAAGGGGGGACTGGCTAGTTGGTACTCGCTAGCTCACCCACTTATCATCATTGATTGCTTTCTCACCAGAAAACAGAAATGTGTTCCAAAGTAATTTTTCTCAAAAGTGAAGAAAAGAAACAGTGAAAAGAAATATGTGTGAATATCACAAAACATGCCAAGCTGGTCCCCAAATGAAGAGAAGCAGAGTTCCAGTTCCCAACTATAAAATGAGATCCTACTCACTGGCCGGCATTCAAAAGGCTCCGTCCTCCCTCAGCGAGGACAGAGCCTTTTGAATGCCGACATTTATCGGTAGCGGTGCCATAACTTCGTGTGGTCACCGTATGAATACGCGACCATCTGGCGCGTATTACATATCGAGGTGGTAGCAGGTACGAGAGACAAAAGCAACTACCTGACCAAGTGGTAATTTTGAGTGAAGTAAAGACTGGTGGTCATCCCGTAGCCCTGATGAAGTTGCGCAAAGTGGTAGCAACGAAACATGTTGCCGCTTTGGATATAATAATGGTCTAGGTTGAACCATTTTCTAATTGAGGACACTCACGGCACTGAATAAAGCTCTAACCGGCCAGTGAATGGGATCTCATTTTTATAGCTGGGAACTGGAACTCTGCTTCTCTTTCTTTGGGGACCAGCTCGGCATGTTTGTGATATTCACATCTACAGTGCATATTCTATTTCTTTTCACTGTTTCTTTTCTTCACTTTTGAGAAAAATTACTTTGGAACACATTTATGTTTTCGGGTGAGAAAGCAACCGATGATGATAAGTGGGTGAGCTAGCGAGTACCAACTAGCCAGTCCCCCCTTGGTGTTGCTACCGTGAGGTGCTTTCTCTCCTTTCTCACATTTTTCTCATACATTTTTTCCACTTTTCCCAACAATTTCTTCTAACTTTTCGAATTTTGGTGGGATTTTTGGTACTGAAGTATAGTGACACTACGACATAAATTGGACATATAGACACTTGATTTAGCAAGATTATTCCACATCATAGGGGGAGTTGGTAGGAAAGACCCTCCGTGTGTCTGAAATTCGTGGTTATCTGTCCATTGAGTCAGGCCTTGGTTGTTGATAATATGTTGAGTGGGGTGCGGCCTGACTTGTTTTCCCTCTAGGCTCCTTTCTATGTGGATATGTTAATAATAATCAGAACAGGAACATACAACCAAATAACAGTGAAAACTGAAATTGAAGGCAAGCTTGGACTACAGCTATAGGATCACCTAGCGAGCAAGGAGACACAGAAGCAAGGTCAATTGCGATCCACAGCACTATGGTCTCATCAAGCAGAAATAGCAGGAGGCTCACAGGAGGAGCACAGGAGCAAGGAGAGAGACAGGTGCAAGGAATCAGGGAACCACCAATGAAGGAACGTCAGAGCTGGGACTTTCAAAGGGGAAGACCATGGAAACCAGCAGGCATAAGACAGGACACAGGAAAGCCAATTGACGGAGTATGGGTCAGAGCTGAGGGAGTGAAAACTCTAGAAGGCAGGTATAAAGAGGTCAGAAAGGCTGTGGGGTCCAGGAGTCAAGATAGAGAATAGAATACCACCACCAGAGCGTGATTGGGTTAGGGTTTGGAGACAGAGAGGTCTATAGCGACCATGATGCATCAAGACGTAGCGTGGAAGACTGGACTGGAATAAGAATGTAAGTTGTAAACATGTATAATATCATATTCAGAGATATTCGCAGAACTCCGGAGGACCTATGTGAGCACCACCTAGTGGCAGGATGCTTAACATCCTACCAATGTTGTTCAATTCAACTAGAGTCAGCATTGCTCCATGGCAAGTTGTGTCCACTACATACTGTGTCAATAGGTGATGCAAAATTCTGATAACACTTGCAGTGTTGTCAGTTCACCATTCTCAGTAAATTTCTGTAAGCATTTTCTAGAAAATACTCCATCTGCCTTGGGTCTCATCTTTTTCTTTAGACATCTACTGTGGACTGAGGCCTGAAGGGCCAGCCTCTCCTTGCTCCATGTGGTACAAGGTGAGCCTTTCACTCCCAAGTAGGACCTTGAATCATGAGTCCTGATCTAACCTCAGAGCATCAGGGTGGCACTGTAGATGTGTAATATATAGATAAACTGCAGATGCATATAACCTTATTGTTACATGAATGAACATGAACTATATAGAATATATAGATCAACTGCAGATGCACAGAACCTTATTGTTACATGAATGAACATGAACGGATGGTGTAAGTATGTATTTTAAAATTCACCTACCTGGGGTGCCTCTGTGATTCAGAACTGAAGTATACAGTTGTTTGTGTTCTGGTTCAGGGAGGACCGAGCTTGGCATCTCAGACTGGACTGTTCCCATTGGAGCAGGGTCAAAATTGATTAGCAAATGGCTGGGTCCAAACTGAGGTGGCATGGTGTGCAAAATCATGATGGCTTGGGATGTGGCTCCAGGTGCTGGTATTAATTCAAGCATCCCATCCATTACTATTTTGTTTACATCTGTGATTTAGTAGATAACACAATAAATCGACAGCTTACAGCAGTGTAGTTGAATATCTTAAATAATAATTAAAAAACGTAAATTTCCAATTTATGCTTATAGAGCCAGGGATGTAGGGTGCAATGGGGTGGGCATGTTCGGTCAGCAGTGGCAATATAAAGGCTACCATTTACAAAAGGCAGAGAAAGGCGATGCATCTCAAAGGCTTTCAGTCTTTGTCTGGGAATGAGTAAACGAGTCTTGTAGCAACCTCAATTCACTGAAGAGGCATGGCTGTCGCCTAGGAGCTCTGGCTAGTTTCATTTAACAAGGGCCAGTGGAATGCTTTGCTATCTCGTAGATGGAAGTATTTAGCCAGATTGATTTCAAATATTACATTACCTCTATTACATCACTTTGCTGGAAAAATGTGCGTTTTGGGTTGTAATATTTTTAACGTTTGCTAGTTTAACTTAATGCAGTAACATAGCTTTCTTACTGAAGCTCAGCATAGAAGCAAGAAGTAGTAGCAGGGATTCCTTTACGCCAGTGAAAGACATATGTGTGTAGTTCTCAAGTCCTTCCAAATGAATTTGTATAAGCATGCCTTGGAGCCTGCTAACCAATTCTGTGTAGATATAAAGAGAAGTCTATTTAAAAAGCTGAATGACATGCTGTGAGTTTTCGTTTGTCCTGTTAACTTGCTGTTAACTGTGAAGCCAAATGTATAAAGGTGTTCATATTCCTCAAATAAACTATTTTCTTGATAACTGATTTTGCACCCTTTTTGTCAGTTTCATTGTTTCCATAGCTCTTGAACAAATGATCTCTTTTGCTTCATTTTTCTTTTTACAATTAAGGGGCCGATTCCGATTCCAGCCACAAAACGTACCGACCGACATGGACCGGGAACGGAGACCGACCGATACGGACCGGCGCCGTACGACCCTTGCAGTACGATGCAACGCGTGTGAATTACAACCGACACGTACGGAATACAAGCAGTACGACCGAGCGTAGGGAAACCAGTGATTCGCACGGAAACCGGACGTGATTCGCACCGACCGACACGCACCAGGAATGAACCCGACCGACACGTATCCGCGATGTCCGATCCGCGCAGTACGATGCAATGCGTGTGAAACCAGACCGACTCGCACGAAGCCCAAGCCGCATGACCGACACGCACAGAAAACAGGGACCTGAAGCAATAGAGATCTCTGCGACCGACGCGTATGAAACACAGAAGAAAGTCAGCGTAAAAGACCCGGAGAGGCCCGCACGAGCCAACTTCAGCATCCGTCTCGGTCAGAAGAACGTCTCCTTCATGCCTAGAAAACCCAAAGGAAAAAATACAAAAAAAGGACCAAACAAGCAATGACAAAGTCAATAAATATCAACAAAAAAAAAACTTGGAACAAAGACACACCCACAACTCCACCTATATAAAGGACACAAATCACTACCATGATCCTTTGCAAATTTAAGAGAACAGCCAGCAGAGAACACCATCAGACAGCAACCACAGACACACTCACAACTCACCCATCACACAACTTTCACACCATTAGCACCTCACCAAAAGCACTCACATATACACCTAGCAAAACTGACACTCACCCACCCTCACTTGCACCCTCACACACACATCACTCACCACCACCACCCTTCACCATGCCCCCAAAGAAGAATCCAAAGTTTACACATAGTCAGTTAGAAGTGCTGGTCGATGAAATCATCAGAGTAGAGCCACATTTGTTTGGTACATTGGTCCAAAGGACCCCCATGTCACGGAAAACAAAGATGTGGGCAAGGATCGTGGACAAGGTGAACGCACAAGCACCAATATTGCGCACAAAGGATGATATCCAGAACAGGTGGTATGACGTGCGCAGGAGGGTCAAGAAACTCATCGAGAAGCTCACGCCTTGAGTCAGCGCACTGGTGGTGGCCCTCCTGCAAAATCAGTATACTTCAGGTCCTGGGAGGGGAAGGTGCGGGACATCCTACCCCCAGAGAGCGTCCATGGTCTATCAGACATACCAGAGCCTAGTGAGTACACAACCAATATACTCAATATTGTGTGGCAAGGAGACAGTGAAACCATGCACCGTTAGCAAAGCCACAGTAACCAATAGATAATCATCCCAAGATGTGTATGCTAGTCAGACAAACACAATACCTGCCATCTCATAGTGACTTGTAACTGTGTCATTACATGTACAAACCTACCAACAAATAGAGCAAGACAGTGGCACAAAGCTAAATAAACACTGTCAGACAGTTTGCCACCACAAACACACTACCTCACAGTGCAGCTGACTGACAGGAAGGAATAGTGGGTATGCAGGTGAAGTGAGTGTATCCAAAAGCATGATGGGGTTTGTAGTCACAGATAATGCTCAACCTCCCAATTGGCCCATCTAGACCTCTCTGAACCATGCCCACATCACAGGGAGTGGAAAATGACTGACAAGATGGAAGCACGTTTCATGGTGGGATGTCCGGCCGGGTGGCAAGGAGGACTGACAGCTCTGACCATACTTACCAGCATGTGTAGACACACACACCCCTCAACACAAACTCCACACAACTCACCGGGTATAATGCATTGACTCACACTGTAGTGAAATATCACCCAAAGATACACTGCACTGGGTTCTGCCGTGTGAAGCACAGGGACTCTCTTTGGACATGTAGCCAAACAAACACCAGAACTTCACATTCAGCCATCTTGCCATTGCTGTCACACTCCCTCACAGGGAAGCAGAGTCAAAAGGAAGGAAGTATGGGCATGCTGGGAAGGGGGGTGTAGCCAAAAGCATGATGGGAGTTGCAGTCACAGACAATCCCCACCCACCCACATGGCCCAGCAAGCTCACACTGAACCATGCTAACCTCACAGGGAGTGGAAATGGACTGACAAGATGACTGACACTGGGCTCTTTTGTGGGGAGCACAAGGCCCTGCTGGGAACTGGGCACAAACAAACACCAGGACTGCACAGTCAGCCATCTTGCCATTGCTGTCACACTCCCTCACAGGAAGCAGAGTCAAAAGGAAGGAAGTATGGGCATGCTGGGAAGGGGGGTGTAGCCAAAAGCATGATGGGAGTTGCAGTCACAGACAATCCCCACCCACATGGCCCAGCAAGCTCACACTGAACCATGCTCACCTCACCGGGAGTGGAAATGGACTGACAAGATGTCTGACACTGGGCTCTGTTGTGGGGAGCACAAGGCCCTGCTGGGAACTGGGCACCAACAAACACCAGGACTGCACTGACTGACATCCTGGAAGTTAACCTGCACCCACTGCAATGGTGGCTCACTTCATGATGGGATAACTGGCCTGGGGAGAAGGAGGTCCTGACTTGAAAACAAATAACACCGATGCTGGCCATACACACACCTTCTATGCTAAAACACATTGCACACGTGGTACAAGTCACTCACAAAGATAATGCCCGGGCAAGATGTCTGACACATGGGCCTGATAAATGATGTGGCTGAAAATCACACATATGCACTGGCCAAACCAAACACGGTCGCACACACAGCCATTGCAACCATATGTTCAAACTCACTGTCTGGGGATGCAGTGTCCAGGGGTGCCCCCTGGCCATGGAGGTGTGTCTTGCAGATGACAAGTGTGGAGATCCATATATAGTACATTGCACAAAACACACAGGAACTCACATATACATCATTGACAGGGGACATCTGACAGTGAATGGAATGGACACACCAATATAGCCGACACCGTAGCATGGTCTCATTCACACTTGGTGCTGTTGTGAGCTGCATTCCACTCCTACACCGTGCTGCAACATATGCATCCTTCACACACCACTCACTGACATAGACACTGTAGACACAAGGTCTAACCTGGACTGCATTGGAGGAGACATGCTACTCACAGCAGCCAAACAGCAACACACACAACACCGGCTCTCACTGTCATGAGCATTGAAAAGCCAGAGTGCTTCCTTGCCCAATCCATGTCACCATGGAGAACATTGACAAGTCAAATCACATAATCACGTACAAAACTCAGCACCAGACTCATTAACAATGGTGACATCATCACTTGTATGAAATGAGATGGGAACTAGGAACACTGTAAAAAAAACACTTTCTCCCAAGAGATCACAGGCATAACGGACTGTGACCATGTCTTACCAATACACCAATGTGACACACAAAGACTAGCAAACTCTGCTCCCACACATGCCCCAATCTTACAACATATCCTCAGTGGAATTGCAAGTATGTCCTCGTTAAAGGTCAAATGTGTACAGGGATGACACACCTGTGTCAGCAACGTGATGGCCCTTGAGTAGTAATGGCCATGTACAGCCAAATCTATACATGAGCTGGTCATGCACACACTTCGACATGCACATTGAAATGCTTCATGTTGGCTGGGCAATGTGCCACAACAATATCAATCTCTGTCCGTGACAACTTTGGACAAAGCAGTGTACAGGCACGCATCCTGACGTACAGTAGCAAATGTCATGTATGTGAACCATTGATGCCTGTGGAAACATAACTTACATTGTGTGTCTCTTCCAAACACAGGTGGTGCTGGGGACACAGCAGCAAATGAAGAGTAGTCCCTGTCCCAGACTCCGGTGGACCCTCAGCTCTCTGGTGTGGATCAGTCTCTGTCCTCTTCGGATAATGAAGAACAACCTGGCACCTCTGGTGTGATTCATCATGCAGCACCAGCAGTACAAACATCTGCCCCCCCGTACCCATGCCTCTAACATCTGGCAACAGACAGGGCACCCCCTCCAACACGGACAGACCAAGGACACAGAACACAGGACTCCCAGGAAGCTATGGACAACACCACCAGTAACAACACCCAAGGGAGCCCAGTGTCACCTGTGTGTGTCGCCGCCGGTCCTGCCTGTGTGGCTAGGGGTGGTGGGAGGGGAGGTAGGCAGAGGTCGCTGCTTGCAGAGGGGTCTGGACTGCATGATGACCCCCAACTGGCACGTATCATAGATGGGTACCAGGATAGCACCGGAGGATTCGGCCAGGTAGTGTGGATACTCAAGGACATTCAACAGGAGCAGGCTGCCCATCATGCTCGCATTGAGTCCAAGTGAGATGCACTTACTGCGGTGCATAGGGACATACTCACATGCCTCCGCCAGATAAGCACCAACATGTCCACACCTCCCTATGTGGCCACAACATCTGTTGCTGCAAGATCTGCCAGTGCCACAGGGAGGGAGGATGACTCTGGCGGAAAGTCCTCTGCACCGCAGACGCCTGTACCTGAGGATCCCCCACCGAAGAAGAAGAGGGGTCGTCCGAAGAAGGACAAGTGAGATGCAGATGGCCATGCACATCCCCCAGGGCCTCAAAACCTGTTCTGAAAAATTTTCTTTGTGCGCAAACCGTTCACCTTTTTGTATCTAACCCAACTCGCCTACATGACATGGAAGGTTCATGTTGGTCTAATGTGGCAGATGACTGTGGACTTTACTCTGGACATTTCAGCTACCAACACTTTCAACTCTATTTTGAACTTTGGATTCAAAACCCAATGTACAGCACCTACCATCCTGTGCACTATCCTCACACATGTTTGTAAATAAACTCACCAGTACACTATACTTGCTTCTATTGTGATTCCAAGTTGTTATGTGTCATGGAGATGTTGATCTGCTAAAGAACACAGTGCATGCCAAATACTACAGCAATGTGATCACCGTTATGTGAGTCATGGTGATGTGACACATGTGAGGGAGACACACCACTATGGCACCACAACACATACTCACCATGGCCATGTAACTCATCCCATACAATGATGTTGACCTGAAATAGAGTGGAATGCACAGACACCACACCTATCCACAGTCAGTGGTAACAAGCCCACACTAGAGGTAAGCAAATGTCAGTCAGATGTGGGAAGACAGACAACGCACATAACAGAGCGTAGCACGGGTTCATTACACATCAGCAACATGTTTATTCCACAACAGTTGCAAGGTAATTCTATGTGACATTGGACACACGTCACAAAGTGTCGGAGAATTGAAGTCCAGGGGTGTGTGGTACATCAATTGATGGGAATCGACAACTTCCACCCTGGTGTTGGATTCTGGGTGTTGGGGGGCAGTGTTGACCAAACAACATGCAAAGTACCCTGGGAAGGACAGACATAAGACACAGTCAAAAGCACAGCAGAACAGGAGAGAAATGCAATACACATGCACAAAACATGTCAAAAGAAACCTACACAGAAACAGGTTAGCATTCTGACACTATTGTGGAGTACAGACCACCTGAAAGGACACATCACTGCACGCATCCAGTCAAGTAGCACACAGACACACTCAAACAGCAACAGAGCAGCCCCAACACATTTCAGGCTAACTCAATACATTGACATAACAACCCTGTAAACTCACATTCAGGTGAAGAAGTTGTTGATGAGCTGTGTGCTGACGTCGCCCTCATCATCATCATCACTGGCATTGTGGCCCAGGCCTGGATCCTCCACAGGTGGTGAATGTAGGTCATCCTGGATGAGAGGCAACTTCTTCCGCACTGCCATGTTGTGTAGCATGCAGCATACAAGGATAATTTTGCACACCTTTGCAGGGTCATATGGGAGGGTCCCTCCGGTCTTGTCCGGCAGCGGAAGCGGCTTTTCAGGAGACCAAAGGTCCACTCAATCACCCTCCTGGTCCGACCATGTGCCTCATTGTAGCGCATCTCGGCTGGTGTCACAGGGCTCCTGAGGGGTGTCAGCAACCACGGCATGTTGGGGTATCTGGAGTAACCTACATACAAACAATTGAACAATTAGCTGAGTTTTGAAAGAGTGTGGAATACAACATTGCCAAACACACACAATGGTAAACAGTCAGTACACACCGACAAGCCAGGCCCGCTGGTTTGGCATCTGTGACATCAGCGTTGCAATGCGACTACTCCTCGTGATGTAGGCATCGTGCGCAGAACCATCGTGTGCAGAACATGCACACACATGTGTGATACACATGTCTGCAAGACATACCACCAGAGCATTGATGGAGTGGAAATGTTTCCTGTTCCGGTATGCCTGCTCATGTGCCCGCGGTGGTACCTGGGCCACATGTGTACCATCAATAGATCCGATGACGTCCGGCATCCTCCCCAGTGTAAGCATCCTTTATGTCAGTGAGTTGACCTGGGCTAGGAAACTTGATGTACATGTCAAGGAAATGCAACATCCCCTCCAAGACATCGCGTAGCACACGACTGAACATAGTTTGCGACATACCACCAGCAGTAGCCACAGTGTACTGGAAGGTACCAGTAGAAAAGAAGTGCAGGGCTGCCATCACCTTCACCTCTGGGGTCAGTGCTGTAGGGTATGTCTGGCCAGGTAGCAGATGTGGCGCCAACTGCTCAGCCAACTCCTCAATCAGTGGCCTGGTGAAGCGGTACCGTCGGATGCAGTCGCGTTCCTGCATGGATTCAAGGTCTGGGAACGGTCTATGGACAGCTGGTGCCCTGCAGTACAGAGATGAACAAAGGAAGATTGTCGATTCATTCACCCATGTGGGTATGACCAAGCAAAATATCACATGATACATCATGACAATACACAATGTACTGAGGTGTGTGCTGTTGGGTATGGACACATATGTCACCTACATGCCCATCACCTCACATCTCAAGTCCACATGTCTACATAAGTTCCATGTAGTGCAATGGCCAATCATCGGGCTGCGTCACCGTACCTATGTACTGCTGTCACATTCCAAACACACACCACAGTGACAAGTGAGGCCTGATGTCTCCCAGGCATCACAGCTCTTTGACATGCAGATACCCAGGGTCCCTGTATTGCCACATGGACACTGGCATGACATGGCGTATCTTGTACATGCAACAAAACAACCATGAGTCCCACAGGTAGTGGCCACTGTTGTCTCTGCAGGCCCTACATGGACGTCTCGTAGACACACACACAACATCAATGTTGATGCACAAACCACATGGATGTGTAGACTGTCTCCCATTGGGCACATTTGATCAGACACATCTGAGACACAACATGCACACAGACTGTGGGTGTACATCAGAATTGTGGCTATGGGTCTCACTGTGATGTAGATACCATCCCACCCAGGACTCAGGGTGTATGTGACATGTCCTAAACATATCCAACCTGCAACTGTGTCCATGACTCATGCCCATAACTGTACAGTTGCACATCACAGTGGTAATGTGCACAACACACAAAGGATTCTGTCCCCATGAGCACGTGCACAGCCTGGGAGCAGCTGCACCAAAGTGCCACACAACAATCCAAATGCTGCCCCCCTACACACACAGGTGATGCAGCCTTACATGCCATGGGACACAGTGTGGCCCATGCTGTAGTGTGGTAGGTGTGCACCTGAGTCCCTGGCAAGTAATTGTGTGTGGAAGCCGTCAAAAAGTCACACCAATGTCAACCGACGCGGGTGACTTCTACAAAGACGCATTGCACAGTTCAGGACCGAGCCGTGCGCATGCTTCGCCATTGACTGCAATGAGAACCGATGCGGGTGACTATCATGCATACGCGTCGTGCAGGCATGCACCGAGCCATGCGTACGCTCAGCCATTGACTGCAATGTGAACCGATGCAGGTGACTATCATGCATACGCATTGCACAGTTCAGGACCGAGCCGTGCGTACGCTTAGCCATTGACTACAATGTGAACCGATGCTGGTGACTATCATGCATACGCATTGCACAGTTCAGGACCGAGCCGTGCGCACGCTTAGCCATTGACTGCAATGTGAATCGATGCGGGTGACTATCATGCGTACGCATTGCACAGTTCTGGACTGAGCCGTGCGCACGCTTAGCCATTGACTGCAATGAGATCCGATGCCAGTGACTATCATGCATACGCGTCGTGCAGGCATGGACCGAGCCCTGTGCACGCCTTGGCCATTGAATCGTATGGAGACGAATGCGTGTGGATTTTCAAACTACGCGTTGTACAGTCAGTTGACCGAGCCGTGCGTACCCATTGGCTCTGGACTGTCATGGAGACGGACGCGGATTCAAAACTTGTACGAATCGTGTGCTGGAAATTCAGTTGGATGCCTACAACAATGTTGCAATTTCCAGGGTTTTATGAAGGTGAAGATTTGAACAATGCGGAAGACGTGTACAAGTCGTACAATTCCATGGATTGGCCAGATTCATAGACTGCAACCGTGTTGGACCTATCACTTGGGACACATGGCACAGATTCTGCCTCTGCAGCACAGATATAAGGTTGGCTGGCCCCCAGGGAGCTCACTTGCCTGCACTACATGCTACTGAACAACATCTCTGCTACCACTGCTGCTGTCTCTGCATCCTCTGGCTACTGCTATGGCACATACTCTGGAGAGGGCCCAGCCTTCACTGAGGAGGAGAACCAGGCCCTGCTGGACGGGCTCCTTCCACAGTACTGCAAGCTGTATGGGAAACCAGGGGAGCAGGTGAGTGTGCAGTCCACTGCCTTCCTAATTGTGCATGTTGTCTGACTAGCAGTACTAGCAGTGTGTACACCAGTGGTAAACGTACTCACTGAGTACTTTCAACCCCCAAAGTGTGTAGGTACATGTGATGAACAGATGTTCTACAGCAAAAGTGCATTTGTGCAAGCTTCAACTTCCCAGGCAATGTTAACATGTCAGACATGCAGGGCATTTGTCAGTTTCCGTGGGTGCACTACCTGTGTAACTCATTTTCCTTTGTGATGATGCCCACCAGAAGCAGGAGATCTGGCTGACCATCGCCCGGGCAGTTCGATCAGTGGGGGTCTACAAACGCCGGATCGGCAACTGCCAGAAGAGGTGGCAGGACCGTCGGGGCTGGACCCGGAGGATTGCAAGGGTCCAGCTGAAGCTGTCGCCTCCTCGCAGGATGGGGGGACACCGGACCCTGACCCCCCACATGCTCAGGATTCTGGTGGTGGTCTTCCCGGACCTGGATGGGCAGCTGAAGGCCAGACAGCAGCAAGGAGGGGGTAAGTCCATGCCTAATCTGTGTACTATGTCTGACATGCTATTTGCAGTCTTTTGGCCTGGTCACACTTCCACATTACGTAGGTCTTGTAGTCCAGGACTCATGTCCCTCAATTGTGGGATGCACCCTCCTCATCTGATCAACAGGTGTGGACCCTACAGTCTGTGGCGTGTGTCACTAGGGCACTGTGTCCCTGCAGTCATCTATGCTTCAGGTTCCGAACAGCATCTGTTACCGTGACTCTGTTGTGTGTTTCATGTGTGGGTCAATTGTTTACACAATGCCTGAGATCTGACATTTGATCTGTGTGTGCCCTTGATATGTGTTCCAATTGCTGGTCTGACTCGCCCCATGTGCCTGGGGTATTTCAAACACACCCATGCAGCAGGGGACTCAATTTTGGGCCTCAGGAGTATGTATATCAAGTATGTCACACTTGCTTAGTAACCTGCCTACTGTCCAGGGCTATACACTGTTTCACGTAGACCTGGGCAGTCCTGCCTACTCAAGGGCATTAAGAATCACTCTGTAATACCACTCCTGTGTATCAACTTACAGGTTGTGCTTAGTGACATGTGCCTTCAGGTGTCTGCCTCTGTGTCATTGTGGTGTGGCTTCCTTTTCAGGAAAACAGGGGTGTTCATGAGTTTGAGGGTCAGCAGGACATCTGAGATGTGACTATAGGAGACGAGACCTGTGTGACATATAGGTGTGTGATGACTTGACAGTGCACAAAGGTGTATGCAACTGTGAACCTCAGGCAGCTGTGTTTCATGCACATCCCACTGTGATGTGCTCATGTACAGGGAGTTGTATTCACAGAAACTCATATGTCTGTTTTGTATGATGTGGGGTCATCTGGGTCCAGGATATGTTGTTTGCAGGGGATGGACAAGTGCACTTGTCAGCTGCAGAGTTTGCTTTACACATGACCTATGATTGTGACACAATGCATACTGTTGTTGTCTGGATGCCCTGTCCCTGTGACAGGAGACAGTGATGACTGACTTTCCAGGCATGCCTGTGCCATGGCATTTAACTTGCTATGTGTGATCCTGCATTGGGGTCAAATGTGCTCCATGCACCCCATTGTGGCATTGACTTTCAGGACATGAGAACATCATAATGTGTGTTGCTGGTATGCATCACAAGCATGTGAAATGAGACTCTGATTATCCCTTCTTCCTGACACCTGTACTGAGTCAGTGGCAAGAGGTGTGATGTGTGTATAGTAACATACTCGAACATGTTCACTTGCATGTCCAACAAATGTGTAGGTGGCGCCTGTCTGCACATTGGGGTATTCGCATCCAACATGCAACAGACATATGGGTGCAAGTCCAGGAGGGATATGAGTGCCATGGTTGATGGTGAGACTGACAATTGGCTTGTTCAAAACAGTGTGAGCACTTTGGGCAGTGTTCAGCTGATGATGCCAGGGCTTGCCCTGTGATGTGCTGTATTCACTGTGGTGTGTGCAGTCAGTGCAGGGGACTGATGTTGCTCTTTTTTTCCTAATTCTATCCAGATACATCCACGGCCACAGGAGGGGACAGCTCCACGGACCAGGAGGAGCCACAGAGCCAGACTGGGACAGAAAGCGAGGAGTTGGAGGGACCCAGTGGCACGGAGGGCGAGTGGAGCCACACGAGGAGTCCTCAGCACCATCCACCCCAGCTGAGGGACACAGAAGCTCGGAGTATGACTCCCTTGTGGAGGCGGGTGTCAGCAGCCACCAAACCCCAGCTAGTAAGGCTGTCCCCGCCCCCACCACCACCACCACCCTCACCACCCTCCCATCGGCTACTATCCCAGAGGTCCGTGGAGGCTCCCGTGTTTGGGAGCATGTCTCCTTTGTGCCAGGCACCGCACCCCCTGCCCCTGTGTCCCCTGCTGCCCTGAGTGTGGAGTCTGTGGACTTGCTTCGACAGATCCATGTAGGGCAGGCATCAATGCTGAGTGTCCTCCATGCACACACCAGTCTGTTGACACAACTGGTGTCGTTCATGGAGGGCATTTCATCGGGCATGTCTGCCCTACAGAGGGCCAATCAGTCCCTGGCCTCCTCCATGACAGCAGCAGTGTCCCTCCTCCAACAGTCCTCCTACCCCTGCCCCATCCACGATTCCTAGCACCCTACCTGTCCCAAGCACACACACACCAGCACATTCACCCAAACCCACAGACACGGGCAGCACACAAACACCCAAACCAAGGTCTAGATGTGCACACAAGCAACCTCAGGGGACTAATACCACACTCACAGGGGATGGTTTGCAAATACACATACAGGCATTCACAATCACTCCACAGTCCTCCGATACCTCTCCCTCCAAGACCCCTTCCCTTGCCTCACCTGCAACCCCATCTCCAAAGGAGTTCTTCCTCTGTGACCTTGGCCTCTTCCCCACCGATCCAGCAGATCCAGCTTACAAGGGGAAGAGGAAGTCCCCACACACAGAGGGTAGTGCCCCTCACACCCAGACACCCTCCCCCAGGTGCAGTCAGACTAAGGCCCCCACCCGCAAGTCTCCCCAGAGCTCGAAGAGCAAGCCCTACCCTCGCCCCGCAGCTCCACGACCCAGTCTCCGTCCTCCATCCCCCAGGCCACCACTCCAGAGGTTCCCCCGCCACAACCTGCCCCAGGTTCCCCCACCCACAGATACACCATCCCCAAAATGCTCCGTCCCTCCCCCCCTACCACTTGCTCTTCCACCCCCACCCTCCCAGTCAGACTGTTTGTGCCACTGGTGTGGGGACCCTGGCCCCCCTCTGTCCTGCCGACCTGACCTGAACCCCATTCTGCTCCCATGGAGTTGGGACCCAGTCTACTCCATCTGACCTGCCCACTTCAGTTGTGCCGGCACCCACCCCATCTGACTTGTGCCCCACAGTTGTGACTGCACCCACTATGTCAGACACCTCCACTGCAGTTGCCAGTGACTCTCCTGCATCCACCACCCCTTCACTGCCTCCTTCTGCTGAGCCCTGATCCTGTCCCTGCGGTGCCTAGCCTTCCCCCATACATGCCCCTCCGAGTGGATGTCCCCTGTCCTTACCAGTGCAGGCAAGCAACGTCTGACAGTTGTCACTCAAATCACATTGTTGACATTTGGACATGGACTGGCCATTGGCCTTTGTTTTGAAAGGACTTTGCATTTGCATTTCAATTTTGCTGAATAAAGCATTTGTATTTATCCTTGTGAATTTGATTTAGCTGTACATTATGTTGATGGTGTTTACCATGAACTTGCAGTTATAATGCTGAATTTCCAATGTTGAATACTGAGGTGTTGATGGGATGTACTACATGTGGTCCATGAGATATGTATCCAATTTGTGAACATCTTTGTAAACATTTCATTTGCATGGTCACATCTGTGGCTTACACACATGCACATATGATGTGCTTCTCATTGTCCAATTTGTCTATTTCCCTGACTGTGGGTGCATCTCCACTGGACCTGCAGGTGTGGGCATCATTGGAGTAGGATCAACTGGGTCCTCTGTGCAACTTGCTGGACATATGTATTGAATATGTGCAGATGACTTAAGGGACACTCCCGTACCCAGGCTGTTGTGACCAGATCCTTCCTTGGGTGGTAACTGATGGCTGACTGACCAAGTGTTCTGCTGACATGACTGAGACCTGCTGGGACTAAGCTTGGCGCAGCTGAGCTTCCACAGGAGTTGAGTCCCCTCAAGTAAGTGTGTTGTTCCGTGACATTGCCTGGGCCCATGGTGTGTGTTGTGTGAGCATGTGTGTTTGTGTGTCCACATCCCTTTTTATACACAGGCAGTGTTCCTTGATATGTTCCTGTTGTTGATGCTTGCTGAGTTGTACTGTGTTCATCCCACATCTTTGTCCTTGGCTACCAGATGTGTGGGTGCATGACACACTACTGTTAATTGGTGTTTCATCATTGGGATTTGTCAGTTTGGAGTGGTGATGATGTGGTCAGACGCATATGGGACACAGTCAGGGGTCCCCAAGGCACTTGTTTGTTCGCAATATCATGTAGTTGTCCCTAGGTGGTACCTTTCGGTGATTGAGACATGTGTATGTGTGTGTGACTGCTCCCACTCGTCAGGTTCAGGGCTGCAATGTTGGCAGGTGTCAGTATGTGTGTCTTGTGGTTCTCCTTGGCTTCTGCATTGTATTGGGACTGTGGCAGGGATTCCGAAGGTTACGAGAGATTTGACGTCATGGCCATGCACCACATACTGTGCAGTATGTCTGTCATTCACCACGGTTGTAGACTGTCCTTGTTTGATGAGTCTGTGCACCTTAGTTCCTCCCAATATTACTGTGTTTGTCATGGGGGCATGTGCAATGTCACATGTCCATGTGGGCTTCACAGATGCACATTGGTGCAGTTCAGGGTGTGTGGTATTGAGGGTGGACAGATGTGAATGTTTCCATGGATCGGCCCCTACCTCCCGTTTGCCCATGGATGACGGACCATGCTGAGTGATTTGTGTTTGTGTAGGTGTGATGTACGTTTTTGGCACAGGACACATGTCTAGGTTTCACAGTTTGTACGACATCTACCTTTGTCATCACAGTGGACGTATCATGCATGCTTGTGTCACCCCAATGTATGGTCCCTGGGGGTAGTGCTGTTGTGTGTCAGTCTCTTGCTGTTTTAGTTGCTGTTCATTCCAGATTGTGTCACATGTGTCTGTTGTGCTCCCTCTCATCTCACAATGCCTGATTGCCCACTAAGGGGGGCCCAATGATGGGTTACTTTTGTATGGCACTGTGTAGTTGCCTGGGGATACTGAGACACATACACACATGTTGTGTCAGATGTGCAGTGTGAGGTTGCCTGTTTGTGTTTGTGCATCTGCACCAGTGCATTGGTATTGCTGTTGAGGGCCATTGTCTGGATGTTGTTTTTGTGATTTTCCCTGCTGTCCCTGTGAGTCATATCACATCATTCTGCACATTCATCCTGGTTGTTAGGTCCCATTGCTGCCATGGAATGGGAGTTTGTGACCTGACACCTACAGTCTACACAGGATGTATTGATTTGTGTGTCTATTTTCGAGATGTGTGTATGCTTTGTGATGGTCACTTCTGCTTGTGTGTCATTGTACACTGTATGCAATGTCAGCCCCCATGGGTGGTGCTTGTCTGCACATGGCCGAGCATATGTTAGATTTTCACAGCACTGTTAGCCTCACCACATCTCTGTAGGTATGGAACACAAACACTACTTTGCCACAAAAGTGTTTCATGTGTTGGGACCAGGAATCATACATGCTGTTTCGTATTTGCAGCTTTGACCATGATGACACTTACCTTTTGGTCACTGTGATGAGGGGGGTTTTGGACCAAATCACCACAATGCTCAACATTTGCTGCAGTTTGGAACCCCACACTTAACTTTTGTTCTACACAGTGAGGGGGTGTTAGTACACATTGACACAGTGCTATTGTGATGCTTACCTTGTGTAGGCCACACTCAGTTTTTGGTCACACATGTGATGGTAGTTACATTGTATGTTCGAAGTCATATTCTCTGTTGTGGGCATTTGTCACAGACTACACACTGTTGTCATGATGTTAGGAGGAATGTATTTTGCTGACATACCTAATGTTGGTGTATGATGGATGTGTGGCGCATCACCCATCCTATGGGTGGGGGTGACAGTAGTGATGGGCAACATAACCCCTATGAGTGGGGGTGGCTGTAGTGATGGGCAACATAACCCCTATGTGTGGGGGTGGCAGGAGTGATGGGCAACATAGTCCCTATGTGTGGGGGTGGCAGGAGTAATGGGCAACAGGTCCCCTATGAGTGGGGGTGGCAGGAGTGATGGGCAACATAATCCCTATGTGTGGGGGTGGCAGGAGTGATGGGCAACATAGTCCCTATGGGTGGAGGTGGCAGGAGTGATGGGCAACAGGTCCCTTATGAGTAGGGGTGGCAGGAGTGATGGGCAACAGGTCCTCTATGATTGGGGGCGGCAGTAGTGCTGGGCAACATAACCCCTATGAGTGGGGGTGGCAGTAGTGATGGGCAACATAACCCCTATGTGTGGGGGTGGCAGGAGGGGTGGGCAACATAGTCCCTATGTGTGGGGGTGGCAGGAGTGATGGGCAACAGCTCCCCTATGAGGGGGGTGGCAGGAGTGATGGGCAACATAACCCTTATGAGTTATGAGTGGGGGTGGCAGTAGTGATGGGCAACATAACCCCTATGTGTGGGCGTGGCAGGAGTAATGGGCAACACAGTCCCTATTGGTGGGGGTGGCAGGAGTGATGGGCAACACAGTCCCTATTGGTGGGGGTGGCAGGAGTGATGGGCAACAGGTCCCCTATGAGTGGGGGTGGCAGTAGTGATGGGCAACAGGTCCCCTATGAGTGGGGGTGGCAGTAGTGCTGGGCAACATAACCCCTATGAGTGGGGGTGGCAGTAGTGATGGGAACATAACCGCTATGTGTGGGGGTGGCAGGAGCGATGGGCAACAGGTCCCCTATGAGTGGGGGTGGCAGGAGTGATGGGCAACAGGTCCCCTATGAGTGGAGGTGGCAGTAGTGCTGGGCAACATAACCCCTATGAGTGGGGGTGGCAGTAGTGATGGGCAACATAACCCCTATGTGTGGGGGTGGCAGGAGTGATGAGTAACATAGTCCCTATGTGTGGGGGTGGCAGGAGTGATGGACAGCAGGTCCCCTATGAGTGGAGGTGGCAGGAGTGATGGGCAACATAACCCTTATGAGTTATGAGTGGGGGTGGCAGTAGTGATGGGCAACATAACCCCTATGTGTGGGCGTGGCCGGAGTAATAGGCAACATAGTCCCTATTGGAGGGGGTGGCAGGAGTGATGGGCAACAGGTACCCTATGAGTGGGGGTGCAGGAGTGATGGGCGACATAACCCCTATGAGTGGGGGTGGCAGTAGTGATGGGCAACATAACCCCTATGAGTGGGGGTGGCAGTAGTGATAGGCAACATAACCCCTATGAGTGGGGGTGGCAGTAGTGCTGGGCAACATAACCCCTATGAGTGGGGGTGGCAGTAGTGATGGGTAACATAACCCCTATGAGTGGGGGTGGCAGTAGTAATGGACAACATAACCCCTATGAGTGGGGGTGGCAGGAGTGATGGGCAACATAGTCCCTATGTGTGGGGGTGGCAGGAATGATGGGCAACAGGTCCCCTATGAGTGGGGGTGGCAGTGGTGATGGCCATGCAACCCCTATGGTGGCCTGTTGCTAGTGGACAGGATGTGGATCCTCTGAGTGTGTGTGACATTTGGCGGGTACGTGTCGTTTGTTTGTGTGGTGGGTGTCTGACTTACCGTCTGCGCCGTCCGCGTCTGTTCCTGATCCGGTCATAGATGTACAGTACTGGGATTCATAATGTGTTTGTCTCGTACACGCTGCTTGTTGCTCTGTCTCGTACCCGTTGCTAGCTGGTCCGTCTCGTAGCCGTGGATTGTGTTCTGGCACGAATAGTACCTGATATGCTGCATTCCCGGATGCTGTGACGTGCTGTACGTGGCAACCCGTCTGGTGAGTATGATTTGCGCATCGTACTTGTCCGGCCGGAAACTGCTGTGGGAGCTGCTTCCGGGTGACTTGGTTCGGCAATCGGAGGGACAGTTCATACGGAAAATGAAGCTTGAATCGCAGCCTACGTGTCGGTCGGATTTGTGTCAGTTATGCGCATCGTACTTCATTGCCCGGACGCACCGGCTCCCGGAACGTGCGGTCGCAAGGTAAGGCTACGAACAGCTCTCGGAGAGCTGTCCGACCCAGATCGGAATCGATCACTTAAGTTGTACATGAATGTAGTGAGGACAGGGCAAATTTTTCACTTTTTAGTGTCTTGTTAATTTTTTTTCTGAGTTATTTGTGTGGACTTTTCTTGAGATTTGTCTCGTTGCTAAGGCCAAGCGACCGAAGATGAGAACAGGTTACCCTCATTGAAACCCAACTCACCTCTGTTGACTGGATTGCGAATCATTGCTTAACATTACAGGTTTATCATACTCACCCATTACGCGGCACCGTACACCAAACTGGAAACCACCAGCAAAGTGCCCTATTGTTTTATTAAGCGAATCAGTCCAATAATGCATGACTTATCATCAATTACTACAGCTCTATTGAAAATACTGGCCATACACTTGCCAGGGCAGTGTAAATCAATTATATGTAGACAAGTGTTTTTCTGCATAAGTAAGATCTTTGCACCCAAATGATTTGTTTTCTAAAATCACCGAAAGTACTATTTTGACATTTAAGTAGGTACGCACTGCGAGATGTTCAAAGATGCAGACATAGTGGTGTAAGAAAATCTGCAGTAGGCAGGTCTCTTCTTTGCCCGGCCTTACTCCAGAAGTCTAGTGCAGGTGCAAACTGCATCATTCCTCCTGAATTATCAATAACATCTACTATTTTGTACTTTCATTTGTCAGACAGGAGTGTTCACTGAAAAAAAAGACACACATCAAGGAGAAAGCTGCTGATCTTAATGAGTGAACAAGCGCGTTTCTAAGGTGTCCGTCAGTCATGATAACAGAACATACACAGTCATGTCACCCATTGTATTCAATCTGTATGTAAAAAATAATAAACATTCATTAATTACACATTCTTTAACACTATAATATCCACAACACACACCTAAAATGTATTACACAATTACAATTAATAATTACTAATTAATTAATTTAAATTAATTAACAAATAATTAATAATTCATCAATAAAAAATAAATTACTTCCCACCCTTCCCACCATTTACACCTACAAACACCACAACACACACGTAAAATTAATTAAACACTTACCATAAATAATTATTAATTAATTAACTTAAATTACTTAACAACTAATTATCAAACAATTATTAATAACTTAATTTACACATTTAACTCTATAACATCACAATTATACAATATGAATAAATATAAAATATTCAATAAATGTTATAATTACATTAGTTCCCACCCGCTACGGAACTAAAAACGTAAAATTGAATTAAAGATTTTTTATTAACTACTATAAATAATAAATAATATTTATATAATTGAATTACTTCCCGCCCTATTCCCCTCTAAACTCACAACCCGCTACAGAACTAAAAATACAAAATTCTATTTTAAAAAAAATATATTAACTACAAAAATGTTAACACATATAATAAAAATACAAACAATTCTCATACAAAAAACAAAGCACACACATATAAAATATATACTAAAATACATAACATTAATAGAAAATCGATATTTTTAACAACTATATTTTTACAAACGAAATTTAACACTTCGATATTTTTTCAATCAATATTACTCATCTAAAAATCGATATTCTTGACCACGATATTTTTTCTGTCGATATTTCTGACACACTATATTTTTTCCTCGATATTTGTGCAAATCGATATTTTTACATCGATATTTTGGCTCTGAACCGTCAAAAACCAATAAAAAGAATTCTAACTAAATTGCCTCCAATCATTAGCAAGAGCCTATACATTTTTCCAAAATATCAAACCTCAGAGTCCAGCCCCTATTGATCTTTACTCCTAAAAAGCACATTGCAGAAACAGTTAGTGCAGCTGAATGCAATCCTAAGTGAAAGCGAAAATACCTTGCTTCGAATCATACACCACTACTTTGCAAGTATGTGTAATCTAGACTTGGCTTCCAAAATGCCCCAGTAGCAGCCAGGCCCAAATAATGTACTAACCCCTCAACAGTGCCCACAGGTTCTCCCTCATACTCTTTACACATTCATTCTAAAAAGACCACCAGAAGCCAGGTAAATATTCGAGCTGTTCTGCATCACCCATAGGGCAACTCAGCAGTGACAGCCAAGCTACCGCTCAGGCAGTGCAAGAATATTTCCCAAGGTCGGAAATCCGACAAGCAAAACAACAATGCCCATCTCAGCAGTCCCATGGCGATGTGAAGCTTCAGTTCTCTTGTAGCGTTGTCACAAAATGAAATAACACGACGGCACCCTCAGGGGCATCCTTGTGCGATACCTTTCAGTGACAAAAAATAAAATCCAACTAATTCATTTGTTATGCCCCGAAAGTGATTTGACCAGTCATAGCTTGCTGTTCACCCGAAGAAAACACTCATAAAGCCACTCCAGTTAAATCACATTCAACCCACCAGTGCCCGAGGTGCCCAAAGAAAACCTGAACCTGCAGCTGCCACCTACAATGTATGCAGCCAACCTCACAGGACACAGCACTCCATCATCCAAGCAAGTGCCTTCCTCTAATTACACTTCAAATTGCATTGCCGGCACCCTCGCTCCTGCCAGGCAGAGGCGAATGAGCTAATTAACGCTACTCTGCATAGAGGAGTTAATTAGAAGGGGCAAGCCCTGCTCCCTCTACAGATGTTAATGGCGGATGCTTGAAAGCCCGGCTTGATTAGCTTCACCCCGCGCGCAGGGGCTAAACAGGGCGCTCGTCCTGTTAATGAAGCTCGAGGTATTGCTCGACGTGGGTTCGGGCACTTTAAATGTACGAAACTGTGCAGTGAAAGAAGTTTCATTACGACACAGCCTAGATGTCCTCAGCCACGAGAAACGACTTATCAACACGGGATATTTAACAAGAGATGCTCTCAGTGGGAGACAACACTCCATCTCTCCTCGCCAGGTCTTGTGCCTGAATGTGAGAATGGAATTAGGACTGAAGGTCCATAGGTGACGTGCTCTTTCCCAATATGCGTCGCTGAGTATGGCCAGTCTTTCCGAATATCCTCCTCGACCGGGGCCGAGATGCTGTGAGCGCCCAGGGCTGGGTGCCATCGGCCAGACCTGCACACTGTGAACAAGAGCTGTGCAGAGGAGCCTGTGGGGAGCAGCATCAAGGTAACCTGATAAACACAGGCTCGGAAAACGTTTTTCCCTTTAGTGAATCAATTAAGGAGGAATGTGAACTCCTGCATGGATCTGCCTGAAACCTATATGTAGCCCAGCTCGTCTGATGACCACCAGATCCTTGTCTCACTAAATTAACTCTGTAATTACTCCCCTTTGTTTATTGGCCGATATCAAAATAACTACATGCATTGGCAAATAAGCATTGGTATTGCCATTTAGTCAGGTTTCCTTTCTTATTGCCTAAAAAATTAAAAAGCCCGATGCATTAAAAAAAATAGCTTTCTTTAAATAAATCATGCATGAAATAAATATTTTAATGTGTGATGATTCAGTGTACTTTCAAGATGTAAATTAGTCTCATATCCATTGCAATGTAAGCACTCCACAGGCGGGGGAACGACACACCAAACAGACAATAGCATGAGGTGAGAGGGAATACTCTTCTTGGCAAAGTCAAAACTTACTACATGTATAATGTAAAGAATTAGGGCTTGATGATATAGAGTTTGGGTCATCATTCCTCTGTCATGACGTAACTGATCTGTCTGTCAGGCAGGAGCTTGACTGTCTGCTGTATTTATGGTTTTGGCCGACAGACTGCCTACCGTCAAGGTGGAGGAAGATCCGTTGCCTGTCCTTTATTCCTCCGTTGTCAGTTCCCTCATTCTCCAATGTCAGGCACAACTCCGTCAACGTTCGTATTGTGGACATCTGCCCCCCACATTTAGAGTTGTCCACTGTCCGAGTGGGACAGAGGGACTTTTATAACAGAGGACAGCAAGGGCAGATGGAGTTTCCAAAGGTGGATGTGTCTGTCAACGCTGACAGATGCAACCATCAACACACACCTGAGGAGAGTTAACTCACCAACAACACCTGCAGCTATCACTACAAAAGACACTCCTCAAACCACACAAACCATTTGCCACACAGAACACGAAGCACCGCCAGGTGAGTACCCTCTGAAAAAAAATATTAATAGTTCTGGAAGAAGATAACCCAGAATCTCAGAAAACAAGCGAACTGTGATGGTGGACAAGATAAACAGGGTTTCACCCCAGTTGTCTGGAGCACAGGTCCAAACAACAACCATGAGCCAGAATAGGAAAACAAGGGCCAGAATCCTGGATAAGGTGAATGCTTTCTCTAAAACCAATTGCTCCAGTTGGACATCCACAGCTGGTGAAACAACCTGCGTGACAGAGTCCATTTCTTACCTGCAGGTCACACCATGGTTACCTAGCAACTGGTGGTGGGTCTCCCGGGCCCCTCAACCTCTTGTCCTGAAAGGAGAAGGTGTTGTCCATTCGCCATACTGAAGGCATTGTAGGAACTGAAGATAGAGTGAAGGTTGATAAGTAAAAACTGCAGCTCTCTCCCACTAACAAACTGACCCTCTCAGCATTCCGGCATCCCAAATCACTCTACTGACAGCCTGTTCCACAAGTATGCTATCTAATGTTTGTCACAACAAGCAATATTTCCTATGTAAACACAATCTACCATTTCCTCACTGTCACCCAATGTTCCTTAACACATCTCATATTGGAAACACAATTAAACGGGTGTGACCACAGGGCAATTGCGCTCTAGAAGTTTTTTAACCAAATCAAATCTCTTGAACTAAGTAATACACTGCTGAGACACACTGATAGCCTTTTCTAGTGCCAGTTTCTATTTGTTGTGAATATCAATGGAGTTTTCTCATTGTTTTCAAATGTTTTAAAAGACTGTACAATAACAGTGGTTATCAGTTTTTACTCTTTTTGCTCTGTAAAATTTCCTGGTGGTATTTCAGTGCTTGTAAAGAATTGTGTTTTTATTTCGTTTGTTCATTTCTATTTTCAAGTTTTTCCTTCCTCCGCTTCCTTCCCTGTTTACTGAATTCTGCTCTTACAGGTAACTTATTTCCCTCACCTCCCTGTCTGTCTCATTTCTCAGTACTCAAACTCCTCTTTCTAGCAGTCCAGTTCCACCACAAATCCAGAATGCACAAGGATGGGGATATGTTTGCATCTTATTAAAGTTTGATTGCAGCAGGTGTAAGGTTAGAGGTAACCATTTACTCACCATCCTGCTCCTCTATTCTTCAGACAAATGGCAAAGATCAACCGAAGGAATGTTCCCTACTAAGTACTTAGGATAAATGTCATTAGGTGCTCCCTGTTCTGTTATTGCAAGCCAATGTCACATTGATGTGTTCTTTGTACAGAGATACTGAGAATAGTCTGAGCTACTTTATATACTGTTAGTGTCTGAGCTGACCCTATTTCCTGTCCAAACTGGTCACAGGGGGAGAAGTCTACAAAGGAATACATGTGCATACTGTTAGCTATGAGTTATTTGGTGACAGCAAACTTTGCTGCTGTGTAAAGAAGCAGCTGAGGTAGTAAGGAAACCTCATGGCTTGCATGGTGTCTTGGGCTGGAGCCCGGTGCAATCCACACTGTGAAACTTATATTTATCTTGTTTAGCCATAATTATGGAACTTAGTGTATATTTGAAAGCCAAGCATTGCTGTTTATCAGGCATGTGGGGTTTTATTTATTTGAAATCAGTGTAGGTACTGTAGGTATGTGTGAGAGTGGCCCAAGCCACTTTACTTTTGTATTCTGTGCAGCTTTCAGTATTCTGTTGCATTTTTGATCTTGGGGAAAGAATAAACACGGCTGAAAATGTCTACATTAATTATGCTATGGTTTATATAGGCGATTTTGCTAAGTATCAGGCCCTTTTCCAGCACCATAGGTTCAATCTCATTTTGACATCGAGACCGTGGAAGTGAAAGTAGAACTATATTTTCCTGATGATGTAACATGAACACATTCTGCTTCGGGATGCTGACTCAGAATGGGTCCATGCACCTTTTTTTGCTCAAATTGTGCTCTCTGCAGCATGTACTAGGAAACACAGAGCAGTAGCTTCCCCTTCCTTTTTAGGAACTGCATTGTCTGCAGCTCACACACATGTGTAGATTTTCTGAGTTAATCTTTGTGCTTGAGGCGCGCTAGTTATGGTTAAACCAGCACATAGACCCTTTTGGGCCTGCTCATGGTTGTAGAAGATGTCCACAATAGGCTCCTGTCCTTGGATATGAGGAGATGTGGCTACAATAGGTTTGCTTTTCCAGACATCACAATAATACAGTGCCTCACGGGAGGATCTTGATTTTAGAGACGTCCGTATGTTGCCACAATCTTGTTACCTGACCTTTCAGAAAGCAAATCTCTGTCCTGCTCTAATGAAGGAGGATGGCATCATAGTGGTGCCTCTTGCCCATGATTGATACCCTGCTCAAGGTTCAACTGCTATCTTGATAGCCACTACACAGCATTATATAGTGAACAGTGAGACGAAGCCATAAGAGGTGAGTAATACTCTTAAAACAAGAGTGGAATTGGCCCTGGGAGTACTTTGGGTCCAGGGATCTTAAGGATTAAAAAGGGTATAACAAGTGACTTACCACGGCCCGATTGGGTGATAGCAGGGGCATCCATTATAGGTAACTGTTTATAGGTGGAGGCTGCACTTGGACCTTGAAGTTCTTAGACACTAAAGGGTGCCAAAGTGGTAAAATTGCAACACAATTTAGTGTTTCCCCGTTTCTTCAAAAAATCAAACATTCCCTTTGGTGGTGTTTTATTGGTAATAGCCGATTTTAACTGAAAATCCGAAACCTTAGGCACACATTATCCTCACCCATAACAGTGACTAGGTTGGGCATTGAAAAGTGCAAGGATACTCCAGTTTCATTAACAATAACACAGATGCGAATGTCACTCCGGACGGGCTCCATGCCCTCAGCCTGAAACAGTTTGAATATAGGTCCCTGGTCACTGACGCGGCCAAAACTATGTATAGGGAGCAGCAGGGTCGACTGTACGACGCCGGGGACAAGGCGGGAAAGTTGATCGCGTGGCTGGACAGGAAGGAGAGAGTGAATCGTGTGGTCCCGGAGTTGCGTGCTGCGGATGGTGTGTGTGTGACTGAGCCGGATGAGATTGTGGAATGTTTCGCCGACCACCTCCGGGCTGTGTACTCCCCAGTGACTGACAGGGATGAGGACGACTCTCGCCTTCTACTGAGGGATATCGCCTTGCCCGGCCTGTCCGTTGAGGACCGTGAGCGGCTGGACGCCCCCTTGTCGGCGGATGAAATAGCGACCGCGATCCGCTCCCTTCGCTCGGGCAAGGCTATGGGTCCCAACGGTCTGCCCATTGAGCTATATAAATTGCGCCCTGACAAGCTTGCGCCCTTCCTCAGTCGCATGTTCCGTGAGTCTCTTGCGGCGGGTTCCCTTCCGGCCGACCAGCGTTTGGCCACGATAGTCGTGATCCCCAAGGAGGGCAAGCCGCGAGACCGCTGTACTTCTTACCGGCCTATTTCACTGCTAAATGCAGAGCCTAAGATCCTGGCGAAAGTCCTTGCCAATCGTCTGTTGAGCGTCGTGTGCGATCTTATTGATCCGGACCAATGCGGCTTCATCCCGCATCGTAACACCGCTCTTAACTTGCGGCGTCTTCACGGCGCCCTTGCCAGGGCGGAGCTCCTCTCCGAACCGGCCGTGCTGGTTTCTTTGGATGCCACGATGGCTTTTGACACCATCGAGTGGCCATTCCTCTGGGCTGTCTTGGCTAAATTTGGCTTTGGGGAAGGATTTATTGGCTGGGTGAAGCTTCTTTACACGGGACCCATGGCTCAGGTGGTGGTGAATGGGCGGGTCTCTCGGCCCTTTGCCCTCGGCAGGGGCACGAGGCAGGGATGCCCGTTGTCCCCTTTGCTCTTTGCTCTCGCCCTGGAGCCACTCGCTGCTTGGCTCCGCTGGGAGCCCTCGCTTAGAGGGATCCGGTGGGCCCCGGGCTTCGAAGATCGGGTCTCGCTGTATGCGGACGATATTCTCCTGTATCTCACCTCACCGTGGCAGTCGCTCAACGTCCTCTTTGACGTTCTGACTTCCTTTGGGAACAATTCGGGTCTCACGATCAACTGGTCTAAATCCTGCGTCTATCCGATCTCCGGTGGTCCTCCTCTCCTGCCGCCTCGGCTTCCGATCCAAGTATCTTTGAGCGGCTTTAAGTACCTGGGGATATACGTTTCGCTGGACCCGGTGGCTCGCTATGAGCAGAATCTCCTGCGTCCACTTCGGCGATTGCGAGAGGACACGGCCCGGTGGTGCAGGCTGCCCCTGTCCCCGCTGGGTCGGGCCGCGCTGTTCAAAATGATGTCCCTTCCCAGGTTCCTCTATGCACTCCAGAACTCCTTCGACGTCATCCCAGTGGCCTACTTTCGGGAGGTGGAGAGCCTGCAGAGGAGACTGGTGTGGGACGGGCGGGCGCGTATTGCTCTTGCTAAGCTTACTCTCCCCTGGTACGACGGGGGCATCGCGCTTCCCGACATTCGCAGGTATTATTGGGCCGCGCAGCTTTCGGCCATTAATCATGCCACGTATGCGCCTGGCCTGAATCCGGCGTATGAGATGGACAAGTTCCTGCTTCCCGGCGGGAACTATAATAGGGCACTTTACTCCCGCTCGGCTGGCCGGACCCTTACGGGTCCTACTAAGATTGCGGTGCGGACCTGGAGGGCTGCCACTGCGGCCACGGGCTGGAGTGAGCGACTGACATGTGCTACTCCTTTGTTCGCCTCCGATCGCCTGGGCAGCCTCTGGACTACGAAGGGGTTTGACCAGTGGGACACGATTGGTATCAGCAAAGTGGGAGACCTGTGGCATAAGGGCGCGGTTAAGACTTTCGCGGTGCTTCAGGCCGAATATGAGCTTACGGACAGGGAGTTCTTCCGCTATGCCCAGGTTCGACACGCCCTGCTCTCGGTCTTTGGGGAAGGGACCCAGATCCCGGTTTCCTCGCCCCTCGAGGACCGCATACTGGACGGACATGTCCCTGACAGTACTATTTCTTTAATCTATAAAAAACTGATCAATCATCGGGCTGACCTCTTTGTGCGCCTTCGGGAGGCTTGGACGGGGGATGGGGTGGAATTGGACGACGAGGACTGGCAGTCTGCACTGTCGTCCCCCAAGGAGGTCGCCATTCCGGCCCGTCTCCGGTTGGTACAGCTTAAGATTCTTCACCGGGTGTATGTGACGGGTCCTCGCTTGGTCTCGATGGGATTTTCCGACGACGGGCTCTGTAGGCGGGGTTGTGGGCTCAGCGCCACCTTTCTCCATATCCTGTGGGAGTGCCGCGAGGTGGCGGACTACTGGCGCCGGGTCCATACGGTTATGGGACAGGTCACTGGGGTTGTGCTGCGGCCAGAGGTGCGTCGCTATGTCCTGAATGTGTGGGAGCCCAATGATTACAGCGCGGCTCAGACTCGGTGGGCGGCCCTGGGGAACATGATTGCCAAGAGAGATATAGCGCAGCTTTGGGGTGCCCAGCGGCCGCCCACCGTGTCAGTATGGAAGGAGAATATGGACTGGTGTATGTTCAGGGAGAAGACTGTGTATGTGGCCCGTGGTAAGCCGGGGGCATGGGGCAGAATCTGGGGGCAATGGAATGCGTATCGCGGAGGTATCTGTGCGCCCCCCCTGGTGGACACCGATATCGCCATGTCCCCCTGACCCTTGACGGTTCCTGGCACCTTTTGGAATGACTACATATGGACTTTCATTTCCCTTGGCCCCCCCCCCCCATCCCCAGCCTCCCGGTACTCCCTCCTTTTGCAGGCTGCTTAATGGTCTGAACTGGAGTTCCCCGGAGGAAGCCTGACCAGCGCTGTTTGTCTTTATGCCTCGCCTTTTGTTTTTCTTTTAGTTTTTGTGTCTGTTGGACTTAAGTCTCCTGTTCCTTTAGAACTATCCGGAGCCACTACGGGGCCGAGCCCCGGGAACCGACTGCAGCATTGATAAATGTATATTTCATTCTGTACTTAGCGGCCGGCCCTGGTGGTTGTAGGCCCGTGCTTGTAATCGACTTATTGTTCAATAAAATTTAAAAAAAATAAAAAATAAAAAAAACAATAACACAGATACATTGCCCCATCTACATTGAAGTCATTCAACAGCATTGCAAAGGGGCCTCTGTCTGTAGACCAGAGTGGTTCAGCTGTCTAACTCAACTGTGGCATAACATACCTCTGTTAACAACAGATTGTAAGTGAATGGTACACAATTACCTCCTGATGGCCAGAGACGTTTTGACAGTCTGTAGGAAAAATATAGTCACAGATACAATGAGCGGTAGTGCTGCACTTGCACTGTGTACTTTGCTAATAGACCCAATGCTACGAATTAGGGTAGGTTGGGTGAAGTGGATTGCATAAGAAATTGTGTTTCGTTTGTGTTTTTTTAAATATTGAAATTTAAAAATAAAAGTATTTTGAGTGGACTAGTCATTGTGAAGCTCAATTTTTGTAAAGGTTTGTTGCCTGTATGTATCTGAGTGTACTGTATGCTCACCCTACGCTCAGCTGAAAAGCCGAAGATTGATTACCATTACTACTACTGACAGTCAAGTGCTTGAGCAGTTGTGCTCGGCAAAGAGTTTCTAAGGCATAGTAGGATGGACCTGGGAACAGGAGAGTCAAACAACCCTAGGTTGTAGGACTGCGGCCCAGCAAGCCATCCCTGACCTGTGGACCCCAAGTCCCTTCACTTCATTCTGTATCAATAGACCACTCAATAAGTCTTAATTGTATGGCTTAAACGAAAGTAGAGCCCATCAATTCTATTAGTAGGGTGAGTTAAATTGGTGATGAGCTGTCTGACATTATAAACATCAATAAAAGTTACATGTTCACTAGCATATCGTTGCAAAGTACATACTAACAACTATCATTTCCAAAAGTCAATTATATTTTGTATACATTTTCTTCCAGGTGACGCAGCAAGATCATTGTTATCAGCCCCAACTGAATTGTCCAATTGTGCCTGAGGATACCACACTCCAAGCCTTGTGTGGGAGTCGCATTCCTGTCGATGAAGATGATCTTGAAGATCAGCGTGGCTCATCAGGTTTGTGTAGCCAGCACCCTAGGTCTGTCCCTCTCCTGGAGGACCCAAGATCTAGGACATTCTGCTGAGTCCTGTCCTCATTCCCTCCTTCAGTGCCCTCATAAACCCCTATGGCCCCACACCACCAACTGTGGCCTCTCCTGTCCTGGCTCCTGTATCCACTACAGCCATAACATCTGTTGTGCAGCTAGAACGGTTTAAAAGCGCTGGGGCATGACCTGTTATGTGGAGGGAGGCTCAAGGTGCGGTTACCCATGTGAACATCATGAGTAGAGACCTGACAAGTACAGCTATTTTACAGGATGATCGGCTTGGAGAAATAATTGACCTCCTATGGGACTTGCATGGTCTCCTGTGGGCCCCAAATGATGTCTTGGAGTGTGACCTAAGTGTCCTATCTCTACATTTGGCATGGTGCAGATGGCTTCAGAATACTGACTCCAGCAGTGTTTGGTTTAACTGCTGTTGTCTGTGGTCAAGTACTATCAGCTGACCGCTCAGTACAAGAAATATCTGCAGCTGACATCTCCATGAAAAGTGGAACACTACTGCCCATGGAGTCACGTGTAATCTGCCATCGCCCCATTTTACACCCACGCTATTTTAGTGTTCCTTAGGAGGAGTCATTCATCTGGCTCAAATGAAGATAATACCAAATAACCTACTAGTAAGAGACACAAAAAATTATTCTCCTAGTGTAGCATTTGGACTATTCTATTTATTCACCTGAGGACCAAGCAGTTACCATCCATTCATGGACTTTTGTCTGGAAAAGGACTCTAAGCAGTGCCATTCTGAGTGTTATTCTACAAAAAATCCCTCATAAATAAACACATTAATGAATAAAAATAATTTGCCTCCTTCTTATATCCGTTTTGAAAATATTACATTTCTTGACAAACCATACATACTTACCATCAAAGTTGAAATGATTGCTAATCCTGTAGTCTACACACTCATTACACATTTTATGACCACAAACAATTATGGCAAAAAGAAGCTCATAATGAAAAACAGCAAATTTGGCTTGTCCAAATAAAAATGTACTTGGAATGGTTAAACTTCTAAAAGCCAGGGGTGCGTGGCTTAGGCGCCGACGAAGATGGTCGCGTGTTAGCAGAGCTCCGTGGTGGCTCAGGAGGGTCGTGGTCTCCCTAGCGGTACCAACGCCGTACTTCACCTGCAATTGAGATCTGCGGGCAATGCAGCATCGCAGCCTTGGAAACCAAATTCTTCCCCTGCGAAGACTCCAGTAATTACTGTTGCGGCGAGCACGTCTTCGCTTTGAACTCGCGCCTGCCATTTTGTCCAACTGACTCTTTTTTTTCCCTGCCTCAGAGAGCGGTGTTTTGGCTTGTCGGGGCCTTTTCTCTCACGCAACTCAACTTAATTCACCACCAATGAGCCTCTTGAAGCTTTGTTTATCCCTATTATGACAGAATTTATATTTTCTGTCTAAACTCTCACATGGACATTATGAATTAAGGTACCTGGTTGCCCAGCTTTAGTCTTCAATATAGTATGTAGCTATGGGCAACCTTTTTCTACCAGGTCCATGTTTATTTTTCCTCACAGAATAATTTAACGTCCTCTACATGGATTATTCTTCTCTCCTTTGATGTCTCTAACTGAAGTTAATTTTGCTTTTTATGGGGAGAATGAAGTCTGTACGTCACACATCCACTGCCACTCCTTCATCAGTGCCGCTAGAGGACTATAATCCCTTTAATATCCTTCTAACTGGTATGGAGGATTCTGACAGTAATTCTACTTCTCCCTTCATGGGAGCTATGATAACAGAGTCAAATATGCCAATTTCGAGCACTAGCTTGCATCTAAGGCGGCTACCTCCATTTCGCTTGTAGCTGGCAAACGCTTACAAAAAATCCCCCATCGCCAGTCACCTCTCCTCCACCGATCTCCATGGATTTGCTCCTTGAGGAGATTCGAGCGCTTCAACCATATATGGAGGAGACTAATAAACGTCTTCACAAAATAGAGGATAAATGGGTATGCATGGAAAATAAAATGGCACAAATGGAACAACGTGTAGACTCTTTTCAAGCCGTGGCGGTCATGGCTCCTCCTATGCAATTAGAAATTGCTCATCTTAAGAAACAAGTGGAAAATCTTGAAACAGGCGTAATAATCTACGTATTTATGGCTTGGAGTGTCCATATCCTATCGCATTCTTCAGGTCTTGTATTCCAAAGATTCTTGATCTTCCGCCCACTCCAACTCTGAACCTTCAAAGAGCCCAACGACTGGGTCATGAACCACGTGCCTCGACTTCATCTGCCAAACCAAGAGGAGTTATCATCTATTTTTTGGAATATATACAGATCTGTTGAAAGCAATACAAGCAGCTGAACTTAAAGGTTGAGTCACTCGACAGGGCTCCAATCTTTTCTTCTCCCAAGATAATGCTAAAGAAACAGCAGATAGAAGGAAGAGGTTTTTGGACATGAGACCTACCCACCGTTATCTGAATGCCTATTTTGGTCTCTTCCATCCCTGTTTGTTTACAGTGGCTTATAAAAACAAGACTATGACTCTGAAGATCCTGCGATGTTACAACAGTTTCTGGTTACTTGTAGGGAAGAGGAGATGGATGTAACCAGGCCTTCAAATGATTGATCTTGGTGTCATATCTTAGTGTTGTTCGCTACCCTGTGGTTTGTTATGCGTATATCTTGTGAATGTGGTTCTTCACTGTTATTCACTTATCTCGTTTTGCCTTCTCTTTTGTTAGGTGCAGTCTCCGTATTTGATGATTTTACTATTTTTGCTGTCATATGTTACTGTTGCTCGTTACCTTTTGTTTTGATAAACATATATATTGTGAGCGTGGTCATTTACTGTTACTCATTTATCTTGTCTTTTCTCCTATTAGGTGCGGTCTTCGTACTTGAACATTTTACTTTCATGTAGCTGGTGTGCCCTCCCCTCCCGGTCCGCTGTGGGTTTTCTGATCTGTTGTATCGTCTTCCTTATGTGGTGTCACAACCCCCATTCCATCCCTGTCTTTTTTGGTATGTCATTATCTTCCTTACTTATATGGTACATCTTTTTCTTGTTCTTTGTTTTATCTTTGCTCTCCTTTCTTTCTTCTTTCTATTCTTTCTCTTAAAATCAGTATTTATTTTTCTATCACTTTTGTTTCTTTCATATCTCGTACGCACTTTTCTTCTTATACTGGTTCTTCTTTCTCTTAATATTCTCAACCATGAGTTGTTATTCATATACCATTCAATCCCGTGCATTTATTGCAAGTGTTTCTTTAATAGTTCTCATGACATTCACAATTTTGATATGTATCAACCGCTACCGCTCTTTATCTCACAAGTATATTCATTTTATTATAGATGACTTCAAGACTTATTTCATGAAATTAAATGAAATGAAAGAGACATTTATAAAGCGCATGGCTACCCATAGGCCTCCCAGCGCTGAGAACCAAATCAACAGAAGAGAATACTGATTAGTCAGTTGGGAATAGATAGGTCTTCAAGAGTCTCCGAAAGGAAAGATAGTCCTCCTCCAAGCGAATGACTTCTGGGAGGGCATTCCAAGCTCTGGAGGCTACATAGGAGAAACAACGGCCTCCGCTTCTGTACCTGAAAATTCTCGGGACCGTGGCCAGGCCTTTATTCCCGGAGCGAAGGGATCTTCTGGGACAGTATGGAAAAACAATCCTCTGAAGGATTGGAGGGCCCTTGGCGGCCATGATCTTGTGAGTAACACAAAGGGCCTTAAATTTGATCCTCTCTGCAATGGGAAGCCAATGCAGCTGTTTAATTGCTCCTCTCGCTAATTCTCTCCGCGGAATTTGTAGGAGAATTCTTGCTGCACAGTTCTGGGCTTTCTGGAGTATGCTTAATGTTGATTGAGGGACTCCCAGATAGAGGGCATTAGCATAATCCAGCCGCCACAGAATCAATGCCTGGAGAAGCAGTTTTTTTGCCTTGAATGGAAGAAGGGGCAGAATTTTCCGAGCTGTTTTGAGTATTCCAAAACAGCATCCCGCTACATTTTTAGCCTGGGTCTTCATATCAAGTTTGGTGTCCAGCCAAACTCCTAGACTCTTGATGTAATTTTTTGGGGTAGGAGCGTTTCCCATACAACTAGGCCATGCAAGGGGCAGGCCTGGAGGCAGGGGCCTACCCAGCAGCATGAGGTCAGTTTTTGTTCCATTTAACTGAAGACAAGATTGTTCCATCCAAACTGAAATTTCTTCCAGACATCTGGAAAGATTACTTCCAGGCTGTCCAGGATCTTTGAGGGAGACTATCAACTGGGTGTCATCGGCATATGTAACAATTTGTATGCCAAACACCTCCACTATTTTTGCTAATGGGCTCATATAAATATTAAAAAGAGTGGAGCTTAGCGAGGAGCCCTGAGGCACTCCACTCTTCAAAGGCACAGTCTTGGAAATCACATTGTCCTCAAAGACCTGGAATGAACGGCCTTCCAAAAAGGAGACTATCCACCTCAATGCGGTTCCTGTTACTCCCATCTCATGGCATCTAGAGATATGGATTTGATGGTTAACGGTATCGACAGCCGCACTGAGGTCAAGGAGGATTATTGCCGCTGATCCTCCTGTGTCCATGATTTTTCTTGCCTCCTCCACAACCGTGATCAGGGCCGTTTCAGTGCCCTGAAGTGTTCTGAAACCGGTCTGTGTCTGGTGTAAGCAATCGTGCTCCTCCAAATAGGAGGAGAGAATAGAGTTGACATATTTCTCCGCTATTTTGGCTATTCCCGGTAACAAGGAGATCGGCCGATAATTGGCCATTACTTCTGGGTCTGATCCTGTTTTTTTTAGCAGGGCTTTAACCATCGCTTGCTTCCATAATGAGGGGACCCTACCGACTACCAGTGAGGAATTAATAAGTGTTGCGATGACCGAAAATTGCATGCGCAAAGCGATATTAAATCGATGCCGCAACAGTATAACGAGTAGATATGTGAAGCGCTGCTCACGCAGACGCTGCGACCATATCAAAACTTTTCATGAAGACCCAATGAATAACGAGGCAAAATACACTTCCTTTGACACTTCGGAGGGAAGAAACGTTAAAAGTTCACCAAAACATGGACAGGAACAACAGGATCGTGAAGCTGCTTTTCACTGTATCATGAAGTTGCTTTTTCAGTGCACACATCCAGCGCAAAAAGAGTAGGGTTCACCACAGGGAAACCAACGAGTAACTGTAGACACATCCAAACTCGTATAAGCTCTTTCCTTTTCAAGCGCAATAACAAGTATTTGCAGGATTACAGTCTTAAAATTCAATTAGCCTCACTGAAAATATCAAAGTCTTTCCTTGAAAGTATCAAATCTTTTGCCTTTTCGTTTTTTGAAGAATATGAATAAAATTTTCACCATGGAATCTTGTTGAGATCTTCTTCTTAAGCTTCCTGTGCCGACTACGCCAGTGTAAGATTCCTCATAGTTATTACAGAGACAGATGGAAGTTGAAGATAAATGTAGTTTATTCCATAACAGAAGATCCCATCCAACAGCCAGTCAGCCAATCCTGCAACTGGTCATTTACAGAACTTCCCCACATACAACAATCCATGACATAGATAGAATTCTATACAAAGCTTTCAGCAACATACTTCAATGTAAAATGCCACATGGGGCTACTTCTGGGGCAACTTTACACAACACCGTAGGGGGTGCCTGATCTTTCGGGGAGCCTGATTTGAGTTTGTTAAGTAGGGAGATGGCTTTAACGGAGTCTAGGGGAGGAAAAGATTCCAAACTCTGATCTAAAGGGCCTCTATTTTCTTCCATCTGAGGATCATAGGAGGAATTGGTGCGGTGCTATTGCTGCGGGGTCAAGGGTCCTAGCCCCTGGTCTCGGGCGGGCGCGGACGGGCGCAGGCGGGGTTGCCTTTGGTGCGCCATTGGCGCGCCAGCGGCGCGTTCGCTGCGCGGTTGCCACATCCGCCCCTTTTGATCCAGGGCGCGCGAATTCCCTGTGGCAGCTGTACCGCTGACCCTCTCCTCCCAAGATGTCAGCCACCCCCGGAGTATTGAACACAACTCCGTCCCCACAGGTAAATACAAAAGCAGCTTCCTCACCCTGATTGAACTGTCCCCAAGCGCGATGTGCAAATAGCAAATTTAAAAATTAGATTGTTTTTTTAAAAAAGAAAGCAGGATAACACGCTAGGCGGCGAACACACAGCTTGCGCCTCTGACGATAAAATTCTAACGCGCGGTCGCCACATCCGCCCCTTTTGATCCAGGGCACGCAAATTCCCTGTGGCAGCTGTACCGCTGACCCTCTCCTCCCAAGATGTCAGCCGCCCCCCGGAGTATTGAACTCAACTCCGTCCCCACAGGTAAATACAAAAGCAGCTTTCTCACCCTGATTTAACTGTCCCCAAGCGCGATGTGCAAATAGCAAATTTTAAAATTAGATTGTTTTAAAAAAAAAGAAAGCAGGATAACGCGCTAGGCGGCGAACACACAGCTTGCTCCTCTGACGATAAAATTCTAATTTCATGGAATGTTAAGGGTCTGGGCTCGCCTATAAAGCATCAGAGAGTTTTGACACATCTCTCTCTCTTAAACTGTGATATAGCTTGGCTGCAGGAAATTCACATTATGGACAAAGAAATATCTAAACTTAAACAGCATTGGGTTGGTCATGTTTTTGCCTCATCTGGCACTGGAAAACGTAATGGTGTTGCTATCTTATGTCATAAACGGTTAGATGTGCAAGTTATCACACAAGACTGTGATTTGTTGGGTAGATGGGTTTCTGTCTCTTCTCTTTGTTAATCAATAAAATACCCATGACAATTTTTAACCTTTATGCAACCACTTCTCCAGATAACACCTTTTGGCCTGGTATCTTATCTACTTTGATGTCTTACAAGGAAATTCGAAATCAAAATTCATTTTCTTCCGCATGCACTCTCAATTTACTTCTACTATCCAACAGAGATCTTTAGTAGATGCCTGGAGATTATGTAACCCTACTCTTTTAGAATACGCATTTTTCTCCCCAGTGCATCTTTCCCAGTCTCGTCTGGATTATCTATTCCTCTCTAAATCTCACACACAACATATTACTAACTCAAGTATAGGATTCATATTAATTTCGGATCATGCTCCAGTTGATCTGGATCTCTTTACACCGACTCAAGGGGTTAGAAGATGGGGATTTAATAATTCCCTAATATTGGACCCCAACTTAACTCAAAGCTTTGAATCTTTTGCTAATACTTCTCCTTAAATAATATGGGACATATTCAAAGCAGCCTCTAGGGACTTTATCATTTGTTTTGTGGCTCATAAAAGGAAAGCATCTTTTAATCAATTGAAATCACTTAGCGCCCATATCAAACAATTAGAAAAAGCTTATCTTCAAGGAAATTCTAAAACATGTTTAGAGAAGCTTGTTAAATCCAAATTCACCTTTATTAAGCTATCCATGGAGCATGCTAATACGTTTTTTTTACTTAAAGCCTCTGCAAAATACTATGGTGGTCAAAATAAAGCGGGGAAGTTGCTAGCAAATTATCTCCAAGTTAAAAAAGATCGCACTAAGATTGAGTCCATCCTCAATACTTCTAATAATATGGTTTATAAAAATGAAGATATTTTAAAGGAATTTACCCAATATTTTCAAAATCTTTATACCCTGGAATTTCCCATATGTCAAGAAGATATTCTTCATTATTTATCCTCGATTACTCCTCCTTCTCATCCCAACATTGATTTTTCATCTCTAGATGATGAGATTCAATTTCAAGACATTTCAAATGCTATGTGCACTATTAAACGGGGTAAAGCTCCAGGGCCTGACGGCTTTACTATAGAATTTTATTCACATTTCTTTAAACTCCTTCTTCCCAAATTACATCAACTCTTTCTTTTCTTCTAACAATTCTAGTGGTTTATTTCAAGATGCCCTCATTTGTCTTATCCCCAAAGATAATAAAGACCATACATTATGTAAAAACTTTAGGCCCATTTCTTTAAATAATGTCGACTGTACAATATTAGCCAAAATTCTAGCTCTTCGTTTGGATCCTCTATTACCACATTTGATTGGTCATGAGCAATGCGGTTTTATAACAGGTAGACGTATTTCTGATAATACTCGTTTATTTTTCAATGTACTTAGAAAATCTGCTTCTTGTAAGCATTTTTTGCCGCTATCTCCTTAGACGCAGAAAAGGCTTTTGATCGAGTTAGCTGGCCTTTTATTTTCTCTTCTCTGTCTTGGTTTGGCTCTAATTTTATTAATTATATTTATTTGTTATTTTCCTCTCCTACATCTGCTATTTTAGTTAATGGCCTTGTCTTGTCTTCTTTTTCCCTCTCTCGAAGAGTTTGGCCAGGTTGCCCTCTTTCTCCTTGCTCTCGAACTCTTTTTGATTAAGATCCATTCAAATATCGAAATTAAAGGATTTCATTATGGTGATAATCAGTTAAAACGTTCTGCTTATGCCAATTACACCCACAAACTTCGCTTCCAGCCTTTTTATCAGATGTGGAACTTTATGCATCAATCTCAGGCTATAAATTAAATCCAGCCAAATGTGAAATTCTTCCATTAAACAAATTATGCTTTCATGCTGATTTTGCCTCTTTTCGTTTCCATTGGAATTCCACTAAAATCAAATATCTTGGATTGTGGTTTACTTCGTCTATCAAAGAGACTGTTTCACTCAACTTTAAGGAATTAATTGCAACACTGAATTCACTTACGTCCTGTTGGAATCCTTTATTTTTGTCTTGGTGGGGTCGGCCAGATACTATAAAGATGATGTTGGTATCCATAGTACTTTTTTACATCTCTAATATCCCTGTAAATATTCCAAACCCAATTATAAATTACTTTATATAATCTTATCTAAATTCTTTTGGAATAATACAAAGGTTTGTATGTCTATTCATAAACTCAAAAAATCTAAACACCTAGGGGGAGTAAATTTTCCAGATTTTCATTCCTAACATACTGCTTTTTCCCTCAGACAATTTTCTTTGTTACTACAAAAAGATGATGCATTTAATCTACTCCCATGGACAAAGATTGAAAAATTATTTTTTCATCCATTTCCCTTTAAAGAATTTATAACTCTTACACATAGACCTCCATCTTTATCTCTCCCTATATTTAATAACACTTGTAACATTTTACAACCTATTATACTTCACATCAAGACCCCAAATAACTATTTTTGCAATCTTCTCTTCAGTACAAGAAATACCTTAAGGTTAATAATAAATGTATCTTCTGGAAAACTTGGCATGCTAACGGTCTTCATTGGGTTTACCAACTTTTTCATGAGAATAAAAGTATTTCTTTCCAATCTGCTCAAGCACGTTTCGCTTTGCCTGCCTTCTATGAATCTCATTATACTACTTTAATTTCTTTAATTCAATCGGCCTATGATCAACTTGTGTTGGTCCTACCTCTACATCTACTCCTCATGATATGTGTTCACTTCTAACCAGTTCTCCATCTGCCTCTCAATTGTATAAACAGATAACTTACCCTCTGGATACCCGAATCAAGACGGAGACAGAATTTGTTTGGGAGTCCGATTTCCAGACTTTCTTCTCTACCTTAGTTTGGAATAAAATCTGGGCTAAAATAAGAAAAACTTATAGAGCAGCTAACACTACTCAATCTTTGTTTTTTATTTATAATAGGCTCACGTACACTCCTCTTTTCCTTCGCAAAATAAACTCTACTTTTTCCTCTTCCTGTTGGACATGCAGTGCTATCTCAGCAGATTTGAAACACATGCTATTTGAATGTTCTCATGTTTACAACTTTTGGCTACAGGTCTGGCAACAAATTAATAACATTTTCCACACACAAATCCCTTTTCATTTTATTAACCTATTCCTTGGTAGTGTATCTGAGGATTAGTTGCTTTTCAGCAGATCACTATGGCATGGAAGGACGCTACTAAAGTATCTTTTCAGGCCTGGTGGTATGGTGTCTGTTATAATCATAGACTAGATAGAGCATTTGTTACTCCAGTGTCCCTCGCTATCAAGCTTGATCTTTGATGGCTACCCATCACTACTTTTGTGGACATGTCTGCAAGCAAATCAGGTCTTCATGCTCCTTGGATTGAGGAGGTGCCTAAATCCCCATGAATTGAGTTTCATATGCTTTTTATGTTATTGAGCAGTTAAACTCCGTATTTCTTCTTACTCTTTGTAATTTAATTATAACTATATAGTGGTTGGTTACCTGCTTAATGTATATGATGTCACTTTTTATTTTTATTATCTATATTCTTTACTTATCAACTTAATTACCTCTTATATATGGATTTTATCTTGTATGTGCTGCATTGTATTCTTTCTATTATAAATAAAATAATTTCTTAAACTAAAAATAAACATCTAAAAGCCATGCAAGAGAGGGACAAAATAACATGTACTGACATTTTGTGTATATACAGTCCATGCAGTTGATTGAGATATAATAAAAAAAAGTATATGATTGTTCGTCTGCAAGGTAGGTAAGGAATCCACCTACTCTAAAGATATAAAGTCACTGACAACTGGCTATCTAAATACATTAGGCATCTTATTGGTATATTTCAGGCCCACAACTGGTTGTCCTCATGTTTTCCAGAGACAATATGCTCAAATGCAGGCATAAGCCACACCAATTTTTCACAAATCAGCAACAGTATGAGGTGTAGGTTTTCACACACATACCACATGTGTCACATACCTTTCATTAAGCACATGTACATTGGCCTCACTTCATGAGAGAGATGAAGTTTATCCCCAAATGATTCATAACTATTCAACCAATGGTCAGAAAACTTTCACTGTAAATCTCTCCAATACTAAAACCAGTATCTGGGCCACAGTCCAAGGAATTCACCAATGAATTGCTAGTGCCTCAGCAGATGATAAGATGCCATGAATATTGAAAGGATTAAGAAAATATATTCTTAGGTGTGAGGCTAACATTCTTCTGACATTTGTCATTGAAAATAAGATTTTCATAAACAAAAATCAACTGATGTAAAACATCTCTTGTTATCATGCATGGTCACACATATTTGTGTTTGTGAAAATATAATAGTCTATGTTCAAAAATGTATCCAGCTCAATAGCACTTTTAAAACACTAAGCAAACCATATTCCAAAGGTAAATGTGTTGAATGATAGGTCCAATTATAAAACAATACATGTCCATTAGACAGACACACAAATTACACTTTCATTACAGTCATCATCAGGCAAATATGTTTTCTGTGGTTTCATGCCTCAGGTCCATGCCTTCACCCTCATTACTGTCAACCTTCTGATGCATGTCACCAAAATCACCTTGGGGTTTCCACTGGTAATCGTCATCAGGGATGGATGGTGTGTTTCTCCAAGGGCACTATTGTGAAGCATACAACATAACACAACAAACTGCAGGACTTGCCATGATAATAAAGGAGGGCCCCTCAGTCATGTCCATGTACCTAAACTGGGCCTTCAGGAGCTCTCCACTGAGCCCCTCGTTCTCACATGGGCCTCATTGAAGCAGACTTCCACTTGCACTGTTGGGTTCCTCCGTTGTGCTTAAAGTCAGGTACAACTTGAAAAACATAATCACAAATAAAAACCTAAGTGAACTGACATTTGAAAAGACATATAGTAGCATTACAAATGTACATAAAGGCTGATATTTATCAACGAGCCAGGCTCTTCTCGGGACAAAGTCCGACATCTATTGTGGCAGGCAGCTGCTGTGTGGAACCTGGGAATCTTACACAGACACTGAGAATGTAGAGATTTACAATGCAAACCACTTGCACATCAATAGAGTGTAAATGCTTTCTATTGTGGTAGGCGTACTACCAGTCATGAACCAGCATCTCTGCAATGTGGGTTTCATCTATGGCACCTACCACATTCACCACATGTGCTATGACTCCCAGTCCATAGAAATCAGTCTTTTATTGCTCAATGTAGTATTAACTGTTGGGAATTGGATGTAGTCATTCATACATTTGAGCATAACACCAGGACCTGGTCGAGGACAGCTGAAAAAGTAGGCTGAGACATTCCACAAGACACACATACTGTGTATCGGAATAAACAAATAGCACAGAAATGTGTCACTGCCATAAACTTCACAATTGGTGGGATTGCAGTCTGAATCCTTATGTCTGGGAATAGTTCTGATTGTAATTGTTATTTGACATAGCCTTCTCCATCTTACCTGCGTTGGATGATGGACATATATGCAAAATATGAGTGCAATTTATAAATGATAAAGGAACACACATATTTGCTTGAACCCATTTTTTTTAAATATAAAATTGACCACGTGTATAAATACAAACACATATAACATGGCTACAATGTCAGCAACATTGATCATGTTAGTTACACAGTGTGAAATATAATATGCAACATACATGAATAAAAGAATAAGCATTTCCAAACTCAACTTCATAGTCACACACTAAAACAATGTATTAAACATTTAATTAAAATAGATATATTAAAATATAAGTTTTCAATTTTAACTCCTCAATATAGAAATATTTTGAAAAATATATATTATCTACTGGCGGTCGCCAGTAGATAGTTATAGTTACAACCTAGTTTCCATAGGAAATCTCAAAATTCTATTTTGAATAACTTTGGCGCCGGTTGACGAATCCTCGCGAATTTTTCGAAACTAATGGGGCGCTCCGCTCAGCTCCTACCCTGAAAGTCACGGGGTGATTTGTCAAGCAGGGGCCGAGAAAAAGGGGGGGTCCCAAAACGCGTTTTCCCCATGCATTTTTCCATAGGACCTTTAGTCGCAGCTACAGCCCGAACGGCTGAACAGAATTACGTGAAATTTGGCAGAGAGGTAGCCATAAGGTCAAGGAAGTGCCTTTTGCAGGTCTGGTGTAAATCTGTTCAGTATTTCCTGAGAAAATAGCATTTAAAAGCATATCAATATCTATACGCGCGCATCGTGCGCGCACCCTGCCGTGCGCGAGCGCAATTCTGATTGGTTGTTAGATGTCGGTAAACATTCAAATCGGTCGAAACCAGGAAGTGTCGGCTGCCATTTTGTCTCTCCCAGTCTGAGGGGGTGAATAAAAAAGGTGGAGAACGTGAAAAGGGGGCAGAGTGGACAGTTCCTGACCCCCTAGCCTTGGTCAGGGGGTCACAGAAGGACCCCCAAGGGAGAAAAAAAAAGTATTTTTGGTAAAAATCGCGAGGTGCGCGCACCCTGCGCGCACGGCAGGCACTGCGAACCATGGGTGCTTCGGGCACCGAGCGCCCACAGCGCGCGCACGCTGCGCGAAGCGCACCGTGCGCGCAGGGTTTGCGCACCTCGCGATTCTTAAAAAAAATTTAATAAATACATAACTTAGCATTTAAAAAACCGTACAAATTCACTGAAAAAACCATAGGTTTCACACACGTTATAGTTACGAATTAGCATTTAAAAAACCTTGCAAATTCACTTAAAAAACCATAGGTTTCACACATGTTATAGTTAGCTGGACATTTCACTCGTAAAAAAACAATGAAATTCCCCCGTTATAGTTACTGCAGGCAACTATAACTCACGCGACCGCAATCCTCTGCTGATGACGTCAGATATTACATCACTGATGACATATGTGTCTTTTATGAAAAATAAATATTTGTAATATATGTATAGCTAAAGATTAATGGAAGAAGACATGGGTAAATAAGTGTCTAAATACAGTGATGTAATATCTGACGTCATCAGCAGAGGATTGCGGTCGCGTGAGTTATAGTTGCCTGCAGTAACTATAACGGGGGAATTTCATTGGTTTTTTACGAGTGAAATGTCCAGCTAAATATAACATGTGTGAAACCTATGGTTTTTTAAGTGAATTTATATATATATATATATTTTTTTTCCAATGGCCCTTGAGCTTTACAGGACGCACTCGGTAGCAATCCAGCCCACTGGCTTTCAATGATTTCGCTCTCTGTTACTCCCGGGTTAAGAGCATTGACTGCCTGACGCGTTTCAGGGCTTTGCGCCCCTTAATCATAGGCTGCTCCACATGTGTTTGTGATTTGCTCTTTTATTTGATAAATTAGCATGCTACCCATTGGTTCCCCGCCCACAGTGGGCTGCACTTGGTCCGTGCATAAATACATTGCATGCTGGGACTTGTATTCATGTTAGAGCAGTAGTCATTTCCTTAGTAGGTTTCACACACGCTGTTCAAAATAATTTTCACCTTCGTAGGTTTCAGGGGGTGCGAGAGAGTCTCTTACATCAGGTTTGCTGCGCTGAACGGGTTCGAATCAGTTTCAATCCCCAGCCCCTTCTTACTTGATGAAGGTGGTGCTGTCCTGACGTGGCGAAGGGCACCACGTTAAACATTTTTTCCAATGGCCCTTGAGCTTTACAGGACGCACTCGGTAGCAATCCCGCCCTCTGGCTTTCAATGATTTCGCTCTCTGTTACTCCCGGGTTAAGAGCATTGACTGCCTGACGCGTTTCAGGGCTTTGCGCCCCTTAATCATAGGCTGCTCCGCATGTGTTCGTGATTTGCTCTTTTATTTGATAAATTAGCATGCTACCCATTGGTTCCCCGCCCACAGTGGGCTGCACTTGGTCCGTGCATAAATACATTGCATGCTGGGACTTGTATTCATGTTAGAGCAGTAGTCATTTCCTTAGTAGGTTTCACACACGCTGTTCAAAATAATTTTCACCTTCGTAGGTTTCAGGGGGTGCGAGAGAGTCTCTTACATCAGGTTTGCTGCGCTGAACGGGTTCGAATCAGTTTCAATCCCCAGCCCCTTCTTACTTGATGAAGGTGGTGCTGTCCTGACGTGGCGAAGGGCACCACGTTAAACATTTTTTCCAATGGCCCTTGAGCTTTACAGGACGCACTCGGTAGCAATCCAGCCCTCTGGCTTTCAATGATTTCGCTCTCTGTTACTCCCGGGTTAAGAGCATTGACTGCCTGACGCGTTTCAGGGCTTTGCGCCCCTTAATCATAGGCTGCTCCGCATGTGTTCGTGATTTGCTCTTTTATTTGCTAAATTAGCATGCTACCCATTGGTTCCCCACCCACAGTGGGCTGCACTTGGTCCGTGCATAAATACATTGCATGCTGGGACTTGTATTCATGTTAGAGCAGTAGTCATTTCCTTAGTAGGTTTCACACACGCTGTTCAAAATAATTTTCACCTTCGTAGGTTTCAGGGGGTGCGAGAGAGTCTCTTACATCAGGTTTGCTGCGCTGAACGGGTTCGAATCAGTTTCAATCCCCAGCCCCTTCTTACTTGATGAAGGTGGTGCTGTCCTGACATGGCGAAGGGCACCACGTTAAACATTTTTTCCAATGGCCCTTGAGCTTTACAGGACGCACTCGGTAGCAATCCAGCCCTCTGGCTTTCAATGATTTCGCTCTCTGTTACTCCCGGGTTACGAGCATTGACTGCCTGACGCGTTTCAGGGCTTTGCGCCCCTTAATCATAGGCTGCTCCGCATGTGTTCGTGATTTGCTCTTTTATTTGATAAATTAGCATGCTACCCATTGGTTCCCCGCCCACAGTGGGCTGCACTTGGTCCGTGCATAAATACATTGCATGCTGGGACTTGTATTCATGTTAGAGCAGTAGTCATTTCCTTAGTAGGTTTCACACACGCTGTTCAAAATAATTTTCACCTTCGTAGGTTTCAGGGGGTGCGAGAGAGTCTCTTACATCAGGTTTGCTGCGCTGAACGGGTTCGAATCAGTTTCAATCCCCAGCCCCTTCTTACTTGATGAAGGTGGTGCTGTCTGTATCCATCGTTTGCAGTGTAAGCATACTCGTTTTTCAGATCATATGGTCACTTGCGACTTATCCACCGTCTGTAGCAGAACTTCTCCATTGTTGCTGCTCAATAATGTCTGCTGAGATCCACCATAACTGAAGGTGTAGGTGACGGGGTTCCTAACTTCACTCTAGAGGAGTTGGACATTCTTGCAGAGGTGGCCTTGACCAGGTAGAGCATACTATATGGTCCAGCAGAGAGTCAGATTTACTAAATACAGTTCTAATTTGAATACTGAGTGATCAGACATGCTGGGTGTTGTTTAAAATGTTAAACTGTTGGTCTCTTGGGATTGAGTATTTCAATATCTAGCTTACCCCAGTTTCCGGGTTTTGTATGAGGGACTAGTGTGTGTGTGGCACTCACAGTGGGATTGTGGGTGACTACATTTTACATTAATAATTGCATGATAAATTGTAGGTATACTTTCAGATGTTAGGATTCACATAATGTACATTCCATATATTAAGTGTGCACATCTTGGCTGTCTATATGAGTTTGATTTGTAGAATGTGGACGTGTCAGGTCCTTGATATTATGTGCAATATTTTATAACAATACATAGCAGTGAGGGATTATTGGTAATATTTATTTGAGGCACATGGTTGAATCATATGATTGTGGAGTCTGAGCTAAGTGGGCAAACCAGGATCAAGCATAGCATCAAAATAGTACTATTATTAAATTAACCACTTCTTTTTAGAATTATTACTCTTACACATACACTATAGTAATAATAGAAACCGGTTATATATAGTGTGTTACCAATATATGTTGCCTGACCATGTACATATGTAATAACTATGAGGTGGAGGCATAGTAAAAATGTGTTAGGTGAGTATCTAATATAGATATGTAGTGTCTGACCAGACAGGGAGAAAGGGTAAATGAATGCTAGATATGCTTTAGTGAACATAATGTTATATTTAGTGACATTGGTAGATAACAAATCACATTTAAAAAGTTTTAAACAGCTGTACTTACCTTCTATTTTATTGTGTATTATGTTGTTGTTCCTCCACCACTTCCAGATACAGTCCCAGACCGTGTAGTTGCAGGGACATGTTGAATGAATAGGATGGGAAGAAATAGTAGGTAGGGTTTGCCTAGTAATGCTCTTGTTCTTTTCACTGGTGTGGATGATAAACTGCCACGTTTCCATCAATGGAAGTTATATTCCGAATACGACGGATGGAGCACTGACTTTCCGTCACTCTCTCTGCAATGTTTCAGGCATCCCACCATCTACGAGGTATAAAACACACAGCGGGAGCAGCTGACAAATTACGGGCTTCCACCCGTCAAACTGCCATACTATAAATAGGATGGACGGACCGCTATGGTTGCGGACAGTTGAATAGATGGTTTTTGATGGTCCATTCGCATCCACCAAACTCTAAATCAGGCCCTTAACAGCCATAGGGCTAGAAGACAGCTGTGCTATCAAGCCACACCTAAAATGTGTGCATCTTAGTTTTTAACCCTTTCCTTGCGTTGGACGGCAGGGAGCCGCCCGACGTCACGAAGGGCATGTGCGTCAGACGGCTCCTGCTGTCCTAGCGCCCACCCACAGGGGGAAGCGCTGGCGCTCCCCCCGTGGGCCCCCGTTAAACCTGCCCCCACCCGCAATCAAAGGGGAAGTCCTTCCACTTTCCCCCCCCCCCCGCTGCCCCACCACAGCATATAATGATGTCAGCGCGCCTTGCGCACTGACATCATTACATGATACCGGACGCGCTGGAAGCCATTTGCTTCCAGTGCGTCCGGCAAGCAAGTGGTGAATTTGTCCTCGGGGAGGGTGATGGGGATTTTAGTGTTTTCCTTTCCTCTGATGCATTTTTCAAGAATTCCTACTGCACGATCGCGCATGGGGCGCGATTGATGCGCGATCGTGCAGCAGGACTGCTTTTTTTTTTGTTAAAAAGGGCCTTTTGTGTCAGGGAGCGGCCCCTTGGGAAAGGCTCGCTCTCCTTGAGGGAGCAAATTTTGTGGATGGATCTGCCACCCTTAGGAGGGGCCGATCTATAAAAAAATATATAATAATAAGGCACTGTATGACCACTAGGCCACCAGGGAATTTTTTTTTTTTTTAAAGTGCCTTTGTGTCTGGGAGCGGCCGCTTGGGCAAGGGTCGCTCCCCTTGGGGGTTACTTTTTTTGTATGGGTCTGCCCCAGATCGAATTAATATTTATTTATAAATAAGTCGCTGTGAGCCTACTAGGCCACCAGCGATTTTTTTTTTTTTTAAATATGTTTTTGGGAAGCGGCCCCTTTGAAGCCATTAGACACCAAGGATTATTTGTGTTGTTGGGGAGCGACCCCTTGGGCAAGGGTCTCTCCCCTTGGGGAATCATTTATGTTGGCTGTTTCTGCCCCCCATGGGCCTTGTTACTCTAGGCCCATCTGCCCGCAAGGGGGGCAGAAGCCATTAGACACAAGGGATTGTTTGAGTTGTTGGGAAGCGGCCCCTTGGGAAGGGTCGCTCCCCTTTATGGGGTATTTATTGTGGTCATTTCTGCCCCCTTTGGGGGCAGATCAGCCATATGTTTTCAGGCCCATCTGTCCCCTAGGGGGGCAGAAGCCACTAGACACCATGGCATTTTAAATGTTGGTGTTGGGGAGTGACCCCTTGGGCAAGGGCCGCTCCCCCTTGATGAGGGTGAATTTTTTGGCTGTTTCTGCTCCCTGTGGGGGCAGATCGGCCTTATGCTTTTAGGCCCACCTACCACCTTTGCTCGGCTGGTGGCTAGTGTGTGGACTAGTGCATTATTTGCATATGTGATTGTAATGTTTTATTCCTCCTTTTTATTCTAGTGCAAAGTTTTTTATTCTTGTTTGTGGTTTCTACAGTGGTTGATCTGCAGTTTTGCGTAGTGGCATTTTTTTGGTAAGAAAAACATTTTTGTTGTGTTTACTCCAAATGAGTATTAATGTCATGCATGAATGAATTTTTTGTAGGTGGTGACATAATAGCAGCATATTTAGTTAGTGTTTTGTGCATGACATTCTTTGCGATGTGTTTTGCGTTGTATTATGTGTAATTTTCTTTTTTTTTCTTTTTTAGTGGCATACTGTTGGTCCTTACTGTGTCTGTGCAGAGTAGGTTTTTGTGAGTCTAGCTGCTTCTGGCAAGTGAGTGGTGTAGTGTTGGAGTATATATGTCTTTGTGATAAAGCTACATTTTGTTTATTCCTTTTTCGTTTGTTGTTGTTGACTTGTTTGACAAGTTAACTTTATTAGTAAGCATTATGGCTAGCCGTAGAATTGCTGCTCAGCAGGTGGTTGGTATGATTTTTGAATCTTCCTCTGGGCAGGATTATGTGACTGACAGTGCGTCTGAGGGAGAGGAAGGAGGGGAAGATTCAGGCAGTGAGTTTTCTCTCCACAAGGAATCATCGGATGATGAACCTACTCTCAGTGCGGATGGAGCTACTCTCAGTGTGGATGAAGTGCCTGTTTTAGAGGAGGACACTGATGTGCCGATGGTGCAAGAGGCATCTGGATTGCAGCCTGGGGCTGTAAGGCTTCGCATTGGAAGTTCTGGACACTGGGTTAATCCAAACATGGTGCAGCCGGTGTTGCCTGCCTTTAGTGGTGATGCAGGGTGTAGAGTGGATTGTGAATTTGTTTTGCCTATACAGTTTTTTCAGTTGTTCATGGATGATGTATTTTTGGCTGAGATTGTTGAGCAGACTAATTTGTATGCTGAACAGTTTTGAGGTATAATAGTGCCAGACATAGGCTCCTCTCTAGATCTACCTGGTGGATTCCCACAAATCTGGATGAGATGAAGAAATTTTTGGGTTTGACTTTGTTGATGGGCTCGATGAGGAAGCCGTCCATGGCTTCATATTGTTCTACCAGTCCTTTGATTGCAACAGACATATTTCCTGCAATTATGAGTCGTGATTGGTATTTACTTTTGCTTCGGAAGCTGCATTTTGTTGATAATGCTTTGGCGTTGCCACAAGATCACCTTGACTGTGACCGTCTTTTTAAGATTCGGCCTGTTCTTGATCACTTTGTGGATCAATTTTCAGAGATCTATACTCCAGGGAAAGAAATAGCTGTTGATGAGTCTCTGGTCCTGTTCAAGGGCCATTTGGTTTTTAGGCGGTACATTCCTTGGGCAAGGGTCTCTCCCCTTGGGGAATCATTTATTTTGGCCGTTTCTGCCACCCCTGGGGGCAGATGGGCCTTGTTACTCTAGGCCCATCTTCCCCCAAGGGGGGCAGAAGCCATTAGACACAAGGGATTGTTTGAGTTGTTGGGAAGCGGCCCCTTGGGCAAGGGTCGCTCCCCTTTATGGGGTTATGGAATTAAGATGTATATGTTGTTTGAGAGTAGGACAGGATAGGTCTATAATTTCCGGGAGTAAACTGGTAGGGATTCCACTATTGACCCCCCTGGTTGTCTGTCCACTTTTGGAGTTTCAGAGAAAATTGTGTGGGATCTTGCTAGAGGAGTGTTTAACAGAGGCCACCATTTGTACCTTGATAACTTCTACACTGCTGTGCAATTGTTTAAGGAATTGTTCAAAGTGGACACTTTTGCTTGTGGCACAATCTGCTCTAACCGTAAAGGTTACCCAAAAGAGTTTATTTGCAAAGAGCTTCAGAGGGGACAGTGCAGTGCCTTGCGTAATGAGGAACTGCTAGCTAGGACATTTGTGGACAGGAGGGATGTGTACATTCTGACTACCATTCATGATGAGAGTACTTCACCTGTGAATGTTTGGGGTCAGGTTGCTGAAGTGCGCAAACCCGTGTGCATCGTAGACTATAATAAGCACATGGGTGGTGTTGATAGAGTAGATCAGAGGTTGGAACCTTACACTGCTGTTTGTAAGGTTTACATTTGGTATAAGAAGTTGGCCATCCATCTCTTCAATTTAGCAATTTTCAATGCTTTTTGTGTTCAAGGAGTGTTCTCCTGCGTCAAAGATGACTTTTGATCAGTTTCAGGAGTATGTGATAGGCAGCCTTGTTGTGGAACTGGAAGTGTTCCTAGAGTTGGAGTGGTGGAGGATGTGGCTAGATTGAAAGATCGCCACTTTCCTGATTTAATTCCTCCCACGCCCCAAAAAAACAATCCCTGTAAGAGATGTAGAGCCTTGCGAAGAGGTATGCAGAAGGAGAGTCGTATGCACTGTGCCTATTGTCCTAATCCTGGGCTGTGTGTGCCCACATGTTTCAGATTGTATCACACTCAAAAGAGTTTTTGGGAGCAACCGTGAGTCTAATAGTGTACTGCCTAGTCTGTATGGTTTTATACAGTGGTTGTTCAGTTTTATGTTTGGCAATAGAATGATATCTTTAGTTACTGCGGTTGTTTTTGTAGTTATAGTTTTCTATCTAGTTGCAATTGGTTTGCGTTTTCTTTCTTGTTAAAAAAAATGTAAGACGGTGTGAGTGGACTGGCGCTTGGCTGGCGGTGTGCGTGGACTGGAGCTTGGCTGGTGGTGTGCATGGACTGGCGCTTGGCTGGCGGTGTGAGTGGACTGGTGCCTGGCTGGCGGTGTGCGTGGACTGGCACTTGGCTGGCGGTGTGCGTGGACTGGTGCTTAGCTGGCGGTGTGTGTGGACTGGTGCTTAGCTGGCGGTGTGCGTGGAATGGCACTTGGCTGGCGGTGAGCGTAGTCTGGCGCTTGGCTGGCAGTCTGCGTGGGCTGGCGCATGGCTGGCAGTGTGGGTGGGATGGTGATTGGCTGGCAGTGTGTGAGTAGTGAATTGCTGCTGGTCATTACACACTCTGCTAGTCAAACGCCACTGCAGACACTATGTCAACAACCAGCCGGTGCGATTGCTGTGTCAGTCATGTGGGCGTATGAAAGTGATGGGCCCTTTAATGGGGCTGTCTGTTGATGTGAATGGTGTAACGTGCTGGGCCCGCGGCTGGCGGTATGAATGGTCTTGTGTGTCACGTATGAAAGGTGTGTGAATGGCCTGTAAAGAGGTTGGTGCCTTGCCGTGGCTATACAGCTCACGAGCTGTGAGTCATTGGTTTAGGTTTTTAACCTTTCAAATATTAACAGTGCATTTTGTTTTTGTGAAATCTCTTGTTGTTAATAGAATTTTACGCTCTGAACCTTCACTCACCCTCGTGCCAAATCCAACCAGTATGTGTGAGTACTTGAGGAACAGGTGGATAGGCAGTCATATTTGTCTCATGTTTCTTTCTGTGCTAAGGTGTAGTCTGTCTTTAGGGAAAGTTTACCACCTTTACATATTTCTGTAAAGTAAAACAAAATGGGGAGTGCTGGGTGGTGTCATGGATCCCAACATGTTTTTTACTCACGCCATGCACACCTCAAAATGTGACTATAGTCACTCATTTTCCTTGCATTACTTTGTCATATTATTCTGTTGTCAGAAAAATGGTACCTCACTCGTGTGGGTGGGTCAAGTACCCGCGACAGGCAAGGGTACCATTTTTATCGGGAGACCTGGGGCAACGCTGGGTGGAAGGAAATTTGTGGATCCACACAGATTCCAGAACTTTCCCACACAGAAATTTGAGAAAAAAATGATTTTTTCAGCTAAATTTGAGGTTTGCCGGGGATTCTGGGTAGAAAAACGTTGGGGGACCCACGCAAGCCATACCTCGCTGGACTCACCCATGTGTCTAGTTTTCAGAAATGTGTGGGTTTGGCAGGTTTCCATAGATGGCCGCCGAGCCCGGGACCAAGAACTTATGGGACCCCCTTGCAAAACCAGGTTGTTTTGCGCTAGGTGATTTTGATGTCACCTCTGTAGGTTTTGGGTCCTTGCCTGTCGTGGGTACTTGACCCACCCACGCGAGTGAGGTACTATTTTTATCAGTAGACCTAGGGGAACGCTGGGTGGGAGGAAATTTGTGGATCCACGCAGATTACAGAACTTTCCACCATAGAAATATGAGTAAAATGTGTGTTTTTTGACATCATTTTAGGTTTGCAAGGGATTCTGGATAACAGAACCTGGTGAGAGCCATTCAAGTCACCCCATCCTGGATTTCCCTGGGTGTCTACTTTTAAAAAATGTATAGTTTTGCTAGGTTTCCCTAGGTGCCGGCAGAGCTAGGGATGAAAATCGACAGCTGGGCACTTTGCAAGAAAAGGGTCCGTTTTCACTGTGAAAATGTGGCGTGTCCACCTTGCGTTTTGGGCCCTTTCCTGTCACGGGCACTAGGCCTACCCACACAAGTGAGGTAGAATTTTTCTCTGAACACTTTGGGGAACGCGGGGTGGGTGTAATTTTGTGGATCCACGCAGGTTCCAGAACTTTCCATTACAGAAATGTGAGGGAAATGTGTTTTATTGACAACATTTTAGGTTTGCAAGGGATTCTGGGTAATAGAACCTGGTGAGTGCCAGTCAAGTCACCCCATCCTGTATTCCCTTGGGAGTCTACATTTAAAAAACGTATAGGTTTGCCAGGTTTACCTAGGTTCCGGCAGAGCTAGGGTTCAAAATCTACAGCTAGGCACTTTGCAAGAAAAGTGTCAGTTTTCACAGTGAAAATGTGCTGTGTCCACGTTGCGTTTTGAGCCATTTCCTGTCATGGGCACTAGGCCTACCCACATAAGTGAGGTAGCATTTTTCTCTGAAGGCCTTGGGGAACGCGGGGTGGGTGGGATTTTGTGGATCCACGCAGATTCTAGAACTTTCCACCACAGAAATGTGAGGAAATTTTTAAAAAACAAAAAACAAAATTCAGGGTTGCAAGGGATTCTGGGAAACAGAACCTGTTGAGAGCCAGTCACGTCACCCCATCCTGGATTCCCCTGGGTGTCTAGTTTTCAAAAATGTATAGGTTTGCTAGGTTTCCCTAGGTGCCGGCAGGGCTAGGGTTCAAAATCTACAGCTAGGCACTTTGCAAAAATAGGGTCAATTTTCACGGTGAAAATGTGGTGTGTCCAAGTTGTGTTTTGGGTCGTTTCCTGTTGCGGGCACTAGGCCTACCCACACAAGTGAGGTGGAATTTTCCCTGAACACTTTGGGGAACGTGGGGTGGGTGGAATTTTGTGGATCCACGCAGGTTCCAGAACTTTCTATTGCAGAAATGTGAGGGAAATGTGGGTTTTTGTTTACATATTTTTAGGTTTGCAAGGGATTCTGGGTAACAGAACCTGGTGAGAGCCAGTCAAGTCACCCCATCCTGGATTCCCCGGGGTGTCTAATTTTAAACAATTTATAGGTTTGCCAGGTTTATCTAGGTGCCAGCAGAGCTAGGGTTCAAAATCTACAGCTAGGCACTTTGTAAAAAACGAGTCAGGTTTCACTGTGAAAATGTGCTGTATCCACGTTGCGTTTTGGGCCGTTTCCTTTCACGGACACTAGGCCTACCCACACAAGTGAGGTACCATTTTTCTCGGAAGACTTTGTGGAACGCGGGGTAGGTGGAATTTTGTGTATCCATGCAGATTCCAAAACTTTCCACCACAGAAATGTAAGGAAAATTTGTTTTTTTGGACAAATTGTTAGGTTTGCAAGGGATTCTGGGAAACAACCTGGTGAGAGCCAGTCAAGTCACCCCATCCTGGATTCCCCAGGGTGTCTACTCTTCAAAAATGTATAGGTGTGCTAGGTTTCCCTAGGTGCTGGCAGAGCTACGGTTCAAAACCTACAGCTAGGCACTTTGCAAAAAAGGGTCCGTTTTCACTGTGAAAATCTGGTGTGTCCACGTTGCGTTTTGAGCCGTTTCCTGTCGTGGGCACTAGGCCTACCCACACAAGTGAGGTACTATTTTTATTGGTAGACTTAGGGTAACACAGAATGTAGAGCAACTGTTATTGCCTATTGACTTTCGATGCATTTCTGCGTTCCAAATGAAAGGCAATGTGTAAAAAAGAAGTCATTTTGAAAAATGACCTATAATTCTCATGCTAGTATGGGTACTCACAATTTTGGAAATGTGCAAATATCTACTGTTTCTAAACTCTATATTTTGTTCCAATTTCAGAAATACATAGGTGTCTTTCATACCGATTTTTCCATGGTCATATTTTCCCAAATGAATTGCTATATACCCGGTACATAATGAAAAACCATTGCAAGACGCTGCTCAGTTATTGGCTCTGGGTTCGTCGGGTTCTTGGTGAACCTACAAGTCCTATATATCCCCACAACCAGAAAGGTCCAGTGGATGTAACGGTATATTGCTTTCAAACAGCTGTCACAATTAGAAGAAGTTACAGGTGAAAATGTTGGCTCAAATGGCTGTTTTTTTCAACTAATTTTCAATTTATCCTATATTTAACTGTTAGTTTCTATAAAGAAACCTTGAAGGATCTACACAAATGACCCCTTGCTGAATTCAGAATGTTGTCTACTTTTCTAAAATGTATAGCTTTCCAGGATCCATTATTGCTTTCATACCCATTTCTACCATTAACTGGATGAAGATAGAAAGCACAAAAAATAGCAAAATTAGGCTATAACCCAGTAAAATGCTAAAACTGTGTAAAAATGTTGGTTTTCTGACAAAAGTCTGTCGGTCCCTAAAAGCTGGGAAAATTGTAATTTCAGCCACACAGACCCTTTGTTGATACCATTTGCAGGGAAAAAGCAGATGCTTTCATTTACAGCACTTTTTTCCAATTTTCCCCCCAAAAAACAAAATTTAGCTGTATTTTGACTAATTTCTGGGTGCCCTCTTGGAGAATCCACAAACCCTGGGTACCTTTAGAATCCCCATAATGTTAGAAGAAAAGGATGCTTTTTCAATATTATATACAAGCCATCGTTGCTGTGTATTTATCGTATGGAACTAACAACCACTGACAAAGCCAATAGCCCTGACTTGTTGTAGGTATTATGTTACTTGTTGTAGAATATCACTGGATGCAATGACAGAAACAGCAAAATACAAGTCGGGCGGCACATTGTGCGAAGCACAGACTTTTAGCTTACGTGTTTTTAAACCACGCCCTTAATTACATTGGCCACGCCCCTTTGAGAGACCCCCCCAGTTTTTTCATCCCACCTAAAGCCCTGGGTCTCCGTGCATTTACTTCAAAGTGCTCTGCATACAGGCTTTGAGTAAATTGACAGTATACTTGTGGTAAGCGCATGAACCCACAGTTCTATCCTGATAGTGTAGCGCAGGAAGCTATTACTCCACCATAGCTCTCAAACCTCACAGCTGTGAAAGTCCTCCTTGACCAACAGGGCATTTTAACAGTTCTAGCTGACAATAAATGTAGATTTTTAAAAAGCAGTGCAGATTAAGATGTGAAGCTAGCAAATCCGGTAATTTTTTCTACATAACTCTGAGCATTGGTACATTGCTACCCATCTTAGTTCAAATAATTGCTGTAACATTCACGTGCTGATTGGGGACTGGTGCCTCCCCAGCCCCTCAGACAGATGAGGTAAGGATCCAGTGAGTTTATCCACTTCCTTTTTTGTTGTCTCGTACTTCCTAATCCAGATTTGATAACACTGTGATCTGCTTTTGTTTAATTAAAATGTAGATATTTTTGTCGAATTTCCAAAGGCACACGTTGATTGGAAAACACAACTTTGTTTTGCATTCAGACACAATGCTTATTATAAATATGTAAATAAATCTGAATTTTACAAAAAAATGTGATTCAATTACGGATATTGCAAATATCTATATGCAGGGTTTTAAGTGGGCCGGGTCTCACCAGGTCTGAGCACCGGCAGTTTTTTAAAGGGGGACTCGAAACGGGTCTATATCGGGCTCTGTTTTGTGCCCTGGCACAGGCGGTCCATTTTTTTCGGACTGCAGTGACAGCAGGCACATCGATGTGCGCTGCTCACTTCTCACTAGTGGAGAAGGTACGGCATGACGTCATGCCAGGTGAGCATTGTAGGGGATGGGAAATCCTTTAAAGAGAATCATTTTCTCTGTGGATATACCTTCTCTTTTTGAAACTCAGGAGCAGCAACATTGTGCTGGTGTCACCAGGGCTTTAAGTGGAAGCTTTTCCAATATTATATACCAACAATAGTTGCTGCTTATTTATCTTATGCAACTAACAACCATTGACAAAGCCAATAGTCCTGACTTGTTGTAGTTATGATGTTACTTGTTACATCATATATCTATATGGATTTAATAATAGAAACAACAAAATACAAGTTGGGCGGCACACTATGCTAAGCACAGATTTTTGGTTTACGTGTTTTTTAGCCACACCTCTTTGAGAGACCCCCCAGTTTTTTCATCCCACTGAAAGCCCTGTCTATATGGCATTTTAGGTTGGTTGATAATAGATCCTAAATACAAATTGTTACATTTCTAAACATTACTGACATTCTAAGTGGGATTGTTTTTAGAAAATTTCAGATTATGTACATATTTATAACAAGCATTAGCAAAGTCAATATGTCTCGCCTATTCGGAAGCTATTGACTGTCTTTTGGCTACGTTGTAGAGCAGCGTTGCGGTTGAGTATGGCTAAAAGTAAAGTTGGGAAAAAGGGCTGGACGCGTCAGTGCTCTTTTTCTAACTTTACTTTTAAGCCATGTTGCACAGCCACGCTGCTGTACCACATGTTTAAAAGACATTAGCAAACAGTGGTGGCTCCTCCGCTAAGTCGGAGGTGCATTGCAACACTGCCAGAAAGCAGCAAAAGAAAGGAAAAAACAAAATGATAATAACGTAACGTTATTATCATTTTATTTTGTCCTCCTGATGCAGCAGTGTGTGAGGGGGTGGGCGGAGCTGCAGGAGAGGAGTGGTAGAACACTCCTGTACGCAATGACTGTTTGGTCGGCCCTCTCGGGCCACCCAAAACAGTCATGTGCACTTTCCCCTTCTCCATGCAGACTGCATTACAGCCTGCATGGAGAACATGCCCTCCCTTACAGTCCCTGGCTGAGCGCTGTGTCACGGCGCTCAGACCAATCACATTGCAGCGTTGTGATTGGCTTACGGGTGGGAGCCTGACGGACTGCTTCCTGTTCTGACCTGGAGTCAAACACAGACGAGCAAGAGAGAAGACGCGGGACCCATGCCGCAAGGTAAATGTTTTTTATTTATTTCAATGCAGCCCGCCCCCACCTCCTCCTGCCTGCCCGACTCCCACACGAGCCCTGCCAGCTGCCCCTGTTAGCAAAGTCAAAAGCTTTCACTTAGGTGAGACCTATTTGCTTTGCCAGTACTTGTTTTAGTTATATACCAGTGCCAGACCGTGTTCGAGAGCGACCATCTTTGATGTGGAACATTAATTCTATTGTTATGCGTCTCATCCTGGGCACCATCTTGGTGAGAGTTTACTAACATTTGGTTATCTTCATAGATGCTCAGTTAGTGGAGCTTGTTGCCTGAGAAAAATGCAATATGTTGATTTCAACCATTGCAGCTGTACAACTATAGTTTGGTAGCTTTGTCATTACGCTGGAGATTGTAAAATAATGTTTCCCATTTAGAGAACGTGGAATTTGTGTTTAACACAGACGGATGTCACAATACAGGTAAACGAGTTCTGTATATGTGCTTTGCGGAGACGTGTTGAACCAAACAATCCACTCCTTTTAGGTTGGGGTAGAGTAGACCATAGGGGGTCAGACACTTTATTGGGCTGGAGGCATGGCTGAGCTGCGAGTTGCATTTCACTTGGTCGATTAACATGAGACGGTTCTTAAGTACACATAGTATGAACGATGCCACTACCAGTACACTTGCTCTAGATTCTTTCAGGTAATATAAGAGCATTTGGAAGAAAATAGAATTCTTTCTACTACAGTCTATACAAATGCACATTTAAGGAGAAAAGCAATTTTTCCATACATTTGCAGTGATAATTGTATGGCTTTTATAAATGTCATTTTCTAATTGAAGTAACTCTGTCAAGACAGAATTTTGCGTTAGAGTTTTGGTGCATGCAGTTTCCAGAGTTAAAACAACAATTGGCAAAGCCAATAGGTCCTGCCTATGCAAGCGCTATTGGCTTTGCCAATATGTTTTAAGCATGTTGTACACCAGCGTACTAGCTGTTCAGCATGGCTAAAAGGTAGTGGGGTAAAGGTGAAGGAGAGTGGAGTGCAATAGAGTAGAGTGGAGTGTTATGGTGTGGTGTAGTGAGTCGTAAAGTGGAGTAGAGTGGCGTTGAGTGGGTAGAGTGGCATTGAGTGACGCAGAGTAAAGGTGAGTGGAGAGTAGTATAGAGTGGAGCAGTGTAGAGTGTTGAGAAGGGAGTAGAAAGTCATAGAGTGGAAGGGAGTAGACTGGAGTAGAGCTGAGTGGTGTAGAGTGGAGTAGTGTCAGAGTGGAGTAGAGTGTTGTAGAGTGGAGCAGCATAGAGTCTTGTGGAGTGGTGTAGAGCAGAGTGAAGTGGCATAGAGGGTGTTGCATAGAGTGGAGTAGAGTGTTGTAGAGTAGAGTGATGCAGAGCAGAGTAGATTGTCATAGAGTGGAGTGGCATTGAGTGGAGTAGTGTAGGAGAGCGAAATGGCATAGAGTGGATTACAGTCAAGTGGCATAGAGTGTAGTGGAGTGGCGTAGAGTGAAGTGGAGTGGCTTAGAGTGAAGCTATGGAGTAGTGTGTCATCAAAGAGAGTGGAGTAAAGTGGCATGGAGGGGCGTTAAGAGAGTTGTGTAGAGTATTGTGGAGTAGTGTCGTAGTCTAGTGGCATAAAGTAGAGTAGAGTGTTGGAGAGTAGAGTGTCATAGAGTACAGTAGAATTTAATGGAGTAGCATGTCATACAGTGTAGTATCGTGGAGGGGAGTGTCGTAGAGTGGACTAGAGTGAAGTATCATAAAGTACAGTGGTGCAGAGTGGATTAGCATAGAGTGCATTGGTTTTGTGTAAAGTGGTGTAGAGTCCATTGGTTTAGAGTGCAGTGACATAGAGTAGAAAGGCGCAAAGTAGACTGCCGTGGTATACAGTGCAATTCCATAGAGTAGAGTGGTGTAGAGTGCAGTGGCGTAGATTAGATTGTAAAACCAAAGGAAATGATGGACGGAGTGTTGAACATTGCAAGCACTCACCCCCAGTCAACTGATCTAGGTTTAATCCATCACCGTTCTTTAGCCCACTCTGCCACCCCAGTTCAGACATGGCCATATGCAAATCAGTCTGACCCTGTGCCTCATGGGAACAGTCCAGCCCAAACTGCCAAGCCATGTCTTCCCTGGACCGGAAACAAGCTTCCTAGGACCGGTTTCTGGCATTTCAGCCGTCTTCAGCCAGGCTTTCTTGAATCCAGTGGCAAAGTGAGCAAGGGACTCACGTCTGAGCATACCCTGCCAACAGGATTTGCGCCGCCGTTGCGTTACAAAAGAGACGCAAGGGGCTTGTAAATCTGCCCCAAAGTATTTTACAAATTAAGCACTGGTCAGGCATGGACTCATTAAACAAGAGCATATTTGGTAAGCATCCATTAATGGAACAATGAGAAGGTTCAATTCCACGATGTCCTCTTTAAGGAAAAATAATTTGTTGATTATTATTGCATAAGGAATTTAGGCGATCTTTAAAGAATTATATGAATGCGTAATTTTGTTGCTGTTAATGCTGAGCCTATTGATCTAAATGCCAATAAAAATGTATTTACACCTAAAGAATTATATTATGTTGACTGCTAAATAAGACATATGGATATTCTGAGAAAATACATGATCCTGATCAGTATTCCGAATACGTGATTTTGTATGAGGGGTAATGACGAGAAGAGAAATGTGAAGAATTTAGCAAAATAAAATGTGCCTCACGGGCATAGTAAACATTGTACTCTGAACAGAACTGTAACAGGGTTTGTTTCCCAAATGGGTTTGAATGACTATTTATGGTGCTTTTTATCTTTTCAGTTTGGTGCTTATTGCTTTCAATAATTCAAAGCTTGGTTATTTTAGGTTTAACTTTGTTTTTATTGGCAACCAGCAATAGAATAACAAACATTGCCATTTGTCAGAAATATACAGTGCGCTATATGGAGCCTACTACCCCGCGTATCCACTCTTAAAATGCTGTAAGCGCGTACCCCCCACCTGGCCACGGAGGGCCTGTTCTACTGTCCAGACTGATGCTTTATAGTCCAGCAATTTGTGCCCTTTCTGGTAAAGCAATGCCTTTTTAACCAGAAAAGTGATTAAAAAACCAAGGCAAAGGCCAAAAAAAAACAAAAGGAGCAGACCCCCTCCCTCCCGTCCCCCTCCCTCGAACTGGTGCACATGGGGATGACTTATTTACTTGCTGTGAGCGGCGTAAGCATACGTAGACTGCCGCCTTCCTAAGCTGGAGAGGCAGAGCCCGTCAGGCAGAGAATGCGCAGATATCTAGGGCATGTGACTTCATTCATTTCTGTTGACAATAGTGATAGTAGCGGGTGCCAGGTTTCAGTGAAGCTTGTTGTGGAGTTGGTGAGTGATGCCTGTATGCATTCCATACCCATGATATAGCAAAGTCTATGTAGCCACCCTACATATGTCGGCTTCACCCGCGACCCCCAATGCGATAAGATGTTTTGGAGAGCTGCCCCCAATGCGAGCCCCATTTGTTTCCCTCTGCGATACTTTAGTGGATACGTCAGTGGATTAGGCAGGCCCAGGACCACATAAGCAGGGAATCTCGGGATCTGCGTATCGAATAGTCCATCCACATCGTCCAGTATGGCTGCCCAATAACTCGTCAATTCCGTGCATTCTCATAATAAGTGTACCAATGTACCATCTGCCCCACATCCACACCAACATGAGGGACTACGCTCAGGCTTCCCCCTATGAAGCCGTACTGGGGTTAAGTACCAGTACATAGCTACCTTAACTGCCGTCTACCTGCTAGTGTTGCGTGCCGTGTGGGTGGCACGGTAGCAAACCTCCACCCATTCCTTTCCTGTAAGTTCTCTCCCTAGCTCCCCGCCCATCTCCTCTGACTAGCCGTGTATTCTTTCGCGGCTTGAGGGCATAACTCCTTATAAAGCTCACTGATCATTTTCTTGTCCGTATTCTTCGTGTAGAGCCATTTTTCAAATTTCGTTAGCTTCCGAGAGACCTTCGACAGCACCCCCGGATTGAGTAGCCAGTGTCTCAGTTGTAGGTAGAGAAACTGTTCGGTCTCTGGGATGCCATATTCTGCACGTACGTCCCGGAAAGATAAAATCCCCTCCAAATCGAAGATGTGCCCTGCTGCCTTGCATTCCACCTCCCTCCATCTCGGGAACGCTCTTTCGTCAGCACCCGGGGTGAAGTCCTGATTGTCTAGAATAGGAGTCATGGGTGAAGGGAAAGAGGACAGTCCCTTCCTGATGGCGACCCCGTCCCAAACTCGAAGCACCGTGTGTGTTATGGGAGAGCCCCGGAGATTGGGAGGTCGATCCCCACGTTTAAGAAAGGGAATCTTCCAGAGCAATAACTTGGCCAGCGCCCTGTCCTGGAAGAGCCATCTCTTCTCGGACTCGGATCTATTCCACTCCACCAGATACCGGAGCTGTGCCGCCCTGAAATATTCCAGAATATTTGGGATCCCCAATTCTCCATCCTCCGGTCGTAAGTAGCTCAACTCCCTACGTTTACCTGGGTCGAGCCCCTGCCCATACAAATTAGTGGATTGCTTGTTGCAAGTTCTGAATAGTGCCTGGTGGTGGCCAAATGGGTATTGTTTGGAAAAGATATAGTGCTTTAAGCAGAATAGACATTTTGATGGCAGCCACCCTTCCCAGGAGGGAAAGCTGGTGGTGTTTCCATTGCTGGAGGTCCTGAATAATCTGTGAAGCTAGTCTAGTATAATTGAGCGTAACTGTTTGGGACACCGACGGCGCCAATTCAATGCCCAGGTAGGGGATAGAAGTCTTAACCGGGATCCCTTCGTGCGTGTGCCCCCCGCAGCATGTAAACATCCTGTGCTGTTCAGCCATAGTATCAACGATTTCCCCACGTTAACCCAGAACCCCGAGACACAGCCAAAATTCTCTAGCTCCCGTAATAACGCCGGGACCGAGCGCGCTGGCACTTCCAAGGAGGTGATGATGTCATCTGCATAGAGGCTTATGGTGTGTCTTTCCCCCCCAAACGGGATGCCCAATATGTCGGGATTCTCTCTGATCTTCTGAGCAAGTGGTTCGACATAAAGGGTGAAAAGAAGAGGCGACAGCCGGCACCCCTGACGGGTTCCTCGCTGTATCTCGAATGTCTGGACGTTACCCCAATAACCCGTACGGTCGCCGTGGGCTTGCTATAGCAACTTGCAACCCAAGCCCGAAACCTCTCCCCGAGACCGAAACGGAGCAAGGTACTGTCTATAAAATCCCATTCCACACGATCAAATGCCTTCTCGGCATCCACCGATAATAGAAGGGCATCCATATCCGTGCGGTGGGCTTTGTCAATGAGATGGAGTAGGCGTTTGGTGTTGTCGCCACTTTACCTGTTGTATCTAATGCCGGATTGATCGGGTTCTATGATACCCAGCATAACAGGCCTCAGCCTAGCAGCCAGTATACCCGTAAACAACTTCAGGTCTACGTTAAGCAACGACACTGGTCGGTAGGAGCCGCACAGGGATTTATCTTTCCCCGGCTTCTGTAGTACCACTATGGAAGCCACCAGCATGTCTTCGGGGATCATCCCGGGTCCTGTAAAGGAATTAAAAAGTTTCGGCAAAATCGGGGCTAGCACCGTGCAGAACGTTTTATAAAACCCGGCCGAGAAGCCATCTGGTCCTGGCGACTTCAAAGGTTTAAGACGCGAAATAGCCCCTATGACCTCCTCTATGCGGATGGGTGCATTCAGCGAGTCGGCGTGAGTGGACGCTAGAGCGGTTATGTGTGTCTCTGTCAGGTAGGCCACAATCTCATCAGGTGAAGTGGACTCCCTACGATACAGGTTGGCGTAGAAGGACAGGAAAACCAGGGCTATCTCCTCATCGTTGTCCGTCATTGTCCCATCGGTCGTCTTGAGAGATTGTACCGTGGCTTGCAGGGTGCGAGCTCTCAATTTATTTGCAAGCATACATCCGTCCTGTCTCCCCCAATGAAGTAAGAATGCTTGAGCCTAAGCGCTGCATATTTGGCCCTGTCCAGGTCGAGTCCTACCAGTTGGGCCCGTGCCACTTTGAGCTGCCGCCAAACCCTCGGTGCCCCTGTCCTGCAGTGTACCCTCTCAAGTTCCAACACTTGGGCCGTCAGCTGGTCGCGTATAACCCTTCGCTCCCTATTTTCAGCAGATGAGATCGCTATTAGTTCTCCTCTTACCACCGCTTTAAGATTCCCCCACAGTGTAGATCTGGAGACCTCTGGAGAATCATTTGTGGCGAGATAGGCTGTGATGCATTTGCGGATCTGCTTCTGGACTTCTATCTTGTGAAGCATGCCCTCTCTCAATCTCCAACCCCGCCTGTCCTACGTGGCTGCGACACCCACAAGGTCGCCAGCACCGCATCATGGTTGGATAGGGCCGCCGGCGTTATGGTGACCTCCCTCACCAAGGCGTTCACTTCCGCTGTGCCCAACAGATGGTCTAAACGGGCATATGTGTGGTGTGCATGTGAGTAGTAGGAGAATTGTGTGGAGTGCGGGTGAGCTGCTCTCCACATATCTATTAACCCTTGATTTTGTAGCCGCTTCCGCCCCTCCGCAGATATGGTCCCTGTCTGAGCATATCTGTGACTAGACCGGTCCGCTGACGTATCCATGACCAAGTTCAGATCCCCTCCAACTATTGACCAGCGTTCCTGCGCCCCTAGCACATCGGACAGGGTTGCCTTGAGAAATTTCTCCTGACCAGTGTTGGGCACATAGCGAGACCCCACCACCAGGGGCGAACCCCCCCACCTAGAATTTGTATGCTAAAAGACGGCCTTTGATCATCTCCGCTATTTTGTCTCCCACCTTCCCCGCGAAGCGTTTAGCCACTAACAGGGCCACCCCAGCCTTCTTGTCCTGTGTGGAAGAAAAGAACTGTTGGGGGAATGCTCTGGACTTCATCCGAGGCCAATCTTTAGACAGAAGGTGGGTCCCCTGTAAGAGACATATGTCCGCCCCGGAATGCTCGAGATATGACAGTATGGACTTCCGTTTGTTAGGGCTATTTAGGCCATGCACATTGAGGGTTAGAATGCATATTTCTGAGTGTGTCATGGAGGACGTGTGTTCACTTGCTGCTGTGACCGCCTTCGAGTTCCCCCCCCACCTCCACAGCATCCCTCCCGGACCCCGAGCCCCTGCCAATCACCTATGCTGCTTACGCTTACGTGGACTTCCACTCCGCACACCAGTTCTCCACCCTGCCCACCCTAACCCCAACCTAACTTTACCAACTCCCCCCAATGTCCATAGCCCACAGGGCTTCTTCCCGCGTCTCTGAAAGAAAAAGTGAACCTGGGCATTCCGTGGCTCGATACCTCTGACGTCTCATCCCCCCCACCCCAGAGCTCCCCCGCACCCCCTACTGCATGTCAAATGGAAGCAGTCCCCCTTTCAATCAGGAGCTATCATTAGACGCTGTGTCTTTGAGTACCGATTCCAATGCTGCCTTTCGTTCCTGTGCCATTGCCTCGGGGTCGGGTCCCCTGGAAGCCCCTGAGAGCAGTCTCGAGTCCACTCTCTGCCATTTTTGCTCGAGGTGGCCGCTGACTGTTGCTGGACCTCTTGTTGGGACTGCGCATCCGCAGGCCCAACAACTTACGGGCCTCCTGTAGTGAGCGAATCTGGTGGAGTCTGCCCTCCCATTTAAATAGGGATGCGGAAGGGATGACCCCAGGAGTATGCCACTCCTTTGTCATGCAGGTGGGAGGTCACCTCTCGGAAGTCTCGCCTTTTTTTTAAGGGTGATGGCTGGCAAGTCCTGGTACAAGGCTATGTTGTGGCCCTGGTACTGGATCGGTTGTTTCGCTCTGGCTTCCCGTAGTATGCGTTCCTTCAGGGGGTAGTTCGGCAGGAAGGCCAGGATGTCTGGAGGTGGTGCTGGGGCTCTCTGGCATAAACCAACTCTGTGAGCTCTATCAATGCAGATCTCCATGTCTTCTGAGTCCCCTAGTAACTCTCGAAACAGGGCCTGGAAGTATTGGACCATGTCTGGCCCTTCCGCGTCCGAAGGGACTCCCCGGATCCATATGTTATTTTGTCGGGAGCGGTTTTCCAGATCCTCCGTATGTGTCTGGATGTCGACTTGCTGTTCCCGTAAGCAGATCACCTCTTGCTGGAGTTGTGTCACCTCCTCGTCCTTTGTTTGCTCCTGATCTTCGATCGCGGGCACTCGGTCTCCCAGGGTGTCCACTTCACGTCTGATCTCCCTCACCTCCCCCGCAACTTCGCCTTTCAGAGTCTGAAAATCGTCCCTCAAGGTGTTGCAAAAAAGCACGGGTGACTGGGCCCTCCGCCCCTTTCACATCTGAGGATGTTGGTGCCGGTTTGATGAGAATTTCCTTTAGTGTACGGTCCTTTTTGGATCGCTGCGTCGTCATGACGGTAGCGTGCTATACGGGTCTCCAGTCCAGAGCCCCCTCCCGCTCGTGGTGGGGTCCGCCTGTGGTGTCTCTCCCGCCCGTGCGTGGCACTCCACCCTCCTCTCTTCAGGTTAGTCACTCTACCCCGGAGTCCCTGAACGGGAGGCCTCTTGTGTTCCTCACGCTAGACCCAAGGAGGGCTGTCTCAATGGTGTCTGGGCCTCTTTTATCTCACTTCCAGTGCTGTTGGTTCCCCTCATCCGACGAAGGTGAGGCTTGTGCCCTCCTCGCGCTCTCCCTGGTCTCCAGTGACTTCACCAGTCAGGCTGGGCGCCAGCCGATCACTTGGCCGATGCCCCGTTCGTGTGGTTGCCCACCTGCCTTCGCTCCCTGCAATAGGGCCCTGTGCCTCGGCCTATCTGCCCACACCCCCACCGGCGCTCTCCCCCCACCGCGAGGTGCGGCCTGGGAGCAACACGGATTGGGGATGTCGCCGCCCGGACCCAGCATGACCACAGTGGGTCTCTCAGCTACCGCAGCAGCCCCCCAGGGCACTCCACTCTACTCTAGGGCGTCAGCCGACGGCTCTGACCCCATATTCCACGCTCTGCCTCCTCCGCTGTCCCAGTGCCTCCCTTGCTGCGACTGGGCTGCTCGGCTTCTCTTGCTGCACTGTACGGGCTCTACCACCCCTGCCAGCAAGGCCCCGATATCTCCCGCGGTGGCCAGCTGATTTGCCTGGCCGAATTCCAAACCCTCTGGACCTCCCTGCAGCAGAGTCGCCCCCGCCCGCTCTCCTGTCGACCTGCAGGGTGGGCAGCCTCCACGTGGCACTCCCAGCTCCGGGCCCACCGCTCCCTGTTTGCCCCTACCTTTAGGGCATCCGCACCAGTGGTTGGCTCGGGTCTCATAGTGTGGAGCTGCACTGCAGAGCTTTGCCGCCCGGGTTCCCGCTATGGGGGTCTGCCACCTACGGAAACCCTGATGCCCCACAGATGTTGCCCAGGCCTAGGCCCGATCCGGCAGCTTCTTGCCCCCTGGGGCCTTGCTCCACACTCTGTGGGCACCGCTTCGCTGTAACGCGGTGTTTCCCCAGCACCAGCGGATAGTCTGCCCGCTGCCTGGGGGCTGCCCACTGCTACACCACTTTGCTGCCCCTGTGCTTCCACTTAATGCCTGGGCTCCACGCCCTCTGTTAGGACCACTGGGCCTCTCCCCCCTATTCTGGGCCTGGCCTCTGTCTGCCCTCTATCGCCGGCTAATGCTGCCCAGTGCCCCCGTCGGAGCCCTCGCCTTGGCCCCGTTAGTCAAGCTGGCGTTAGGCTGTGTTCAGGGGTCGGGACGCTCCCCGGAGGCCGCCGCGTCCTGGGGCCATTACCTCCTCCAGTCCTTATACCCTCCGCTGCCCTCCATGTCTCACGCAACGTGGGGCCCTTCTCTGACCTCCCTAGGAATGGCAGTGCGGGAGTGCTGCGGATCCCGGATGCCAGCCGATAGTCTGGCCGCTGGCCGGGGGTTGTTCCCCTCCGCCTCTCCTTGTGGGCCGTGCACTGCAGCTTCCCTCAGGGCCTCTGTGCCTGCCACTATGCCCACTGGGCCTCCTTTCTGTGCTCCTGGCCCGTCTCCTGTCTGCCCTCCAGTGTCTCTGCTTGTTGACACAGGCCCCCGTGGGACTCCTTACTGTATGCCGCTGTGCCAAACCGGCTCTAGTTCGCTCTCCGGGGCCGGGCCGTTCTACGATATCCAGCAGACAATCGGCTCTCCCAGTCACCTCTCCTCTATCTGGAGGCGGCCACCATTTCCTCACATGGCGTGTCTCTCTCCTCCGGCATGGAGTCGACTGCCCCGCAGTCCCTGGCCCCAAGTGTAGTGCTTAAATAACGGGCGCAGTCGGGCCGGAGGTATATCTCGCTACAGTCCTTAACTTTTTAGGGTCAACGCTGTGCCGGCATGGGCGAGTTCTGGCCTCGGGAGCGGGGAGACGATGTCCTACCCGCTCGCCATCTTGGCCACGCCCCCCAGCTTGGGTATTTTAGAGGAAGAATTCTTCCCACCATAAATAAATGATATCTTTTTTTATAGGATGTGGCGCAAATAACAACCATTCTTTCTAAGAAAAAAAAGAAAATTGGTGACTTTCCGGTTCTGGGTGGATAATGAGCCTGATAGCATTTGTGTTGGGAAATTGGATCCTAAAAAGGAAGCATTTAAATGCCATGTTAGTGGTTAGTTGGGTTTGGCTGCTAATAACAATATGGAATGGTAGACATGCCACTGATAATGGAAGGTACTCAGAGGATATTACTTTTCTAGGACCATATGTACAATTAGGGTCTCATTAGTTTTTTTAAGATAAATTAAGTGAGGTGGTGTCTTGTTTTTAGCGACATGATATCATATGGAAGTTAAGTAAGGTGATTTAGCCTATTAGAATGTATTTTGACTAAAAATAACACAAATTACATTAAATAGCGTAGTTAATATATATATATATCATGAAAGTTTAATAAAATGTTAATGATATTTTATTTATATTAATACCAGTATTTTCAAGATTTGGGGGCCGAATATGATGTAGGTCGGAGTTGCCATCGACCGCCACTGTTGCAGATTCGGGACGGACCGATCTCCGTCTGTGGTCCCGACTGCATCATTACGATGCGACCTCACACTGTGCGGTCACATACTCCCATTGCTCTATGGGAGCTTGTGCTACGGCCGGTTTACGGCTGTAGCACAAGCTCCCATAGAGAAATGGGAGTTTGTGTAAATCCCTGCACTCTGTGGCAGGCTCCTGAAGGTGCCTGCCACAGAGTGCAGGGTTTTATAGGGGGCAACATAGGTGCCCCCCAGGCCCACAAAAGTAGGCCATAGAGGCAAGGGGGCCCTGCCTGGGGTCCCCAAAGTCACTTTCTAGCAGCCTTTCCATGTCGAAAAGACCGGCATGGAAAGGCTGTCGGAAACCGACATTGTAGTCGCAACAGCGGAAACGCCGTCCTATTGGGATTACGGGCTTGTCTCAGACTGGTTTCAATTCTGACGGCCTAGATTGTAATTAGCCGGTTGGAATTGGAACAGTCGATGTCGGTCGGAAAGTCTCCGACCACAGGTGTACTAAGTGCCAGTGGTATGTACAACATTTTTTCAACTATATATGACATTGGAGGCTGAAGAACAAAAGCTTTTGTGGGAAAAACTATAAAATAGTTTGGACCACAAAATAAGGCAACAAGTAATCATACTGCATTGAGTTGATATGATTATGGTAAAATTAACAACTGAATGCATTTTTGATAAAACCTACAGAGAATAACGTAAGAAGCATGCTAGAAATTAATGCTAATGAAATGTGCGTAAAACAGTTCCCACCTTTCAGTCCTGAAAGAGGAAATGCTTTTGCAAAACATTTGTCAACTGAAATCAAAATAATTTGATTCCCTCTTATAAATCAATTTAAATTATCTTCAACAATTGTGCCACCCTCTGATATTTTTTGAGCATTCAATGTTCGGTATTTGAATCCAGGTACTCCCAGTTGGGTATGTATTTATGGTTAAAAACGAATAATGGGCATCCAAGATGGTCGCGTGAGCATAGGGCTCCCCGGACCCTTGCTGCTCCTCGGAATTTATCCTGAGAATATCCTGATGTGGTTTGTAGAATCTGGCAGATGAAGACCGGCTGAGCACGTATCTCTTTTCATAACTCGAATCGGACCTGGGAATCCTGAGTTGTCGTTCTTCGAACTTTTGGGACCCATCCGACGGAGGTGCCCGGGGCGAGGGTGAACCGTGGAGCCGTGTCGTAATTGAACAACAGCGGCTGCAGTGCGGTGCCAGTGGCCGCTCTACCACTTTCGGTTTCACTTTCTGACTTCAGGGGGCTGGCCTGCGAATGCAATTGATGTGGCGGGGTGTTTCCTTGGCCTCTGCGCGAGGCCTTGTCTCCACCTGCTACTAGAGTGCCCATCGCCTCGGGTCCCCCCGCACCGTTACATTGTGGTCTCTGTGAGAAGCTGGTCTGCGGTGCCGGTGCCCCTACGACTCTTGATTGGAGGTCCCCTTCTGCGTCCGCGACCACATGGGGGGCAAGGGGGGCCCCGAGGGGCGTAAGACTAAGGCCTCCCTCCGCGGGGGACCGGTCCAGGCCAACAACATGGACCGCTACACTCAGGGCAGAGGGTCCCCTGGAGCGACCGGCCCCCCCCCGGATGCCGTCGGTGGTGGCACGACCGTCTCTCCGGAACTCTCCCTGCAGGACATCATGGGCGCCATTGATGGCATCAGGGAAACCATCGCCACGCAATACGAGGCCCTGGCCCGTAAAATCGATACGGTGGCAATCGATGTCACCTTAATTCGGGCAGATCTCTCCAAAACTAATGAGAGGGTTCAGGCTCTCGATGTGCGGACCTCCACCCTTGGCACGGATGTGTCGGACCTGCAGGCCGCGCTTGGTGACATTAAGGCGGTCAACGACCAGATGGCCCGGCGGCTGGAGGACTTCGAGGGACGGGCCCGACGCAACAACATCCGTGTCATAGGTGTACCGGAGTCCTCCGACAGCCGCCCGGTTGACCTCCTGGTTGAGGAACTCATCCTCCAACAGTTGGCCCCTGCAGGCCTAAGTAAGTTCTTTGCCGTGGAGCGGGCCCATCGAGTTCCGGGCGGTCGGCCACGGCCGGGGGCCCCCCCGAGGCCTATCGTGGCCAAACTGTTCCACTATAGAGACCGAGATGCGATTCTGCAGGCCTCACGGGTCCACGGCCCGGTGCGTCATGAGAACTCATCCATTAACTTTTATCCGGACTTTACCCAACTTGTCCAGAAACAGCGGATGGGATTCCAGGGGGTGAAGCGCCGTCTCCGTGAACTGGGCCTAAAGTACTCTATGCTCTACCCTGCAAAACTCCGAGTGGAACATGAGGATCGGACTGCCTTTTTTGACTCTCCTGTGGCCGTGAGTGACTGGCTGGACTCGCTGCCGGACAGAGGTGACCGTCCCGGGCCCTCCGCAGGCGCCGAAGGTGACGGGCCCCCTTTGGAGTGACTTTTGGTCCTTGATTTTGCCATTTTGTATTGTTCAGCTAGGTTTTACTTCGTTTGTTCATTTTGTCTCACTAGGACCTGTGTGGGGGGCGGGCGGGGACGGGTCCCTTTCCTCCTCCGGGGTCTTTTCGTAGAATGGGGTTAGTAGGGCGACAGGCACACTGCAAGTTGGGGGGGTTTTCAGGCCCGCAGGGGTGCAGGGTGGGGGGAGTTGGATTTGGGGGGGGGTTGGGGGGAGGGAGGGGTTGTTTTGCTGTGTGTTTTTTGTTCACAGGGCGAGGTATTGATTATTGTCCAGATACGGGAACTGTGCTACTGACTGGGGGGCCTTTGATCTATTGGAGGGGATGGGGGGGGACGGGTTGAGACTGATGTCATGGAACGTCAATGGGTTGGGGGATCGTATCAAACGGGGTATAGTACTGCAGTATTTGCGTCGTCTCACTCCTGATGTGGTGTTTATCCAGGAGACGCATCTGGTGGGCAATGTCTGTCATGCAATGAACAGGGGGGGATACGGCCTCGTGGCCCATTCTGGTTTCACAACTGGCTCCAGGGGGGCGGGCATTCTCCTGCGATCCTCACTTCCGTTGGATATCACTAGGGTAATCTCGGATGACAGAGGGCGCTATGTGTGTCTGACTGGGAGGTGGGAGGGGCAGCCCCTTTCCCTGGTTTCAGTTTACGTCCCCCCGGGCCTCCAGAACTCCACCTTCGCGGACTTGGGTCGAATGCTGCTTGAACTTCCGGATGGTCTTTTGCTTATGGGCGGGGATTTTAATTCGGTGGTTTCGGGTGACCTCGATCGTCACCCACCCAGGGCCCTCCCCGCTGCCCAGGCATGGCTTGGTGGCCTGCTGGAGACCTTCGGCCTGGTAGATAGCTGGAGATTAATGCATCCGACCCAATGCCAGTACACCTTTCACTCTGGGGCGCATGGGAGTCTTTCTAGGTTAGACTATTTCCTTATGCCCGCGGCACAGACTGGTCGGATTCGGGAGGTTGGGCACCTGGCGCGGGGTATTTCCGATCATTCCCCGCTGTGGCTGCTCTTTGACACCGAGACGCGGTCTGCAGGGCGGATTGCTCCCATTAACCCGTGGTACCTGCGAGACCCTATGACTCGCGACAGCCTGGTTAAGGCTATGGACCAATACTTCCTTGAAAACGAGGGGTCGGTGTCGTCCGCAATGTCCCTGTGGGAAGCCTTTAAAACCGTAATCCGCGGACACGCCCTCTCCCAGATAGTGGTGGCTAAGAAGCTCAAGAGTGAGGCAGTGGTGAAGCTGGAGACTGACATTTTGGGGCTGGAGTCGGCCTTGGAGACAGGTGTCACTCCGGACGGGCTCCATGCCCTCAGCCTGAAACAGTTTGAATACAGGTCTCTTGTCACTGACGCCGCCAAAACGTTGTATAGGGAGCAGCAGGGTCGATTGTATGATGCCGGGGACAAGGCGGGAAAGTTGATTGCGTGGCTGGATAGGAAGGAGAGAATGAACCGTGTGGTCCCGGAGCTGTGTGTCTCGGATGGAGTGTGCGTGACTGAGCCTGGTGAGATTGTGGAATGTTTCGCTGACCACCTCCGGGCCGTGTACTCCCCGGTGACTGATAGGGACGAAGAAGACTCTTGCCTTCTGCTGAGGGATATTGCTTTGCCCGGCCTGTCTGTCGAAGACCGTGAGCAGCTGGACGCCCCCTTGTCTGTAGATGAAATTGCAACTGCGATTCGGTCCCTTCGTTCGGGCAAGGCGATGGGTCCCAACGGGCTGCCTATTGAATTATATAAGTTGCGCCCGGATAAACTCGCGCCCTTCCTCCGTCGTATGTTTCAGGAGTCCCTTGAGGCAGGCTCCCTTCCTGACGACCAACGTCTGGCAACGATAGTCGTGATCCCTAAGGACGGTAAGCCACGAGATCGCTGTGCCTCCTACAGGCCTATTTCGCTGCTAAATGCAGAGCCTAAAATCCTGGCGAAAGTCCTTGCCAATCGTTTGTTGAGCGTCATCTGCGATTTGATTCATCCTGATCAATGCGGCTTCATCCCTCACCGTAACACCGCTCTTAACTTGCGGCGTCTTCACGGCGCCCTCGCCAGGGCGGAGTACCTCTCCGAACCAGCCGTGCTGGTTTCTTTAGACGCCACGATGGCCTTTGACACCATCGAGTGGCCATTTCTCTGGGCTGTCTTGACCAAATTCGGCTTTGGGGAGGGATTTCTTGGCTGGGTGAAGCTTCTTTACACGGGACCCATGGCTCAGGTGGTAGTTAATGGGCGGGTCTCTCGGCCCTTCGCTCTCGGTAGGGGTACGAGGCAGGGGTGCCCGTTGTCCCCTCTGCTCTTTGCTCTTGCCCTGGAGCCGCTCGCTGCTTGGCTCCGCTGGGAGCCCTCGCTCAGAGGGATCCGGTGGGCCCCGGGTTTCGAGGATCGGGTCTCGTTGTATGCGGACGATATTCTCCTGTATCTCACCTCGCCGCGGCAGTCGCTTAATGTTCTCTTTGATGTTCTGACTTCCTTTGGGAGAAATTCGGGTCTAACGATCAACTGGTCTAAATCCTGTGTCTATCCTATCTCCGGTGACCCCCCTCTCTTGCCGCCTCGGCTTCCGATCCAATTATCTCTGTCCGGCTTTAAATACCTGGGAATATACGTCTCGATGGACCCGGTGGCTCGCTATGAGCAGAATCTCCTGCTTCCACTTCGTCGTTTGAGGGAGGACACGGCTCGGTGGTGTAAGCTGCCCTTGTCCCCGCTGGGTCGGGCAGCACTGTTTAAAATGATGTCCCTTCCCAGATTTCTCTACGCGCTTCAGAACTCCTTCGATGTTATTCCTGTCTCCTACTTTCGGGAGGTGGAGAGCCTGCAGAGGAGACTGGTGTGGGACGGACGGGCGCGTATCGCTCTGGCAAAGCTTACTCTCCCCTGGTACGTCGGAGGCATCGCGCTTCCCGACATTCGCAGGTATTATTGGGCCTCACAGCTGTCGGCCATTAACCATGCCACGTATGCGCCTGGCTTGAATCCGGCGTACGAGATGGATAAATTCTTGCTTCCCGGCGGAAACTATAACAGGGCACTTTACTCCAGCTCGGCTGGACGGACCCTTACGGGCCCTACTAAGATTGCGGTACGGATCTGGAAGGCAGCCAATGTAGCCTTGGGCTGGAGTGAGCGATTAACATGTGCTACTCCTCTGTTTGCCTCCGACCGCCTGGGGAGCCTCTGGACAACGAAGGGGTTTGAACGTTGGGACACGATTGGCATTAGTAGAGTGGGAGACTTATGGATTAAGGGTGCTGTTAAAACATTCGCGGCGCTCCAGAGCGAATACGAACTTACGGAAAGGGAGTTCTTCCGCTACGCCCAGATCCGGCATGCCCTGCTCTCTGTTTTTGGGGAGGGGACCAATATCCCGGCTTCTTCGCCCCTCGAGGAACGCATACTCGATGGTCATGTCCCCGACAGTACTATTTCATTAATTTATAAAAAACTTATCAATAATCGGGCTGACCTCTTGGTGCGCCTCCGGGAGGCGTGGACGGGGGATGGGGTGGAACTGGACGACGAGGACTGGCAGTCTGCACTGTCGTCCCCCAAGGAAGTGGCCATTCCGGCCCGTCTCCGCCTGGTCCAACTTAAGATTCTCCACCGGGTGTATGTGACGGGTCCCCGTTTGGTCTCGATGGGATTTTCTGAAGACGGGCTCTGTAAGCGGGGATGTGGACTCAGTGCCACCTTTCTCCATATCCTTTGGGAGTGTCGCGAGGTGGCGGAATACTGGCGCCGGGTTCATGTGGTCATGGGACAAGTCACCGGGGTAGTGCTGCTGCCGGAGGTGCGTCGCTGTGTCCTGAATGTGTGGGAGCCCAATGATTATAACGCGGCTCAGACTCGGTGGACGGCCCTGGGTAACATGATTGCCAAGAGAGATATAGCGCAGCTTTGGGGTTCCCAGCGGCCTCCCACCGTGTCCGTATGGAAGGAGAACATGGACTGGTGCATGTTCAGGGAGAAGACTGTGTATGTGGCTCGTGGTAAACCGGGGGCATGGGGTAGAATCTGGGGGCAATGGAACGCGTATCGTGGGGGTATCTGTGACCCCCCCCTAATGGACACCGATATTGCCTTGTCCCCCTGACCCTTGATGGTTCCTTGCGACTTTTGGAAGAATTGAATATAGACGTTCCTCTCCCGTGACCCCCCCCCCCCCGACCTATCATTACTCCTTCCTTTTAATAGCTATTTGAAGGTCAGAAGTAGAGTCCCCCTGATGTAGCCTGACCCACATTTTTTGCCCTTACGCCTCGCCTTTTGTTTTTTATTTGTTATTTATGTTAAACTTATGTATCCTGCTTCCCTAGGACTATCCGGAGTCATGTACGGGGCTGGACCCCGGGAGTCGACTACTGCCTTAACATCTGTATGATCCTTTCTGAATCTAGCGGCCGGCCCTGGTGGTTGTAGGCCCATGCTTGTAATTGATTTATTGTTCAATAAAATTTTCAAAAAAAAAAAAAAAAAAAACGAATAATGCGGCTGACCAATGTTCTGCACCTCAATTTCAAAGTAAATATAAAAGTCCTTGATCTGTGCACACACGTCCGGAGCTCGCCGCACTTTCGCTCCACTGAGGATCAGATACCCACATCTTTAAAGAAAAGGACGGTGCACCAGAGAATAGAATCAAACAAGCTTCCAATTTATCCAAATGTATCCTTTATTCTTTTTTCAATCTTTAAAATTCAACCACAGCCAACGCGTTTTATTCCATTGGAACTTCGTCAGGGCAAAATAATCACAAATTAAATCCAAAGTAGTCCTGAAACCGACGGTCCAAATTTTGTGAGGCCTCTATCAATAGCAGTAACTATGAAGTTGCAGCAATAGACCCCCTGGACAAGAGCGTATCCAATGGTCTAGGATACCGGCCCACAGACCTCCGCAAAAGGTGAGCAATACTCAAGTCAAAAATGTAGTTGTAATCAATGAGCTGGTACATATGGCACCATGGCGTCCATTTCTATAAGGTATCGGCCCACAATTCTCCGTATTCGATTGGTAGTATTAGCCCAACAAGATATATAACTGTATATTGATAAGCCAATGTCGTGGCCGTCCTTCCTTGTCACGGTTAGCGTACTCTTCGTATTCGGAGATCAAAATTTGAAAAAATAATAAAGGATACATTTGGATAAATTGGAAGCTTTTTTGATTCTATTCTCTGGTGCACCGTCCTTTTCTTTAAAGATTTGGGTATGGATTTATGCATTTTATGTCATCAATACCAGAGAGACAGAAATATGTTCCTCTAATCCTTTGAAAAGTTGATCTAAGCCTTTCCTCACAGGGAGTAATTAACACACACTTAAATCTGATTACTTATTAATGCCACTAGATGATGATTTCCCAACCTCCTCATCACAATCGGGTCATACACCGATCACTGCTCAATCGGCTGAGCTATTGTTTTGGTGCTGGAACCTACAAGAGAGCACACAACAATTTAGAAATGGGCGGAGACCCTACCATGCCACCATCTGACCATTCCCACACCTCAGCCACCTGCAGTAACTGCTCTTATTTAAAAGGGCAGTTGGACCATAGCAGGAGAAAGGCTGGGCAATGGCAGACAACAGCATGGCAGTGAGAGCACCGTGATGCCAATGTCACTGATTGGTGCAGGGATTCTGCACATACACAGAACTATGCGCAGGATCATGGGACCTCGGTGTACAGGGGCTAAGTCTTCCCACCACCTTAGTACCTATGAGCCCAGGACCGATTAGCTAAAGTGTCTCACTCGCCCTCCTATACACTCACGAAGAAGCAAATGATTAGACACCCCAGAACACAACACTCGCGGATCTCTCAGGAATTGTGGTAACAAGACACACCTTTTTGCTCACACTCTTGTATCTGTCCACAATAAGATCTGACCGAGACACGAATATAGTGTAAAATGTTTATTTTAACTATTGTGCTCTAAAAAGCAGTATACTCACTACAACAAGCAGAAAAATGCATAAAACTAATATAGTTAGCATTGCAGCCAGGCCATACATCATAAAGGAAGATGTCATTATACAAAGATAATGGAGAAAGGACTATAGTTCCTAACCTCCCTCCCCTTGGTAAGAATAGTTATTATTATATAATAGAAGATCTCTGGGCTTTGTCAGCAGACCCCATACCGTAGCCTACAGATGGTATTTCTACATAGTAGGTGCATGTGGCTCTTCTTCCTGGAAAGGTCCCTCTCCAAGTGTGTGTCCCCTAAACATATATCCCCGTAATATCAAAAGTACGGGTCTCCAGCTGCAGCTGCATTAGTATGTTTTGTCTAAGTGCCAGGGCCTGACCAGAACAGAATAACAAGGGGAATTGTTTATTGACCTTGCTCACAATGTTTAAACTAAATTCCAGGAACAAGCAGAGAACAAGCACAGCAGACGGTTCTCATGTGAAAGGCAGAAACAGAGTCATGCAAAAATAAAGCCATGTAGTAACGTGCGCAAAAGCTGCATCATGGCTGCAGGGCTGAAGCTAACTTAGTGATGTCGACAATATCCCTATCGGCCACGTGACACCCTCTCCTTGGACAGGTCGTAGCATATAGAAAAAACAGAATGCAATGGTAAGCAGAGTCAAAAACGCTTGTAATAACAATCCAAAAATTATAGTTTAACATTTTTTAAGGCGAGTCCAGAAAATTCACCAGATTATGTGCACTGTGGAATTCAAGTTGTTCCAAAAGGACATCCCTGTCGCTCCTAGCAAAGAGGGACGCCATCCAGTTGAGCAGTTTGAAAGAACATACATGCTCTTCATAATCCAATGCTTCGAGGAGCATAACCGGGCAACTTGCGTGATATTCGATGAAACTCTGTTGTAAGAGGTGTTGTGCAGCCTCACAGGTATTCCAGCCTACCAACACTCCAAGTGCAGCCGCACGCATTAAACGGCCGTCCCCCGAACAGGCCTGGTCATGGGCCCATAATGGACCCATTAACAGATCATAATCCAGGTCAGCGCATGATGAATTGGAGAGGCAGATATCCAAGGCCCAACTGAAAGGGCACCGTCAGCAATAGAACACAGGTTGGATGCAAATGAAATAGGCAAAGCGAAATGTAAGTCCATAACTCACACCAAGCCTTTGCAATGGCAAGCATCCAAAAGGCTGTTACATTCTGTCATGGTACAGTCGCAACTGGCCGGGTCTGTTGAGTACCACATGATGGGCAGCCATTGCGTAACAGGAGCAGAAGTTCCAGCACGCCGCACGCCAGCAAGAGGATCAATGGAAACCCTTCGAAGGCGCTGGAATAAATGGAAAGAATTACTCCAAAAATCATCTGAAAAGAGGTCACAAGGCCAGGTCCCACAAGTTTAAAAAAATGTGCAAGGCTTTCAATATCAGACACTTTAAATATTTGGTGTATTAATTCTCCAAAATAGAGTGGTAGATTAGTGTTCAGTAGCAACTGTATATCAATTGCGGTTCTCGCCACCTGCAATTCGAAGGCCTCTCGCGTTGATGTGAGAGCCACTTCTTGTTGAAACAATAGTGCTTTGAGTCTGCTTAGTTTATTTAAATCTGTTTTCAAAGTTGGAATGGAAGGCCAAAGCAAACTGTCTACAGTCCCATGCGGGGGTGGAAAAAGGACATTGCTACAACAAGTAACACGTTGGGAAACTGTTACTATATACAGGATACCGGCCCGTAAGCCGCAGCAGTCCTGGTTATTCAAAATAAGATAACTGCCATTCGAAAGCAACGTTAGGGCGGGAATAATAGGTGGAACATGCGTACCCTTTAAAAAACAAGCCAGATTAGGTGCCGACACGTTACAGCTGCCGTGCGATATAACTTGTTTGCAGACTGAAGAATGGCCTACTTTGGAATCGCAATCCTCCCCTGTTAGGAAAACTTCCTTATCTGCTCGCTGGCATCTGTAGGTGAAAGGTAATGACCACAATTCATGAATAAATGCACTGCCCAGGGGCTCAAAGAGTCCAACAGTAAAGTGGTTCATGCAAGATGTGAACTGAAATAGTGAGAAGGGCAGTAAAATGACACCATGTATTAACCACACAGCTGAATCAGTCTCCTCCACAGAAAAAGATAACTGTTCTAATTGTTCTAAATCTAACAGTGTGTAATGTCCTTCATAGACATTAAAAAAAAATTATCAGTCAAATTAAATGGCAAAAACAGTGCAGAAGCCTTCAAAGAATCCCATGGAACTTTTCCATTTTTGAGCGTTTGCAACGTCCATGCAAATTGCATTACAGAGCGCAATTGATTTTGACCATGATACAACACAGATATATCATTCTGCACAATCTCAATAACAGAGGAATCAATATTATCCGAGGTGTATAAATAGTAAGACAATGTATTAATGCTATCTACCACTGCAATGACTTTTTCCAAATTAGCTTGGTCAATTTGGCGCAGGCGTACTGCAGCTTCCATCTGCAAAAGTTTCCACAATTCATTATATGCCTCATAAATAAATTGTTTTGGCCTAGGTGATTTTGGACCTAAAATAAAGTCAGCCATATTGCTAACGACAGGGTAGAGTGTCCCAACCATTGCTGACACAATTTCCCCACCGAATACGTGGTGACTAAATGAGAATGTGGAAAACATGGATCTGGTCTGCTTTGTGTGAAACCTTTGTTTGCATTAAGAAAACGCAGTTGACATGCATTGGAACTTATTGGCCACAATAACCACACCAAGGGGTCAAGATCAGAAGAATTTATACTTCTATTTTGGAACAGGGCAATCAATATGTCAATAGTTAGATTGGTGTGTGAACGCCAAGTGTCGTACTCGGTTAATGAGGGAATAGAATCAATTTTCAAATTCTTGGCTGCTGCCAAACCAAAACAAGTAGTTTGTTGCACGGTGTCATTTAAAAACAAAATTTGAGTCAGAATTAGACATGCACGATGCAGAGCCTCAGTGCCTTGCACCTGCCAATCTTAAGTAGCCCAAATGGATTTCAAATCAATGGGGTCTTTCCAGTGTTCGTAACCATGTAAGGGCAAATCAGTCCTAAAGGATTCAGAATAAACCAATTTAGTGTGTGTCAATATAAATTTAAATTTAAATGTCAATTTTAACTTATAGTAATAGGACTCTGGATTGGAAATATTATAATCGGAAAAGTATGTAAACTTATGCCTTTGAGTATCAGAACTCTCACGTAAAGGAGTCGGGCAATGTTCCCATTGTGTAAAATTAAAATATGATGGCCCTAATATTGGTAACAGAAAAAATCTGCATAATTGGCCGAATTCAAATACAAATCCTCAGCATCAAATGCAGCATAATATTTTAAATCAGAAAACAATGAATGAACAGCCTGAACATACCAGTTGTCAGAGTGTATGTCCGGTGATACCACATCTCCTAAAGAAATGTGAACACATATGGAATGTTCGGGACCTCTGTCGGACCGTGAATATCGAATGCAACTTTATCAAAAACTCTGCCATTAACAACAGAGAAAGCCGAAATGTTCACGAGGGCTTGATCTCTTTTCATTATATGGGATGATGTATGGGGAGCCAGAACTCCATCAACAAAGTTTACAGCAGAGCGGCAGAGCGTTCAGGCAAATAATGACCATTAATGAGCAAGACGTTCATTGTCACAAAATTATCCACATGGAAAGGAATATAAGTGTAAGTACCATCCAGATGTATGTCAAGGGCGGCACTAGGTAAGTCTTTTTAAACCAGGCTAGGAAAAGACGGGTACGTGTCGGTGGCAATGACACAGATGAGGATGAAAAAGATGAATCGTAAGAGAAACTTGTACGATCCATATAATAACTGCTTATTCCCAAACGAAACAATGGAGGCTGTGCAGCATCAGATGGATTATGTATGGTACTGTCAGGATTGTTAATGACGACCTCAACTGGAGGAGACTCATACTCGATGTCTGCATCAATGGGAGTAGAAGGTACAACAGGCAGGAACTCAATAGAAGTTTTCAACTCACCCGGATTCAGTGAAAGGGCTCGGCTTGGAATATTGGGAGTCATACTATTCAGTATTGGTCATATGGTGTAGCTTGACATTGTCAATAGAAATAAATCTGTTTTTCTTACGGCCAGGCATAGGAGGCAAAATCACTCTATGAGTACCCTTCAATCCAAGAACTGGGATAGGTGCATGGTAAGAGGGACCAAATTATTTTTTATTCTCCAGCTTTTCTCGTACCAGATCACTAACTTTAGAAAGCCAGACAGTTACAGGAATCAACACTGCAGCATCCGTGGTCGAGAGCAAATGATCCTTTGCAACAGCATCTTGAGTGTTTTGTAGATTCTGCAACATAGCATAATGGTTATCTACGTCAAAAGTGGCGGCAGCCGCAAAAACGTCTAGATGATCAAGATCTGGCACGAACACTAATGCCAAAGAGCATTTCGTAAGGGGTCCGCCCACCCAGAGATCTTCTTGGGAGATTATTAAGTGCACGTTGAACCCCATACAAATGAGGCAACCAACCCATGCCAGTACCTAAGACTCTAGCTGTCAAAGATTGGTTTAAGTCACAGTTCATTCGCTCCACTATAGAATTGCCCTCAGGCCTGTATGGAGACGAAAACTACACCAGCCCTCCCAGTGACTTCATTGAATCCTTGTAAGCCTTAGAGGCAAACTCAGGACCTTGGTCAGGATGGAAGGTGCCACAGGCAAAAGTCCAAAGACACGCAAATCTCTAATGACATTTCAAGCATCAGCACTGTGTTGTGGCCATATCCAAAGGAATCAAGTGCACAAATCCACTGCAACTAAAATATGTTTTTATGCAGTGTCAGATGTCAAAGGACCGCAGTGATCAAGATAAATACAACCAAACGGTTGATTAGAAATCTATAGCTGTGTATGTGGTGGACGTGCAACCGTAGAGGGTTTAATCTGTTGACAAATGTCACACGACAGTACATAATTACAGGTTTGTTTATATACACCACGCCACCAATAACGTTGTTATAAAATGGAAACAGTCGCAGGAACTCCGGCATGTGCAGAAGCCATGCCTTCATGTGGGGCTATGATCAAAGGAAGTCTGCGATTCTCCTTGGGAATCAGCCTATCCTCAACTGACATGTTCGTAGCAAAAGGGACTAGCTCAGGTGACAAATTATAAGAATACTTCGAAGTGAAACCTTGCGGGAACTCCGTCCCACCCTTCATAGCAGCAATTGCCACAAGAATATCATTATCAATTTTAGTCATGGACTTAGTTACTGCTGCTACTGTACATGTGCCTACTGCAGATTTAACTGCTTCATCCGCCAAAGAATTACCAACAGCATGTGTTCCCACACGCTGAGGGCCAAGAGTATGGATAACATGTGTGAGCAGCAAAGGTTCCTTAAGTTTAGCCACTCAGACCTAAAGCGTTTTATGCTTTATTGCGCTACCTTTAGAGTGTTGATAATCATTCTGAGACCAAAAAAATAAACTGTCATTTAGAGCCTGCACACAGTAGTAGGAATCGCACACAGTAAGAGTGTTTACATTAGGATCAGCAAACTCTAGAGCTAAAATCAAATGACGCAGCTCCACTAATTGTGCAGTACAGTCCCCAAGAACCTGGGTATGGACTAGTGAAGACTTAAATTCACCATTCACAATGGAGCCCCCTACAATAGCACAAGCCACTGAATAAGCATGCTTTGACCCAACGGCTGGCTGAGCAGAACTGTCGATATAGATGATACATTTGTACTGATCTAGAGAAAGCAAAGACAACGGAGGAAGATGAACATATTCATATTGTAAAAACTCCTGTGTCTGCAAAGAGGGATCAAAGATGAAAGTTACATCAGTCGATGTCAAAGAACGCGCCCATTGTATCCAACCCAGATGCAAAGCTTTAGAATTCGGAACACTCGCCCTTGACACTGCTTCTAAAGCAGTTACAGGTAAGACCATAAGAATGCCTTTTCCCTGCACCAGAGAGTGGTCTTTCAGAATCGTCATCTGGACAGCTGTCAACATTTTCTCAACTGTGGAACAGCGCATTTCCGCTGATGTGTACAAATGCGATTTATAAGCTATTGGTACTGTGTCACCTTCATTGAACGTCAAATAAGTGAAACCTACAGTCCCTGGTACAATTCTTATAACCCAGTTTGTAGAATTGTCATGTGTTAGCAAGAAGTTGGTTGCAAGCAGATCAGACTGCAAAGACCGAAGAATCGATGTATGTTCCAGAAGCCAGCTGCGAGAGGAAAAAGAGGGTTGTATCAAAGCGTAAAGTGGTTTGATATGCTGGGCCTAATCAGGAATGTATGTCCTCCCGCAGTTTAAAAATCCCAGCAAGTATTGCAATTTTTTCAATGTAGATGGAGGTTGCAATTGTGCACAGTTCTTCAGAAAGTGGGGAGGGGTAACCCCCTACCTTCATTATTGAGCTTGTAGACCAAGAGGAAGACTGCCAAATAGGCGATGTGTAACTTGGCCAAATTACATTTGAATCCCAAATCGGCAAAAGACAGAATGATGCAATCCACACGCACAAGATGAGGTATTAATTTGTCATCTGTTAAATAAATGTCATAGACGTGTGAGAAAGCATCAGGGTCTATGTGGTTCAAAAGAGAGAAGACACGCGCAGCATAAGCCCCAGGACTGTTCTTATAGCAAACGCATAAAACGCTGCTGATTGCCAACCGCAGTAAATGTGGTCAAGTCACCGCTAGTAGGAGCAAGACTGTCACTATAAAACCCATTAGAAATATCCAGTTTCATTTTGTATTTTTTGGCGAACAATGTTATTCACCAACGCAGAGCTGTGTGTGTTTTGTACTGCAAATGTACGAACGTGACTGTTTAAATGCCTGTAACCTAAAACTATATGATACAAACTGTCTGGTATCGATATCGGAAAAAGAGGATTATTCATGGATGAAACACAGGGTTCAATGACACCCTAATATTCCAATTGGGTCAAAATATCACTTACGGATGCTTCTGCCTCACGCTTTATCGGATATTGTGCCTGTGGGATAGATCGTAAAGGAATTTCATGTGCCGGTGAATCTTTATCCCAGCCCATCTGATGACGATACGCAGCTGGCGCTAGGGCTAATGCCTACTCCGATGTGTAAGCTTGTTTAGCTTCTTCAGAGACGTAACAGGAAAAACTCGGTAGTATCACGTCTCTGCCAAAAAATGTCATAAGAGGAGGTAAGGTTGTCCTAAAAGACTGCCTTTATCATCCTTTTTATATCACCTTCATTTTGGTGGACAACCTCATAAAGCCTATCAGGGGGTGCAACTCGTGTATCTGTTGTTTCCACTGTAATGAAAGTATCAGTTGCTCTCGCCTCCAGATAAGGATGGAGTGCCTCCTGCACGATGGTAACTTCCGCCGTGCTGTCTAGGAGTGTCACTGCTCATCTCCAATCGAGGAGCAGGGTTCTCACCGTCTGAGGCAAATTTTGCTGTTAAAGTGGCAACTTTTTTTTCTGAAATGGGGCACTATAAGGAGGTGGTCCCTCCTTTTTGGCTTTTACGTCAAACTGGCATGGCGAATCACGTTGCTGTTGAATGGTCTCGCCTTGTCTGCGATCCTGTCGCTCTCCGCCACCGAACTGTGGATCCGATGATTCCTAAAAGGAACAAGAAGAGCGTGGATCAGGAACCTGAAACCTCTGGTGTCTTAATTTTTGAGCGGTCATGCAAATCATATCTATGTTCAGAAGTATCCGGTGTCGGTGAACCGACACACGAACCTTGCTTCTGCAATTGCTGCAGCTGATTTCTATTCTAAGCCTTTTTAGGAAAGACTGGACGTCCCTCCTTTTCAGGCGGGGCTTATTCTGTGTTTGAGTAAAAGGTCTAGCTCCCAGATTATTGCGCCCCACGGATTTATATACGTTCGCAATAATCTTTGGTAATTCAGGTTGTTTATCCACGTCAGCAACAGCCTCTAGGCGCTGACTCCCCTGCAAGCTTACTGCTTCTCCCTTGACGTTAGCAAGAATCTTGTAAGAGATGACAGGGAATACCCCAACCAATCTCATCCCCAACTCCAGGGCAGCCTCTGCCCTGTGTTCATCTTGAACCTTCTTAAGAACCGTTGGGAGCACGGTCATGGAAGGGGTGCAAAAACACATCGAATAAACTGCTGCAAACACCTTCCCCAAGTGGTACAATCAGCCAGATTGGGAACAAGGCCTTTAGGTAAGCTCATTGTGAGGACCCTGTGTTTATCCATAGATGAAGTATGCAGGAAAACAGCTACGAGTTGCTCAAACTTTTCTTCCAACCAGGAGGGAAAATCATCCCTATTCTGCGGACGCTTCCCCATCACTGAATTAATCATGTTAGGACTTATAACCACGCCACCACCATGCCCTGGTGGCTGAGCGTCACCAGCTGGAGCCACCGGTATATATTACGAGATAAATATTGTATGACACTTCTGTGTATATGAATTAACGATGTGTGTAAAACATGCAGCTCTGCGTGTGAAACACCTAGATTATTTGGATGTGGTGTAAATCCCACCCTAATGGGCCATGTGGTCCCATCGACCGGTAAGGGGCTGAGATAGACCATTGACCTCAGGGTGAGGAAGGGGCGCCATGAAACCATATGGTATGCTCCCAAGCTGAAAACGGAACTTCAAGTAAACGATATGGACGATAAATTTGTGGAACTGCACCACGTTCATATTCATGAAAGAAGTTATTGTTTCCATCAACAGCGGGAAACCTAAACCAGGACTAAAAAACTTTGAAGCGAAAAGCAGCATCCACCTCTACCACAAAATATTAAATCTGCTCCTGCAACCGGGACTCCATATCGAGTCAAATGGGCAGTAACCGCGGCGCGGTTTGGCAAAGCAATATTAATCGCCATTACAGAAACGATAGCGCAACACTGGGTCAAATAAGAAACAAGATTAAACCTTTTAAAATTCAAGCTTGAAAAACCTATAAAAATTCTAATATAGGAGGTAAACCCCGCTCACCACGGACGTCTATGAAACTGGTGAGAGGGTATTGTGGACAAGCACATGCACTACTCAGGGTCGTCGTATTTAAGTACCAGACAAAACAATGGTGGCCCCATGTTGCAGGGATTCTGCACATACACAGAACTATGCACAGGATTATGGGACCTCGGTGTATAGGGGCTAAGCCTTCCCACCACCTTAGTACCCACAAGCCCAGGACCGACTAGCTATAGTGTCTCACTCGCCCTCCTACACACTCACAAAGAAGCAAATGATTAGACACCCCAGTACGCAACACTCCCAGATCTCTAAGGAATTGCGGTAACAAGACACACCTTTTCGCTCACACTCTCGTACCTGTCCACAATAGGATCTGACCGAGACACGAATATAGTTTAAAATGTTTAACTATCGTGCTGTAACATGCAGTACATGGGCCACAACAAGCAGAACAAATGCATAAAACTAATATAGTTAGCATTGCAGCTAGCCCATACATCATGAAGGGAGATCTCCACATACAAAGACAATGGAGAAAGGACTATAGTGTCTAACGTCCCTCCCTTTGGTAAGAATAGCTATTATTATGTAATAGAAGATCTCTGGGCTTTGTCAGCAGACCTCATACCTTAGCCTACAGATGGTATTTCTACATAGTAGGCGCATGTGGCTCTTTTCCCTGGAAAGGTTCCTCTCCAAGTGGTTATGTCCCCTAAACATTTGTCCCCGTAATATCAAAAGTACGAGTCTCCAGCTGCAGCTGCATTAGTATGTTTTGTCTAGGTCCTGACCAGAACAGAATAACAAGGGGCATTGTTTATCGACCTTGCTCACAATGTTTTGACTAAACTCCAGGAACAAGCAGAGTACAAGCACAGCAGACGATTCTCATGTGAAACACAGAAACAGAGTTGTGCAAAAATAAAGCCATGTACAACCGTGTGCAAAAGCTGCATCATGGCTGCAGGGCTAAAGCTAACTTAGTGATGTCGACAATGTCCCTATCGGCCACTTGACATGATCTGCCTAGGAGCTCTGGCCACCTGAGAGAATCACCATGTGACGGGGACCTTTGTCCTGGAGAATCCCTGAAGTTCCACATGGCCTTGGGTACAGAGCACCATGGTTATCACAAGAATTACCTACTCTGTGGCATGCAAGCACGCTTTGACAAAAAGTGAATTATCTCGGTACCTCACAAGTGCATGGTTGGGCAGTGAGTGCTTGTGAACCCCTGGAAAGGTAATCGGAGTGATTAGCCTGGTCCCTTGATTTAAACATTGATGAAGGTGGTACCCCGCTACTACCCTACCATTTTCATGTTATGGCCAGCTGCAGTACTTTTCCTTGATCATGTGAGTTGCAAGGCAGTGGTGGGAGAATGGAGGGCAGTGGTTGACATCAGTATGGCTGAGACTCCTGGACCCTGGAAATTCGTTGAGATAAGCCCATGCTCTGCTGTGGCCATGCAGGGGGACTTCTGGGTGTTCATTAGGATCCAGGGTTACCAAGACAACATGATAATCTCAAAAGGGTTTCAGGTTTCCTGTTGTTTTCAAGCAGCCCCAAATAAAGGAGAAGCCCTTAACTGGTACTGCGCATGTATGTGGTATTGACAAGGCAATCCTCGATTTCCATTTTTTCTGACGGTGTTTGTGCACCCCAGGAAAGGTAAACCCTGGGATTATCCTGGTATCTTGAGGTACAGTGGTGACACGAGTCATCCCCCCACTCTCTGGGCCTCCCCGGGATTCAGGAAATCCCCATGGAATCTCTCCGAGCAGGTCTGCAAAAATCTCCATTAATTCCCTGGTCTTTGTGGAGGGAATGACATATGACTTGATGGATTTCACCCCCATCCTTTTGCCCCACCAAGTCACCTAAAAATTGGGTTACAGTACTAGCAAACTGATTCTTACAGGATAAGGTTTGGCAGGCCATATTATGGTAGAGATACCACCTTCTGATTGGCTCGGTGATAAGTTTACCTTATAATTTGAAGGTGAGAATATATTGCTAAAGTTCAGCAGTACCATGGTTAAAATTTCAATAGTAGATTCTCTAATCTACATCTCTTTTTGAACAACACACATATATCTCAATGCTTGGATAGATTTCAAGATCTTTAAGAATATTGATCATTTTTCAAAGCATTGTTTTTCCTCCAAGTGAGACCCCTAGAACCTCTTTAACTTGCTACCCTCCCAATACCCTCAAAGTGGCCAACCTCTACTCATCTCACGCCAACTCTCAATATCACTGACAAAGATGAGACTGTATTCTTCTGTTTCTGAACCGAATTGGAGTTGGGAGATACCTAAAATGTGTCATACATAGGGATTTCGTTTTTATTTCTTATTTCCTTCCAGGTGAAAACTAACCAGAACAGCCAAAGATTCCTGTTCTCACAGTGGGCAAGTATCAGGAGTACTTGTTGGTTTAATCAGTTTTTGACTGGCTGATTCTCTAAAACTAACAATGTTAATATGTGAATAGGTAGTAATGACATGTGACAACATCAAATTAAAGAAGCTGCAAATTTCCAGTTGGCATTGCTATATCACATCTTTTAAAATCATCCTGGCCTTATTGATCTGTATGTGGGCGCACAGCTCTCACCCTGCCTGTGTCTCTTTTGATGTCTTGAAAAATGCATGTTTGTGTTGTGCATTTCAGAAGGGTTTACATGCATCAATTTCCCCTTAGAAAGAGAGGGATCACAGTTTTCATTTCTCTGACATCATCTCCTCACCCCTACTCCCATTTCAAGTGAGTCAGCACAAAAATAAAGCATTATTGAGAACTGTTTGCCAGAGTGGGTCTTCCTACCGAGATGCTAGAGTGCAGCTCTGGGCTCCAGCCAGATACTTCCTATTTGTAGAAGGAGTCTAGTTCAAGGATTGTGCGGTAAAATAACAATGTACAAGAAGGAAAATGCTATCTAGCAATTGCCTGCCAGACTCATAGTATGCTCACGCTTGCGTTTATTAGCACAAGCCTTACTTCAGCTAAACAAGAGGGTCCTGCCAGTCTAGCTCTACAATATGATGTGTACATCCACTATGAGTGTTGTTGTGTTCTTTTGATTTGCTAAACAATTTCAACCATCCCTATACCCCCCAAAAACAGAAAAGAGGACCATTGTGATTTACTTTGCACTTCTCCATCTCATAATATATTGACATTGTAGGTCCAATTCACATCGTCAAATTTACTGAAAATGTATGCCCGTCAGGTATCCACCAAAGGATATCTAGCACTCACTACTGCGTAACTGTTTCTCACAATTTCATACAATTATGAAGTAGTAAATCCCATACAAGGCGTGTGGCTTGGGAGGATCGTTCCAATTTTAGTATATGTGCTGCCGAAGTAAGCCCAGGGGTGGTGTGGATGGATCTACAGTGATTTGTGTTGAGAGTTTGTGAATGGCCGCCAACTTGTAAATTTGTAGCCATTCACAATCTTCTCCCTGTCCCTTTCCCACCTTGGAAATAATCAGAGATTTGCTCCGGCAAAGCACTGAGTTGAAAGGGGAGTGGGATTAGCCAAAAACCCACATGGTGAAAAAGTTTCTCCACGAAGAAAAATATTTTCCCTAGTGGGTAAAAAATGTGGCCTTTTCTAGTTGAGAGTGATGTGGTGTTACAGCCAGAACTGCTGACTTTGGACCTGGGGGACCGGATTCTCCTTTTGCCGTGGGCTGAACATCCCTTGAATCTGGGCAAATTAATAAATCGCCCTGTGCCTAAAACAAAATGTGATTTGGGAAAAAGGGGGTGGTGATGGACAGAGTTTCTGAATGATGCAGAATACTCTTACCAAGTCAAGAGATCATGGTTTTAATCCATCACCGTTTTTTAGCTCACTGCACCATCCCAGCTCAGAACCAGGCTACATGCAAATTAGTCTGAACCTGTCCCAGTGCATGATGGGAACAGGGCAAACCAAACTACCAAGCCAATTCTTATACTGGGAAGGAAACAAGCTTCCGGGGACCGGTTTCTGGCATCACAGCCTTCATCGGCCCGGCTTGCCTGAATCCTGATGGTGCAATGAGCAAGGGACTCACGTCTGAGCATACCCTCCCACACAGAGTGTGGATAAAAACGATTTGGGAAAAAGGGGGTGGTGATGGACAGAGTTTCTGAATGATGCAGAATACTCTTACCAAGTCAAGAGATCATGGTTTTAATCCATCACCGTTTTTTAGCTCACTGCACCATCCCAGCTCAGAACCAGGCTACATGCAAATTAGTCTGAACCTGTCCCAGTGCATGATGGGAACAGGGCAAACCAAACTACCAAGCCAATTCTTATACTGGGAAGGAAACAAGCTTCCGGGGACCGGTTTCTGGCATCACAGCCTTCGTCGGCCCGGCTTGCCTGAATCCTGATGGTGCAATGAGCAAGGGACTCACGTCTGAGCATACCCTCCCACACAGAGTGTGGATAAAAACGATTTGGGAAAAAGGGGGTGGTGATGGACAGAGTTTCTGAATGATGCAGAATACTCTTACCAAGTCAAGAGATCATGGTTTTAATCCATCACCGTTTTTTAGCTCACTGCACCATCCCAGCTCAGAACCAGGCTACATGCAAATTAGTCTGAACCTGTCCCAGTGCATGATGGGAACAGGGCAAACCAAACTACCAAGCCAATTCTTATACTGGGAAGGAAACAAGCTTCCGGGGACCGGTTTCTGGCATCACAGCCTTCGTCGGCCCGGCTTGCCTGAATCCTGATGGTGCAATGAGCAAGGGACTCACGTCTGAGCATACCCTCCCACACAGAGTGTGGATAAAAACGATTTGGGAAAAAGGGGGTGGTGATGGACAGAGTTTCTGAATGATGCAGAATACTCTTACCAAGTCAAGAGATCATGGTTTTAATCCATCACCGTTTTTTAGCTCACTGCACCATCCCAGCTCAGAACCAGGCTACATGCAAATTAGTCTGAACCTGTCCCAGTGCATGATGGGAACAGGGCAAACCAAACTACCAAGCCAATTCTTATACTGGGAAGGAAACAAGCTTCCGGGGACCGGTTTCTGGCATCACAGCCTTCGTCGGCCCGGCTTGCCTGAATCCTGATGGTGCAATGAGCAAGGGACTCACGTCTGAGCATACCCTCCCACACAGAGTGTGGATAAAAACGATTTGGGAAAAAGGGGGTGGTGATGGACAGAGTTTCTGAATGATGCAGAATACTCTTACCAAGTCAAGAGATCATGGTTTTAATCCATCACCGTTTTTTAGCTCACTGCACCATCCCAGCTCAGAACCAGGCTACATGCAAATTAGTCTGAACCTGATTTCGTTTTTATTTCTTATTTCCTTCCAGGTGAAAACTAACCAGAACAGCCAAAGATTCCTGTTCTCACAGTGGGCAAGTATCAGGAGTACTTGTTGGTTTAATCAGTTTTTGACTGGCTGATTCTCTAAAACTAACAATGTTAATATGTGAATAGGTAGTAATGACATGTGACAACATCAAATTAAAGAAGCTGCAAATTTCCAGTTGGCATTGCTATATCACATCTTTTAAAATCATCCTGGCCTTATTGATCTGTATGTGGGCGCACAGCTCTCACCCTGCCTGTGTCTCTTTTGATGTCTTGAAAAATGCATGTTTGTGTTGTGCATTTCAGAAGGGTTTACATGCATCAATTTCCCCTTAGAAAGAGAGGGATCACAGTTTTCATTTCTCTGACATCATCTCCTCACCCCTACTCCCATTTCAAGTGAGTCAGCACAAAAATAAAGCATTATTGAGAACTGTTTGCCAGAGTGGGTCTTCCTACCGAGATGCTAGAGTGCAGCTCTGGGCTCCAGCCAGATACTTCCTATTTGTAGAAGGAGTCTAGTTCAAGGATTGTGCGGTAAAATAACAATGTACAAGAAGGAAAATGCTATCTAGCAATTGCCTGCCAGACTCATAGTATGCTCACGCTTGCGTTTATTAGCACAAGCCTTACTTCAGCTAAACAAGAGGGTCCTGCCAGTCTAGCTCTACAATATGATGTGTACATCCACTATGAGTGTTGTTGTGTTCTTTTGATTTGCTAAACAATTTCAACCATCCCTATACCCCCCAAAAACAGAAAAGAGGACCATTGTGATTTACTTTGCACTTCTCCATCTCATAATATATTGACATTGTAGGTCCAATTCACATCGTCAAATTTACTGAAAATGTATGCCCGTCAGGTTTCCACCAAAGGATATCTAGCACTCACTACTGCGTAACTGTTTCTCACAATTTCATACAATTATGAAGTAGTAAATCCCATACAAGGCGTGTGGCTTGGGAGGATCGTTCCAATTTTAGTATATGTGCTGCCGAAGTAAGCCCAGGGGTGGTGTGGATGGATCTACAGTGATTTGTGTTGAGAGTTTGTGAATGGCCGCCAACTTGTAAATTTGTAGCCATTCACAATCTTCTCCCTGTCCCTTTCCCACCTTGGAAATAATCAGAGATTTGCTCCGGCAAAGCACTGAGTTGAAAGGGGAGTGGGATTAGCCAAAAACCCACATGGTGAAAAAGTTTCTCCACGAAGAAAAATATTTTCCCTAGTGGGTAAAAAATGTGGCCTTTTCTAGTTGAGAGTGATGTGGTGTTACAGCCAGAACTGCTGACTTTGGACCTGGGGGACCGGATTCTCCTTTTGCCGTGGGCTGAACATCCCTTGAATCTGGGCAAATTAATAAATCGCCCTGTGCCTAAAACAAAATGTGCCTTTGTGTAATGTGACTGGTGCTAATTTGAAGCCGCCAATAGGTTGAGTTCGCGCTCCATAAAACCGCAAAAAATAAATAAAGAAGAAAATGAGAAATTGTACTGTGGCTACAATCTGCAATTTGGAAGTAATAATGTCCAAATATTTTACACAACCAAAATGTCACATGACACTGCCAGGAGTACGCCTTGAAACCAGTGACAGGTGCAGCTTTCCGAGCATACTACTGCCAATATTTGTGGATTGCAAAAAATTGTAAACCTACACCAAATCATAGGAGTGTAGATTTACTACTGTTTTAGTAAATCGGTCATTATATATGTTTCAATTCCCGACCCCCCCCCTCCGCCCCCCCCCAAAAATAGCAAGATAAAACCTATTTTCTTAGGGAAATGAAGAGGAAAGTACATTTTATTTAAATATTAAAGGTTTCTTTAGATCAGATGAGGAGAAAAACCAACTAACACATACTCGGTTGTCTTGACTGAGGGCCCGCTCCGCAGAGTCAATCAGTAATCAAAGAATGCATTTATTTGAGGGGTGTCACAACACAAGTACACACCCTCCCCGGCTCACCACGAGCACACGCCCTTGGACAGAAGCTTGCACTGCCTTTGGTTTTGCGCAAGAGGAGAGTTTCCGTGTAGTCTTCCATAGCAATGGCTTACGACTCATCTGCACATCCTTTCTGTCCGTTCATCACAGTCAAAGCACTTTTCAGTAACAAAAATGCAAACCCATCATCGCCATGGATGTTCTCGGCGCAGACACTTTCCATAGGAGCTTGTATGCAAAACGGGCATGTTTGAATCAAAAACTCCTTACACCGCCCCAAGTCACCTCTTTTACCCTGAAAATTAACGCTTACTCGCAGCACAAGCATTCTTGGTTATACAGCGACACCTAGTGGTCACTGAGAGGCATTGATTGAAATCTCAGCTTAACGTGACCAATAACAGGAGAAAGAGCCCAGGAATGCGATTCAGTCTATTTTAGATGTACATAGGGATTCAGTTTTGAACAAGCCTTGGCAACACCATTACATCGGGCTTGCAGTTTGAGGTCTGACTAAAACATAAAAAGCCTGCTGCAGTGAACGAACAAAAAAAGAATGATTTCTGAATAAATTCCATCCACGAGATGAAGAATTTAATGTGTAACGATTCGATGTCCTCTGAGATATAATATAGTCCCTGGTGCGTTGCATATGAAACACTACATAGGAAGTGGAATGATAGCCAAATAACTAAGTGCATGTGGGGTGAGGGTAATAATCCCCTGGGTGAAGACAAAGCCCACTCTTTGTATATGTTAAAGAATTGGTAACAACAGGTCAGAAGACAGCTGCACTATATAGCCGGATCAAAATGTATTCCTGTGGGCTTATATTTAATGCAAATATAAGACATTTATGAAATTCAAAAGAAATCCCATGAATATGCAAACACATAATCATTTACACATATCTAAGCATAAGAGGTGTATATTTCCATATGCAAAAATCCATGGAGAAAATGTTTTCAGTGGAGGTATTTTTCTCCTGGAGAAACACTTTCACTTACAGTCCTATCGTTCATTTGGTGTGGTCCCAGGGGCGAAGCTTGAGGGGGCGTGTTTGGGGTGTTACATCCTCCTAATAAATGTATTTTGTTATAAGTAGTTTGGCACATGTGATTTCAGTTATGTTTGGGTGAGCTGGTTTCGGATTTTAACATACACACAAACAAAGACGCACACACAGTCTCTCTCTCTCTGTTTTGAAAGTCTTCAAAAATGTTTGTTATTTACAAAATATTGTGTTTTCCCTCACTTAGTACTACTACCAATTCCCTTTCCAGTGCCTTTTAAGCTCATCTCATGTGCCCTGCTTGACGTATAATGTATTTTATCATTATATGGCAGTATGATTGTTGGAAAATCTAAATCTTACAGCTGCGGCCCATGCAGGTAAGAGCGGTGGGGCTGGGTTGGATGGGTGCGGGGGATTCGACAGACGACCAAGAGGGAAAATTAAATAAATAATTAATTTTCAATCATGGTCGTCTGTCAAAATCCCCCCCACCCGGCCCCACCGCCCCACGCGGCCCCACCGCCCCACGCTTTTATCTGTACAGGCCACGGCTGAAATCTCACCCCACCCCCACAATCTTACTGACCAAGCTATGCATCTGTGTGTTCCATACCTATTTCCACTACACTTCTCCTTCATGACAGGAATAAAAACACAAGCTTGGACTTGCTGGATAGTTATTGCTTCAAAATGTAATTCTTCTTTTTCACTGTTATCATGTATCATCTTAAAGTCATCAATGAGTTGATAAAAGTCTACAGTCCTGCACAAGGTTTCCTTCACAGACATCATCGTCATAAAAATGGCTTTTAGTCAAAATGTTTTCCTTGTTGAAGGTTTTTGTTTTTTACCAGTCCTTGTAGAGGGTTGATAGTTACCCTTCTTCAGTCATGCCTCTTTTAGAGTCCTTCTCCCCATCCTGTTTATCGCTTTTCAAGCTCTCCCCACCATTGGCACTTTACTAAGCAACCAGAGACCTACAGCACATACATCTCTCCTTTTACTGTACTCTCTAGTGAGGAAACAGAGGCCCCCACCTCATGCTTATTTTGTTAAAAGGTACGTGACAGGATCCTTCTCGAAAGGCTACTGCAGCCTGCACCATCAATTGACCCTGCCAGAGCTGTCAATGACAGTACCAACACAACTTCTGACCATCACACTCTTACATGTGTGACAATTCAGACTATTCTGGGCCACCCAAAGCTATAATTATGGTGTGAATGGCAGGTATTATTCAGCTTAATGTCTGGAGACTGCAAAAACAACAGTTGATGGACAGAATGCAAAACAATGTCATACATTCACCCCAGTACAGAGATCTGGGCCTAAATCCATCGTTTTTTTGCTCACCATGCCATTCCAGTTTGAACCCAGACATATACAAATCAGTCTTACCCTGTGCCTCATGAGAACAGTCCAGCCCGAACTGCCAAACCAGGTCCTTCCTGGACTGGAAACAAGCATCCTAGGACCGGTTCGGGGTTTCACCCCTCTTCAGTCAGGATATCTTGTTTCCAGTGTCATGGAGAGCACGGGACCCACGTCGGGGCATACCCATCCTACTCGGGGTGATAAATGCAAAATCAACAGTTGATGGACAGAATGCAGAACAATGTCATACATTCACTCCAGTACAGATATCTGGGCCTAATCCATCGTTTTTTTGCTCACCATGCCATTCCAGTCCAGACCGTACTGCCAAGCCAGGTCCTCCCTGGACTGGAAACAAGCATCCTAGGACCGGTTTCGGGGTTTCACCCATCTTCAGCCAGGATAGCTTAATTCCAGTGGCTTACTCTCTTTGCCACTGGATTCAAGCTAGCCTGGCTGATGGCGGCTAATTAGCCAGAAAACAGTCCCAGGATGCTTGTTTCCGGTCCAGGGAAGACATGGCTTGGCAGTTCGGGCTGGACTGTTCCCATGAGTCACAGGGTCAGACTGATTTGCATATGGCCATGTCTGAACTGGGGTGGCGGAGTGAGCTAAAGAATGATGATGGATTAAACCCAGATCAGTTGACTGGGGGTGAGTGCTTGCAATGTTCAACACTCCGTCCATCATCCCCTTTGGTTTTGCTAATGTATAGAGACTTACTAATCACTGCTGTTGTGCTCATCTCAAAATTTGACAGACAGCACCACTATGTGGTGGACTGTCACCAGAGCCGGTGCTAAGAATTAAGTGCCGGTGGCAAGCACCGGAAACCAACAGCTCAAATTAAGCACCTGACAACACAGACTTAGATAGCGAAGGAGGTTGGGTGGAATGAATGTTTGGGGGTGAAAATCATCCCCAAAACAACTCATGGTAAAAGAGGGATGTGAAAGGAGGATGCGGCGGGATAGGAGAGTGAGAGAGGAGTATGTGGTATAAATAAACCACTATTAAAGGAGGTGAAAGGAGAATGAATCGGATCATGTTACACCCTGCCAATTTAAAATAACACCAAGTATGGCACATCACTCCTTTTGGTCCTACAGATCCAACCATACATCCCTATGGATTCGAGGAAAACGGTGGTATCAACACTTATCCAGTCAAAACTGGATTATTGCAATGGGCTCTACCTGAGTATGCAGAAGCAATATCAAACAAAGCTTCACACAGTTCAAAATACAGCTGCCCGACTGTTGGTAAATATGCTTAAATACGACTTAGTAACCAAGGAAATGTGCAGACTCCACTGGCTCCCGGTGGCACAAAGAATTCAATTTAAATCTCTATGTCTAGCATAAAAGGCATTGAGCAACACAGGACCTCTTTTTCTTAGAAACCTCTTTGCCTGGTATGAACCATCCAGCCAATCTACGTTCTACAGGTGCTAGACTCATGATAGTGGTGAGAATACGCTCCGCAGGTTGGGGCGGCCGAAGTTTCTCCTATGGCACAACAAAACTTTGGAACACGCTGCCACTCGAGCTCAGAAGGGCAAGCAACCTCACCGTCTTCAGGAAAGGGCTAAAAACCTGGCTATTCCAGAATTAGTCACCTAAGCCGGGCTTACTGCGTCCATAGCGCCCAGACACCTCCGGGTATTCGCGCGCTCAATAAGTCTCATTAACCTAACATAGCATAATATAACAGATGAGAAAAATATGGGATACCTTGGTGTAGTAATGGTCATCCACTGTCTAGTGCATCGGCATCACAGGATGCTCGCCTTCTCCCACCTACAGTGGCATTCTTCATCCTTGTGCTATCCATCTAGCACAGGGTATCCTGAGGCATTCAGTCATAAGTGCACACACTCATGCTCTTGTCAACCATGGCCACTTTGGGCTCCGCTTCGAGTGGCTCGTCCACCCTTAGGTATGACTGCTAGAAAAATCTGCCCCTCATGATATCTTCCGATTCCATGGGGTTTTACGTGCCCTCGCACGGTACTGAGGGGATTTTACTGCGCAAAAACGTTAACGTTCCATGTGATTTTACCTAGAGGTTAAATCAACTCGTACGGCGCTACTAATAATTTGGGCCATAATGTCAAATAGCTGACTCGCCATCGGTCTGCCGTTAGATCATTTCATGAAGCTCACAGGACACTGATACACCGCACCAATAAAAGCATGTATTTGTCATTGCCCAAAGTCACGTTTTTAGGATTATCCACTGATTCCTAAAATCGGGCATGTGCATACATCTGTGTTTTAGACCGACGATCCACTCCTGCCACTACTTTTGCAAACAATGGATTCTGCATTTGAAGGGACCAGATGAAGAAACAGGCATGGGAGATACTGTGGCCTAAAGGCGAGGGCAGTCATCCTCAAAGCTGGGGAACCGGGTTCGAGTCTCTGCAGGGACGCTCAACATCCTGTGATTCTGGGCAAATCCTGTAATCTCCCCATACCTAACAAAAATAAATGTGTCATAACTGGTGCTCATGTAAAGCGCTCTGATACCTTCGATTCAAGTTCGTGCTAAATAAAGCTAAAAATAAAAAAAAACACGAGCCGTCCATGTTCTTGCATGCGCTTCACACATTCTCATGAACAGGCAAAAATGTAACATGAAGTTAAACATCACTCCATTCATGGATGGAGCAATGCTGGAATGTAGGGAATCACGTCAGGTCCTGGTTCCGGCAGATATTTCTGAGCCAGATCTGGCAGACCTAGGGAAATTTGCTTAATCTGTACTGGTGTCAATTACACTAATAATAGTTTAAATTCCACCTACTAATTTATTTATATTTAGTTATTTTATTGCATTTTAATTGCACTCATCTCAGAGCACTTTACACCACACAGAGACACAATATCATATGTGTGTAAATCAATATATAGGAAATGTTACATAAGACAATTAGTGTTATAGGTGTAGTTATCCCATATCATCCATACTTGTAGACATTACATGTTAAGAGTGAACAGTCAAGAGAAACACAAAGTCAAGATATAAAACGTAACAGCGTGATTGGGGTTTTTTGTACTAAAAGGAACGTATTAATTCCCAGAGGAGACTTCTTTGCAATTTTAGAATGACAACAGATTGGAAAAAAATCATAGGGATCTACACTTATGACCTACAGTTTGCATTCAACTGCTTAATGCCAGTAAATAGATCACTGTTCTATATTAGAAGGACTGCAACCTATGAACTGGAACTGAAAAAATGATCTCAATGCCAAACTGTCATAACGCTCCATTCGCAGCAATTACCCTGTCATGTACAACCCCTTCTAGGGCCGTATAGTCAGGGCACTCCATCACATTAGGTGTGATTGCAGGGTCACGCTCATCTGCCGGTTATCTATGGTGCAGTTTTATAGGTGTATACATTGGACATGGAGCCGGTTGTCGCTCCTATACACCATGGGAGCCATCTTGGGCGAGTGCGGATATAAGGCCACTCCCAGCAAGCATCAGCACTTGCTATTGTGTTCCGTTCTGTTGTGTACCTGTTGACACATTGAGGAGGAAGAAGACCGCAGCACGGCTGCGCTGCTTGGCTCCTGGAGTTCTTCACTCCTCGTCGCTTTTCTTTGGGAGAGCTGCTCCTGATTCTACTATTCTGAGCTGCTAGGATCAGCAGCCCCTCCGAACCCGGTTTGCATTCTGTGGGATGCCTCGCTTCATTGCTAAGGGGCAGACAGCTCACCACCAGTACCTATTACGAGGCGCAGATTACCTCTGACAGCGCAGGTAAGTATCCTGGCTGCTTGGATGCCACATGTGAACACGTTTTTTTTCTGTGACTTTGCTATAGTTATGCCTGATTGATTTTAATGTGTAAACCTTGTCAGACACTTTTTGTGGCGATATGTTATGTTATGTTATGTTAAATGGTTCTTATAGAGCGCTTATCACCACTGGTCTCTAAGCGCTAAACAGACAACCACCAACATCGTACCGCCTCCCCAACCATATGCCAACTCCAATTAGCCTGAAGGCGTTACTGTGCCAAACAAAAATGTCTTCAGTTTTTTCCTGAAGGAGAGAAGGTTAAAATCCTCCTTCAAGCTAGAGGGAAGGTCATTCCAGAGTTGAGGAATGAGCACTGAGAGAGCACTACCGCCTTTAGTTTTTAATTTAAATCTGGGTTGAACCAGATTTGGAACAGCCCCAGAACGTAGGGGCCTAGCGGGAACATACTTCCTCAGGCACTGTTTAACATATTCCGGGGCATTGCCAAAGAGTGCTTTATGGGCCATGCAGAGGCCTTTAAAATGGACCCTAAGCTTCACTGGAAGCCAATGCAGTTTACGAAGGAGGGTGGATGCGTGTGCACTTCTAGGAAGAGAGAAAACCAGTCTGGCCGCGTCGTTTTGCACGACTTGCAGTTTCCTCATCAGCTTCTGTGACAGGCCCAGGTACAGAGCGTTACCATAGTCTAGCCTCGAGATGACCGTTGCTGAGACAATAGTCTGCAGCGTGGAGGCAGAGAGAATGGCAGTAAGTTTACGCAATTGCCGCATCACGGCAGTACAGGAGCCTACCACAGCCGACACCTGGGGGGCCATAGTGAGAGCTGCATCGATCTTTAAGCCAAGACTCTTAACTACCGACCCCGGGCTGGGGGTTTTGCCAAGTTCAGGGGGCCAGTACAGATCATCCCAGGGATTGGCTGTGTTGGTCACCACCAAAACCTCCGTTTTATCTGCATTAACTTTAAGGAAGTTGGTAGTCATCCAGCTGACCGTGAATCTCAAAAGATCTCTGACTGACTCCTGGGCCTCCGGAGTATCACCCAGCTGGACCAGTAGCTGCGTGTTGTCTGCGTAGTTAAAGACCTCGCAGTTCTTACGCGTCAGTTCCTCAATCAGGGGTTGCAGATAGATATTAAAAAGAAGGGGGGAGAGTGCAGATCCTTGAGGCACCCCCCAGGTTACATCCCTACTCCCTGATAGCCGGTCCCCCATCTGGACCCTCTGAGTACGACCCGACAGGAAGGACTCCAACCACTTGTATGCCTGGCCGGCAATCCCCAGCTTCGCGATACGGCTCAGCAAGATGGAATGGCTGACCGTATCGAAAGCTGCCGAGAGATCTAGCAGAATCAGAGCACAAGGTTGTTTATTATCAGCTCTTACTCTTAGCTCATCGGTGACCGTGGCCATCACCAGTTCCGTACTATGTTGAGGTCGGAACCCTGCCTGCCTGGCATGAAGGAGATGGTGTTCCTCAAGGTAGTTAGTAACTACGTTCAAGACATGTTTTTCCAGAATCTTGCTTAGGAAAGGCAGCTGAGAGATAGGCCTGTAGTTTTTTAGTATTTTAGGGTCAGACCCTGCTTTCTTCAGAAGCGGGGAAACCCTGGCATCCTTCAGGGATGCTGGGAGGTAACCCGCTTCCAATGAAGCATTAATTAGCTGCAGAAGCTGGGATTGGATGCCTGGCAAGGCTAGTTTGAAAATTTTCGGGGGACAGGGATCACTAGAGGATCCAGATTTAATGCGGCTAACCAGTTCTAACAGGTGCTCTCCATTGATGGTTGGAAACTTGGACAAAGCTCTCGCAGACTGTACGCTGTCTGTACCAGATTGCGTTGGTAGAATGTCCGAGAGTGTAGAGATATCCGACCGGATATCCTGCACCTTTTGGAGAAAAAAACCTTGAAAGGTGTCGCAGTCAGGCTGGGCCAGCCCGCTGTTTTTGTCATTCATTTGGGTGAGTTCCCTTAGAATAATAAAGGTTTCCCTTTGTTTATTCGTTGCCTCCCTGATCCGTCCTTCGTAGAAGGTGGCTTTCCTAGCCAGGATGGCCCGTTTGTAGCTGGCCAAAAGAGTCTTGTACATTAGTGCCTCTGTAGGCCCGTGATCCCGTCTCCAGCTTCGCTCCACCCTCCTGAGAGCTTGCTTCCTTTCCCTAAGAGGTGCATCAAACCAAGGCACTCCTTTCCCTTTTTTCCGAGTGAGCTCTAGACGTTCTGGGGCTAGTTTGTCTAAAGCAGAGCGGATCCAGGTCATGATGGTCAAGGTCTCAGCGTCCAGGTTCTCCTGCATCCTCTTCGGAGGGGGGGGAGGAGAGTAAAGTTGTGACTAAGGAATCGGCCTCGATCTTCTTCCATGGGCGGACCTTCCTCCTTGTTTGTAGAGGGGCCGCAGTTAGAGGCTCCCCTGGGACCCAGCACTTGATCAGATAATGATCCGACCAAATGCAGGGGCTGACCCCTAGGATTTCCATTCTGGGCATGGAGGACCAGACCAGATCGAGGGTATGTCCCTTTTCATGGGTAGGCCCTATGACAAGCTGGTTTAGAGAGAGGGTTGCAAGATTAGCTCCAAACTCAGCTGCCGTGGGCCCCCTGGGGATCTCATCCCAGTGATAGTTAAAGTCTCCTACTACTACCAGGGCCTTGATATATGACAAGTTGCACAGAAACTATTCAATCCCAGCAAAACCTCTTAAAGCCCTGAGAAGTATTGCTAATTGGTTGCTCTGTGATTTAGGAGTGACACTTATTAACTCTGTAATGTCTGTGCTATAGTACTCCAAGTCTCTACAGTGCATATTTACATGTGGTTAAGGCTCCTAACAGATGTTAACCTTAGGAGAGAACCCTGAAGAGTCAGCAAGGGAGGGTCCTTCCCGAGGCAGAAGGCTACCCATCTGTCGTTTATTGAGTTATCCACTTCCCCATTCCCTTGTTTGCATGGTTGGGAGATCTGTGCATCACGTGTCTCCCATCGAACACCAAGGGAAGTGGTCGGACTATCTTCGCGCCATCGCCCCTGCCAGCAAGTCAAATCAGGTTAGTGCGCATATGAATAACTGCTTCGACAGTTGTAACAGAAAAGAAGTGGCCCACTTGCCTATCTACATAAAATACAAATATGTGATCTGAAGCATGCGGTTCGGATGCTCTCAAGATGACCACCAGCTGATTGCACTCCCCGGTCTGGGTTTCTGTCCGTTTTACCAACCGGAGACACACTAGGCAGCATTCAATGCTTGCTGGATGCAGCTCAGGGGCTGGGGACCCCTGCGGTGTGTTCCATTCGGAGCTTTGAGCTCCCTTCTTCGAGTCTCCCGATCCCCTCCTTTTACTCGCAGCAAACCATGCTGGCATTTTCCCACCCTTTTGGATCTGACTGAATTATGAGCGCTTCGCTTGCTTTCTGTCCAGTCGTTTTCTTCATCATTATCTAGGACTCCATCCTGCCTTCTTAAACAATGAAAGTATCTTCTCAGCTGCATTAATTTCTTCTTTTTAGGATCTTTACCCACTGCTTCTCCATTTCAGTCACTTTGATTTTAAACTACTTGGGGTACCTTTCACCAATCAATCGCAGTTCTACCTCCTTACTATCACTTACTTGCACTAGGGAGTTTTGGTATAGAATTTTTCCTTTACCCGCATTATTGATGGTATCGCTTTTCTTCATCTCACTCACAACTTCTCCAATATGACTGAGGGAGGCAGTCCTCCTCTGAAGAAAGCCACCCATACCAATACCAACTCCACTTCATGCAAGGAGAGTACTGGTGGTAGCAATAAAAGACTTAAAAACGACCCTGCTTCTCCTAGGAAATCTTCTCTCCAAATTACCACGATGGACTTAATGGCCGAACTCAAAATGTTGAAACCCTTCATGATGGAAACCAATACCACCCTCCAATGTCTAGAAGACAAATGGTCTTCTCTCAAGACTAGTGTTTAGGATGTAGAGCTCCATATCGCAGATACTCGGGACGTAAAATCTAAAGTTGACGCTATGGCCAAGGAGAATGATGCCCTCAAAAGACAAGCCGAAGATTTAGAAAAGCAAAATAGGTGCAACAATCTCCGTGTTTATGGTAGACCAGAGAGAGCTGGAGGGGGTGATATGATCAACTTTCTACACACTAATTCACTCTAAATAGTGGGCCTCACAAGCAGTGCTCCCCTTAACATCCAAAGAGCCCATCGTCTTGGGCCCAAACCCTCTGGCTCAAAATTCACCCCTAAACCTAGACAAATTATCATCCTTCTCCTCCAGTATACAGACTTGATGCAAGTTCTTTCCACCTCCAAGCTAAGGCAACAGATGATTTGATCCAGACACAAGATCTTCTTTTCAGACGATGTGTTCAAAGTCACAGCTGCTTGACGCGAGGAATTCTTGGACCTGCGCCCTTTGTTGCCCGCTATTTTCACAGTATACAGCCTTAATCACCCATGTATGTTCAAGGTCACCTACAAGGATTAGACTACTTCTTTTGATTCTCCAGCCCAAGTTAAAGAGTTCATTCATCTTTACTACAGAGAAGCTATGGATACTGGTGGCACATTAACTTCCATCTATACTTTGTTTCTTCTGTTTCTGGTTTATAATTTTCATTGGACTGATATTATTGCATTGATGCTTTTGTTTTATCACTAACATCTTCTCTCCCTCTCTCCCTGAGGACCCTTGTCTGTTGCTAGTGATGTCCATAATTTTGTTAATTGTCCTGATGTTGTTTAGTCTCCTTTCACTTGAAAGTCTATCCAAAGCCCCCCTCCTTGAATGGGGATGAATGTCCGATATTGTTGAATTCAGTTCCTGTCCTCATCTCCATTTTTCTCTAAATTTTCATTTCCTATCTTCGGTCATTCACTTTTCTAACTTCATATATATTAGACCGGGTGTTTTGGCCGGTTCATCCTCCATGGCGCTCCTCTGCACTTCTCCAATTTATCTTTCTTCTCGAATTTTCTTTCTATGGACTCTTCATCATACTCCTTTTTAGGTCGAGCCTGGGCAGCGCATGCACTGCTGCGAGGCATGCTGTATTAATGTTAGGCATACGAGCTCCGCCTATTTCCCCGCCCATATTTTTAATTGGCTCCTGTTACTGTCCTTGCTAAATCGTTGCTTTTCATATGTCAATAGGCTTGTTAGTCCCTCCTTGGTACCGTCTTGTCTGCATTTGTAACTTCCTATAACGAATGGGCCTTTTACTTGTCTTGTTACATGTTCTGCTTTTTAAGTCGGTGAGCTCTGTTTTGTTTAATGAATAATGGGGACAATGGCGGCTGCTTCTTCTATTTGCAGCACACCCACACAACACTCGCGGGACAATGACGGCCGCTTCTTGTATGAAGCGCTATGCACGCTTTCACTTTAAAAGTGGCTGCCCCCACCTCACCTCCCCACACAGAACTCGCGGGACAATGGAGCGCGGCACCCACTTCAGGGACACCGTGCTCTGTTTCTGCTTTTTTTTTTTACTTAAATGCACAGTGAGGCCCCCGCTTCAGGGACATCGCACTCTGTTTTAGCTTTTTAATTTGTTTACTTTAATGCTGAGCGCGGCGCCTGCTTCAGTGACACCGCGCTCTGTTTCCGCTTTTTTTTCACTATTGTAAATGACAATGCCTTTTATTATTACAGGTTTTTTAAAACCAAAAATAAGAGGCATTGTCATTTGCAAATACTTGTTTTATTTCTTTCGGGTCTTCTTTTGACTAATTCCCTGCTCTTTTATTTCCCTTTCTTTCCTGTCATCATTCTTTTTTTTCATAAACATTTTTTCCATGTTCGGTTTTGACAAATTGGCTTGTATAAAGTTACTTTGTAATGTGTATTCCATGTTTGAAGAAGTAGCTTTCTTGTACCCTGTTCACCATTTTTTCATGAATAAATTTTGAATGATTTCATGGAATGTCAAGGGCTTTTAGAGCCCTCTCAAATGACAAAGAGTACTCACTCACCTCTCTAAACTCTCTTGTCATGTTGCACTGTTACAAGAAACTCATCTTTTTGGAAAATAAATTCACTTGCTTAAAAAAAGTTGCGTCGGTTCTGTTTATTGTTCTCCTGCTGTTCATCATAAAAATGATGTGATTATTTTATTTCGTAAAAGCTTATCTGTTAAGATATTAAAGCAAGAAACTGATGTGGATGGTAAATGGCTTCATTAAGATACCTTTATTAATGGGTGCCCTTACTCCTTTTTATTGTCTATGGACCTAATGGGGTTGGCACACACTTTCGGGATTCACTTTCAACTAAACTTATGTTGGTTATGAATGTCAATCTCGTCCTAGGTGGTGATTGTAACCAACTTTTAGATCCCTTTCTTGATAGAAAATCTGCATTCAAATACATCCCCAACAGCATGCAAATGGCCTTTCATAGAACAGTCTCTGATAGAGGGTTAGTTGATGCCTGCTGCATTTACAATCCCAATCTTCTAGAATATTCCTTCTTTCCCCAACCCACCACTCCTCCTCTAGAATAGATTATATTTTTCTAGGTAAAAATCTCACACAACATTTGATCCATTCTGAATTAGGCCCCATCCTCATCTCTGATCACGCCCCAGTGATAATTGATCTGGAGTCTACCCATTCCCCTATGCGCACTAGTAGATGGCCTTTCATCAACTGGCTACTACAGGATCAGCAGTTTGTCAGGGGATTTGAACAATTCATCACTGATCTTTTTGACAATAATATTAGCTCTGACGTCAACTTTCACCATGTCTGGGACTCTTTCAAAGCAACAGCACAAGGATATCTTATTAACCATGTATCCTAAACAAAAGGCTGCTGCCAATGAATCTTCTACTCTCCTACAAAATATTAAGAAAATAGAACATGAATACTATTTCTTGTCTCATAAAGAAGTTCTAGAACAACTCATCCAGACCAAACTTAGATTTAATGGATCATCTATCCACAATGGCAGTAGTGCTCTTTAAAAATCAACGGTTCCAATAAGGCTGGGAAGTTGTTAGCCAATTATCTAAAGGTCAAAAAACAAAAGTTTAAAATAGAAGTCATCCATGATGTGCCTGGTGATCATTTATTCAAAGATCAGGATATTAGGACTTGTTTTGCTGCATTTTACTCCAAACTATACACAAGAAGACACACATTCCACTCATGATTCTCTATAATCTTTTTTCATACAATTCCAAAATTACAAGCTCCACAGATTGACTTTCTCCGTTGGAGGCATATATCTCCTGTGCTGAGATCCATACAGCCATTTTCAAACACCCAAAGGACGAAGCACCAGGTCCAGCCGGCTTTACGTTTGAATTATATTCCATATTTTTTAATCTTCTGATACCAAAGATCTTATTACTTATTCAACATCTTCTGGTGTCCAATACTATGCTTGACTCCTTTTCGGAGGCTATGATGTGTCTAATACCAAAAAATATACAAGGATTTGGCTGAGTGGAAGAATTACAGACCAATTTCACTTATTAATACAAATTGCAAAAGTTTCTCAAAGATTTTTGCGCTCCGTGCTAATGAGTTAATTCCTTCCCTAGTCTGGTTTTGTCAAAAACCAAAACATTTCAGACAATTTCCGCACCTTCCTAAATATTCATGGTGCTTCTAGAAGCAAAACCCCTTTAGCGGCGGTCACCCAGGGAGCTGAAAAAGCTTTCAAAAGTGGAATTTGGGAATTCATATTCAAAGTCCACAAATGGGCTGACTTTGAACCCAGATTTCTGCAGTATTTCCAAATTTTCTGTGCCTCCCCTTCCATTTCAGTATTCACTAACGGACTTCAGTCGCACTACTTCTCCCTCACAAGAGGCACCAGACAGGGATGCCTCCTTTCTCCTTTACTTTTCATTCTTGCTTTGGAAATGTTCCTGGATACAAAAATCTCAGACTTTAACTTACTTTATGTTTCCAATCCTTATATCTCATTCCCTTATTTTCTTCAATTGTTATCTCCCTACTCTTCGGTTTCTGGATACTGACTAAACATAGACAAGTCCAAAGTAATGCCTCTCAACAAATTCTGTCTCAAGGATATGTTTACGAATAGAGATGTTTTTGTGGAATCCCTCTAAGATCAAATGTTTAGGTATTTTGTATTTCCCTTCCATTAAATACACCATTAAGTTTAACATAGAAGCTCTAAAGCATAAGACTTCTACTCTTTCTCCTCGATAGTCCCCTCAATATCTTTCATGGTGGGGTAGAGTAGGTCCAATTAAAATGATGTTGCCTATTATTAATATTTTTCTGTTGATGCTTCCTCTTTGCTTACCTCAAACTTTATTCAGACCTATTGACTGTAGTTCTAATGGAATAAGCAACCGGTTCGGATTTCTGTATCCAAACCCAAGAAGCCAAAAATAAATAGTGGTGTCAAATTTCTTAACTTTACACAATTTTATTTCTGCCTTCACCCTCAAACAGATATGGTCCTCTTTAGGAATATCAACATCTACCCGCCTCGCCCCACTCTGGCATTCTACTGAGCTTTCTTTAATCTCCCCTTTTTCATTTCTTCAATTTTCCCTTATCGCTTAAAGGCCTAGGTCTATGTTTTCTCCCTTATTAAATAATTCGAGAAATATTACCAAAAAGTTTATTTTCTCAGGTCTACACACCTTCTTAGCTATTGTTATTATCCCCCATTTGGTAGAAACCTAGCATCACTATGACCAACAAAGTTTGTAAGTGGTCTCCCTGGTTGGACAATGGTATTACATCGATTTCCCAGATCAGCTCTAATAATCAGTTTATTCCCTTTCAGGAACCGCACACTCCCATTTGTATTCCCTCCTCATATAGGTCCAAATGTACCCTCCTTTTAGACATTCTTAGGCAAAATGCCATAGATTATTCCTTTACTCCTTCTCAGTCTTTCTGTGACCCTATAACACCCCACAATTTTTCCACCAAAGTCAAAGCCTCTTTTTTATACAAACAGATTCTACTTCAGACTCAGTTAGGGCTAAAACTAAAATTATAGATTCCTGGGAACAGGACCTACAGTCCACGTTCTCCATTTCATTATGGAACAAATTAAGGCTTAAAATATTCCATACGTCTCGCTCTGCCAGGGCCACTCAGACCATGTTTTTATTTTATGATAGGTTTTTTTAACTCCTTGTTCTTAATTCAAAATGAACATTTTGAACAATAATAATTGCTGGACCCGCAACGCCTCCAACGGGGACTTTCTTCATTTTTTTTTTCATTGTCCAAAGTTCTCTTCCTTTTGGAAGCAAGTATGGTGCAAACTTTCAGAAATGTTTTCTATTTCGACTCCTTACAACATTGTCAATATCTTTCTTTGTGGGTGTTCAGATATATGGTCCGGAGACAAGGTTAAGCGCATGTTGGTGGATCTTCTCCTGGTGGTGGCCTTTCAAGTCATTACCTCTAATTGGAAGAACTTTAACAATATTTATTTTCTCACATGGTGGAACTTGATCTGTCATAATCATGGACTGTATACTGCACATTCATCCACACTACAGGTAGCCATTAAGAGAGATTGCTATAGTCGCCTTTCACGTCTTAGTTTTCAAATCCTGATATCATTAACATTAGAAATATTGAAATTTCCAAACTTTCATGAATTATTTATATTTTACTTCAGATCCTTCCTTCAATCTCTTTATATGACTCACTGTACACCTCTCGGTTATTTACCACCACAATATCTTTTACCATCCTTTTTTCCTTTTTCATTTATGTAAAGGTATTTATATGTTATGGGTAGTTTTACCCCTTCTCCTATAATAAATACAAAAACACATAAAATGCTAGTAGTTCTACAATGCAAATTTGTGTTCATTGTTAGCTTTAGAGAGATGTCTTATTTTGCATGGGTCAAGTAATTGTATTCCTTGTTCAATTTGAGTTTTTTTTATGAACAACGGCGTTACTACTGTGATATGTCTCATCTTTATGTACATTTTAGTATTCTGCTACATTTCATAACGTCATTTCCTTAATGAAGCATTTTTTAACTCAAATATGTGATCTGTATGATACGAGATGTGCTTAGCAGCTGGCACATTAACCCTCTATGCTTCTATGAATCAAAACTGTCATTTGAAAAAACACAGAACTCTCCCAAAACTGCATTAACCTCCAGAGTTATCTTACCACTATTATATTCACCTCAGATATTTTAAAATGTATCACATAGAACCGATTTGCTGTCACATTAGTCCCTGTCGCCAAGTTCTCCGCAGCAGATCTTTTTTTTTTTTTTTTTTTAAATAAATGTTGACGTCAGACTCTGCTTTCATGGGTTCCCTGTGAAATTTTCAGCACTGGGTGGGGGTTTATAAATAAAAGTACAGACTGCCTTTAGTTTCAATGGTGCACTCCCTATTTATATAATTCACAAGTCTCAATGGGAGTTAAACGTCTGGCATGGATTCAAATAGAAACCCTGTTGTAGGCGGGAAGTAGGAATTCAATACTGGCCACGCAGATGCCGGACCATGATTCGATAAACAACTCCAAAGTAAATCATATATTTCTTATAGTAGCTCATTTTTTGGCACAGTCCAAACTCCCGATATGACTTGATAATCAGTAAATTCATTGGTGTGCTCTGATGTGGTGCTTGTGTTGTTGGTACTCATGAGGGAATCAATAAGCGACGGCATTCTATAACAAGACAGTCCTGAGGGCATTTTTCATTGTATGTTGCTGGCTCTAATCATGGGTGGTGAGTGTCTTGACAGGTACTGTTGTGGCGTTCCATTATTCCAATGCATTCTTTCTTAGTGGCTAACCTGATATTTTAAAGACTACAAGGGCATTAGATTAAATAGATCGTCTTGTTTTAGTTGCATCTTACAGAATACAAGCAGACGGTAACATGGAGAGATGGGGAGGGTGTGGTAGGTGTGGGAAGAGGTGAGGAGGCTGAATGATGGAAACGAGACGAGGTGTGAGATATGCATGGTTGTGTATATACACTGGAGGGCAGGGTTGGTCCTTCCCTAAGGGATACTGGGCGGAAGCTCAGGATGCCACCAGAAGAAGAGTTCTCTAATGCCCCAATTACATCACCGGGTAGCTCATTCACTCTATTTGTTCTCTCTGCATTGCGGTACTTGTAGTTCTGATTACTAATGGGATACATTGGACTACAAGTACAAAAGTACAAAGCAAAACCTGGACAGGATGGATTACACATGCATGGATTTAGGAAACATGAGAGCTCTTCATCAAAGTACATCGTTTGGACCCTACAGCAGGAAATGTGGTTCCATTGCTAGCTCTGGTCCTATTCCTCATCACTTGCTCTTCATCCCTGGCATTATCCTCTATTACTTTCTCATTTCCTCAGTCACTTATTATTCATTTATTGGATTTCTTCTACGACCATTCCTTTACAGATGTCATTACTTCCACATCACTAATAGGAATCCTTTTAATAAAAATTATTCAATGCATCAGTGTGATGTACTTGCTCTTTCACTGTGGTTAGAAGCTCAGTCTTTCTAGCTCTCTCTTTCCTCTCCCTCCCCATCTCTCTCTTTCCTACGCTCTCTTTCTCTTGTTCTATCTCTCTCTGCTTCTCATCTTAATTATTGCTCGATGCAAACATATAACTTGTTTTAGGCATGATGTGAATAAAATAGTGATCTCTGTTTGGGTTTTGCACGTGAAGAAAGCTATCAGTTTTCCAAACTGATTTTATCACTCTGTAAATTTAAAAAGAAAAGAATGTCTCTGCCTACGAGTTTCCTCCTTTTTCCGGGGGCAATCAAAGTTTTTTTTCAATGTTTTTCTGTTTGTTGCTTTTTTTTGTGTTCAATATCTTTATTATTTTAAAAAGTAAGAGTTCATACAAATATAATAAAATGTAATAAAACAGAGCAAAGTGACCAATAAATATGCTAAAAATGTAAGAGACTACAGACACAAAGATAGAATTCATGTCAGAAAAATAATTAAATCACAAATAGTATTGAATCAATATATAATATCCAAAGAATATCTTATACTAGATTAATAGCAAATAATTAGTTGTTTTGCACGGAAACCAAAAAATATCAGAATGAAAGGAAGAAGAGAAAAGGGAAGGATAGAAAGAAGAAGAAAGAAGAAGGGACAAGGAAAGAAAGGAAGAGAGAGAAGACGATAGATAGATAAATAGATAAATGGATAGATAGATTGCTAGATATGTAGATGGATAGATGGGGACACTTGCTACAGTGGGGAAAATAAATTAAGAAGTAGAGACAAAAGGATATTGGGCTACCAACCCCTGAGAGGACAATTTCATATATTTATCCAGTGAACTCCAAACAGTATTAGAGATGGAAGGAATACAGTGTTTCTCTTCAACAGAAGTATGGGCCCCACGAAGAAATGATACCCAAGCCCACCAAGTATGATAAGACGGTGATTAAAGGATTTCCACTCGGTTAAAATAATTTTGACAGCAATTGGTATAAGGAGATCTAATAGCTGCATATCAGCATCATCCAAGGGAAGAGGAGTACATGCAGCTCACGGTCCCAATAAAATCATAGGTAACGAGAGCTCCAATGGCATATCAAAGATTAGTGATAAATGTTTCTGGACTAAATCCCGAAAGGGTTGTAGTAACGAGAATTAAAAAAACATATGTTGGTGAGTGCATGAGACCAAGTTGCAATTCCAACAAAGATCATTATCCCTCAGCTTCAGCTTGTATAAGCGAGCAGGGTTCCAATGCAGAAGATTCATAGTAAAGAATTTAGATTGCATAAGAGAAGAAGCAATCTTATTCCGTAGTGAAACCTTCCCAATTAACTGTCATACCTCTTGTGAGATATGTTTGAAAATATCACTATCAAAATGATGTGACCATTTATCTTGTGTAATAGTAGCCTGTGAGGGAAGTGGCGCAGATAAAAATGTATATACTTTCGAGGCAGTATGACCAGAACGAGACCACATAGACAGAAGTGAAATAGTAACCGAGCCTGTACAGAGGGTCACTTTAGAATGGGCAACCTTTAATTTTAAAAAGGAATAGAAATCCATATTAGTAAGATTGTATTTCCTGGCCAAAGATGAAAAGGGAAGAGGATCATGATTGGAGTCATAAAGATGTTTGACCAATGTAAGACCTCTATTAGCCCAGGAAGACATCGTAACATGATCAATATCAGTAACAAATTTAGGATTATACCATAATGAAGACCATCTCGATTTACGAATGGGGTTGGAAACCTTTTTATCTATATATTTTGAGCATTAATTGTGTCTGCAATATTATGGCTTGAATGAGGTAACACAAGTTTAGAAGCAGTGAGAAACGAAGGGGGAGAAAGAGGAGAACACAATTCTCGTTCAATATAAATCCACGGAGGGGTATGGTGGGAATCGGATATTATCCAGAGAGCCCCCTGAGACGATAAAAAAGTTATTTATTACAAGTTCTAATCTGGAAGATTACATCCACCCAAAACAGATGGCTTCCTAAGATGTTTATGTGCAATTCTAGCACGTTTATCACTCCATAAAAATTTGACGTAAGTAAGTTAATCTCACAAAAAAAGGATGAGGACAGCCTCACAGGTAGCATGGAGGATAAAAAGTTAATAATCAGAGTTATCATCATCTTAAGAGTTTGAAGTCTTCCCCACCAGGAGATATATTTTGGAGACCAGGAGGACAAAATATCGTTAACCTTAGCTAGTATATGAGATTCATTATAAGAGATAGTATCTAAAAGGTTATTACAAAACCAAATTCCTAAGTATTTAATTCAAATCGATTGCCATTTAAAGCCGGCCTCACCTATGTGAGAAGGGAAGCACGACGCATTAAGAGGGAACATTTCCGTCTTATCTCTGTTCAGAGTATACCCTGAGACGAGGGAAAACTCTTTAATGGTAGTAGAGATGGTAGGAATGGCAGTAGCAATGTCTTCAGAGAAGATAAGAACATTGTCTGCGTACGCAGCCATTTTAATTGTATGTGAACCAAATTGAAAGCCTTTGATATTGTCATTTAAATTGAGTAACCAAAGGAGTGGGTCTATAGCCAATAGAAAAAGAAGGGGTGATAACGCTCACCCTTGTCTAGTGCCTTGACGTAAATTAAAAAAAGAAGACGTAGCCCCATTCACTCTGATGTCAGCTTTAGGTTGCGCATATAGGGACATTATAATGCTGATAAAAGAATCCCCTAAGTTATAAATTAATCAAAAGCCTTTTCGGCATCGAGAGCAATCGCAGCCGATGGCAAGGCAGAGAGTTTCGCTTTCTCCAATATATGACAAAAGGTTTGGATATTATCTCTAGCAAGTCTCCCTTTTACAATGCCAGTCGAAGAACCATGGATAAGACTAGGGATATGGCCCTCTAGACGTTTAGCCAGGATTTTGGCAAAAATCTTAGCTTCCATATTTAGTAGTGAGATTGGACGGAAATATTTAGGGTCAGAGTGATCTTTCCCTTCTTTTGGAATCACAACAATAGTAGCCTCAGTGGCTGAACCAGAGACTTTACCAGACATTACAAAGTTATCAAAAACTTTCTTGAGATATTTTATTATTGAGGATGAAAAAGTCTTGTAGAAAGCAATAGGGTAACCATCAGGCCCTGGAGCCTTCCCCGACCGAGTTGCCCTAATGGCGTGAATTATCTCTTCGGAATTAATCGGTTGCCCCAGACCTGTCATCTCCAACTGCGAAATAGTATGTGTAGGAATCAAGGACAAGAATTGCTGACACACAGATAAGTCACATTGATCCTTGGGAGTGTAAAGTTTTTCATAAAAATCGCAAAAAACGTGTAGAATTTCTCGTGTATGGAATTTCCTAGAGCCATTAGTGTCATTGATATAGGAAATCTGAGCCGTTTTGACATTCTCATTTTGATACTTTAAAGTGGCAGCCAACATCTTACCTGCTCTATTCTGTAGCAGCAAGCGTCCAGACTTCTAAGCATGTACACCAAATTAAGCTGACAATGGAGTTAAAAGAGTATTTCAAATTCTTGATGTCTTGCAAGAGAGACTTATCATTAGAACTTCTATATAAAATCTCTTTACATTTGATCTCATTCCCTAAAGATTGTAGCGACCTTCTGATATCACTATTCCTATTTGACATTTTTTTGATAATATGACCCCTAATAGTGCATTTAAATGCATCCCATAGCACTATTGGGGAGTTTCATTATTATTGAAGAAATTGGCAATTTCCACAGATAGTTCTCTAACTTCATCCTTATCATCCAAAATCTCTGTATTAAGATGCCAAGTACGAGGGCCTTGTTTATCCGCCAGATTAAGGAGAGTAAATGAGACAGCTGCATGATCAGAAACAACTATTGGGTGAATTATAGCATTACTAGTGTGTTTTAGAAGAACAGCATCAACTAGAAGATAATCAATACGTGCAAAACTAGAATGTGGAGAGGAGAAAAACGTGAAATCACTACCCGTCGGATTATGTAACCTCCAAATGTCAGAATGTCTATCTAGGATAGGATCTAAAGGCAAATTAAAATCACCTCCACCAATTATTCTAGCATTTTGAGGGATGTCAGAGAGCTTTTTGTTTATTGAACGCCAAAAGAATTGATCATCCACGTTGGGAGCATATATAGTCATAACATATAAATCATCTGAGCCATTGGACAAACGAGAAAGCAACCATCTGCCATCCGTATCATGCTCAGCAGTGACATTAGACAGACCAGAGTTTTTAGAAATCAAGGTTACAACCTGTTCTTCTTACCGGCGGCTTGAGAACAAGCAACATCAAGAACCCACTCCTTCCATAGAAACAAAGCTTCCTTAACCCCTTCAGCGCGGCGCGGATTACCGTGCCGTGCTGAAGGTTCCGTGCGCGGGTGGGGCCATGACGGAGCGGTTCCGTCATGCGCACAGCGCTACCGACGCGCATGACGGAACCGCTCCGTCACTCGCATTGAAGGGGTTAAAGGCTTTCTTAGTCTCCTGAAGAAGAACAACATCACCAGATAAGGTTTTGCAGTAATCTAGGATCTTGGCCCTCTTAACAGGATAATTCAATCCACGAACGTTAAGAGAGATTACATTTAGACCAGTCATGGGTAGACATGACACCAAACAAATAAAAGCATCTGATAAAAGAGAAAGGGAAGACTATACAACATGTCAACAGGTGCATGAGTAAATGGACAACAAGAAAAACATAAAAAATTAACTGAAGCAGGAGTCCCAAAGGAAGAAAAAATAGAACTAGGAGAAGAAAAGGCTAGAAAGAAGAAAAGAGAAAGAAAGGATGCTCCAAAGAAAAAAGGAGCATTAAAAAAGAAGAACCCCACCAGGGGATGTCTGAAACAGAAAATTTGCATGGGGAGAGAAAAAAACGTGGAGGAGCAACCACAGAGGCCAACACTGACAGTGCAGACCGCTCAGAAATAAGTAGATATGTCATTAAGCAACAGAACATTAATGCAAATGTATACTATATTAACAACATTCCATCAATAGGATCAGAGAATAAACATTCCAGTAACTACCTAATCTAAGAGTGACCAACATATTATCATATCTTAAATAGAAAGGAGAGACATCAAAAAACATATATATAGTGAATTAAGGCATCATATATAACAATAATAGATATTATAAATAACAGCCTAAGGTAATACTAAATTAAGGCATCATAAATAACAATAATAGATATTATCAATAACAGCCCAAGGCAATATTAAATTAAGGTGTCATAAATTACCATAATAGATATTATAAATAACGGCCTAAGGCAATATTAAATTAAGGCATCATAAATAACAATAATAAGTAATATAAATAACAGCCTAAGGCATGGTAAATAATCACAAGTGATGTAATAAATAATTAAAGGAGGCATTCGAAATAGCAATATAAAACATTATAATTCATAAACCGCTAATGTGCCCAACACTATAGAAATTGGTAGTATCTGTGAAAAAATACTAAAATACATAAAAAGATATTCAATCAGTAGCAAATAACAATAAATAACTCACAATCAATAAAATATAACATATCTGATGGGTATTCAACATATAGTAATTTAGGAAATAATAAGAGATATATAAATATATAAGAAGTAAATATCATAGTCGAACTAGAAAATAATTCATGACTTAAATACATAGATAATAAAAGAAGTGATGAATATATTCACATTATACAAATTGTACAAACAAAAAACAGATGAATATAAGAAAAAGGATAACATAGGAAGATACAAATGGATAATAACTACACGAAAAAAAGATTAAACACCATAATAGAGTCGGAAAACGAAGGGAAGAAAAAGTTCAAGCCAAACGGAGAAGAAGCACACACAGGACATGAAGAGAGAGAGGAAAGACATAGAACAATTATTATAACAATAGGAAGAAAGAAAAGCCCAAAGAAGACCAACTATTTGGATTTATAAATCGAGAAAAATTCATCAACGAGATTAAGAAACAAAAAGTTCACCAGATGAGGATGAAAGAAAATAACAAACATAAACACAGTTGGAGTAGGTCAGAAAAGACAAGAGATGAAAAAGAAGTTGAGGAGAAGAAAAATAGAGATATAATGACATCCACTAGTTAACAAGACAGCACCGAAACACTGTCAACGAGACAGAAATAACTTTTAAGTAACATGCATAGAGGTATGAGCAACCTTAAGACCTGTGAAGGAAAGAGCAATTAAAAAGAAAAACAACCAATATAAAAATACATCAATTGCAGTGAATAGTTATCATTAAAAAAAAAAACCAGAGAAGCACTTTTAACCACGCAAAATGCAATAAGGCACCGAGGGTATAAAATAAAACATCAGCACGAAATGAACACTAAGGTTGAGAGGTGCCAGGGAGTACTCGGAGTCCAGCAGTAATACAGACTAATTATCCAAAAAAGTAGAAAGCGCTGCAGGCTCATAAAAAATCTGTAAGCGACCTCTAAAAGTCCTAACAGAAATGAGCTAAACCAAATACCCTGTGAAGGAAAAGTCAGTCAAGAGAGAGACACAATAAAATATCAACTTCACTACTGTATTTTATCATATCAACAAAGAGCACAGAGACACAATAAGGTTGCATATAATGGCAAAAGCACAGGAAATATGGATCCAGGTTATCAAACACTGAGAAACGTTGAGAATGAGACGTGCTAGGAAGAGATTCAGAAACCATCTGTTCCATCTGTGATTCAGACTGATTATCCAAAAAAGTGGAGAGCTCTACAGGTTCATAAAAAATCTGTGGGCGACCTCTAAAAGTTATTCTGAAACGCAAAGGACCTGCAAAGGAAAGTGGAATGTTCATCTCTATAAGCCTTCTGCGTAGATTCAAGAAACCCTTACAGCGAATGACGGTATCTCTAGCAAAGTCCTGTGATATTGATATTCTGTGCCCCTCCCATTGTAATGTTTTAATCTTCCTCATATGAGCTAGGATTTGTTCACAATGTTGATGGTGCAGAGGTTTAAAAATCACCAGTCTTGGAAAAGATAACGTTTTAGGCTTAAAGGTGGGAACTCTATGAGCACGTTCTATTTCAAAGTCCTTTGCAAATGAAATATTCAGGACAGAAGGTATCCATGTAAGCAAAAAATCCAACATTGAGGGAGCAGATTTCTCACAATCCTCCGGTAGGCCAAAAATTTGAAGGTTACTTCTACGATTCCTATCTTCCTGTTCAGTCAGGTCTCTTCTCAATGAAGCCAAGGAACGTTCCAAACTTTGAGCATGTTTAGCTTACTTACTCGTGAAGTCTTCCACAGAGCTTATTCATGTTTCTGCATTGGAGACGCGTAATGAGAGATTTTTTAGGTCGTTTCGGATGCCCGCCACCTCAACCTGAAGTAGGTCTGTATTCGTTTTGGTGCTTTTTGCTATGTTATGGACTGCATTAAATTTAATTAGAATAGTATCTAGTGTTGAAGCAGAAGTAGAATCCATATTGCCCTTCGCTGAAATATCTGGCGTGGGGGAATTCTGTTTAGACCACTTCAGATTTCCTTTTGAATCTCTATCCTTGGAGGTGACACCTATGCCATCCGCCATTGAAATGTCCAACAAAAAACCACAAAGAATGACTGTATAAACGTAGAAAAAATTGTTGAGCGGGTTAAAATGATGTTTAGTATACTGAAGAACACCACCACTGCAAAGCACAGTGAGGGGGATCAAGCACAGAGGAACACTTGAGGAGAATTAAAATACAAACACAGTTAGATGAATCACTAGCAGAAAACGAGCAACCGCTGGCATCAGTCAATGGTGTTAGATACAGACTACTCACTCAGCCAGAGCAAATATTGTCTTCAAAGGTCGCAAAATTGCAAGCTAGCAGTTGGGCATATGGATAATCACCCCCATTGAAGTAAAACCAACTGAAAAGCAGGTCACAAATAAGGCAATCAGCACTCTGACCAAAAATTCAGATAACGGCCGCCATTTTGTGAAAAACATTGCCTCCTCATTATAATGACTCTTTAAGAAAAAGCAGTGCATGACATAGTGAGGCATAAAGGATATCAGAACACTACCTCATTATGAAGGGAAAGGTTCACAGAAAACCAAGATGTAATTCAGTAACCTACTGAATCGGCAGGGACTTTCACTTATGCTGCCATTTTGGAACTCGAACCTGAGGAGAAAGTCGCAGTGACAATAAATACTCCAGAAGGGCTCCAAACAGCACATAAATGGTACACAGGCGGCCCCATGTGTTCTGCTGCTCAATTCCGCTGCGTAGTGAGCGAAAAATCACCGGCGCAGCATGTTTCGACGAGTGGTCCCACCGGCGATCAGACGGAGTTTAGAGAGACGCGGCCATCTTGGTAGCGCGTCAAGCCACGCCCCCTTTCTGTTTGTTGCTTTAAAAAATCCTGCCGCTCACAGCTTTCTTGAACTAGCAATCAGTCCATTTTTCGTCAAAGCACTTTCATATCTAATTGCCACTCTGCAAACTGCATGCCTTGTTTTACATGTGTATTACACAATATCTTGCCACAGAGATATTTGTAATGATTCAAACTATTGATATGGATAGAAAATACACATGCATGTTACTTTGTCACAACCACAGCTGTCATCCACAAACTTCGGTATACAGCCAAATCTTTCAATGAGCCTTTGCTCACAGCCACATTTCTACACTTAGATTAGAAATCTTCTAATGAAAGAAAAATGAAAACTTTGACAGAAAATGTTTGTAGTCACTGTTAATTTACTGCTCCAACTCCATGTTCGTTTGAATCACCACAAAAGTTATAAAATTAGAACAAAGTAGAGGTTCCTGTGCTATGTCTTGGAAAGAAAAGAAAAGTTTAAATAGGGAAATTCCACAAAAGCACTGTAGAAGAGACTGCAACTCTCTCTCTCTCTCTCTCTCTCTCTCTTTCTCTCTTTATCTCTCTCTCTCTCCCTCCTCCCCCAAAAAGAAATTGAAAAGGGGTGGCATGATTTGATTCCTAGAAACTAGCTTCTCAAATATTGGAGCTCGAAGGGCACATCAACGAAATCAGAGGCGCAAATGGATGGCGTCTACAGCAGCACCATGTTAGTAATACCTATTTAGCCCTGGTCTCTGTGCTGATGCTACCACCTTCCACCCCCTGAGAATAGCAGGAATTCAGGAGTAATTCCAGAGCAAGGCACGCCTACTCACAGTAAGCTCCACGTCAATTGTGCCCCAGACGGTGTCCAAATATGTGATTGAAAGGCGTGGGAACTCATAAACAAGGGCAGGCTGGTCATCACTGTTAGGGCTCCATACCCTCTTCGTAGTTACTTCAAGTGATGTCGTTGATATAGTTTCTAAGCTACATCAATCAGGGTCCAAGCATGATATAATCCTAAAACAATCTCTTTTATTTGTTTGCTGACTTTTTAAAGCAAGCCACAGGCACCCCATTCCTGAAGAAAGTAGGTTTTTATACAACAGACTTCAGTGACTATCATACAATGTATTCCTTGTCCTTTCTTTCCAGCATAATTGAGTCCATTCTAAAATCTCAAATTCATGACTATCTGCAATCACAGTCAATGTTCTCTGATTGTTAATTAGGTGTCAGACCCCTCAGAGTCAGAGACCTCACTTGCAGACATTTGGAAACAGTTGCTTTAAGTAAGGGATAAAGGAAAAGCGTCTGGGTGGGTGGGTGGTTGGGTGGGGTGTGTGTGTGTGTGTGTGTGCGTGTGTGTGTCCCGTCCACACATTCATTACTGTGGTGGATTAACTAATTCTGCCAATACAAGTATTACAATTCCTAGCATGACATTGCCCTGCGCAGTTTACAGATGTGGTGACACACTTGGTAGCCATGTAATGCAACAGCTTCTATTGGCCTGGTCAGATACTTTCTCACAATGGTGCATTCATGATTCTGTATGTTTACCCACCAGATGTGCATTTTCCTGCTACTTGTGCTCTCAACACAGCACAGAACAGACCAAGGACTGATGTAGGTTCTATGTTCATAAAATATACTTTGTGTCTCGCTTCCATTCTAGAATAGCGATATTTAGCGAGGCTCAATCAGCTCAAACTTAGAGGTCTCTTTTTTAGAAGCCTCTTTGTTTTCTATGTGCTGTCTCTATTATCAATTCCTCCAGCCTTTCTTTAAATATATAGTGTAGTCCCATTGCTCTAGAATCATGTGTAAGTAAATACACAAAGCTAGGGCAGCCCTTAGACCACTGGGTACCTAGCAACCAACATAAACATGACACAGTGGTTCACGTGGTTTACTTTAAAAACATTTTTAAATAACCAGAGTAGACTTCAGAGCACTCAAAAACTCAATGTAAGACAGAAAACCTCACCCTTATTAGGAATATTTATTATCGATAGTATGTACCGCCATATAGGGACAATCAAGAACACTTCTTGCTGACCAAGAAGATTTTATATCCAGAAGACCAATATATACTCACAATCTGTAGACAAAAGCCATACTAGAAAAGGTGCTCAGTGACCCAGTGAGGAGGAAGTACATAGATGTAAGGAAATCAAACTACTAAAACAACCATCTTTCAAATATTTATCTCCATTCTATACAACATAACATCTAAATAGAGCACACCTAATGCCAGCTCGACTCCACAAAATTTACTGTATGGCATCATCAGAGTGTCATTGCAGTCGCGCCCCTCAGATGGGCATTGTACCCATATTTTGGAACTGCCCAATAGCACATTCCTTTCTGGTTTCACGTTTGTACAACTGTTGCCAGACCCAAAGATGCCAAGATCTAAACTGCGTGTAAGGATATCTGCTGGGAGTTTATAAATGCCGGAGAGCCGGAGGAGCGGTCAACCATTTAATTGACCTGACCCTCCTGTTGGCTAGGTGCACAATCACAATGAGGTGGAAGGACCCTTCACTCCCTGGGGTCATGCAGTGGCAAAATACTGTTGTACACTGGAATGAGACGGAGTCTGTATCCCTGCGCCGAGAGGAGGTACAGGGTCTCCGAAGGCACCCCAGTGCAGCTACGTGGGACAAGCTGCTCCTCACTTTCCAAAGTAATGCTGGGGACGATACCATAGTCCGACCTCTATACTGCATGATTCCACCCCTGCACAATATTTACCCAACAATTCTTACCACACACCTTAAGCCTGTTCCAGGGAGCAAAATTGTGATGTTCTGTATCTCTTTCATTATATGGACATTGATGGAATTGTAATATGTCACTGCTAGAATATTAAAATTTATATGAGTCATTTACTGTGTCATCCACTGAGCTCATGGTGTTCTAGTGGAGCTTTGAAGATAAACTAAGGAGTTACTGTTGATGCTTCGATGCTGTTGGATGGGATCCTTATTGAGGAATAAACTGGAGAATATTCATCATGAATGCGTCCTGATTTTGTCATCCGGAACACTTCACTGGCGTAGTCGGCAGGATAAGCCTTTGAGGAACCTAACACAGAAGATTGGTGAGGCATTTTATGAATTTTCTTATGGATATTGAACAATGCAAGCCTTTCTTTTCATCCAAGTGACTTTACAAGAACATCAAAATTAACTAATCTTAGGTACTTTTAAATTTTTGTTAAAGTGGATTTAAGAGAAGTAAATCTCATAAATTATTAGGAAAATGCTGGAGGCTGCTATGAAGATTTTCTAATCAACATTAGAAATTAAGTACCTTGATAGCACCTGCGGCTGTATTCGTATTGGATTGTGATTTCATTTCACCAGCGGGAGTGTTTGTTTCATCTAGATTGAAATTTGAACTCTTCTCAAATTTTATGGTCAGCAGCTAATCCTCAAATATATAATTTAATATGTGGCATCATGCTGCGTGGTATGTCGATTCCCTTGGTGGATTTAGCAGTATGTAACTCATGGTGGAAGATACTGTCACAGCCGCTTTAATAAAAAAAAAAAAAGAAGATTTCATGAACATTTCATGACTGTGTGGATCTGAAAGCAGTTTTTTCCTATTGTTGTGTTGAAACTCCGATCGTTCTACATTACGGGCGAGTTTGGTATTACAAGTATTTTGGTGAAGGGGTTCGTTGGGCATTAAGCGATGTTACAGTTGGAAGTAAACATCAACTGCCTTACTTACTATTGCCGAGCCATTGAATGATATTATAGTTAAAAGCAAACATCAACCGTTTTACTTGCCATTGTCCGCGCTCTTGGAGATCAGCCAGCGTTCCATATTGACGGAGCCTTCTTTGTCATTGCCTGTGAAGATCGCGATCTCTGAGCTGCTGTAAACGTCGGATCACGCACGCAAGACGACGTGATACGTCATCGGTGGCCATTTTGATTTCTCCAGTCACCAAAGAAACAGGTTTCCGGTGTGCGCTGATGCGCACAGCTTAAAGTGAAGTCTCTAATATTTACACACGTCAATTTTGCAATACATCTCAATTTACATGCGGCCATCATAAACTTAAAGGTGCGGTCAAACTGAATTTACGTGCACCCATCTCAACTTAAATGTTTTACGTTTGCGCACATTATAGTCTGGTGGTTCAAAACAAGGAGAACTTTACGCTGATGCGCTCAGCAGTGCTCATTAAATAGCACTCAACGTTTAATAACGCTGGTGCGCACAGCCTTTATTTAAGTATTTTGTATTGGTGCACGCTATTTTTTCACATCAATCTACACAAGAGACGACACGCTGATGTGCACAGCTGTATGAACAATATTGCGAGTGCAATATTCCAATGACAACAGTTGTTTCAACATGTGTTATGGAGTAATTTAACTATTTATTTATTTATTCGTTTCTTTGAAAAATCTCTCGCACACATAAATTATTGAGTTATAACAACCATCAAGGTTCATTAGTTCATAAGTTGTGCTCTGTGATAACATCATTCTCTTTTATTGCATACTCACAGTGTACTCTACGTTAATGTGGACAAATTGAATTAGGTGCAATTATAGAGTGTATACTATAGAGGGGTTTAGTTAAGTAATTTGAACATTTATGCTTAATTTAACCAAATTATTTATGCTTATATAATTTACTTACGTACATATTCAACGCAATAGTTGGTCATGCAGAATGTTACTGCAGCGCCGTTTTTCCTTACCCGCTCTGGCACGCCTCCCATACAGTGGAAAAAGTGGAAAGTGGTATTTGAGAGATACGCCAGAGTGTGCGGACCTTCACTCAGCGCTGAGAGAAGATCTTCTTTACTCTTGCACTGTTTAGGATCAGAAGGTCAAGATGTGTTTGATCACTTACCAGACTTATCTACAGAGGAAGCAAATGGTCTTAATGACTACGAGATATGTATTAAGAAATTAGACAAACACTACTTACCAAAATCTAGTACTATTCTGGAACGGTATAAATTTGCAAAGAGGATGCAAGGTGAAGAAGAAACTGTGGAAAGTTATGTAACGTATTTAAGAAAACTTGCATCGTCTTGCAGATTTGATAATTTAACAGATGAGCGAGTAAGAGATCAATTCATGTTCGGCTGCAACATGGAGAAAGTTCGAGAAGAGTTGTGGCTGCGTGATGAGCCCACATTGTATGAGGTTTTAAGTGTAGCTAAGAGGATTGAACATTCCATAAAATGTGTTGCGGTATTGAAGAAGGACTCAGTGAAAGAGTACAAAGTTCAAGAAGTTAGAAGCAAAAGTAAGATAAATGAGTCGTTTAAAGGAAAGAATTTAAAAGTTAATGCATTTAATAAGGATAAGTCTAATATCTACAAATGTTTTAGATGTGGGAACAATGGGCATTTAGCTAACAATAAGAAGTGTCCAGCTTTAAATCAAACATGTCTTAAATGTAAGAAGAAAGGTCATTTTACGTCTTTATGCAAGAGCAAACCAATTTCTAAAGTCAAAGAAATTGAGGTATATGAGGAGAATAATGATGAATCACATACTGAAGATTATGAGTGTGGTCAAATCATTGTACAGATGGTAAGTGGAGATAAGAGGAAGAATTCTCCTTGTGATGAAAGTTTGGTTGAAGGTGCTAGCATGAAGGTCTTATTTGACTCAGGAGCAAAAATTACCATTGTTTCTAATACATTTTTCATGGATGGATTAAAAGGCAAAGTTAAACTTTTAAAACCTGACATAGGACCATTAGCGTATGGTGGAGAACCTATCGATCTCTATGGGTATTTTATAGGACTCATAGAGTATAAAAATATATTTGTCTCTGGAAAGATATATGTTTCTAAGAAAGGAGACAGCATTATAAGCTGGATACATCAAGGTGAATTGGGGGTTTTCCTTGATCCCAATGATGATCCTCCTATTCAATTGAAGTGTAATGTAAACTCAGTTCTTGAAGGTGGTAATGAAGATTTAATCTCTGATCTTAAAAAAAAATATCCCAATGTATTCAAGAATGAGTTAGGTTGTCTCAAACGCTATAAACATAAGATCATACTTAAGAAGAATGCTATTCCCGTGTGCTGCAAAGTAAGAAATTTTGCCATATCAGTGAGAGATGACATGGAGAGAGAAATTGAGAAATTAAAAAGTTGGGGAATAATATAAAAAGTAGAAGGAACTGAATGGTTGGCTCTGGTGGTGGCAGCCCGGAAATCGAACGGGGATCTAAGATTATGCATTGATTTGAGGCAATTAAACAAATGTGTGGTTGTTGACAGGTATCCTTTGCATAATAGTAATCAACTATTGGTTTTGTTGGGGGGAGCTAAGGTCTTCAGTACGGTGGATTTAACTGCGGCATATTACCAAATAGAATTGGATGAATCATGTTGTGATCTTACTTCATTCATTACACCCTTTGGCACATATAGATTTATACGCATGCCCTTTGGTTTAGTTTCAGCCTCATCGGTTTTCCAAAGGGTCATGGAAAATATCCTTCATGGGTTGGCTGGTGTTCATGTGTATCAAGATGATATACTGGTAGTAGGAGATGATGATTGTCAACATGATGCTCGATTAAAAGGAGTGTTAGAAAGATTGAGTGATCATAGCCTTACCATCAAAGCCGAAAAATGCAAATTCAAAACTAATTCCATTGATTATTTAGGTCATAACATCACTAGTGAAGGGGTAAGACCAAAATCTAATTTGACTAATACTATTCAAGACATGAGCTCTCCTACAAACAAAAATGAGCTTATGAAGTTTCTAGGAGTTGTGGAATATTATGCTAAATTTGTAAGAAATTCTGCAGACTGTGCCATCAATATGAGATATCTACTAAAGAAAGGTGTGGATTTTGAGTGGACTAAAGGTTTTCAAAAAGAGTTTACTGACATTAAAAAGAAGCTCAAGGCTGCTCCTTCTCTTAGGAGTTTTAATCCTAAAGTAAAACCGATATTAATTACAGATGCTAGTGAAAAGGGATTGGGGGCAGTCTTACAACAGCAAGGTTCAGGAGGAATGGTAACAATTATGGGGCATATTATCAAGGAAACACGATAAATATCGCATTTCCCGCTTTGCGCGATTCTGTTTAACGCCGCGTATCGCCGGATTTAATCACCGAGATATCACATTATTATCAATGCATATCTCCATGGCGATTAAATCCAGCGATAGAGGCTTGAAACAGAATTGCGCAAAGCGGGAAATGCAATATTTATCGCGTTTCCTTGATAATATGCCCCGTTGCCTCAGCCGTTCAATCCACCTGCCATTAAAAGTATGACTAGGTCAGTTTCTCAGCAGGCGTTACAAACCTGCGATAACCGCGGTTAGCGCGATTTATTTTATTGCATCGAGGGTTTGCACGAGGCTTGAAAATCTTGTGCTGCAGTGTCAGTGTGGATTGCCATAGAGCAATGGAAAGGAACGCCTACTTTGCATGTCATTAGCGATATTCATCGCTGACATGCAAAGTGGCGTTTAAAGGCTTCCTTAAACAAGGAAACACACGTTAGCGTACCCTTGTTGATACTGCGATAGAATTATCGCCGCTTTTCGGCCGAAAACGGCCGCTAAAGCGGCGATAATTCTCTTGATAATATGCCCCCCATGTTTCTGTCTCTCAGTCTTAAAGATCCGGAAACTAGGTATTCGTTAGTGGAAAGAGAGTCTTTAGCAGTATTCTGGGCAATTAAGAAATTGAAGAAATTCTTATGGGGTATCGATTTTGAGGTGAGAACCGATCACAAGCCTCTGATTTAAATTTTCATTAAAAAAGGACTTGATGCTATTTCAGGGAGGATAACTAAATGGATAATAGGTTTGTCCTGATGAATGGGTCTGTGTAGTTGACCAAGAATTTATTTCTGAGAAAAGGTGGAGTGATGGAATGTCTCAAGACATTACTTTGAAAGAAGAGATGGTTCTTATGGAGAAAGGTTGGTTCAGTGACAAAGAAGGATCTGGCTTTACTAAAAAGTTTTGGCCATTGCGAAATGAGTTATCCGTAGATAATGGGTTATTATTTCGTGGCACAAAATTAATTCCTCCTGACAAGCTGAGAAAAGAACTCATTGATTTGGTGCATTTATCACACGCTGGTCTTACAAAGTGTAAGGAGAGTTTACGTGGGTCATATTGGTGGCCAGGTATGGACAGAGAGATTGAACGGGTGGTGCGTGATTGTATAACTTGCACTCTTAGTGACAAGACAAAGTGTGCAACCAATGGTGTTAAGGAGACGCCCTTCAAATCCATGGCAGGACAACTCTATAGATATCTTGGGTCCAGTACATAACAATGGCTCTCAAATTTATTTTTTAGTCATAATTGATATGTTTTCACGATGGCCAGTGTTTTTTTTTTGTCGAACATTGATTCGAGTCACATTATTCAATGTCTTAAAAGTCTCTTTTCAAGAGAAGGGATTCCAGAGTCCATGTTGATGGATAACGGAGTTCAATTAGTTTCTGAACAGATGATAAATGTCCTTTCATCTAAAGGGATAGCACATAAAACTTGTGCTCTCTATCATCCCGAGGCCAACGGGATGGTAGAGAGATTTAACAAAGTAGTTAAGGAAACTATCGCTTTGGCAAAATCACAATGTATGGATTGGAAGTGTGAGGTGTTAAAAATGGTTGAGGAGTATTGATTGTTGCCTCATTCTACCACTGGGAAGACTCCTTTTGTGTTGTTTAGAGGTAGACTTCCTAATACTGATGTAGAACCTGCATGGGTTAACAGATATGAATTGAGTAAAGGTAAAGAAGCCAAATATGATAATGAGACGGTGCGGATGAAAGATGAGGAGAAAGCTAAGCAAAGAAAAAATTATTTTGATTCACAGAAAGGAGTGCAAACAACAAAAGTGATGGTAGGTGATATTGTCATGATTAAACATCCAGGTTTGATGGGTAAGTCTGTTTCAAAATTCATGAAACCTATTAAAGTTATTAAGGTGTTTAATAATGCCATCAAAACAGAAGATCATCGGATATGGAACTTAAATAGGGTTGTTGTTGTAAAGGGAAAACTTAATGGTAATCCAAGCAACAATCCATCTAAAGATGAAGAGAGAGTTAGAGGTCGTAATTCATTGAGGGTGCGTAAAGCACCCTCATATCTTGCTGATTATGTATAGGAGTCTTGTAATAAATTTAAATATTGGTTATGTTTATTTGTTTTGTTAGTGTTAAGGAGGGAGGTATGTGATGTTCTGTATCTCTTTCATTATACGGACATTGATGGAATTGTAATATGTCACTGTTAGAATATTAGAATTTATATGAGTCATTTACTGTGTCATCCACTGAGCTCATGGTGTTCTAGTGGAGCTTTGAAGATAAACTAAGGAGTTACTGTTGATGCTTGGATGCTGTTGGATGGGATCCTTATTGAGGAATAAACTGGAGAATATTCATCATGAATGTGTCCTGATTTTCTCATCCAGAGCACTTCAAAAACGTCTTAAGGTTGGATGCTGTGACACCGAATGCACCCTCTCGTTGACTCTGCCGCGATGTACTCCCATAACTCATGTTGCAGGCTGAGGCTCATTACTGTGTTCTATACGTTTAAAAGCTTCATGCTTTATTGTCTTTCTTCATCCATTTCTTTTATATCTGTCTTGATGCCTGCATGATTACTGTCATAAACTGATCCTCATGTTGTATAAATCCCAGAAAACTCGATAAATTTATGTTAATAAAAAGTCTTTAACCACTCCACGATAGTGATGGTTAACTGTGTAGCAAACGGGGATATATATATCCAAGATGGTGACCAGGTTTATATCTACCAGGTCATAGTAGGCAGGACAGTGCGTCCACATGGACTTCACCTGGTATCTCTGCATGCTTGTGGGCTTTCTTGCTCTTTGCTCGGTGGCACACCCGGTTTCACCTTTGTTGTTTTTTCATGCATTCCTGCGGGTAGTTCCCCTTAGGCAGGAATTATCATGTACCGTTCTTACTGACCTCACAGCACTCTTCTCACACAGCTCCACTCATCCTGGGATATTCAGGTTAAATGTTTTGGTGCATCTGACCCAAAGCCTCCAAGTGGTTAGTTGCTATGTATATACTGAATGATTGACACTGCAAACATATCTTGATTGTTTATTCTTGTAGAACCTAGTGAAATGTGACTATGTAATGCCTTTCAATTACAGCTGGTGAATGGAGCTCAGAACCTCATGTATTCCAGTTTGTCTCCCTTCCTGTTCCCTTCTCCTGTTTCCCTAAACAAGCTAACCAGTGTTTGTGTTAAATATATGAGTACCAAGAATCCTTTAATTAAGGGGGTGTGGGCCTATCTGCTTGGATTCCAATGTTACCTCATGTTGTGACATTCACACAGGGAGTACTGTGATAGATGGGGACAGTCTTTTTTTATTTTTATAAATGAATTGGGTACAGATAGGAACTGCATCATTCCTTTTAGGTAAAGTATGTAAATGTGTTTTTTTTTCTCTTATGAACTTTATGTGTAAATTGTGTTTCGACTGTAACCTTATATTGCAACATGGCCCAAGGACAAATTACCTTGCTTTGGCCATATCTTGCCAGGCAGAGAATTCATATATCAGGTTAATTTTAACCTAGGAAAACTTCTGCTGCTAAAAAGGGATTTGAGCTGCAACCTAAAGGGCCCACATTTTAAAACGAGGTCACTTGCAGTGTAGAGTTGGAGTAAGGGTTTCAAAGCAGGTTGATTAAGTGTTACACCTGTCTACATGGATGAATACACATGCAGGCTCAATCTAGCTCCCGCTTACCAGGAGCGCTGATGCAGACCAGGCCCAGTCTACATTATTATTATTCAATTGGGAACTGAGAGGAACTACACCATTCTCTTTTCCGGTAACTGATAAAAGTTTGCAATGTCTTCACTTGTGAACTTTATGTATAAATTGTGTTTAAACTGTATCTTTAGATGACACTGTGGTACAAGGATTAGCGTTGCTGCATTGTCCATATTTTGAGGAGCCCTGGAATCATATCTCAGGTTGTTTTTGACATAGAAGAATTCAGGAAGAAAACAGAAAGAACCGACTCTATTATGACCCATGCTAGGAATGCAGGGGTGCAACACTCCTAAGTTGTACTCTTGGCCTTGTGGGCGGCTCTCTCAAGGACTGAAGACACCAGTTCCCTTACTCTCCCTCACGACTAATGGAGAATCACTTGCTGGGGACCGTGAATGAAAGGGTGCTGTGGACTTCTGACGGATGGTTCTGCTGTGGTGAGTGAGGATTGGGCACTCTGGCATTTAGTTGTTGCTCTCAGTCACCCTACAAGAGGCCCAAGGCCTGGGTGTTTGGGGAGTGTAAGAATGCTTTGCCATGGAGTGCCTGTGGGGTGCTGTTGAGGAAGACTTTTGGCCAGGAGATCACCAGAGCTGGGCAGGAGGGAAATGCAAGGACCCTTCCATGAATCTCAGGGAAAGACGGGCATCGTCTCCAGCCCCACTGGAGCCCCCATGCATCTCCGATGTGGTCCTGTGTGTAAGGGTCCCTTCTGGGGCACCGAAAGCTTCACCTGCTCCCCGCTCCTCAGGACAGGCGTATGGGAATAGCAGGAACAGTCAGCTTCCCTTCCCAGCAAGAAGAAAAACTATTTCTAAGTGTCAGGAAGCCAGAAAGTTTGGGCTGATGTAAGAAACTCATTGTGCAGTGTCTCTTTCCACTGCTAGCAAGACAGGAACAAAGCATGGGTGTCCCACAAAAGGGCAGGGTCACCTGCAGAGAAAGAGTAAAACACTTACACTGTGTGTCAGGAGCTTCAGAGGGACAGGGTCATCAGTCTTGAAACAATCAAGAGAAAAGCACTGTTCAAGGCGAAGGTCTTGTCGCCCTGGCCCTGTCGTTCCTTGGCAACCAAGAGCATGCCTACCAAGCACAGCCAACAGTAAGGGATTAAGTCTAGCCATAAGAACAATTCAGTTGTCTGATGAGAGGCTTCGTGCTAATGTTTTAACATAACTGATATGTTCGTCTAAGGCTTCAACAATGTAATCCTTGATGTCTCAAGAGGAACACCTAATGTTAATTCTTTCTTTTTGAGTCTGGCTATGAATTGCTTTAGGTCTCTTGAGATAGAAACCTTATAGAACTTATGTGAATGTTTAAGTCAGTGGCCGTGACTTATCAATCGTGATATGCCTTGTTAAAAAACTGTGGGTATTCCTTTTGAAATGTGAAAACATCTTATAAAGCCAGCAGTTCAAATCTTTTGTACTATGAAAAGCTGTGCATTGAAAATGGCCTATATAAGGGCACAGCTGCTTTTAGAATTAGGACAGGCTGTTACTTGGTTGTCACATGTTACTTTTCAGATAACTGAAACCTACTAGGTTTGTTAGCTGTCCCCTGTGATCAATATTTCTGGTACATGATTTACACTCTGGATTTTCTGTGAGGCTCCTTAAGGAGGGGTCCCAATTTGTAATGAACCTTATAAACGTGTTCATGTGAATTTTATGCAGAAAATGTAGCTGTGCGTGCAATAATGTACTTCCCATTTCTTAAAGGAAACACAATGGCTCCAAATTCCCAGTTGGGGGAGCCGCAGTACAGACGGCTCAAGGACACCAGAGGCACAATTCGCCCACTGACACAATTGGAACCCAGTAACATCGACATGCCCTGGGACCTACTGAACTGGACCTCACAATTACATTAAAAACAGCCCAGCTGGACTAGCTCAGATCTAGCTTGACAAGCTCAGGTGATGCCCCGCTTGGTGAGATACAGCAACACCTAAATACCTATTTAGACTATTCCTACACACTCTACGTAGAGCTTCCTAAAAACCTCATCAATAGATTGTAGGATGCTAAAAATGTGCTGGTATGGCCAATTAACAGGTTGAAAAAACTGATCATGACTCAAGTGCATGGCATGTCTTCCACTGGCTCCCACACTGTCCCAGAAACATCTCGACTGCATAGAGTCAGACTTATGGCCTGGCAGTAGTACAATAGGGCTGGTTGTTCCATTTATGCAGCATTTTCTCAGTGTAGTGAATCTGTCTCCATGCAGTTGCATCGAGGTCGGTTTAGCTGTACCCAATCAGATTCTGCTTCCCATACTCCATGGGCATTAGGGGACAATCTCCCAAATCATATTAGAGACCTAGAAATATTTTGCACAGAGCTCTCTGTGTGCTCCAACAATGCTACATGCGGCTCTTCCCCAAACTGGTGGCAAAGCTTACATATATTGGGGTACAAAGAACAGTAAGTGAGAAAATGTCTGTCTTTCAGGTAGTGGTAGTAGTAACAATAGGTTTATTGGGGCCCTTCTCTATGAAACATCATAAAACCACAAATATCTACACTAAAAGCCTGTCCAGCCCAATCCAAACTTGAAAATCCTGCCTTATTGACAATATAGAATGTGCACTTCCCACTGCAACATCACAAAATTGCGTCTCAGACAGTGGCGCCGCCCCCTCCAACCTAGAGCGTATCTGATATTTGAAAAATAAAGGTCTTAAAAACTTCAACCGAGCAGCCTTATAACAATAACAATCCAACAGAATATGACATAACGAGCATTTTACATAAAGAGAGCACACATAGACACCATTTTCATTGTGTACCTCGTTATCCCAAGCCAAACTAAAAAAGATGGTTGTTACACCCCAATCTTATTTTCAAAATGTCATTACGAAGCTTGGGGTCTGACAACTGCAACAAATAAGGAAAAACATCTTCCCGACCTAATGTCTGCAGTGTAAACTTTATTGAGGTTTTCCCCAGTAGGTAGGTCATATGCAGTGTGTATCCCACTTTATGGGCCGGGTCCCTCAATGCTCGTTTACTAGGAAGTGATGACCATATTTCTATTGTGCTCCATGTAATATTTACAGATTTACTATCCCATATCCTTAGCTGGACATCCTGAGCCCACTCTCCTTCACCAGCAAGGATTTCTTCCCAACATAGCTTAGAGAATTGTCATACTACTTCACCCTGATCTAGCTTATTTAGAAACTTCATTGCACAGGCATTGGCCTTTATGTGCCAGGGAACCGAGTTTAATTCTCTCCTCATACCCTGAAAATTTGTGCCGCGAGGCCGACTTAGTAGACTCTGAAGGGCTGCACTTTCCACCGGATCACAAATAGAGGGTGAGTCGAGTCAAGGACCCCTGCCCCATACAAAGCTTAGGCGGGATTTCTCCTTCATAGGCTTTCATATGGGGAACCAAAGACAGGTCCCCATAGAACTATTTAAACCTAGCCAGGCACCCGGTTTGTAGCAGAGCTCTACTTGTTATATTCCTCATTTGAGCATCCCGCTTTAAGTTCCTAGTAAATGTCAGGCCCAGATATTTATATGAATCCACCACTTCCACTGGGGTAGAGTCCAAGACCTATGTCAAATTGAACACCCCTTTCCTGATACCATTATCTTTGTTTTCTCCAGATGTATGTTTTTTAGGGAGTTGGCTTTACTATAGGCATCAAGAGACTTCTATTGTCTTTGTAAACCCAGTGGAGTGTAGTCTAGTAAAATTAGATCATATGCATGAAGTAAGCATGAAATATGCACGCCCCCACTTTTGGTGAGAAAGGTTGACATAATTTTTGAACTGAGGGTAAATCCACCAAACAAAGGCTGAAACAGGCCGGGCCAAGACATACCCCTGCCAAAGACCATTTCTAATTGGAATCCTCGTTGACAGATGCCCAGATTTCTCTAGCTCTACCTGCGCCCAGTTGTTATTATATAATACCTGGATCATACAGAGTAACTCATTTGAAATTTTCCAGGCCCTGATCTTCTTCCAGAGTAATCACCTATCAACAGTGTTGAAGGCCATGCAGAAATATGTTAAACAGCAACACAGCTTTTGATTTATTGTCACAGATTTCCTGATGATGGTCTGTAGAGCAAAGACGTGTTCCACAGTGGAATGGCCCTCACAAAGACCCCCTGTCAATAGTAATGATCTTATTTTCCTGGACACATTCCTCCTGATGCGTCAGCAAGATTTTGCAAAGACCTTTTCAGAGATGCACAGGAGCCTTATCAATCTGCAACATGAGGGGAGTCTAACATTCTCTTCTTCCAGAATGGATTTCACCACAGAGCCTTCCCATGATAGGAGCTAGATCCCCGTTCTGGCTATCCAACCAAACAAATGCATGTAAACTCTTGCCCACCAATCGCTATTTACCTTAACTAAAACTCCTTGAATATTATCAGGTCCCGCGCCTTACTTTCTTTATTTTTTAACTTTATTTACCATTTAGTACATCATAGCAATACAGGAATAGATGTTCGCTGTCATTTTCATTACAATTGAGATAGGTAAAATGGAGCATAGAACGTCAATACACTAGTCGACACAGCATGTATCCATTAGAGAAAGCAAACCAGCAAGGCTTTAAAATACAGTCCCGATAGTCCATCCCATTTCCCTGTAAGTAATCCTCCGTCTCCCAGCAGCAGGTCTGTAGGCCCACCCGTATCCAGCTGCTACAGGTGAAGCCACATAGTCAAAGAGTAACTAGCACTGAAGGGCACAACAAAGCAGAGGAAAGCAAACAGCTGAAAATGACGACGCTGATCACCCCACCCCCCAGGGACAATGCCCCGTTCTAGTTGTGAGCCAGAGGCTCGTCGTGCAGTTTCAACATAAGACCTGTATGGACCCCAGATGTCCTTGGAACAGGAAGGGCTAGGCAGTGTTCTGCAGTATATTTCGCTGTTGATTTTACATTAAGCCAGACTATTCAGCCAGCCTTGCAAAGTGGGAGTTGTCTTTCGGCCCCAGTTAATAGCTATTTCTCTTTTGACCAGCAGCAGACTGAGGGATGCAAACCTCCTGACGCCTCTGGGGAAATTTACCACATACCCTAGTAGTGCAACTTCAGGTGTGGGGACAAGTGACAGCTCGGTCATGTTGCCTAGTGTACTATGCACCATCTCCCAATGTGACTAGTTTTCGGCAGGACCATGTGAGGTGTGCAAAGTCAGTGTGTGGGACGTCGCATTTACGGCAGGTATGGGGTCTGGACGGATCCAGTCTATGGGCTCTGGCAGGGGTGACGTATGTTCTGCGTAAGAACTTAAAATGTAGTAGTGTATGCCTGCTGTTTAGTGAGACTTCTTTCGTTACTGCGCAGCATTTAGTCCACTGGTCGTCTGTGATGGGGTGCCTAAATCTTCTTCCCAATTTTTTCTGATCTTGTTGTCATTGACTGAAATCATCTCAGAGCTTGTCTTATACAGCTTAGATATGAGATGAACTCCATTCTCATTTTCAATGACGAGCGAAAGTGGAGTGAACTAGTCCGGTTCAACGGGGAAACCCGGCAGCGTTGCACAGAGAGCCGAACGAATCCGACCCAGCACAAAGCTATCCATAAATGTTGCATCTTGGAAGCGGTCATCCTCTGTCGCCAAGAAGATGTGCCCATCTGGGTACAAATCACCCAGTTTAGAGATATCAAATTTGGCAAGTGTGCGATGCACCAGTTTTTCACCAGTGATTGGCAGCCAGCGGGTGTTAAGGACGGGGAGAGCCGAGGAATATAGTATGGTGGTGCCAGTGACTCGTCTCAGCTTATCTCAGGCCCAGCTGGTGGTGGAAACCGTCTGGATATCATTAGGGTCTCTAGGTACGCCCTTAGGTAATACAGTGGATAACCGCTCCGGAAGGACAAAATCCGCCTCAGGGCGGAGGAAGGGGATCCTAGTGTCAGGGTGGAACCATGCAAAGACATAGCTGCATTGGGCCACAAGGTAATACAAGTGGAAATCCAGCACCCCAAACCCTACCCTCTCATACGACAGAGTGAGCACCTGTCAGCGTACGCGAGCCTGTTTGCCCCCCAGACCAATCTGATAAGCTGGGAACGCAACGTCAAGAAGAAACTGTTCGGGAGGGGTATGGGTATATTGTTAAAAAGATATAAAAATTTGGGGAGAACCACCATCTTAATAACCGCCACCCTGCCCGCGATAGACAATGGCAACCGCAACCGTCTTTCCACTTGGGCTTCGAGGACACGGATTGCTTGCCCATAATTTAGGCGAAGGAACTGGGCAGTATCAAGATGGATGTGAATGCCCAAATACTTAACAGAGTCAGAGCACAATTCGAGGGGTAATTCACAGTCCCACAAAGTCATACTGGAGGTTAAGGGGAAAATAACCGACTTGCGCCAGTTGATGCCCAGGCCGGAGTGTTGACCAAATCGAAGAATCTCTGTAATGACCGGCTCTAAGATCACCTGGGGTTCTTTGACATAGAGGATGGTGTCGTCTGCGGAGAGCGAGACCAGGAGGGGGACAGTGTTGAATTGTAGGCCTCTCTGCAGATGCCTTTCCTGGAAATGTCGTATTAAGGGGTCCATGGCAAGGATGAACAATAAGGGGGACAGCGGACAGCCCTGTCGGATGCCGATGGATTGAAAGAAGGGTCGGGAGAGTGTGCCATTCAGGCGAAGTCTCGCTTTGGGGCGGCAATATAATAGTGCGGTGGTGGTTATGAATCCCACAGGCATTCCCATACGGCGCATAACCGACATGAAAAAAGGCCACTCTAACTAATCAAAGGCTTTCTCCGTGACCAATAGAATTGCGGCGGCGGGGACCTCAGGATTGATCCTGTTGAGGACCGGAAAGAGCGTCCTGAGATTCAATGAGGTTGATCGAAGGGGAACAAAGCCGGATTGGGCCGGCGAGATGATAAATTCCATCAATTGTGACAGGCGATTGGCGATGATCTTAGCTAAAATTTTGTAATCCAAATTTAGGAGGGACAGAGGTCTGTATGACCCACATAACAACGGGTCTTTGCCCAGTTTGGGGAGGAGTATGATGACTGCTTCATGAAGTGTGGGAGGAAGAATTTGTTTCTCGAAGGCCTCTGCGTACACTTCGATTAGTTTCGGCGCCAGTAGCTCTTTGTACACCTTGTAAAACTCCCCCGTAAAGCCATCAAACCCAGGGACAGAAGAGTACCGAAGGGTGTCAATGGCTCCGAGGACATCGGCCTCGGAGATGGGCTCCGCTAAAAAGTCCTGCATATTTTTTTCCAAATAGACCAATGCGATTTCAGATAAATAACATTCCTGCGCCGTGGGATCGCGCCCTACTTTGGAGGTACAGAGAGATGTAAAATAATCCAGGAATTTGTTGCGAATTTCCGAGGTGCTGGTGAGCACCTGGTTTGTGGAAGTACGCAGCTCGGTGACATAGGCCCTGCTGTATGGGGGATGAAGCATCTGAGCATGCTCCCGGCCAGGGCACTCGCCTTCGCCGTATTGCCGAGCAGTTTGATATTTGCGTAAATAGAGTATCTCGCGATCTGCAGCATCTCTGTATTCGGTGAGGAGGGCCAGACATTTCCTCGCCATGTCAGGGCTAGAAGTGTGTGTTGTTGCGTTGTCCAGTTCGGCCAGGTTGCGTTCTAAGCATGAGAGTGTGTTATGGAGATCCTTGAGCACCCCAGCATGCTTGGCGATACAGACGCCCCTGATGTATGCCTTGAACCCCTCCCACAGAACCGCCCAGGTGTCAACTGAGCCGGTGTTGATGAAATATTCTTCAATGGCCTCGCACACTTCAGTATGTAAGAGGTCATCGTTGAGGGCGCGACTTGGGCAGTGCCATTGCCTTTAAAACCCTTCAGGTCGGGGAACTCTAAGGAGGAGCTTAACAGGGGAGTCAGAATATGTTCTCAGGAGAGTCACGAGGGAATGGACCCGGCTGGAGATACCAGGGTAAACAAGCCAATAATTGATTCTAGTCCAGGTGTTGTGTTGGCCAGCATAATGTGTGTATTCGGTGTGGGATGGATTGCGCTTGCGCCAAATGTCTAGGAGAGAATTGCTCGCAAAGATCAAGAAGAGCGCGGCGTGCACGTGGTTTAGTGCCGGTGAGTCGGAGGTGCCATCTACTGCAGGATTCAGGAGCAGATTGAAATCCCCCCTACCAATAATAGGATAGGATATATCTTTGAAAGTTGGGCATGCATGGTATGAAGAAATTCAGGGGAGTCAGGGTTCGGGGCATATATACACACCAAAGCTGCACTGTGACCCATTATTGACCCAGTGACAATGAGGTATCTATCCTCATTGTCCTTTACGACTGAGCGGAGGCAGAAGGAGACCCTTTTGTGAATAAGAATGGCCGTGCCCCTAGCATAATTGCTGAAGTTGGCAAAATACCTGTGTGTGCCCCAGCTTGAAGTGAAACGAGAAGAGTCGGATTTAGGTCAATGCGTTTCCTGCAGAAAGGCAATGTCCACGTTGTGTCGAATAAGATAATTAACAACATGCCTTCTCTTACGATTATCATTGAGACCCCTAATGTTCCAGGACATCAAGGACAGGCCAGAAGGACCTTCAATATTACCCAGCTGAGCCATCTGGTAGTCGTGGCATGGGTGACAAATACAAGCTCCAACAGTTAAAATGCTAACCATGACAGTGTACCAAACGGAAGATAACCACAAATGGCATTGCAACAGCAATTGTCCCCCACCACCCCCCACCCACCCTCACTACAAAAAAAGTAGGGCATACCCATAACAGATAACAATACATGAAGTACCAATTGGCTTTACAGTGGAATGAGTAAACCCTGGAATGGTACCGCCAAGTAACCAAAAACAGACCCACGGTGTACACCATGAGGGGTGGCAACGCAACGTCAGACAACCAGATACTTGAAACACTGCGGTTAGATGAATAACATTATCCCAATTCAGTCCTGCTTGAATGGAGAAGAAACAGCGTGGCAGCGGCAGCCAGTCCTGGCGCCGGGGAAGAGTTCCATGCTTGCGTCGAAGCCACTGTGCGGAGGAGAGGGCACACCACCGACTGCGCCCGCCTGAGTGTTGGTCTGCTTATATGCATGGCAGAATTCCTGTACCACAGAGGAGTTATCGAAAATGCGAGGTCGGCCATTAACATAAATTCTCAATCTGGCAGGGTATAACATGCCATATTTCAAACCTAAGTTCCTGAGGGTGGCCTTGACCCCATTATATTTGCGACGGGCCTCTTGCACCATGATGGTAAAGTCTGGGTACAAGGAGAGTTTGGAGCCCTGCCACAGGTCCCGCGCCTTAGTTAGACTAAGTAATCAATTTTCAGCTTGATCCCTTTGGCCGAAAACCAATTGCAGACCGAACCCATAGTTGGGCCCAGATCTGAGTCAGACTGCAATGGCAATGAGCCATGGAGATCCCCAAGTCTGATACACAAGTATCCTCAGTAATCATACAAGTGTCCCCCAATGTGCATCACTAAGTTTATTCACCTTTTGCCAGAATGCTCTTTGGTCCCTTGACTGATTACCACTAGCATTTCTTTTCCATGCTTATGAAAGAAGGCAGTTTTTTTCGTTCTTAGTAATTGCCTATACTTCCTACTTAGCTGCTTCAAATCTTCATTGTAGGATTTCGTAGATCCTAGCCTATGCTGCCTAGTTACCTTCCTCGAATGGGATTTCATGGGTTGACAGTTAGCATCAAACCGCCATACAGCTCTGCCGTGGCCCATCTACCATACCACATGAATATTTAAGTTCACAAGTATGCATGCTAGTAGATTTTCAAAAAACAATTCCATCTTGAGTTGACTCGGCCTATACATTGACACAGTCTGACACTTGGTACATGGGCAACTGCTTTAGAAAAGGCAGGTCCAACCTTGTAGTGAGTCTCTGCAGGAAGCTCATACCTAGGGATAAAAGCCTAGCCACCTCTACCATTTCCTCATAACATAGAGCTGCAGAGAATGTCCAATGGTCACTTCCCTCATAGTCCATTCCTTTAAAGTCCAGATAAAACCCAAACTACCATGCTGGAACAAACATATAGTCAGTCAGAAAACGTTATTGAACTTTTCCAGTGCACATCATAAAAGTGCAAATACATACATACATCTCATGTTAGCATGAAAAATACAAGAAAGTAAAACAACAGAAAAAGTAAATTATTACATCCCAGCACTTCCATCTGAAAACACCTAACAAAAAGCATGCTAAAGAGAACCATACATTGGAAATAGAAAAGAATTGTAAAAACAGTAAAGCTGGTCACACCAGTCTAAGGTTCAATGGTAACAAAAGAGGCCTGATGTATTTATATCATAATGTATTGATCCTAGTGCAAATAAGAACAATATGCATTGTGTCAGGGGTAGAAATATTACCACAAGTACGCACTGGTAACTTAGAGGCTTTAAGCCAACCACCATTCGCAACAAAAGCTGGGTTTTCAAATTCAATCTAAAAAAGGGTAAACAACCTTCTATGATGGCAGGACATATCAAGAGTCTGAAAAAGTTCCAAACCATTCATCGATTTGACCAAATAATAATGGGTCATCAAACACGTAGACAATGCAAGAGCCTCTATAAAGTCAATCAGACAGCCATGGCAGCCAAAACTGTATGTTTGGACTCTTAGGATATCCTTCTCAAAACGACCATTCAGACACAAAAGTCCATTGACTAATCAACCAATTGCCCAACTCCCACACCTTTTTCCTAGTTGCATCTCTGGGAAAGAAGGCAGTGGATACAATGGAGTGCTCCAAACCCTCCTGCAGCACTTCATCCAAATAGCTTGAGGGTAAGCAAACATTAACGTCTCCAGCCAAAATTAGCATTGCCTTCAGGAATTTCCCCAACACTTTATGAAAGGGACCATAAAACTTGCCAACCCATTTACTATAAACTGCCTATAATCATTATCCTTCATCCAGAGTCTATTACTGAGATTTGTACTCCGCTGAACAGATAGTTTATATCCAAACCTTTCTTTATTACCCTGGTGAAGATTAAGGTCAACACCCCCCTCCATGAGGCTCTCCCTTCCAATGTTTATCATCCATGCAGTTAACAGCTACAAAGCCCTCAATGGCTGTGTCCTCTCACAAAGAGGATTCCTGCAACAACATTATATAATACAAACTCAACTTCCCATCCAGAGGGCCTGGCCTGTCTTCATAATTCACTCAAACCCACGGAAGTTCCAGATTGGGCTTCTCAGGTTGCGAGAGGCCTCTTCGCTCTATAATTCATTTGCCCATGTTTCCCCCTCTTACAAACTCCGAAAGTGCATCAATGAGGCGTACTGATTATTTTAAGTATTTCTACGACATGGCCCTTTATGCTCCAAAGCTCTGTCAGTCAGTATTACAACTCTCAGAATGTCCAAGTGTTGAGGAACCGCAACAAATCCCTGGTAACTGACTTCTAGCGATCCCGCAAGTGTAGAGTAGGATGAAATAATCTCCTACAGGCTCAAGGCCACCCCTCCACAGGAGCTTAAAATAGGAATTAGGCTAGGATCTGTTTAAGCGCGTCCACTTTTTACCAGAATCCTAATCCCCAGGCCAACACCAGCTAGATCATGTGCTGCTTCTGCCATCATATTTACTAATATTATCAAATGAAAGATTAAATCTATCTTAGTTACTTCCCTCCCGTCTTCCCCGGCCTGGAATCCTACAAAGGCTAAGTCACCAGAAGAGATCCCTGAGAATTAGGGGATTTGTTGGAACAAAGCTAATACCATGGACCGATTCAATGGCCTCAATTTTCTAGCTTTCTTGCACGTTCATAAAATTTCCAACAACAACATGCGTGCCCCCGGTAACAAAATGAAACTGTTATTTTACTACTTCCCTCCTCCTCATGCACTCACTCCAACTTCAGAGTCTTCATTTTTTTTAATTTACTGATTTTTTAAAGGAATTATTCTTACCAGCTGACTGTTTTTTACCCTGATTTGAGGGCTGATTGGAACCTATTGCCGCAATAACCCTGCGGCAAAGGAGAGACTGATGTTGATCACTATTAAGCCTCCACTCCTCTTCTGCAGCTGAGCAGCTTCAGCCTTCATGTTATCCCTACGGCTTTCCCCCCCTCCCAAAAACGTAGTTCTCTCAAATACCCTCCAACCCTGGGACAAGAAATAATCAGAGGAAATTTTAGGCATTCATAAGCATATTGCCTTTTTCTAACTAGTGTTGGACATTGAGATGTAGAACTGAGTTAAGTGACTTACCAGCGCCCTGGCACATAGATCTCAGAGTAATTGAGCCAGCGTCCTGTGAACCCACAGCATACAATTTTATCTCCACTGACTCATTACTGTTGGCAAGCAATTCTTAACTTTACAGAGCTCAGAGTGAATTTTCTTCAGCTGATTGGATTGGAGAGCTAACAACCACAATAGTCTCCAGGATTCCTTGCAGAGTCGTCTTCCTTAATAAAAGGACATTCTTTTATGGATGAAGATGAAGAAGGCTGTAAATCAATTGACGCAGTTGCAGAAGGCTGATTAGAAACTGTCACTCGGCTCAGTGCCTCTTGCATCAGGGAAAGTTCAGAACAAGCCACAGAGCTCCCGAAACCTCACTTCCACCGGATAGGCTGGAAAGCTAAGGTACGGGGAGGAGGAGAGTCTGGGGCCCTTCTCCAAAATGATGGCCAATGAGCCCTCCAAATGGTTCCCTTGTTGGGCATTGAATATGTCAGCATCTATTGCACCTTGCGCGCCCAAATTTTGTCCGGGTGGGAGGTTGGAGCTAAATTTGAAATGTTTTGTGACAAAATTCCTTATCGGAGTGGTCAGGGGTGATAGGGTCACATTTTCCTTCCTCCCAGACCCAAATAGATAGGTACATCTAACTTAATTGACTAATTACTTCCTCCTTTTAGTAGGCTTCTCCATCCCCTTAACCTTGTTATGGCTTTGCGCTAAGCGCAGATGGATGTGCTTAGAGCAAAGGTTTGGAGGAGAAATCATACAGGGAAGATCTATGGCAAAACGTTGAACATAAAAGGAGGCAAAACAAAGTGCACCTCAATCTGCCATACCATATGCAGATACCGCTTCCATCGCAGACCTCAGTACTTCGTCCCCGGGTCAGATCCTTGAACCATAGACCATACAACACACTCCTGTGCCAACACATGGAGTCCATTAAGCACAAAGCCCGGAGACAAGCCAAAAAGATGCTGTGGCAATTAAAGGCACATCAGTTGAGGGAGCAAGGCCAACCCTCGTCCTGCCATGGGATAAAACCCCCCCCTGGCTCCGCAGTAGCCAAGGAAACGTGCTCCCCTAGATGTGCCACCATCTTTTATAAATTGTGTGCCAACGGCCATACACCAAAGACCCGAAACCTTTCCTCCTCAAAAATAGGGCGTGCCAATGGGGGCCGAGATTTAGGCTGACTGGGTGGGTTACCTTGGCCATGTAGGGTACCGGGCGTGTGCCTGCATTAAACTGCCAGTAATCCAGAAAGTTTCAAAGCAGCTAACCTGCTTCTTACAAATAGCATATCCTGTTGGTGATTCATGGCTTGCGGCGGCTTATCTCCAGCATTAAAAAGTGGCGGGTGGGCCAGTGGAGTAAGCTGGGGGGGTGCGACAAAATGAAAAAAGAAATAAATGTACCTGATCACCGCCACCTCCCCAGTCCTCTCCATCCTGCTTTCCCTGATTCTGGGACAGGCTCCCAGACTGCACTGCGGCCAATTATGACGCTGCAGGAAAGCAGTATCATTATTGGTCTGAGCGCTACAACTTTGCGCTCCCAGGCAGACTGAGAGCCTGTGCCTGCTTTCTCTAGCCCCAGCAACGCAGCTGAAGCTTTAGAAAGCTTCACTGTGCATGAGGTGTTTGGCCGGCCCGAAACCGCCAGCCAAATACCTCATGTGCAGTGCACTCCCCCACCACAGTGTTATCCCACTGGACCCGCCCCCAAGACTCATCAGAGTCCTAGGGGCAGGTCCAGGGAGATTTGAAAAAAAACTATAATAAAAATGGGTTAGAAACCCGTTTTATTATCGTTTTATGTGCTGGTGGTGGCAGGGGGGTCGGTGCTCCTCCGCCCTAATGGAGGGGCCGCCGTTGTGAGCGGAGCGAAGTAGAGCAGCCGGAAGCAGCAGAGGCAGGCGGGCACGAGCGTGAACTGTGAGGCATCAGCTTATGGGGAGGCCTCTTTCAGAGGTGCCTAGAGTATCAAATTGGGAACTCAGTCAATAGCGTGACCTTGAATACAAGCACATCTTGAGCGGAAAGGCTTCCGATACCCATTGAGCAGCAGCTGCACCTCACGTTTTTGTCTCCAACTTTGTAGCCACCTCCCCAGTTTCCTTTCTACTTTATGGATTTACATCCACTTCAGGAAGCCTTTAAACTTTCGCTCATTCCACAGAACTCCTTGGTGAGCAGTCTAATTATTAATTTATAAAAAGAGAGCAAGGATCCAAAGATTTTCCTAGAAGTTTGACACTGCCTAATACTGGGATTGCCGAATATTACTGCTGTCTGGTCTTCATTCTACCTTATGCCTCTTTCGTCGACAACTCTACACTTCTTGTCTCTTTATCTCACTTTTCCAGGTTTTTTTAAGCCCTGCTTTTGGCCTTTGTCACAGTTTTTCTATTATTGCCTCCCTGCTTCTTTTTCCTTTTTCTGCCATTGTTTCTCTCATTCTGGATTGAAGTCTGATATTGAAAGATATGTCACAATCCCCATAGATGAGTACAGGGGCCTCGCTTCTGCAACTACGCACGCAAATTAAGAACTAGGGTAGTCAAAAAAGCTCTTACACACAGTGCTCAGTAATGATTATCTCACACACCAACACCAATCAGATCTTAAAATAGTACAAAATGACCTGATACCATCCAGGAAGTCAATATTTTTCACCAGCTTGTTGGTTGTACAGAACACATAGAAATATCAACTGCATGGATTTCCTACTCTGACATAAACACTTGGTGAAACAATAAGACATTCTAAGTTGCAGAGGGTAATAGAGTCCAATAGAGTCCTTCAGAATGGGAAGTCTTGAAGGAATTCATGGTTAAGAACTGTTTGAGTAGGTGTTTGCTGATGTTGCTAAGACACTTAGGGCATCATTTAGAGTTTGGTAGACGTGCTGCAGTTCCTCCTCCATGGAGAAAACGGAGAAGACTATCAAGTGGGGAGAGGATGTGGCCTAATGGCTAAGGCAGTCGACCTTAAACCTGGAGAACCGGGTTAGAGTCTCGGCAACGACACTCAACATCCTGTGATTCTGGCCAAATTACTTAATCTCCCTGTGCCTAACAAAAAAACAAAAAAAAAAGAATGTGTCGTTATGTAACGCAAATGGTGTTCCTGTAAAGCGCTCTGATACCCGATACCTTTGGGTAAAGTTTGCGCTATATAAAACTCCCCCCAAAAAAATTGAGGTTTGACCATCTGCCTCATTTAAGATACTACCAGTCATGTCTGCCATCTATTAAAGTAGTACAAGGTCTGTCAATGGCCTTGAGGTTCTCCATTGTCATTTCTCTCTTTCTCTGTCAGCCATACATCTGCCAAAGTTGCTGTGGTGATCTTCAGTCTGCCATATAGTGACATCTGCTACCAGGGTGTGATGAACAAGCCCTTGTGTCAAAGAATGGCAATGACAGACATGAACATGTATGGCAGGTATCTGGCAATATGGCAAGGTACACCTTCAGGACATCAACCTATACCTTACAAAGAAGAATATACAGCTAATTCAAACCATTTACCACTCACACTATAGAGCCTTGCCACAAATCGTCGGAGCCTGAGCTCTGGCATGCAGGAGAGCACTTCACTTCTCAGAGAATGACCTACAAGTATTTCTGAATGAAACTGGGGTGGGGGAGCCCTAATTTAAACAGTGTGGATGTGTGGACTACAACTGTGGACAGGGTGCATGTTCTGTCCCATGTTTGAGACTCACAGGATGACATCATCAAGAGACAGATACGCTTCTGGGGTAGAATGGTGATTCTCTCTTCATGTTAATTGGAGAATCGCCATTTCATTACAATACCAGAGGCTATCATTATGCATGTTTAAAGCTTCACATGTTTCACTGGTCTTAGGTACAAATTTGCAAAGCTACTTGCATTTGACCAATTTGCCACTTTCATGATTTCAGAAAGGGTTCCACCAGCCCGAAACGCTTTGCCAGCCATTGCTCCTTTAGATGAATGTGCACCAAATGTGGATGATCTATACCTGCCTCACTCATTATTGCTCTAACCCACCAAGATATAGTGGTGGGAGATACCAGGTCTCCAACTGAAATACCTTGCCAGTTGCCATGGAGTCTGCTTGCAAATAGATCCACCCCAAAGAATGTGCACTTTCCTGAAAATTACTGGCTTAAATTGCCAATAGTTGAAATCCTTCAGAAAATGCAAATTCCAATCTGCCCTGTGATTCTCTGCGCCTGGAATGTGACCTGCCTTCAACACAATCTTGTATTCCCAGCACAAATGCCATATTTCTTTAGTTAAATCTGCTTGCTGTTTTGGCCTTGAACCTCCCAAGTGATTGATATAAGAAACCGCGGAAACATTATCCTTACAAATTAAAACAACTCTTTTCACTAAGTAGTTCTTGAAACTCCTCAAACCATTCAGTCTTGCCATTAACTCCAAACAATTTATGTGTAATAATCTCTCTTCTTTTGCCCCTCTCCCCCGTTTCCAGGTTGTTCAGGTGAGCTCCCCAACCTAAAATGCTGGCATCTGTTTCTAAGGTAAACTCTAGCATATTTCCAAATACAGCTTTGCCATTCCATATCTCTAGGTTGTTTAGCCACCACTCCAAATCTGCCTGTGCCTCAGAAGACCACATTGTCGAGTGTGCATACTGTAATCTTTTTCTTAGACCTTGTGTTTTTAACCTCTGAAGAACCCTGTCATGCAGGGGTCCTGGAGAGATTGCTTGAATAGATGAAAATAGAAGACCAATTGTCCTTGCTAAGTTCCTGAGTGTCACCACTTCCTTCCCTAAGATATATCTTACCTCCTTCCTTATTTTCTTTATCTTCTTTTGAGGGAGAAGTAACTGAGTTTGCAAGGTGTCCACCTGAACACCTAGGACCTCTATAGTTCGACTTGGTACCAACATCAACATCTCCACATTCACAATGAAACCTAGATCTTCCAGAAGATTCCTTATCATCTGTAAATGTTTCAGTAGATCTGTTCTCTCATGGCCCATTAACAAAATGTTGTCTAAATAGATTATTAAGTGGACACCACTCCCTCTTCAAAAGGCCACAATCAGCCACAATACCTTGGTGAAACACCATAGAGCAGAAGATAACCCAGAAGGGAGAAAAGCAAAACTGGTATAATACACTTTTCCATCTGAATCGGAGATATTTCTGCGAATCTGTCACCATAAGAATCATGAAAAACGAAACCTTTACATTTAGTTTTACTAACCAATCCTTTTCCTGGGAAACGTCTTGTAAAAGATGGATTCCATCCATCATGAAGTGCCTGTAAACTGAATCTTTGTTTTGGCTACTGGTTACTTTCGTGGCTCGTATTATGTCTATAGATACATGATTCTGTATATTTAATATTTTGTAAATGCATGTCTCTTTTATGGCAACTGGCCGAAATAAAGAGCTTTGACTGACTGAATATTTGCTTAAATCTCTCAGATTTATTACTGGGCACAAACCCTTAACTTTATTTTTTACCAAGAATATTGCACTCAGAACTCTGTCTTCTTAGTCTCGTACCTCCATTATTGCTCCCTTTGTTGAACATCTAGCAACTTCTAAATACACTAAATCCATCCTTTCTCTGTCAAAAATAATTTCATGTGTCGAGATATTTGGATATGGCTTCCCAAACATCTGTCTTGAAACCTTGTATAGTCTTTAAAACCCAAGGGTCACTTGTCACTACTAAACACTTGTGTGCAAATCACTTGAGCCTTCCGCCAACAATTATTTGGGAAGAACCAGTAACAATCTTGTTTCTCCAAGAGATCACAGAGCATCCCTGACTTAACTGGATTTGTTTGGAGAAGAGGGCAGGGAAATTGAACATAGCAAACAAAAGAAATAGCTTCTCCAAAGAACTTCATATAACAAAAGCAATATGTCTATAATGTGCAAAATCCATGAATAAGACCAGTAATTTTTATAGTTTATTCATCTTAGGTACAAAAACATTTTTATGTAAATCATTTTTTTAAAATCGAAAATAATAGTACATGTAGATACATGGTTCGTGAGCACCCACATTAAGGAGCAAACAATGCAAATATTAAATCTAGTACAGCACAAAAACAGTAAAATCATAATAAACCACAATACAGTAATAACAAAAACAACATCCATCAAGAGACTATACATTACCGTAATCATATAAAAGACATTAGAAAAAACCACAACTAATAAAAATTGTTGCTCATTATGCAAATTTTTCTAGTGTAATGAATATTGTATCATATGAACAGAGATGCACCGACGCGCGTGTCGGAAGTTTACAAGTGATGGGATCAACCTTCATCAGGGCGCTGTCTGTGCAAATTAACTCTGTGGCAGAAAGCCATCCATTCAAGGTATAATCAATAGAGCTGTGCACTAGGCAGGGGGCTCACTATCTTAGCAACAACTAGTTCCATACAAAGGTTCCTTTTTGGTTAGTGAAACACTGTGCCGTGAACTCATTAATTGTAAGGCACGCACTTCCTATATCAAATTCACAGGAGGGAGGAGGTGGAGAGAAGCACGGTAAATTTAGGTCTCACAGAGGCAAATGATATTCAAGACCCTCAACGGGGTGAAAATGGGCAGCATGGCTTAGGCGGCAGGGCAGATAACCAGCCGAAAAAGGAGCCCCAAGGGTAAAGTTGGTAACCCGGGCTCAAACAATCATGAGAAGACGAATAGTGGTGAAAACACACCTCCTCCTGGCCTCAATGCGTACCTAAGTTAAATAAACTATAAAAATTACTGGTCTGATTCATAGCTTTTGTACATTATAGACAAATTGCTTTTGTTATATGAAGTTCTTTGGCGAAGTTATTGCTTTTGTTTGCTATGTCCAACCTTGTTACTCACCTTCATGTCCTGCACTTTGAGGCCTTGATCTATCTCCTCTGGGTCTAGATCTTCCTCTTTATGGATGGAATACAGTTGAGGACTGGAAATTCCTCCCACAGCCTCTTGGATCCTGGGAGTAAAATTAGGACCTTCTGATACCTCGGCCAGCAGCCAGTCACTTCCTGTTAGACCTTCTAAAAGTGTGTGAAGCAAAAACATGTCTCACATTAAAGTGAGCCTTACTCAAGTCTGTAAAGGTGGACCCATACTTCCCCAATGACTTGATAAAGTTGTGACCGAAGAGGAATCCATCAAGATCTCCTACCATCTCCTTATTGGCCAACTCAGCAAGTTCTGGGTTCATTCTCATGAAGATGGCCTTTTCCCTCTCAGATAGAAGACCTGCGTTGGCATTACCCAACATACAAATTGCCATTTGGCTCCAGTTCCTCAAGAGCTCAATGTATACCTCTGTTTCCTTTAAATTTGCCTCCTCTGCTGTATCCATTATGCATGCCCAGGATTTCCAGTAGTCTGTCCTGGCATTGCTTTAGACAACGTTCAATGCCTTTGCTTGGGTCTTTACCTGATTTGAACAGGAAAGTAATCAGCTCAGGTTCGAGATTGGGGGTATGATATACCTTATTATATATGAATGGTCTGGGACATTTGGCTTGCATCAGATTACGATGCTGTCTCGCCAGGGGTTTCCTCACCCCTTGTTTGATAAGTTTGGCCACATGTGGCAAGGGCCACCAGCCTGAATTGTGTGGATGTCTTATGGAATCCGGGATAAACATATCCTCCCCTAGAGAATCCTTAACTGGTTTTAAAGTTGAGGGGCACTGTAAATCATCATCCAGACGTTCAAAAGCATACATAGTCAAATCATCCGCATATTGAAACCATGTGCCCTAAATCAAGGTTCTGAGAGAGCGCACAGTTTTTAGACATGATGAGACCTATGCTGTATAGAAACCGTGTGCATCTTAAAAACAGCAAATGGGTCTAAGAAATGAGCCTGCGCACTATCTATGCATGCGGCACCAGAGCAGCCTAAAGATTCTTTCTATGAGGCACGCACTCCAACCAGTGTGCACGCATTCTAACATAGAACTCATTCTATCTAAAGCTGTATGGAGCACTAATATTGCTGTTACTGAGCCTATGTAGAGACTGCATGAGCCCATAATTACCAATCCGATCTCCACAAACTTTTGACATCTCCCATTGGCACCCATGCATCAAGAAAGAGCAGTATACTGACCAATGAGTAGATCTATGGGGCACGCACTCCCACAGGGGTGCACGATTCAGAGAATAGGATCCTTCTGTATAAAGTTGTACGGAGCACTAGACAATACATATAGAGAGCGCACAGGCATCAACCTACCGATCCTTCCCCATGAATACTGGACGTGCATTTCAGAAAAAACAGAGTAGGATGTGAAGTGACTTAACCAAAAGTGACATAATTAAAAATTACTACTGTGGTCTTACTCCTGATCAGTTCTTTTCTTATCCAGGAAGCGATATTCCAGAACTTTTTCTTCTCTTCTTCTCTGTGACTACATATACTTTACGTATGCTACTGAATTTACTTGTAAAGAACACAGGTAAATAGCTATAATCAATGGTGATAATTACTGCCAGTGCTAGTTCATTATGAGTTGCACCCCAGTAAAATGTTTAGCTCACAAATATTTCCTACTTTTTTGTAAAATAACTTTCTAAAAGCTTTTAATTTTAAGCACCGGGAAATTTTCCTTTCTTTCCGTATGATGTTATTTTTAGACACTATTTTTTTACGACAGAATAGACCTTTATTCACAAAGTCACATGGTGATCTCTCTCTGGAGACAGCTCTCTCCTATTTTGAAATATTTAGTAAAATACTTAATCACAATAAGGTTCTATGTTCTTCGTTTTACCTATCGGCTTGAAAAATCCTTAGGCTTGCATGCTTTGATAGGGTGGAACACATATTGGCTATAACAGTATTATTTTGAAATAGAAATAAAAATACAGAATCAGGAGTATATTCGTTCACGATAGAATTTGTCTTTTATGAATATACTCTATACCAAATATTGTCTTAACAACTTTGGGAAGAACCGAATAGGAATTTCTTGGAGGGCACACTCCTTCACCCTTGTACTGGTTAGGCTTGCTTGCTGCACTCGCAACGCACCATACGAGGGCTAGTCTGACAAAATTTGCCAGTGTTGCTTTAGGTTCCCAGCTCGGACCTGACCACCATAAGGCAGGTAAGGATTGATATAAACATGTGCCTGTAAGGGCAGCGACACATTCCCACAAAACAACACCATAATTCACATCTGTCACAAAGGAACAACAGCGCCTATGTCATATTCTGCTACAACACACTTCCATAACCACTATACCCATTTACCTTCACACTAGATACATACATATCTTGATAACTTCAACTACATCTTGAACCATTTGGCCAGCACTGAACAATACGTTTTACTCTATGTTATGTAAACTTAATGCCAACCTCAAATTCTATGCCAGGACCGGAGGCTCGGATTATGCTCTTCTCTTACTTTATTTTCTGCTCAGCATCCTTATCAACCTATCAAATACAGAACAACTACAAATCCCATGAGTCTTTGTATTAGAACAACAGCAACAACGATAGAGGCAGTCCCATATAAACAATAGCAAGGAACAGCACTACCTCTTTCTTCACTGCTCAGCAGCCAGTTAAGTGCCTTTCCTTGCTATTGTGCATTTTATCTGCATGTACCATGTTGCCTACCTTGTTGGGGGGTTGTACAGTTGGGTCAGTTTTTCCTTGGATTTGTGCCAGCGCTTGTGCGCTATCTCCCGCTGTCGGTGACACTGACCTGCATCCTCAGGGCAGCCCCTCCTCCTAAGGGAGGCCTGAGCCGCAATTCTCTCTCGCCCGGTTCGACAACCGGGGCGAGGCAGCAGTGAGTTTATGCACTCCCAGCTCTAGCATAATCCCCTGGGCAGGCATCACTGCTACGTCTTTCAGCGTTCTAAATCATGTGCAGCAGGGGATTAACTGCGTGGTGGGCTTCAATTTTGATAGAGGATGTTTGGGTTCTACAGACCGGCACGAGGTTTCACATAGAATTCCACGGCACACCGCACCAATGGTCTTGATCACAACCTCTGGTCTTCTCATGGGAGGGAGCGCAGGTGTTGGACAGGGCAGTAGCAGAACTTCTCTGGAAAGGGGCCATCGCTACTGCCTCTTCCTATCCCAGAGGCTTTACCAGCAACCTTTTCCAGGTAAAAAAAAAATACAAGGGGTTCAGGCCAGTGATCAATCTTCAGGAATTCAACTGGTGGGTGGTTTATCGAAACTTCAAAATGAAAGGGGTACATTTTCTCAGCGATGTCCTTTTACCCCCCACAGACGCTTCCTTCAATTTCAGTGGAGGAGCCGGTTTTACAAGTTCACTTGTCTTCCGTTTGGTCTGTCCTCAGCACCTTGGTGTTTTACCAAGCTGTTGAGACCAGTCATGGAATGGCTCTGAGCATGAGATGTACGCCTCATAGTCTACCTGGATGACATCCTCCTGATGCACCAGGAGAAGGAGGTGTTACTGTGCCAGCTTCAGATGACTCAAACCCTCCTGCAGGACCTGGGATTTATCTTGAACGACCTCAAATCGGTGTACACTCCAGCGCAATGCATGACCTTCCTGGGGTTCGAATGCCTGCGATTGCCCCAGTCGCCTCGGTTGGAACGCCCGTGGCGGGGAGGTACCCACAGGCGGGCACTGGTCAGAACACGAGGAGTCTCTCCTCATCAATTGTTTGGAGCTCCTGGCAGGTTCTTTTCCGATCCGAAGCCTAGTGGCCAACAAGGCGTTCTCTGCCATTCTTCTAAAGATGGACAATATCTCTGCAGTGAGAAACATCAATCGTCTGGGGGGCACGAGATCCAAGGTTCTGACATATCCAGCCAAGGACTTTTGGACCTATTGTCTCAGACACAACCTGTCCGTCACAGCGGAATATCTTCCGGGGAGCCTCAACCAGACAGCAGATTGGCACTCCAGACACCTGGAAGTTAGATCCCGTGATCTTTCAGAGACTTATGGTGCATTGGGGCTCATGTCAGGTGGATCTCTTTGCCTCATGTCTCAATCATCAACTACCTCATTTCTTCAGCTGGAGACCAGATCCGCTCACAGAAGCAACAGATTCATTTCTACAGGACTGGACTCCGTTTCGGGGGTATACATTTCCCCCCTTCTCCTGATTCCCAGGCTCACAGCACTAATCAGGTATCAGACAGCGGAAGTGATCCTGGCGGCGCAGCTCTGGAAGTCACAAGTCTGTTTTTCAGTTCTACTGGAACTTTCTATGGATTTTCCAATCCGACTGTAGGAGAGTAGGATCTGCTTCACATGTTTACCCCCACGTTTTGCTGGTGTTTCACTGTTTTGCGACTTTAGTCTGGCTGGGACTCTGCTATGCAGGGCCCCAGCTTAGCTGCTTCCTCTCTAAATTGATTGCATGTACTTTAGTTACACTCCAGATTGGATTCTGGGGTACACTTGTGAGTCCCTAGCATATGGTATACTATGTACCCAGGGCATAGGTACTCCAGAGGCGTAGCAGGGGCTGAAGCATGTATTATGCCACCCCTGGAAAGCCATGCAAAATGACACCCCAGGTCTGCTACTGCAGCCTGGGTAAAGTGGTGCATGCACCCCTTACTGAGGTATAGGTTCACTATACCTCACCTATCACTGCACATAGTAACCTATCAGTCACCCCTATGGCAGGCCTTATCAATCCTGAAGGCAGGGTGCTTGGTTATATGTGAGAGGGTGCCCAAGAATGAGCTGAGCCCCTCTGCAGCCTTCGGAATCTCTTCTCCGGGGTTGTCAGTGGTGCAGCCTGACCATATACTTTTAAGAGCATTATATCTAAAACGGTTAATGCTAACTTTGGACTGACTGCACGGAAACATGTTGTGTTTGGTGTTAAACACCTTGGAATCATACACCCACATCAGTTCTTGATGTCAGGATATGATCCCACCCTTGCAGAGGGAAAGACATGGCAGTACTGGTACACCCAGTAGAAATCTAATAGAGCCCTGGCATCACAAAATGGATGCTGCAGCCACAGACACGGGTCTGGCCTCCTGCTGCTGACCAAAACTCCGGCAGGGGAGGCCTGGACAATAGGTTTCCTGTCACAGGGAGGTGTAACCAACTCCCAGACAGGCTTATGTGTATTGGGGCTGGGTGGGAGAACTCTCTGAGTGCTTTGAAGTCCTGCGCTGGGGGCACATTTGGTGTCCCTGTGCATAGTCCAGCTCAGACCGGCTCAGGGGCTTCCAGCCTCTGCTCTGGCCCGAAACTGGACAAAGGAAATGGGTGTAGCCACCCCGCTTTCCAAACCCTCCCATAGGTGGGTCCCTAGAGCTAGTCCAACCCCTTCCTTTGGTATAAGTAAGGAACATCTGTAACCAGAACTTAAGATATCCATGGACGAAACTCTGATGCTGAATCCTAGAACTTTGACACTCTACTTAAGACTAGAGGACTGAAGAAATCTCCCTTGGGGTCAAGGAGTGACTCCCCTGCTTGGCAGGCACCAATGAAGCATTTTGCCGGTCTGCATCTCCGAAGCTCCCGCCGGACTCTGAAGTGATTGCAGCCCAGGAAGAGGATTTCCAGACATCTCAGAGGCCGACCCGAGTCCCCAGCAAAGCTGAGACCCGCAGCCCTTGTGAGTAGCATGGAACCGGAACTCCGTGTCCGATGTCTCTCGAAGTCGTGCTTGGGGTTACGTGTAGCCCCCACCTCGAGCAGAGAATCCACCGAAGATTGTTGGCCTAGTCACCCCATGTGACCCGTGGGCTGCCATTTTGTGTTTCCTCTCGAGGTCCCTTCGCGATCCCTGGTCCGTCGACTGGTGGGTCCCTGAGGGGGTAACTTTGATTTTCCTTGGGTTTCCTTGGTTGCTCCAGACGTGCCCTGACTTCCCACCAAGTGGTGAGTCCACCAGACCTTGCTGGTCTGCACCGAAGCATCTTTCTCCTTTCTACGTGGGTTGCTGTTGCCAAGGCTTGTTGTGTCCAATCCGGGCACCGATGCTGTAGCACTCGACATCCTTCGTGGGATAGCTCGAATCCAGCTCCTGGTCATCCTCGACACCTCCTGGTCCTCGTGGCTGAAGAGTCAAACTTCACCTTCTTCACCTGACATCGGTGGGCATCCGCCTATCGTCCTCCTGGTCACTGGCAAGTGACCCAGACTCTGTCCCCTCTGCTTTCAGGTTCTTCTCGACTTCAATCCAGGCTTGGATCTCTTCGGACACTTCGCATTTTCCCGGCAGCAGCACTTCTTCGCCTACTCCCATTGAAATCGACGACGCGCCCCGACACCATTTGACACCTATGCACCCGGCTTCCCTGGGTGAGGTAACACGAGTAGTCCGGTGCTCCTGTGGGTGTTGACCCTAGAACTTCCTAAGTCCCAAAGGGTTTGGTCCTGACTCATTTCTAAGTGTCCCTAATCTTTAAAAATCTAACCGCGACTTTCCCGATAGAAGCTAACGGGAGCTCGCGGCTGTGTTCTCACACTGCACACGCCCCCCGTGGGTCCCCTGTGTCACTCACTACCTTGGGGGGTTCCTTGGGGTCCCAACGATTCTACAGGCTCTAAGCCTTGTGTCTAGTTAAATCGTGGTTCTTATACCACTATTTTAGTATATGGTTTCGCTCGCCCCTAGGGCCTGACGTGTATTTGTGCTATTTTATTGTCATATTTGAAGTGTAACTTATGTGTTTTGACCTCTAGTCTCATAAAGAGACTAGGAGGGTGTGTTTAGAAATAAATACATATATTTTATATATATACCTGGTGTGGTTCTCTTTCATTTAGCCATTCAAGAGATTATAGACTGGTAAAACAAGCTGCTTTACATTCTTTCAAGACTTAGCCTGAAGGCTGCTCTCCATAGCTACCACTAGGATAGCTTTCAATAAAGGTTGTCTTTAACCTATAACCAATAAGGGGTTGTTTGGACTGGTACAGGGTGCCCACTATAACTAGTGGACAGCATATACCAGGCCAACTTCTCACACCGACTACCCCAGACTCCTCTTTTGTTGACGAGCTTGAACGACAGGTTGCACCCTCTGTTTCAAGGGGGGACTCTAACACTCATGGGCTGGAAGATTACAGGGGTCATTGGGAAATCCCAGGCCTTTCGGTGGGGGCTTCCGCTCTTATCAGAAAGGCATGGGCAGAGACCACAATCAAAAAGTACCAAACGGCGGTGCGCAAGTGGTCACGTTGGTGTCTGTGACGGGGTTATGATCCTGTGGGGGCAGATGTAGTTCACATAGTGAATTATTTATCAGAATTGGACGATAAAAGCCTAGCCTAAAGATCAATTAATGCCAGTCGTTCTGCAATCTCGGCAGGGCATGTCCCACTACATGAGATTCCGGTAGGAGAATATCCCTTGGTTTGTAGATTGATGAGGGGTATTCAACTTTCTTTTCCTCCATGTGCAAAGTATTCTTCTTTTTGGGATGTAAACATTGTCCTCAGACTATTTCAATCCTGGCAAGATAACCAATACCTCTCATGGAAAGAATCAACAGGAAAGCTAGCCATGCTTTTCTGCCTGACCTCTTGTAGACGGGTATCAGATGTGCGAACAGTAGAAATATCTTCTTGTATTTTCACGCTAATACTAGGGTGGTTCATTATCTGGCGTTCCTGGATCAACCTAAGTTGTGCGTGGGACGTTGTCTTAGGGCATATGAGAAAATGACAGAGAGTATCGTTCTCCCTGGTACCTCACAACTTTTTCTTTCATTAAAGAAACCTTTCAAAACGGTCTCGTCCACTACGATTGCATGTTGGGTGCGATGGATACTGCAGGAAGGTGGAATAGATACCACAAACTTTGGCAAACACTCCACAAGGGTTGCCAGGGCGTCAAAAGCTTTTTCATTAGGGAGTCGTCTGGAGGACATCCCCAGAGCAGCAGATTGGTCCTTGGATTCCACTTTTAAAGCTTTTTATTTCAAGCCTATCTCATGCATGACCTCGCTAGTGGTCGATAAGCTTTGAACTAGCTGCAATCCGAACCTCCGGTCCTGACATAGCATATAAAATTTCCGTGAAGGGAAGTTTCAATTCTATTAAGGACGCGGAGGCGAGGATTGTGCCCCCCAACTGGTCTTACCTATTTGTACCCTCCCTGGGTGTCTACGCTATCGGATGTTGGATAAGTATAACTGCCTTTCATAAGTTAATATGGCTGATGTTTGTTATTGACCAAGATACATTGATTTTCTCCTATGAGTTATGAGATGCTCTTTTGTACCACTTTTTTTTAATTAATGTATATATTTTGTTCTTATATGCACTGTGGTTGGACGTTCTGTTGGGTGTCCTATTTTTTATCTGATACTGTCTCGCTTGCCTTCGCAGGGTGGGATCAGAAGCAAGATTATTAATCGTAATGCAGGCTAACATCTGTTTCACCCGTACATGGAGATACAATGCACAATAGCAAGTAAGGCACTTCACTGGCTGCTGAGCAGTGAAGAAAGAGGAAGTGCTGTTCCTTGCTATTGTTTATATGGGACTGTCTCTATGGTTGTTGCTGTTGTTCTAATACAAAGACTCATCGGATTTGCAGTCTTTCTGTATTTGATATGTTGATAAGGCTGCTGAGCGGAAAATAAAGGAAGTGAACAGCATAATCCTAGCCTCCGTTTCCTTAATAGAATTGAAACTTTCCTTCACGACAGCTAAGACATTTTATATTCAATCCCACTTCAACAGATGTCAAAACATTGGAAATTGTGAAGGCCATCTGCCAAATCATGCAATACCATACCACATGCCACAGGGTTGGTCATGAGACCAATCAAGCCCTCCTCCTACAATCCACATGCTGTCAAAACAGTCAGTACAGCAACACAATAGTCCTAAATCAAGTAAAAGGATGAATGAAAATAACCTCTTAAACATTCTTAATTAAAACAAGTCACCCATGTTGTATTATATCAGAGTGGACTGTCACACTTCATCTGCAAATAGTAATCATTGTATGCCAAGCAATGTGAAATGTTAAAAATGTGTGACATGAATGATGTGGCATGATGTCATACTTTATAATAACAATAACTAAAGGGATTATTCCCTGACTTGACAATTCACGCCCATCTCTCCACTACTCCTTTGTGAGTGCAAGGCCAAGGCAAGAAGGGAGCATGGTCCCATGGCTGACCACCCAACAAGGAACATCACATGGCTTCGGAAGCGCATTATATCTCCTGCCACTACAGACCGCCAAGAAGAAATATCCTCTCCAAGTATCCACTCCATCCTCAAGACAACAGCAGCACAGCTGAACCCAGCACAGTCCTGTCGCCCCATCCATGCACCAGCATTGGGCCGGTTATATCCCTGAGTGCCCTGACCCCAACCTCCACTGTGGCCACCCCTGTACTCTCTTGAGCAGCATCCAGGCACATTGCACCATCTTTAGCAGCATGACAGGAGAGACATGTGGTCATAACACCTGCGTCTGAGGAACTTGCCCAATATGGTGGCACAGGGCCTGCTGTTGGGAGGGAGGTCCATGATTCAGTGAGTGATGTCACTGTCATGTATCAAAACCTGATGGGTTTGGCTGCATGGCAGGAGGTTGCCGCTGGATGAACTCATCAGCCTGCTCAAGGCACACAATAACATTCTGAAGCTGAAACTTGAGGTCAGGAGTGTGCAGAATAATTGCTGGCAGGTCACTTTCACACATTCACAGCAGCAGTGTGTGACCTGGAGTCTGCATTTCATGGGACCAACCACCATCCGCTACCACCCTATCTCCTCCAATATCGCAGGACAGAAGGGTCACAAAGACAAAAAATATGTTGTCTATTGCAGTCTCTGAGACACAACCCCTGTTGATGTCCTTGCACCCCTGGCGCTCTATTCAGAGGTCATCCTGGTGCCTGAGCTAATCCCAACACTGAATGACCCACCACCAAGAAGCGGGGCTAATGTCACCCATTCTAAGCACGGGTTTTGCCCAATCTGTACTCTGGGGACACATTTCCTTCACTACTCTGGACTTTGATGTCAGGATTCCAAACAGCTCTAAGCCCCTCCTCACAGAGGCATTCACCAGTACTCTCACCTCATCCTCTGAGAAATCTATCACGCCACAACCCCTTATATGAATATAAATAAAAATCACTCACATATTGTAAATAAACACATCATAATAACAAAAACTCTTGTATGTGGCCTTCCTTGTCTCACACTGATCTATCCGTAGCGAGTTATACTTACCTCGTTGTTAACTAGCAGACAAGAGCACAAGGAGTGTCCCCAGTGAAGCTCTGCTCAGGCCATTGAAGCACCCGTCACCAGATTCAGAGGGAAATACGCCAAACCCTGTGATATCAGTGTTTTGTGTTGACACACCAGGAAGTGCGATATCTTAAACGTGTTATAAACAGCAGGGCAGTAAAATATGCACTCCCACATAATTCACAAAATTGTCAGACTTGTAGACATGTATGTCAAGGCAGCATGAATTGAACAGCAAAAAAATCTGCACCCTTTTTTTGTCACATAAAGAAATGATTGCATGCCACAATTTGTGCAACGCCGAACTAAATCCATCAGCTTTCCGTGTTCAGTGACAAGCAAGGAAATACAGCATCCTGCGCAGCAATTAAACTTTTGCAAAATGAAATGGGAGGAATATGATGCCCAGCCCCGATATGTTTCAGAACACCCTGCATAAACAACATTTCGCATCTAAACACAGATTAGTACACAACACCATGGTTGGCCCAAACAAAACTAATACTGGATTTTAAAGCTGACATTGCCATAAAATATTACTGTATTCAAATCATATCTGCACTCCCTTACAGTCAGGCTATGGGGAGAGTCTGTGGAAGAAGGCAGATGATTGTCACAAACATTATTTTTTGCAGCCCTCACTCGGGTCAGTATCGCCCCAACACAAGGAGGAAGCTCTCTAATTCCCTGGGAATAGTGTAGCAATTAATAACATCACATAATGAGATTCATACGACCTGTCAGGTCCAAGTAACAACACCCCTGTAGCTTTGCAATCACATGACTGGAAGTTGGCATCCCACATCTCTATTCACTGTCACTGACTTAATTTCCATCCACCTGGCACTGCGGATATCTTCAATTTCAGTGTCTGTGCAACGGTTATACAATCCACAAATTATCTGATATTGGGGAAGAGGATGACAGGACGATCAGCCTGTAAAGTTACAGCAAAATAAAATGATCACAGCATGACACCATATGCTTGGTCTAGGTCCACTCTCTCCCTGCAACTCCGTCTCTTGCATCCAGATCCCGACCTCCACCGTAACCTTTCTCAGCCGTTTTTTTTCTTCTTAATTTTTCCCTGTTGTGCCACTGTTATTGTGTCCATCAGTGTCTTGCACTAATTCCACCACTGTTTTTATTTTCGTGTGCCTGCCTGTTCCTTTTGCCGTTCGCCGCTGCTTCCCCTGCAGCCCCCCCAGAATTCCCCCCGCTCCTGCCTCCCAGCCTCTCCTCCCTCCCACCTCCCCTACTTAATGGCGGCCGCTGCACAATCACGCAGCATGACGCGTGCAGCCCATCTGCGCCCGTCCGCGACCCGACCGCAGCCAGCGCCAGGAACCCTGGACCTCCCACTACCCATCGCTATAACACCACCAACCTCCTCGCACTCAACCCTGGAAGACTTAGAGAATGCCAACAGGCCTTGTCGAACTCGACCCACGGCCAGTTCTCCTGCCTCCACTGCCGCCAGACCCTCACCGCCACCCCGGCTTCCAACACCGCCAAAGCTAGCACCGGCAAAACCCTAAAATGCATCCTCCTCAACGTACGCTCTGCACACAAACACACCATAGAAATCTCGAACCTACTCGACTTTCTCTCGCCCGACATCGCCTTCTTCACAGAGACCTGGACCAACACATCCTCTGCCCCTGACATAATCACCACCATCCCAGACGGATGCAAGATCCAAAGGAATGACCGCCTCAACCACCCAGGAGGGGGCCTCGCCACCGCCCACAAAAGCACCCTCCGCCTCACCAAATTCAGAGAAACCTTCCCCTCCGCCGAACACCTGCACTTCCAGATCCAGACCACCCCCAAAGCCACACTCTGAGGAAGCCTCATCTACAGACCCCTCGGCCCCCGAACACCCTTCGCCACCACCATCACCGACTTCATCGCACCCCACACCATCGCCTCAACAAACTACATACTCATTGGAGACCTAAACTTCCACCTCGACAACCCCAGCAACCCCGACTCCACTATTCTTTGTGACAACCTCGCCAGCATCGGACTTAAACAACTCGTCAACACACTGACACACAGAGCAGGACACACCCTCGACCCCATCTTCGCTGCAGGAAACAGTCACACAACGCAACCGCCATGGACCGACCACCACTGTGTACACTTTGTCATCAACAAACCCAAGGCACCCAAACCAGCCCCACGCCCACCACGAAGGAACTGGAGCAAGGTTACCGACGAGCAACTCAACTCCACCCTCACCCGAGACAACCACACCTGGGCACCAGACGCAAACGACACAAATGACGCAGCCAGAGACCTCCACACCCGGATGTCCAACTGCGCAGACGAGCTCACCCGCTACGCAATCCTGACAGACAACACCCCAGGAAAGCCGCCTGGTTCACCACCCTTCTCCAAGAAGCCAGACGCACCTGCAGATGCCTTGAGAAGAACTGGAGAAACACCAAGACAACCGAAAACCACACCACCTACAAGGACGCCATGATGGACTACCACAACCAGAACAGAGCCACCAAGAGGAACTTCATCCACAACAAAATCCTGGTCAACTCCACTAACTCCAAGGAACTTTTCAGTGTCATTCAAGAATTCACCAACCCATGCAGCGAAGCTACAGACATCACCCCATCCCAAAACCTCTGCGACAAGCTTGGAACCTATTTCCACCTCAAGATCAAAAACCTCTACGACAACTTCATCGACCATCCACCAGGCGCCACAGACGGCGCCAGCCCCCCAGGAACACCAGCTAGCCCAATTCCACCATCTCTAACTTGAAACCAATCACGGCCGAAGAAACCGCCTCGACCATGAAAAGCATCCACTCGGGAGGCCCCCACCGACCCCTGCCCCCCTCACATCTACCACAGAGCCGCGGCCGCCATCGCACCCGAACTACAACACACCATCAACACCACTTTCAAAACAGACACCTTCCCTGACGACTGGAAGCGTGCAGAAGTCAGACCCCTGCTCAAGAAGCCCACAGCGGACACCACCGACCTCAAGAACTATCGGCCCTTCTCGCTCCTCCCCTTTGCAGCCAAAGTTGCAGAGAAAACAGTCAACTGACATGATTCATTGAAGAGAACGCCATCCTCGACCCGTCCCAATCCGGATTAGGAAGCAACCACAGCACAGAGACCACCCTACTCACTGCCACAGATGACATCCACACCCTCCTGGACCAAGGCAACTCCACAGACCTCATCCTACTCGACCTATCAGCGGCCTTCGACACCGTCTCCCACTGCACACTAGTCGCCAGACTTCATGACGTAAGCATAGAAGGAACAGCCCTGGACTGGATCCGATCATTCCTCACCGGAAGAAGCCAAAGGATCAAACGCCCACCCTTCCTCTCCGACCCCACCTGCAGAGTCCCACAGGGTTCATCACTGAGCCCCACCCTCTTCAACATCTACATGGCCCCCTCGCAGCCATCGTCTGACAACACGGCCTCAGCAGCGTATCCTACGCCGACAACACCCAGCTCATCCTCTCCCTCACCAACGACCCCACCACTGCCAAACTCAACTTCCAGAAAGGAATGCAAGATGTTGCAGTCCGGATTACCAACAGCTGCCGAAGCTCAAAACTGAGAAGACAGAAGTCCTCGTCCTCGGTACCACCCCTTCTGCATGGAACAGCACCTGGTGGCCGACCGCCCTTGGAAGCCCACCTACCCCGTCAGATCACGCCGTCACCTCCAGCTGCTTCAACACCCTCTGCATCCTCCGCAAGACCTGCAAGTGGATCCCCCCTGAGTCAAGGAAGACAGTCACCCACAAACTCATCACCAGCAGACTGGACGATGGAAACACACTCTACGCCAGCTTCAACAAGTCCCTACTCCGCAAACTCCAGACAATACAGAACAGCGCCGCCAGACTAGTCCTCGGCATCCCCCGACACGAACACATCAGCCAACACCTACGAAGTCACCACTGGCTCCCCGTGGAGAAAAGAGTCACTTTAAAAATCCTAACTCACTCCTACAAATGCCTACACAACAACAGACCCAAATACCTCAACGACAGAATCAACTTCCACGCTCCTACAAATGCCTACACAACAACAGACCCAAATACCTCAACGACAGAATCAACGTCCATGTACCCAAAAGAAACCTCTGATCTTCCAACCTCACACTGGCCGAAACCCTGTGCATCCACAGAGCCAGAGCAGGCAGAAGATCCTTCTCTCACATTGCAGCCAAGACCTGGAATGAGCTACCGGCAGACATCACACGCACCCCCTCCCTGAACACCTTCAGGAAGACCCTCAAGACCTGGCTCTTCGGCTAAACAGATCTGTGGACCCCTCAGCACCATGAGACCCTCACGGGTGAGTAGCGCGCTTACAATTCCCTGATTGATATAAAATATTAATTAGTTGTATTACATTAACACAAATAGACCACCTGCAAGTGTCAGTTCACTGCGGTACTCGTCTGGTGCATCCTCTTTTGAAAAAAACCCACATGACTCCCTTTTGTTCCTGTCTGAGGACAACAGTGATGTCCAGTATGGCACAGAGGTTGCAGTCTTTGAGGAAACGTAATATGTAATCCCTCTCCTGGTGTTGTTGGGTTATTAAAGGGTATCAATAGCCAGGATCTGCTGTGCTATCAGGAATCCTCTGAAACAACAATTTATATGGGGCATCAAGTGTCTGCAGACTCAATTCATCTATTATTTGTTCCCATAAACACTAATGTACAGCAACATATAGATAAGAAATGCTTTTCTTGGTGCAAGGTCTGCTGTCTGTTGTGGCACAATACTGTTGCAAGGCAACACAATCATGGGCGGATCAAGGGAACTTTGCGCCAACACTGATGATGAACTGATCAGCAGCTGAAACCAACAGCATATGGACTGAGCGAAATTGCTTGTGGCTGCAGTGCCAAAACTCCCAGTCAAGGGGCGGTACCAAATAGCACCACTCACATGTGGCATTCCTCCCAATCCATAGAATTGTGCCTTTATGTTGTTAATTGATGCCAAACCCACAGGAAAATATAATTCCTCATATATAGAAGCATCACTCCAAATAACTGGGCGGGGATAGTAGAAACATTTAGTTGTGACATGCCATTTGATAATACCGCAGCCTCTTGGAAAGAACTGGTAGCAAGGTAGCGCAACATGTTAGGGCCTTTGCAATGGGTGAGTTAGCTGTTGTCATATGAATGTCAGCTTCAAGTTGTGATTTCAACTGTTTCGTGAAGACATTATGGTGTTGCGGTCTGATTTGTTCTATGATGACTCTTTCCTACATGGTGCTGAGATCTCGATATGGCCAGTATACACATTCTTTAAGTATCCAGGGAATTTTTCTTCACCATTACTGTAGAGGATGCTGAAAGAGAAAATGAGAAAACATACTGAGGTCAACTCATGGTTATGCACATGTACCACGGGTAGAATAAAATCCAAACAGTATTTTTGTATGTGAGAACAGTATGAGAACACAACATGGAATGATGTAAAATACAAATTGGCCATCTGGTCCCAAGTACATGTAATTTCGCAACATTGCTTGGCAATGGATATTTTTGTGACATGCATGTCTTGGGCCAACATATTTAAACAGGCCTTGAAAGAGTTAGAGGGGACATCACGTCATATACTAAGTATCACACAATGGGTATAGTTTGATGTGATCTTGGCATGCCGCACAATGATGGATTGTAGTGCAGTCTTCAGAGGCATATCTCATTGTTTTACACATTTTACAATTCAAAATAACTAATGGTCATGTTCAGATGTCATAAATAATCACAAAACTACCGGTTACTACAATCCTTCAGTTTCAAGAATACAAAATATGCTATTCCTGTTCTACTGCGTAATCATGGGTAGACAGTGCACATGGCAGATAATTACTGATGGATTACTCTATGACAGTATTTATCCAACGCAAGAGCAGCAATTTATATTAAAGGTGTGATCCACCATCCATGGTGTTGCTGTGAAAAGGTGACCTGGTATATGCTGTCCACTAATTAAAGTGGGCACCATGTACCAGTCCACACAACTCTTATCATGTATGAGGTCAAAAGATAACCTTTAGAAAGCTATCCTAGTGGTAGCTGTGGAGAGCAGCCTTCAGGCCTAATCTTGAAGGAATGCAAAGCAACTTGTTTTACCAGCATATCACCTCCTGAATGACTAAATGAAAGGAGAACCACACAGTAGTTATATAAAAATATGTATTTATTAATATAATACTGTCTACTAACCTCTACACGAGATTAGAACATAAAGCACACAATACTGAATCAATACAACATTCGTAAGTAGCTCAATACACAGCGGGCTCCAGGTGAAAACCGAACCATATACTAAAAAAATGGTATAATAATCACAACTTGACTAGACACCGTGCCTAGAGCACGTAGAATCGCTGGGACCCCAAAGAACCCCCCAAGGTAGTGACACAGGGAGCCCACGGAGGACGGGTGCAGTGTGGAAACACGACTGCGTGCTTCGTACGACTCTATGGGAAAGTGGCGGTTGCAAAATTACAGTTTAAGGACACTTCTACGAGGACTTCAAGCAAACCCTTTGGAACTTAAGAGGTTCTACAGCCAACCCACCATTGAGTACCAAGGTACTCGTGTTACCTATCCCAGAGCAGCCGGGTGCATAGGGGTCAAGTGGAGTCGGAAACCTTTGTCGTTTTCAACGGAGGGCTGCAAGGAAGTACTGCTGCCAGGAAGGCGAAGAGTGTCCGGTGGGATCCAAGCATGGATTCTAGGTGAGAGGAACCTGAAAGCAGAGAGGACAGAGTCTGGGTTACTTCAGGTGACCAGGAGCTCAGTAGTCGAATGCCCACCGATGTCGGGTGCTTCAGTTGCGAAGAAGGGATGCTTGACTCTGCAGCCACGAGGAGCAGGAGACGTCGAGGACAACCAGGGTCCAGAGGTGAGCTGTCCCACAAAGGATTTTACATGCTGAGGGGTCAGCGTCCGGCTGGAGCACCAACTAGCCTTGGCAAATGCAACCCATGCAGGAAGAGCAAACAGGTTACGGTGTGGACCAGCAAGGTGCAGGGGACTCTCCAAACAATGGGGAGTCAGAGAAACCAGGGAAACCCAAGAACAAACAAGGTGACCCTCGCCAGGCCCCACAGGCCAATGAACCATGAGTTGTGAGGAGACCTCAAGCAAGTGTGCAAAGCACCAGCTCACAGAGCACTCAGTGCGAGGAAGCCGGATATCTTTGGTGCAAATATAACTCGGGCTCAGAACTACTCGGAGTCCAATGCACAAGCTCAGAAAATGCCAACAAGCATATGCATTTGCAAATGTACGCGATGCACAGGGGTTCGGGTTACACCGCCACCACGAGGGATACTGGTCTCAGAATTGCCGAGTGGTCAGATTAACCTCAGGGACCTTCAGAAACCCACATCCTGTGTTGCTGAAATCTTCAGAGTCCTCAGGAGCTTGGGAGAAGCAAACCGGTCAGATGCGCTTAGGTGCCTGCTTCTGCAGGGGAGTAACTCCTCTACTCCAAGGGAGATTCTTCTGTCGTCCAGCGTCGAGCAGACAAGGTACTTGGTTTCTTCTGAGCAGAATCTTGTCCAGGTAAAATCCAAAGTCCTGTAGCGAGGTATCCCACTTTATACCCAAGGGAAAGGGTTGGACAGATTCAGGGGACCCTCCTACGGGAGGGGCAGGACAGAGGGGTGGCTACATCCATGTCCTTTGTCGAGTTTCGCACCAGAGCAGGAGCCAATTGCTCCCAGAACTGATTTGAGCTGGACTATGCACTGGGACATCAAATGTGCCCCCAATGCAGACTTTCTGCCACTTTCAGAGTGCACCCACCCAGCCCAAATACACTAAATCCTGTCTGGGAGGCGGTCACACCTCCCTGTGACAGGATGCCTAGTGTCATGCCTTCCTCTGCTCGAGCTTGGCTCAGCAGCAGGAGAGCAGAATCGTATCTGTGGCTGGCAGCGTCCATTTTGTGCTGCCTGGGTCGAGAAAGCTGGGACCGGGTAGACTGGTGACCCACACATGTCCCCTTTGGAAGGGTGGAATCATACCTCCCACACCAGTAACTGGTGTGGAGGTATGATTCCCAGGTGTTTGACACCAAACACAACATGTTTCTAAGCAGCCGTTTTAAAGTTAGCATTTACCGCGAGGTTATAATGCACTTAGACCTATATGCCTGGCTGCATCACAGACAAACCTGAAGAATGGTCTCCGAAGGATGCAGAGGGGCTCTGCTCATGCAGGTGCACCCTCTCATGTAAGAGCCAGTTCCCAAGACCGATTCTCACTCGTGGGAGGCGACGTCAACCTAGTCATGGATGGGGAGACAGATAGATCAGGCCATCGCTTTAACTCAATGGGAGCGCTCTCCCCAGAGGGGAAGGAGTGGATGGCTCAAAGGGGACTGGTGGACTTGTGGCAGGAGGCGCACCCCCACAGCACGCACTACACGTTCTACTCGCATGTGCACCACACTTATGCCAGGCTAGACCACCTTATAGGATCCTTGGAGTTACAACTGCTTGTAAGGGACATGGATATTATCCCTGCCACCATATCGGACCACGACGCAGTGGTAGTAACTATTGATGTCCACCGGACAGAGACGGTGGGGGGTAGATGGCGACTGCGGGATGTCCTACTGCAACGGAAGGGGGTGGCCCAACGGATGCAAAAAAGCATCCCTGATTACCTCGCACTTAATGATACACCGGACACACCCTTGACAGCAGTTTGGGGGGCACTTAAGGCAGTAATAAGGGGGGAACTGATAGCCATCTCGGCGGCAGAAGCTAAAGAGCGTAGGGAAAAGCAGGAATCCTTAACAGCTCAAGTGGTCGAACTCGAGCAGGTGCACAGCCGCTTCCAGGGTGTGGAGGCAATTAAAGACTGCCAGGGCGCAACTCGCTGGCCTAGACCTCGATCGCGCAGAATATGCAGCCCTGCGGCTCCGCCATGTATACTATGTGGGGGGCGATAAAACGGGGCGTCTCCTCGCCAGTGCGCTTAGAGCTCGGGTCCAGCGGTCGATAATCACAACCCTTTACAACACCCGAGGAGAGAAATTGGACAGCGATGACCAGATAGCTGAGGCCTTTAGGGAGTTTTACGCATCGTTGTATAGCGCGGATCAGTCTCTTGACACAGATAGAGAGGCTTACCTGAGGGGGGCGTCAACGACGGCGCTCCATACAGCCGGGGCCGCTGCGTTGGACGCGCCTATCAGAATAGAGGAGGTGGTTGGGGCGATTTCTCGCCTTAAGCCCTTGAAGTTGCCTGGGCCGGACGGCTTCTCAACTGGCTTCTATAAAATGTTTTCCCCGGTGCTAGCACCTATTCTGACTCGACTTTTCAACTCATTCCAGGGGCCTGGTTCAATACCTTCTGATATGTTGGAAGCCGACATCATTGTACTACCCAAACCAGGTAAAGACGCCACCCAGTGCGCCGCTTATAGGCCTATTTCCCTACTTAATCTGGATCTTAAACTATTCACAGGGGTTCTAGCTTCCAGACTTGGACCACGGCTACCTGGCATCATCGAGCCGGACCAATCTGGTTTCATCCCCAACAGACAATGCAGTGATAATACCAAACGCCTTATGCACTTAATAGACAAAGCTCATTACCAGGGGATGGATGCCATGCTCCTGGCTTTAGACGCCGGGAAGGCGTTTGACAGGGTGGACTGGGGATTTTTGGATAAAACGATGGCACACTTTGGAATCGGGGATCGCTTCAGGGCATGGGTTGCCAGCTGTTATGATAAACCCAGAGCGACGATCCATGTCAATGGCATAGGCTCCAGGCCCTTCGACATCAGGAGAGGCCCTCGGCAGGGGTGTCCGCTTTCGCCCCTCCTCTTTGCGCTCTATGTAGAACCTCTGGTGCAGAGGATCCGAGATAATCCTGACATTACAGGCATCGCCTTTGGGGGGGAACATCATACCCTTAGCCTATACGCAGATGATATCCTGGCTGCACTGGACAAACCTAAACAGTCAGTGCCTGCCTTCTTGAGGGAGCTAGAGACCTTTGGGAGGGTATCTGGTTTTAAAATGAACAAGGAAGTCAATGCTCCTCCCTTTGGGCCGCACCACACACACAGTCAGCGATGCATCTTTGGAATACGGGGGTCTACAAATCCAGGCCTCAATCCCATACTTGGGGATATTCCTAACCCCATCCACCGAGCAGACGGTTACTCTGAATTACATGAATATCACCTCCCAGATACAGGGTGACCTAAGGAGATGGCAGAAACAATCCCTATCACTGCTTGGTCGTATCGCTGCGGTGAATATGTCTATATTACCCAAACTTCTTTATATCTTTCAGACCATCCCGGTGATCCCGCCCCTGGGCACCATTCAAAAGCTACAAGAAGCAGTGCAGCATTTCATATGGGCAGGGAAACGGCCACGTAAGCGCAGAGACCTCTCCTACCGACCTCCGGATGAGGGAGGCCTGGGGATCCCAAACCTACTACACTACTTTAAGGCAGCGCAATTGCGATACCTGGTAGAGTGGAGCCGACCCGAGTCGGAGAAGAGATGGCTCTTTCAAGACAGGGCGATGGCGCAAACATCGCTTTGGAAGATACCCTTCCTAAAGCGCCCTGATAGGCCGGCCTACCTCCAGAAGTCCCCCATAACTCGCACAGTGTTGCGGGTGTGGGACACAGTAGCGGTTCGGAGGGAGCTCACCACTTTTCCTTCACCGCTTACACCTTTATTCGATAATCCTGATTGTACTCCGGGATTTGAGAGGAGGGCATTTCAGCAGTGGCGAATGTCCCCATGTAGATCGGCAGGCCATTTGTTCGATCTTGAGGGCTTCATTCAACTCAGCGATTTATCACGGCATCACGGCATCACAGCTTCGCCACGGTATCAATATTTTCAAATTCGGCATTGGTTGACACAGCCCGAAATACGCCCTCTAGTCGGTAGAAAGCTGACAGATTTTGAAAAATGGCACCTTACTAGAGAGTCGGACCGAAAGCTGATCACTGACTTGTACAAGATGATCTGCCCGCTGGTCACTTCACGCCCCTCGGCCGGTCAGAAGCGCTGGGAAAGAGAGATGGGGAGAAGCCTCTCCGTAAAGGAATGGCAGGTTATATATTATAGGGCCAACAACACGGCCAGTAACATTGCCAGCAAGGAAACCGCGGTGAAGGTTGTTACTTACTGGTATTTGACTCCGATTAGGTTAAATAAGGGCAACCCTAGCCGTAGTCCAACTTGCTGGAGGGGATGTGATGAGGAGGGCACCTTGACCCATCTACTATGGGAATGTAGAGAAGTGACGGGTTACTGGACAGTAGTCCTTAATGACATTGACAAACATTTTTAAACCGAAATCCCCTGTTTCCCGCCTATACACTTCTAGGGCTGCCCAACGCACTGACATTTCCTTTGAAGTCTCTCAGGGGCGACAGATGGGTCTGGCCATGGGAGCGGCTGTCCAGCACATCATATCGCTCTGGGGAACACAAACTCGACCTACCCACACGGGTTGGCTGCATAGATTATGGTACACAGTGGGAATGGAACACATACAAGCAACTCTCACGCAGTCTACGGCATCCTTCCACACGGTCTGGCAACCTATCCTGTCACTCCTATCAACGGAATTTAATGAAGTCACCTGCCCAAAGTATCTCCGTCTCTTGCGTCTTACCGACACACTGACCTCCAGAGACACTCCTGGAAATTAGACAAAGGGTGGCTCTCCTGTGTGAGGGCTTCAATAGGTATGAAATGGCACACCGGTTGGGGAGGGGAGAGGATTTAAGGGGGAGGTTGTTCTTTCTTGGCATTTTGGGGCGGGATGAGCGAATAAGCAGTTGGGAACCTCGGCCCCGCCTACACCCATGGACACTCAAGACTCCGTCGAATTGCTGCTACAATTAGCAGTCACAGGGGGGTATTGGAAGGTGCCCGGGGTTCATCCGCACTGTACCTGCAGGGGAAAAGACGAGACTTGTAATGTATCTGCTTCTATGCCAAAACTTAATAAAACAAAGTTAAACCTACAAAACCTGATGTTTGTGTTGTCCATGAACTTTAAGTCACAACACGAGGTATTCAGTTATTGTGAGATATTTGGGTGTACCTTCACTGTTTGACTTGATGTATGTGTTTCCAGATGTAATAGCCTTTTGTTATTATTGTCAAAGGTGTGGGGGTTGGGAAAGAGTCAGTGTTCGACGTGTTACATCATTACATGTCATTTCACAACTTCTTTTTTCCGTTTTGACATAAACGCTGGTAGCATGTGCCCGTCATAAGTCCTACTATGTCAATCAAGATATATCCTTCAACAGAAATTCATTTTCAGGTAGGTACATGCCACATATGCCAGGGAGGGCACGTTATGCATTTGTCAACATAACAGACTGACGTAGCACGTGTTATTCAGTGGAACCCCCTAGGTTATGGTTGGTAACACATCTTTATGATGATGGGCAACTATAAAGCTCGGTAAAGAGGTTAAGAAATGTGCTTTTGTGTAAGCAAACATTTACAGTTCTAATGGCGCCTGGGTCGGGCACACTGGATGGGTACATTAAAAATAAATGGTGATCGAATCATTTAGTAGGCACGTGCATGCTTGGAGACACAAACGCGCGCATTTGTCATCACGCATCAGGCATCTGATCAACAACATATGAAAAGTTGCTAAAAAAATAGTCTGCATTTTGTGTTCGGATTAGTTTGTCAGACGCACAAAACAGTAACAATTTTGGATATTTGGTGAACAAAGAACCACGTGCTCCTGCTTTTTATTCAGCATATATAAGTGGAGCACGGTCTGTAAAACGCATTTTATATCGACAGAATGAACACATCGATGCTGGAATTTACTGTTCAATATCCGGTTTAATTGTATGAAAATGATCAACAGAAAATGGTCTGCAGTGTGTCTTATTTTCCTGACGGTGACGCACAGTGTTTAAATTCGTGTCATTGTTTCAAAGGTTACCCTGCGTACGGCGGCATTGTTTGCGCACCTCGGGTCTGTGGTGTGGGTGAGTCCGTCCTTGTCGCGGCGGGTGGCGTCGGCGGAGGTGTCCGCGGAAAATCAGAAGACGCAAGGACTTTGCTTTCTTCTCGAAGAATGTGGTGTATTTTTAGAGCGAGGGAAGCGCGAGGCTGACAGCTCGGGAGCCGCACAGGCAGGGTGTGAACACAAAGCGCCGTCACCCCCCTCCCGTCCGCCTGCCTGCGCGAGGCTGCTGCGCACAGAGGCGCGAGATGGCCTCGTGGCTGAAGGGGACCTCTTCTTATTTGGAAGGTGACTCTTTATATAGGGCTGAGAAGACCCAGAGAGAAGTCGTGACTCGAAGCGCTATACAGAGATAGTACATAAGAAATCATATTCAGAATTTATGCAAATGGGGGCACCTGAAGCTGCAATCTATAAAACATCCTCCTCTCTAATTCCCCCATATAACGTAGTTGGTTCTATTGTGAAGCGCTCTGACACCTTTGGGTAAAGTCTGCGCTATATAAAAATACATTAAATAAATAAATAAATACATTCTCACCAAACTGTCATTTAAATTCTGATTAAACCTATATATTACTGGAGTCCAAGTCTTCTCCGCCACAGTCCTGAAAAAAAGATAAGCTTTGTTTTCCCGCCATTGAATATTTCTGACAAAGCAAAATAATAAAACTTAAAATCCACCTTATCTTCCTGTAGTGATTTTTATTGTTGACCCCACCCCCATGCCAAGGACAGGAAGTAAATCCCCTTCATTCCCCAAACACTTCCTGATATTAGAGAGTTTCACCACCTCCCTAAAACCATGTGACCAGGGCCGGCTTTAGGGCTGTGCGACTGGTGCGGCCGCACTGGGCGCTGACCTGGGGAAGGGGCGCTGACCTCATTGAGGTGTGGAGATTAGCAGTAACTTACAATTTAAAAACGCCTTCTGCAGAGTTCCTTATACATCCAACTTTCAGGTAGCAATAAAAATATCAAGAAAACTCTTGTGATTATTGTTCCTGATAGAGAGTAAGTTATGTCTAGTAGCATAAAGAAATGCAGAGGGTTAAAATGCCTGCTGCAAAGAACATGTACCGTGCAGATCACAGATCTGTATTTTAGGTGGATAGCTGGGTGGATTACTGCTGTCACAGAGATCCTTTCGTCACTGCAGTCCATAAGATACAACCCTAACATAGAACAGCAACGTTTACGAACTGTCATCAAAGAGCTGCATGCAAACTGCAGAAAATAGTTAGGACGTTATGTTTTTTTCTCCAGTCTTTCATTTTCTATTCCTTATGTTGCTAAAAAAGGTTTAGTTTGGGTAGATATACATTATTAGTAAAGCCAGTCTTTACCAGTGCTTTAAAAGAAATAAAATGTATGCAAGAGAGGTAGGCTATGGAGAGATGAGGCTCACTTTTACCCGTTGGTAGTCAGGGGATCCGAGGAGGAGGTTATGAGGGGGGTGCCAAAACGGATTGTTGTACCAGGCGCCACCAGCGCTAAAGCCGGTCCTGCATGTGGCAACTGATCAAAGGGTCCAGGGCCGACTCTACGGCAGTGCGCCTAGCGCAGCCACACCTGGTGCTGACCTGGGCGGTTGGTGTGAACTGTATTAGAAATAATCTATGGGTTTAAAAGCACACGCTGAAGAGTTCCTTGTATTTCAGACAGCTTTAAGGCAACAATAAAAATGCCAATATAACTATGTTCATTATTGTTCCTGCTGGAAAGAGATGAGTTTTGACTAGTGGCAGTTCTGACTCATCATAAAGTAGGGGAGAGGGCTAATATGCCTGTTGCAAGGAACATGTATCATCCAGATCACAGAACTGTATCTTATGTGGATAGCTCAGTGGGTTACTGTTTTTGCCAAATACATCCTTTTGTTACTTGCAGTTCGTAAGTAGGCCTGGGCGCAGTACTACGCTAAGCTCGTGTAGTTTGTGTAGTGTGCACTACTATGTGCTACGCGAATTGCACGTCGCACAGTGCAAAAACGCGTAGCATAGCGGGCATTTTTTTGCTTGCTCGTGGTCCTCAACGTCAAGTTGGCGACCGCGAGCGAGCAAAATGACATCTTGGCGAGACTTTTTTCTCGTTCGCGATCAGCAACATCAGGTTGCCGATCGCGAGCGTGGAAAATAAACCCCCCGGCAAGATTCTTAATGCGGGGAGGTCAGGTTTCTCATTGCAAGTGGTCGTGTATGCTCGTGACCGCTCGCGATGAGAAACTACCAGTCCGCATTGAGAAAGCTGCCGCTCGAGTGCAAATCTACTCGAGCGGCAGAAAACGAGCGCTTGCACTGTGCAAGATGCCGTTTGCAATGATTGCACAGTGCGGACAAGCATCCGGCACTGTGCAATCAGTGCGATCAGCATTTTCCCTACCGTACTACACAGTTCACGTAGCTCGCGAAGTGCACTTCGCGTAGCTACGCGTAGCGCTACTATGCAAACTACGCCCAGGGTTATTCGTAAGTTAAAATCCTAATATAGCACAGTCACCTATTAACTCTCACCAAACAGCTGCATGCAAACTGCATGGTATAAGTTAGAACAAATTGTTTTTGCCCCAGTCTTTCATTATCCTAATGTATCTGAAAAAGAGTTTGGGTAGAAATACAATCTTATCAGTAAAGCAAACTCCAACCACTGTGGTACTTTTTAAATCAGAGTTTGTACATCTTCAGACTAAATACTCTTAAAATCTACTACCCACCATTATGGATGACGTGATTCCTAGCCTTTGAAATCCACATTGTCTTGCGTGACATTTCCTATAGACTGCTTTACACACTTTTATGATTACTTGTCCCTGTATAATGTGTGTGATATTAGGGGCTCTGACTCCCTACACTGGGATGAGTAGAACTATAAAACAAATTAAATGCATATGAGAGAGGAGCTATGGCTGCATGAAGGACACTGTTGGAGGGTGGTAATAAGGGAATCCGTGGTCATTGCAGGGGGGCCGCCAAAAAGATTTTCACACCAGACATTACCAGCGCTGAAGCCAGCCCTGGGAGTGGTGGCTGGGATCTTTAGGACTGTGGCGAGAGAGACTTGAACTCAGCGTAATGAAGGTTACAGGTAAGAAACGTGGTCATTGCTTCTTCGCCATTCGTCTGCACCACAGTCCTAAGCAAGTAGAGTTATACCCAAGCCAAGATGAGTTGTCACAGCAGAAACCTCTAGACACCACAGAAGTATGCAGAGTTTAATTAAGTAATAAAAAATTACAAATTATAGAACAATAGCACTCCGAACGTGTGATGCAAATTCAATTGAGTACCTCCCACCCACTCACCTATAAGTGATAGTGTCTCACAAATGTGTGAGGGATACAGATATCTTTTATGGAAGCCTTTTTAAATGCTGCCCATGAAGTGGACATACCCTTTGTCGACCGCCCCCGGACAATGTCCGGCAATTGAACCATGTTAGATTGAAAGGCTAAGGTTATTGCAAAACAGATTCATTAGCTCAGGGTCAATGAATACATTTGTTTTCCTTGTCCTGGGGCCCCAACAGTCACAAATAAAAAATACGTCTTTTGGGAAGCGGCAGTCCTTTCAATGTAAATAGGTAACACTCTTACATCCAAAGACTATAACTTTTGGTCAATCTCAGAAGATGGTTCAGGTTAAAAGGATGAGAAAACCTAGAGAGTGAAGGGAATTTACTACCTGTCCCTCGCATGGGGGTGGGTGTCAATGAGGCATATCACTACCCATAGATACCAGTGAGAGCGCGCAGCAACGTGAATTACAATCTCTCACCTGATGAATCTTTCTATGTTGGTTGAGACGCAAAGGGAGTTAGCAATAATAAAACTATTCAACTTTCGTGAAGCCCATTCGGCCCCACAATAAGGATCAGGAATCAGTAATTTAAATTAAGTAGTTTTATTGCCAATTAATGATCAGACCAGTATATATGCATATCAAAAGAATATTAAAAAGATACAGAATTACAGCTGGCAAGCTGAAGTATCACAATAGGTTCAGTATAAGTAGTATAAGATATGAAAAAAATCACAGCCACAGCAATACAAAGCTAACACATAGGAATAGGTGTTCCTTAAATAGAGTTTGATTCTCTCTCCTAAACGTAAGTTCTAAAGTCATCTAATCAAGGCTTTAAGTTTAGAATAAGGATGGTTCATACCATAAAGTCTCAAGGAAATTCAGAAGTGCGAGAAGGTGTCAGTATAGTATGGGATGGGGTAATGGAAGGCTCAAATGCTGATGACAGAGTGTATCTTGCAAGGAAATACTCAGTTGACCATTTGGTTAGCTATTTGGAAGCAGACAAGACCATTCCGTATCTGTCCCAGGTTCTGGATACCCTGTAGCAAGTATTCACATTGAACTAATTTGAATAAAAGATTTGTAGTGACACATAATTTTTGTGTGGACTTAATCTATATAAACATTTCTATTTAAGCTGTTTTATAACAGAAATTTTCTTCCCTTGATTACATCAATATAAAGAGAGATTCTTTCGTATCTTGTGGTGTATTTTGATTCAGCCAAACCAAATTCTATTTTTCTTAGATAACAGTTATACAATCTAAGACATTCGGCAAAAATGTGAGTGATAAAAGGTTTTTGTTTGAAGGAAAGAGAAATCAAAATAAATATATATAAATATATATAAGCCTCAAGTGAAAGAAAACCAAAGCCGAACCAGAAGGAAACACAGTAATGAATGGTGTGAACATATGCGGTATATTGGTTAGTTCATCCAAAAGACAGCCAATTAAATTCAATACAATGGAAAACACAGAGATATTTACCAGTGTGCCACCTATACAAAAGTACAGTCAGTCTTTATAAATGTGTCGACTGAGTTTCGACCCTCAATCCAATTCTAGGATCTCATCAGGACAGTAATAACCTGGGGATGGCTGATTGTAGGAGGTCCTATCTGCTCTGTTGGGGACCACTGTGGGTATGGTAACCAGGATAAATAGCAGGCCCAGATGTGAAGTACACTGGTGGGACAAGATAAGTCAGGGAGGTGCCAGCTGGTGCCAACTCAGAGGGGCATGGTATCCCTTGTTGCTTTTGTTAGGGTTTCACAAAATTGAGCCAAAGACGGGCATTTGCTTGATGATACGTGGCCCATATTAGGGACTTGGAGTGTTCAATTTTTGAGTGACTGCTCTTCAGATCAGAGATGCGGGTCATTTGTGGACTATCATTCTCCAGCTTTGAATAGGAATTGATCCTGGTTGGAGAATATCTGTTCTTAGAAAAAGAATCTTGGAAAATAATTGTCATTGTTTTTGCGACTTAAAATTAAATATTTTTTATTCACCTCCTTTTAGATTGTATCTCTTTCTGTGTGAGCAGAAAAGGAACCATTGTCCAATCTTTAGGAAGTATGTTGTTAGAACACGTAGTGATGCACAACAAAGCACTAGACATTGCAATTGTTATCGCAAACTATATTCAGCTTATATAACAATTAATTTTAACAGACTTTTGTGATTTTAAGGCTGAAATACCATGAGATGTGTATTGGTTTATACTCTTTTGATCCATATTCCAATATTGTAATTTTCGACATATGTTAAAAAATTATGTGTTGAAAGAATCAATCAAATTTATAAAATCGATAATTTAGTCAATTTCCTGGAGCTTTTCTTTAAAAAAAATCTTTTTCAATTAATTGGAATACTAGCAATTTGTGTATAATGTTTGTGTGGAACAGATGTTTGTTTTAAAATTGTATTTAAATTATTAAGACTTATTGGAAATAAATACTATTCTTAGAACTAAGATCAAGGCTGGAGATCAACTAAGATCTGCTCTTGTAGCATAGGCAGGAGAAAGGCTGACTGGATTGTCACATTAAGAGCCAACAAATGAATCGATTAAGTGACTGCTTGACAGCATTGACTGCACACCTTAATTTACTGTAGAGCTTCCAGATATTCCAGCTCTGATATCCACACACAAAGGGGCACTACACCGTAATCCTGTATAGGAGCACTGCTTTAGTTATAATGATAGGTCTACAATTCTTTACAAATGGAGGTGCACCAAACATAATGAAAAGAAGTCCAAATTATTTCTTTTCTTTTCGTCTTTATTTCAAATTCAGTATTGTTGCCAACGCGTTTCATTCCTTAAAACACAGAGGTTCATGGAACTTCATCAGGGCTGTGAAGTAACACACAAAAAACATATATAAGACAATATATAAAATTGACAGACAAGACTCATGTTTAAAATTACAGAACAACGTTGAACGAAGATGACAAAAAATCACAAATCTAACGGACCCAACATTATACAAATTAATAATTTTGACATAAACTTCACATATTAAAACACAAAACTTATACAATTTTACATCTAATATATACAAAACAAATCTCTACATTAAGAATATAAACACACATTTGAAGATCACTACGAAAAAAACTATCATCCCAAAAATTCATACACATTTTTTTTTTCTTTACAAAAGTTTAAGATTCAATTATTATGTGATCGTGAGAGAAAAATAAAAATATTGGAAGAAAGAACATTGATAGAAGGAAATGCATTGAAGGGAAAAAAAGAAAAAAAGCCAAAGATTCAAGAAAAGGTCTACTCTTAGGGGCCTATTAGGATGGCGGGCGGACCTAGCGGTGCTGGGACTGGGTGCCAGTGGTGCGGCGGTCCCGCACCGGCAATTAGGATGCCACCGCCATGGTGGCATCCCGCATACATTGCATTGTGGTGGGCGGTGCTGGAAGCAGCACCCGCCACAATGCAATATATGCATGTCGCGCATTTGCATGCACAATGTGTCGGAAAAGTATTCGTCAATGGTCTTCAATCAATCAGATATTTGTAAAGCGCACTACATACTCGCAAGGGTCTCATGGCGCTGGTGGGTGTGGGGGGCTGCTACTGATCGAACAGCCAGGTCTTGAGTGTTCTCCTGAATGTCAGCAGGTCTTGGGTCTGTCGTAGGCTCAGTGGGAGGGTGTTCTATGTTTTGGCGGCGAGGTGGGAGAAGGATCTCCATCCGGTGGTAGTTCTTCGGATGCGCGGAATGGTGGCTAGTGAGAGGTCGGCGGAGAGTAGCTGGCGGTTGGGGATGTAGAAGGAGAGACGGCTGTTGAGGTAGGCAGGGCCGGTCTTGTGGAGTGCCTTGTGTGCGTGGATGAGGAGCTTGAAGGATATCCTCTTGTTGACGGGGAGCCAGTGCAGGTTTCTCAGGTGGGGGTGATGTGGCTGCGGCATGGTACGTCGAGGATCAGTCGTTATGGATGCGTTGCAGTCGTTTGATGAGCTTGGTCGGGGCTCCCGCGTAGGGGGCATTTCCGTAGTCGAGTCTGCTGCTGACGAGTGCCTGGGTGACTGTCTTTCTTGTATCTGTTGGGATCCATTTGTAGATCTTGCGGAGCATGCGGAGGATGTTGAAGCAGGAGGAGGAGACGGCGTTGACTTACTTGGTCATTGAGAGCGTTGAGTCTAGGATGATTCCCAGGTTGCGTGCGTGGTCTGTGGGTGTCGGGGCTGTCCCCAGTGCTGTAGTCCACCAGGAGTCGTCCCAGGCTGAAGGGTTGGAGCCGAGGATGAGAACCTCCGTCTTGTCCGAGTTCAGCTTCAGGCGGCTGGCCCTCATCCAGTCAGCGACGGCCTTCATTCCTTCGTGGAGGTTGGCTTTGGCGGTGATGGGGTCCTTGGTGAGGGAGAGGATCAGTTGAGTGTCGTTCGCGTAGGAGATTATGTTGAGGTCGTGCTGTCGGGCGACGTGTGCGAGCGGGGTCATGTAGATGTTGAACAGTGTCGGGCTGAGGGAGGAGCCTTGGGGTACGCCGCAGATGATCTCGGAGGCTTCAGATTGGAATGGGGGGAGGCGGATGCACTGGGTTCTGCCTGAGAGGAAGGATGTGGTCCATTCCAGAGCCTTGTCTCGGATCCCTGCGGCGTGGAGGCGTGCACATAGTGTGCGGTGGCAGACGGTGTCGAAGGCGGCAGAGAGGTCTAGGAGGATGAGTGATGCGGTCTCACCGTTGTCCAGCAGGGTCCTGATGTCGTCGGTGGCGGCGATGAGGGCGGTCCCAGTGCTGTGGTTGCTGCAGAACCCTGACTGAGAATGGTCCAGGATTCTGTTTTCTTCGAGGTATCGGGTTAGCTGTTTATTGACGATCTTCTCGATGACTTTGGCCGGGAACGGAAGCAGGGAGATGGGCTGGAAGTTCTTGAGGTCTCTTGGGTCTGCCTTGGGTTTTTTGAGTAGAGCGTTGATCTTGGCATGTTTCCAGCTCTCTGGGAAGGTCGCGGTCTCGAGGGAGAGGTTGATGACGTTGCGTAGGTGGGGTGCGATGGAGCTGCTTGCTTTGTTGAAGAGTAAGAGCTTTATGGATCTTGGGGTTATGGAGGTACCAAGGATTAATCGGGGCCAGCCTTCCCGCTCCCCCCACACTTACAATCAGGTGAATCCAAATGGGCGAGTGATCAGAGATACCTCTAGCTAAGTGTTTAATTTCGTTAATATGTTGTGCAGCTGGTACAAGACAATAGTCCAAGCGGGAGAGACTGTTGTGTGCCCCTGAGTGAAAGGTGTGTTGTATTTGGTCCGGATGGTATACCCTCCAGCCATTGACCAGTCCCATCGCATCAAGGAAGTCCGGTAATCAACGGGCCGATGGACTCACTTCCCGAGGGGGATACCTGTCCAATGTACCCAATACCACTGCATTAAAGTCCCCCCCAGGACAAAAAGGATGTCTGGAATGGTAAGTAGGGTTGCACCTAGGTCAGCGAATGTTGTGCCCTGTAACCCTGGGGGAACATAGACCGACATAAAGGTAATTAGCCGGCCCTCCCACATCCCAGATATACCAACATATCTTCCCCTGTCGTCCACCCATGTGGAGCCAATCGCCAGTGGAAAATTATTCCTTGTCATGATGCCCACACCCCGGGAACCCGAGGTGAAACCCAAATGCACAACCAACTTATAACCCCCCCTGTTCATTGCTTTGCATAAATTCCCAACCAAATGCGTCTCTTGGAGGAGGATTATATCTGGCGAGTGTCTCTTAATGTATTGGAGAACCACACTTGTTTTAATTTTGTCTCCTAACCCATTGACGTTCCAGCTCAAAATCTTTACGTTTTTATCCCCCATCATGCCTGTAATGCAACTCGTAGATCCAGGAATCCCCAGCTTGTATTTGTCTAGTAACTCTTCCGCGGATGCACCCACACATCTCACCGATGGAGCAAATATAACAAACAACAAAAAAACAAAATACCCCAACCCAACAACCCCCCACCCCGCTGCCCTGCACTCTGGGCTTAAAACTGCCCATCAGAAACTTGCAGGGTTCCTGTCGCCCTAAAAAGAAAATTCAAAGAAAGAAGAGAAGGGGAAATAGTGCGCTCCATGTCCCTACCCCATATCATGTCAAACGTAACACCCCCGGCAAACAATTGACTTGAGAAGTATTTAGGATCACCAACTCCCACAAAGAAACTCAAATATCCCACTTACCCCATCCCACCCCACAGCAAACACACCTTTACTCAAAGCATGGCCGCCGTCCTCAAAGTTTCTATTTCAAGCAGGTCAGGTGCCTGCATGTTCCCCAGCACCACGGTCCGCCGGGCTCGTTGCTCCTCGATGTTCTATCCACTCTGCCACTGCTTCTGGCTGATCGAAGAACCACGCTCTTCCCTCCGCCTCGACCTGAAAACGCGCCGGAAACAGCATTAAATATTTCACGCCCCTCTCTCTCAGGTCTTGTTTCACAGAGAGGAAGGACCTCCGTTGCTTCTGTACTCTCTGCGTGAAGTCCGGAAAAAAGGAAATGTCTGCGTTTTCGTAGCGAAGTGGGGCCCCCGGTCTGGAGTTTTGGAGAATAACATCCCTGTCCCGATAGTTCAAAACCCGAGCTCACATGGGCCGCAGGGGAGCAAAAAATTTACTAAGGCCTTTGGGCTGTAAGTGTTTGAGGATAAGTTCTTCGACGAACAGGTCCGGGGCTTGTCCCTCCGATTTCTCCGGAATCCCTAGGATGCGAAGGTTGTTACGCCGGAGCCGGCCTTCATAATCATCCAGCTTCAGATCAACGGATTTGCGAGAGTCTTGGAGCTCGCGAACCTCCCTGTGCAGTTGCATGACATCTCCAACGAGACTGGAGGTCGTTATTTCAACTTGTTTGACTTTTTCGTTTAGCTTTCCTAGGTCAGCCCTAATAAGATTGATGTCAATCGCCATGCTGTCCATTTTTTGCTCCATTTTCACTCTGGTAATAGCCTCCAGAACGTCCTCGAGAGATAGTTTCTGCCCCTCCTCCTCCGGGTTACCCTGGGCGGCCTCTCCGGACAGCCTTTGCCGCTGGGCGTCCTTGGTAACCGTGTACCGATCCAGTTTGTTGGTCTGGACCAGCTTCGCTCCACGGGACCCGGAACCCTTGACGCGATCCATTACGGGGCCCAATACACACTTTCAACTGGACTGGAGCGTGCAGGGCAGGCAGATACACCAGACCTCGGCAGTGCCCACCAACGGGGACAGTTCGTCAGAGTATCGAGAGCCAAGGTGCGGGCCCCAAAAAAGTCAAAAGACAAGTCCTTGTCTCCCAGAAAGATGGGTCCTTTGATTCAGTTCTGGGTAGTTGCAGCGATCTCGGGGAACCACCCTTAAACTAGATGTGAGCTCAGGAGAGATTATTTAACAATGGCGTATCCTCCGCTGATCACCTGGATAATACGTCCCAGCACCTTTATCATTCAAGCTGTCCTGGACTTAGGGGAAGTCCTTGGCACCCAAAGAGATGGGTCCTTGAGTCAGGTTTGGGTAGTTGCAGTGAACTCAGGGACCCACCCCTAAACCAGATGCGAGCTCAGGAAAGGTAGTCTATCTTTGGAACCGATGGCGTATCCTCCGCTTATCACCTGGCTAATGTGTCGCAGCACCTGTATCCTTCAAACTGTCCTGAACGTAGGGGAAGCTGCAGGGGATTATATGGTCCCTATTGGCCCCTTTTGAGCCCCCAGGGTAGCACCTCAGCACCAGTACACGGGAAGACCAGGGTCAACAAAGTTCAAATCACCCTGGATATGCTGCTGAAAATGCACTGGGAAAGCAAGCGGAAGGAATAATGTCCCCAGTATAAGCGCCCATCTGCCATTAGCTGAGTCACCACAGGTGCGCTCCAAATCACCCCTGCACCCCCCCGCCTCACCAGGTTGCAGCGTAGTAATCGGATAACCGCCGCCGCCGCCGATCAACAATGCTGCTCCACAGCACCGTCACAGTAAATCCCAGCGGCCAGAAAGTAGCAACGCTCACCAGCTCTCCACTTTGATGTCTCCCGGGGGAGGGGGGGGACGCACCAGTGCCCCGATGTGCAAATACAGGCGCCACGGGGTCGCCGCCGATCCAGGCACCCCGTGGACAGCAGCCCTCGCCCGGACGTGTGGCACAGTTCAAGGTAGGAAGGGAAGTTCACTTTGTTAGGAGCACGCCACCGCCATGAACCAATTCCCGGCGGACGCGCTCCGTATTGCCGCTGTCTGTTGCTGAGTCACGGCCCCTGGTCCCAAGCCTGAATCGTTGATCGCTGCTAACACCCCGGGTCCAGGATGCCCCCCTGCAGCTCCGTTCCCTGGTATTGCGGTGCCACAGCCAGTCACACAACGCCACCGAGCGAAGCAATCAGGCAGGTCAGGGTCCGTTTACATCGTCTCTGGCTACTGTGGGTCCCGGCTTCTAGGTCCTCAGCAGGCCGCAACACAGCGGGCACGATATCTCCACCGTATGACTTGCTACATGAGCAGGGGTAGGCAGGTTGGGAACCGCTACAGCTCCAGTCTCAGAAGCCGCTGTCAGGTGACACTGATGTGCCCTCAGGATAGACGCGGGGCAGGGACCACCACGGAGCTAAGACACTACACGGCCATCTTCAATCCGCACTCGGCCATGCCCCCCATGTTTTGTATATATTAGATGGAAAATTGTATAAGTTTTGTGTTTTAATATGTGAAGTTTATGTCAAAATTATTAATTTGTATAATGTTGGGTCCGTTAGATTTGTGATTTTTTGTCATCTTCATTCAACGTTGTTCTGTAGTTTTAAACAGGAGTCTTGTCTGTCAATTTTATATATTGTCTTATATATGTTTTTTGTGTGTTACTTCACAGCCCTGATGAAGTTCCATGAATCTCTGTGTTTTAAGGAACGAAATGCGTTGGCTGTCATTTTGCAACAATACTGAATTTGAAATAAAGACGAAAAGAAAAGAAATAATCTGGACTTCTTTTCATTATGTTTGGTGCACCTCCATTTGTAAAAAAAATTCAAATGAATCTGTGAACAGAGGCACTAAAAGGTGACAGGTGCCGGAGTACTGTGCACAACCAGTCTGACACGGCAGCAGAAAAACAGTGACGTGCAAATCAATTCGTCCGTCACCTTGTTTTCAATTCTATTTATAGGTCTACAATTCTCTCTGCTACCATACAGAGCAATGGCAATATTTTGTAACATGAAATCCCACAGGGATGCCAGATAGCCCATGGCATCAGAGACCCATTTATCAGTGCTCTGTATTTTGTCAGGCCCATAAGGGTGTTACTCATCTGGTCCAGGTTTTGCTTTACCTTCCTGCCTTAGTGTTTCTCTCTTTATAAAATCAGGACTACATGTCCTAAAAGGAACGAGAAGTCTTCACTAATTGAGCTACTCACATGGTGCCCTGGGAAACTTAAGAGTGCTGCTCTCTCCAGCCCAAAGACTTTGGCCAACAGTATTTACTTTGCTGGGACAGGTAGTTACTCTGTTTTCTTTAGAAGTATGGTCTACAAGTCCCAGCATGCAAGATGCTAGATCCGTATAAAGCTGTTACTAATGACATGGTGCTACCCCATTGTTTAGCAATCTAATTTGGTGTGTGTTTCTTGAAAACAAAACACCTTTGCAGATTGGGCACATCAAACATGGTACTTGACAAAGCTGCAGTGCCTATAGTGGAGCCGTCGTAGTGCTGGGCAAAGGTCTCTAAAGGTAGCAGGCAGTCCTAAGTGACCAAAGGCATACCCAGACGGGAGTCCCTTGCTCACTATGACACCGGGCACAAGCTACGCCTCACTAAAGAGGCCAAAAATAGGCAGAAACTGCTCAAGGGTTTCTTGTGCTCCCTTCTGGAGGACGCCTCGCCCGGTAGTTTGGGATGAACTGTTTCCTTGAGGAGCAGAGTTAGTACTTGTAGTAAGGTAGGATCTGCTTTTATGGTTACCCCCACTTTTTTGCTATGCTGTTTCTGACTAGTCTGACTGGGATCCTGCTAATCAGGACCCCAGTCTCTGTGTTTTCTCCCCTAAATTGGTATGGTAAGTACTTAGGTACATCCCAAATTGGACACTGGTGTATCCTTATCAGTCCCTAGTAAATGGTACTGAGGTACCCAGGGCATAGACACACCATGGGTCCCCCATGGATTGAAGCATGTATTATGCCACCCATGAGGGACCACTCAAACTGTAACTACAGGCCTGCCATTGCAGCCTGTGTCAGCTGGTGCTAGCACCACTTACGAAAGATATAGGTTTCCCTATATCTAAGATCACTGCACTTAAATATGATAAGTCACCCCTAGAGCAGGCCTTTTCAATCCTGAAGGCAGGGTGCTTTGGTTCTAAGTGTGAGGGTGCCCCTGCATGAGCAGGACACCCCTACAGCCTTCAGAGTCCATTCTCCTGGGCTGTAACTGCATCAGCCATTACGATACATAGAGTGGCCATGCGTCATTACGCGATGACCATCTCTAAACTGGCTGTTACGAACCTTATCATGTTTTGTATCAAACATGTTGGAATCATACCCCGACTCAGTAAACGGTGTGGAGGGTAGGATTCCATGCACTGTAAAGCTCCTCTGGGGGATCTTCAGTTCTCCTTGCACCAGTCTTCCAGACCAGGGACAGCACAACATGGATGCTGCCGGCCAGAGACAGGATTCTGCCCTCCAGATGCTAAGCCAGGCTCGAGCAGGTGAAGGCGGAACAATAGGTATCTTGTCACACTGAGGTGTGACCACCTCCCAGACAGGGTTTAGGGAATTAGGACAGGGTGGGGGTGCTGGTTAGCGCTACTCAGTCTACTTGATGAGCACGCTTGGAGCCCTCCTTGCATAGTCCAGTTCAAACCAGCTCGGGGAGCCGTTGGCTCTCGCACTGGTGCAAAACAAAGGACATGGGAGTATCCTCCCCACTGTCCGACCCCTCCCCTGCGAGGGAACCTGTGGGTGGGTCCTAGATTCGTTGTAGAACAAGATTCAATTCAAATCACCAATTCATCTTCGACCGTCTGGGGATTCTGGACTTCGCTGGACTTCGCTCTGGGCATCAAGACTGCAACTGGGAAGATTCCTGCTGCTCCTGGTCTCGTCGCCCTGCTCTTCTGCTGCAACATCCATGCCTGTGCTCCATACAGGAGCCTTCCAAGGCTTGTGCACATCCAAGACACCGGAAGGAATCTCCCTTGAGGTGAAGGAGTCACTTCCCTGCATCTGCAGGCACTGCAACTATGCTAATCGGTCTGCTGATCCTGGGCTCCCATGAACTCCGGAAGGCTCAGCAGACACAGGTGGTGGTTTTTCACATCCCTTGAGGCCTGCCCTGTCCTCTCAGAAAGTTTGAGGCCAGTATCTCTCGTCAGAACCGCCGGAACCGAACCCCTGTGACCCGCGTCAACTTGCTGTTGCAAAGGCTTGTTGGCTTCCTTCCACCAAGATCTATGGGCTTTAAGTAGCCCCAACCTCAATCATCTCCTGTAACCAAGATCTTTGTCCTCACCGCATCACTTGCATCGTGGGCTTGCATCTTTTGGTGAGCTGCTGGAATGATTCCAGTGCCTCCGGCCTGTGGGTCCTCTTGAGGGTCTTATTTGATTTCAGTGGGTTCCCCTGATTGCTCGAGGCCTGCTCTGACTCCCCTGCTTGTGGTGAGTCACCAGTACCTTGCTGGTCCCGACAATGTACCTTCTTTGCTTTCCATGTCGTTTTCAGTTGCCAAGGCTTGTTGGTCCTCCCAACGGACACGACCCCTGGACTCTCAACATCCGATGTAGGACAGCTTGTGAATGACTACTGGTCTTCCACAGCATCGCCTGGTCCTCACAGCTGCAGCTCCAAGGTCACCGTCATCTCTCCTGCAGCACACGACATCGGTGGGCATTCTTCTTCAGTGCCTCCAGGTCACTCCTAAGTTGCATGGACTCTGTCCTTCCTGCTTGCAGATACTTCTCATCTTGAATCCACCTTTGGGTTCCACCGGACACTTTCACCTTCTCCAGCAGCTGCATCGTCCTGAAGTCTTCCATTGGGTTCGAAGGCGGTTTCCGACGCCATTTCACACCTGTTCCTGGTGTAGGTATCCTGGTTGCTAGGATATCCATGGGTGGGGTGGCTCTCCAATCTTCTGTCTTCCATGGGGTTTCTTCAGGGTCCACTGGGAAGGGTCCTTCTTATTTAAATTTGCAACCGTGACTCACCCATTGACTTGAATTGTGCCCGCGGTTGTGTTCCCACTCTGCACACGGCCTCCATGGGGCTCCTGGTTACTTACCTAGGGTGGTTCATTGGGTCTCCGGCACTTCTACGTCTTCTGGGTGTAGTCTTGACTCGAGTCATGGTTCACATACCACTATTTAGGATATGGTTTGGACTCCCCTTATGTATCTGTGCTACTTACCTGTTTCTATTGAAAAGTATTGTGTGCATTGTGTATTTCTCCAGCTACCAGCTAGGAGATATCTGTATGTGTTAGTGAGTGTCTCATTCTTATAATAAATACATATTGTTATAAATACACTGTGTGATTCTTTTTCACTTAATCTATATGAATAAGATAATGTTCTGGTAAAGCAAGCTGCTTTGCACTCCTTCTGGACTAAGCCTGAAAGCTGCTCGCCACAGCTACCACTTAGAGAGCTTTTTAAGGTTGTCTAAGACCACTAAAATCCCCATAAGGGTTGTCTGGATTGGTGCAGGGTGCCCACTTAGATTTGTGTACACCAAATACCAAGCCAGCTGCTCATAGTACTGATTTGCATAGGTCTTTGTCTAGAGTGTCAGAGTGGGTAAAAAATTATGGGTTGGAATGTTACTCTGACTGACTGCCAGTGGTGCAGACTATTTGTAAGCACTCCTCCTATCACTTTTTGTGTGTTTGAGTCATCCTTGCTGGATGAGACAGAAGGAAGTTATGACCCCACGTCTATCGCCCTTTCTCTGCCCTCAACCTTCAGTTATCACCTCCAGTTATCCTTGCTTGTTCATTGCTGCCTCTGATTTTGCGGCACATTTTACCTCCAAACTTCAAATTTTGCTCTACCTTTTCTCTTCTATTCTTGCATCCCCCTCTAGGTCCTTTCTCCTTCTAAATCTCCTCCTTCTTTATCTTTGAAGTTAGTTTTTTTCTCTTGCGGGCTAACCTCATCTCCTATCCTCTGCATTCAGCTTGTCAAGCACCAGGCCCGTAGTCAGAATTGTACGGTTGGGGGAGCATGGTTCCTGAAATGACAGCAATATAAATGACATGCCTGTGGAGTGAAGGGGTGTCCTCTCACTGAAAGGTGTAGAAATCGAATGTTGCAAAAAAGTGACATTTTAAACCACACAATCCATTTTTTATATTTTTGATTATTGCTATTATTTTACTTGAAGGAGCATTTTGGAAAAAGAATAGCATACAGTTATTACAATTTTATAGTGCTGGGAGAAGTCCCCAACAGAATTACAGGGCATTTTAAGGAAAAAAGTACATTTAATTTAAGAACACAAAGGCCTATATTTTTGGTCTTAATATGGTGAGATTTAAAGACACATTTGCAATAGGTTTGGAGATGCTTGCCCAGAATGGGTGAACAATCCTTTGTTTTAAAGCATGTTAGCCAGTAACAATGGCAAATCCCCAAAAAGATTTACATTTTTTAAAGTGGTTTAAATATTCTCCCAACATGATGCGGTTTTACATTTAAAGGCATCTTTTAATGAGATTTCTGGAGGAGTCTCCAGCAGAAAATGTGCGGTAAAATAATTACTAACTGGTGTGGTTTACAGGATATCAGGCAAGTAATATCACTGAAAACTGAAGAATGAATCTGCATGTATACAATTTTTCAGGGTTTTTAGGGATTTGCCCACACTGAATAATTGGCAAAGTTAGTTTCAAATGGTTTGGTTTTAAAGTTTAATGAGCCGAGAGTGTTGGTCAAAAGGGGATATAATTGAAACTCAACTTTATATAGGGTTTTTGTTTCTCCTCCAGTCAAATGTTTGCAAAGATATGTGGTACATGGTATATTTTACAACCATTTGACCAAAAGTATCAGTAAAAACTGGATGAGGTAGGTCTAAAGGTGCCCAGATATGGGCACAGAAACATGTTGCTGAAGTAGACAAGGGCAGCCTGGCGTACTCCATACTTCCGGCCAGGTAGCGATATATGTCTCTTTCCTATGATGCATTTCTTTGACATCCAGGAGCAAGATGAGACGATATGGTGGACCTTGGTGCCTGGGAAAGCAGAGTCAGAGCTTTAGGAAGCTGCAGTACTGTGGTGCTGGCCCACACTGCTTGATGGAAATTGGTATGGTTTGGGACAAAATGAAGTCCGTTGGCTATTTTGCTGCTGGGCTTTAAGAGGTGAATCATGAGGTCGAATCGCACAGGGGCAGAGCTAAAATAATGCTGTTCTTTGCAGAACATTTTGTACATCCTTTGACGATCATATTGGTATTTTGGACAATTATTCACCCACATCATCGCTCTCGCCCTGAAGAAGCGGGGTCTTCTGCAAAACACATGTTGGCTGAGGCTGTATTGGTGATGGAGGTTTTTAAAAAAAAAATTAGACTGTATTGGAAAGACAAAAACTGAACAATGCAATTCATAATACAAGGAACAGCTGAGGGTCGTGGGCTGTTTATGCTTTGTGTTCACGTATATAGAATCGAGGTTTATATCAAGTATTTATGTGACTGTGGATAAAGAATAAAAGATACTGCTGTTCAATGAAAATATTAAAAGAATTGGAAAGAACTTTAGCATTTAGGGCTCTGAGTATAGAATTTTGTAAGCATTTTGCTCCCCGTGATTGTATAAAGAGTTTTAGGAAGGCCTGTGTCTTAATGGTGGAATTGGTGCCTTATTCATGACAGGAGCGCAAATCTGACAGGTAGTATTCCACGATTTCAGTTTCCGCCCTCTTTTGCCAATAATATATCAAGAACAAGTCAATTTTGCAAAACCATAGATCTGATAGCATCCATTTCCGTATTGATCACCAAGAACCCTCCAGCAGTGTCAGTAGATAACCGATCCACTACTGTAGACAGCTGACACATTTTCTGGGAATTCAGAATTACTCCCACTGAAGTTATCAATGCACTGAAAATGTCACCTACTATTTCAGAAAAACTAGCTCTTTTTATACATGTTAGTTCCTTTGCGTCTTCATTGCTTCCAGTGATTCTTTTCACATGGTACACCTTTGGGAATACTATTCCAAAATTGCAACTCCCGTACCAATGATCAAGCAATCTAAAATAAGCTTTATTGGCACATACATAATAAATACCAGGAAATACTTGATCTGTTCCACCTTTTATTCCCCACCCTCCGATAATCAAGAAATTATGTTCGCATTCACTGGAACCAATAAACGCATTGTTATTTTCAGCCTTTCATCTATGGAGGCATATCTTCCATTTCTTTTCCAGGGACATAGCAGCATGAGTCTTGCCAGTTTTATATATTTCATCTTACTCAGCGCACTGAGGTATCTGTGGTTTCGGTTCAGAAGCCCTTCTCTGGAAGTCCTGTCTCCTTTGCTCAACTAAATTCAAAAAGATCTTTTCTTCTTCGTGTAATTTACATGTTATATTGTGCTTGTGTGCTTCGGCTAGATCTATTGTCTTCAATGTTAGAAAATATTCTCCCATAAACTGTGCGTCTTTAGTACTAAGAACTGGGTTCATGCTCTTTCACATAGGAACCTCGGTAAAAATCACATCTACATTAGAATAATAATATTGTAGTTTTCCTGTTCTATAAAACAAACTTGCTAACACAGTACATGATATACCATATGTTAATGGAATATGATGATATGTCACACCTTCTGCTACTGATGCTGCTAGTTTCATACACACATAACAATCACTAGCTTCCATAGTGTCCACATACTGCACTAATAACTTTGTAAATACATTTAAAGCAGTGTCATTGTTTGTCACAGTGTGCGATATGTCGAACTCATCTGGTGCTTCTAAATCTACTTTGTCTCGTTTTGTCTTATTCTCATCTGGTGCGTCTACTGTTACCCTATTTCCTTAAATGTTAGCTACTTTCTCGTTTATCTCTTTGTTTTTCTTTTCTTTTGTAACCATCAAATAAGGAGTAGCTACTGTCACTAGTAACCAAACTATGAGTACTAAAAATATACTACATGTACATATTCTACAGCATTTTTGTACACAATTTCAGCAGCCCTATCGTCAATCATTCTGAGTCAAGAAGATTTCTCTTCTATTCTTTCGATTTACTTGTGGAGTTCAAAAATTCCTTTGAGAAGTTTGTCAGGTTGGTCTCACTTCTTCGATATTTTGTTCGGTAATTATTTCTTCATCAATTTCTTTATTTAAGTCAAAATTCTCGAATTCTTCAAGAATTACGTACGTCCATTCAGGTCCCTTGAATTTATTGTTATAGATCCTCAGTCTTTGACTTTGTCGTCTGGGCTGTTCGGCAGATGTTTCCAACTGACTAGAAATTTCGTTTACTTCATCAGGTTATTGATTAACTGTTTTGAAATTATACTTTAGCCTTTTCACAACAATCGGCCAGTTGTCACCTCTTCTGACCTTTTCTGCTTGCACTGCACTGTCACTGTCTTCAAGTGTTTTTTTTGTTTTCGTTATGTTGTGGCACAACTTGGTTATCTTCATCTTCTGTCTGACCTTGTCCAGGGCTTACTCTTGTACCATCCTGTTCTGCTTGGATGCGTTCTTCTTCCCTAGTCTGACCATGTTCAGGTTTTATCTTGATTTTCTCTTCTTCTTCCTGAACTTGTTTTTCTTTTCCTAACTGGTCCTGCTCGGGTCTTATTGCACTTTGGGTTTCTGCAGCCCGAACACATTCTTCTAGACCTATCTGTCAGACTCATTTATTGTTGCATCCTCTTCCATCTGAGTAGATTGTTCTCTCCTTATCTGTTCCTGCTCAGCTTCTCCAATAACTGTATCACCTTTTTCCTGAGCTGGTTCTTCTATGCCTGTCTGGTCCTTACTGCTCTCCTGTCTTTCTAGATAGATTTGGCTTCTTGTTTTCACACTTACTTCAGGTATGTCAACCACTGGTATCCAGTCGCCCTGATTTGTGCTTGTTTGTTCTCGATCAATTATTTCAGGGTTTGTTATTCCAGATCCTTCAGCTGTACAACCTTCCGCAGCCTCAATTCCTTGTGTATGTTGAGAACCTTCTGTGTCAGGTGCTGGAACTCTCTTGGTATGCAGAGACGTTTTAATGCATGGGCAAAGTGGGCTCTGGCCCAGGGCCCCAGCCTTTCAGGGGGCCCCCTGACAGTCAGCTCCGTTCGAGAGTTTTGCCCTAATGACCTTGACTATTTCTTAAACAGATTGTTTTAAATACTATTTTCTTTTAATTAATTTTTATGTACCTGATTTGTGAGAGTCTAGTACAGCCATTTTGGAGAGAAATGTTGTGTTTATGTTTCATGCAATATACATAAAAAAAGTTTCTTTTAGATCAAAACAAGGCCTAACATATAAGAAATGGGAGGGCGTCACAGAGATTATTTGCAGTAATATTGGTGAGCTGCTGCTGTGTTACAATTTTGAAAACACACATAACTATCCCTGAATATTAGATGGAAACACATTTAGGCCTTATTTATGAGAAGTGATGCATTGCTGTGTGAAAACAGGGATGCGCCACTTCTTAGTGCGCCCCCCCTGCGACATGATGGATGCGTCATATTTACTGTATGATGCATCATGTCGCAAAGAGTTACAGACACGTCAGTATTTCTGATGTATCTGTAGGAGCAAAAGTGATGCATTGCTGAGGTGTGTCCGAAAATAGACACAACTCCAGCAATGGATCCATTCACATGGGGCAAGCCCCATGTGAAAGGGCCTGCATCAGTCTTACGCCTGCCGTGAGGCAGGTGTAAGATATTGACGCAATGGCGTCCTAGAAGTGGCGCACAGATTTCTCATAGATTTCAATGCGCCACTTCGATGAGGCTTTTTGCGGGGGAACACCCACCCTGCATACATTATACCTGGCACAGGTATAATGTGGTGCAGGGGTTTACAAAGTGACGCATCTGCCTAGATGCGTCACTTTGTAAATGGGGCACAACATGGCACGCTGCCGGTGCGTCACAAAAAGTGTTGCAGCGGCGGCATAAAATTGAAGCAAGGCCTCAGAAATAAGTCACTTAGAATTTGGACGAGTGTTCCTTTGCACTGTCAGGGACCTAATGAAATGAAATGAAATAGCGTATTTAATAAAGCGTGCAGCCACTCAGACTAGAGTGTCCTGGTGAGTGACAGCGAAAGGAAAACGTGCATAAAAGACCCATCAGTTATTAAAAAGCCAGGTTTTTAAGTTCTTCCTGAAAGAGAGTAGGTCTGTGGTTAGTCTCAGAGACTCGGGGAGTCTATTCCACAATTTTGCACCTAGAAAGCCGAGGGATCTGCCTCCAGTGCGGGCACGGCATATTTAAGGCACGATGGCCAGGTTGGCATTGGAAGATCTTAGGGGTCTAGATGTTGTGTAGCGATTAACGCACTTATTTAGGTAGGCGGCTCCTAAGCGTGGAAAGCTTTAAAGAAGATGGTCATCGCTTTGAAGTCGATCCGTTCTTTTATGCAGAACCAGTGTAGAGACTTAAGAATAGGGGTCATACTAGATCTGGGTTGAGGTCTCAGGATTGCTCTGGCCGCCACGTTTTGTACCACTTGTAGGCGCTGGATAAGGGATTTGGGAAGACAGAGGTACAAGCTTTTGACATAGTCAAGCTTTGATGTCACCAGAGCCCGCACCATGATCTTTCTACTCTCAAGTGGTAACAGTGGCAGGAATTAACATCCGGAGTATGCCAAAGCAAGCGCCAGTTAGATTTTGGATTTGAAAGCGCTTGGAGACTGTCTTGTCAATGACAATTCCTAAGTTTTTGACTTTCTCCTTTTCCGCGGGCGGGGGTGGCAGATCTTTTGGCCACCAAGAGTTCCAGTCCGGCATTTCGGGATTACCAAAGAAAACAACTTCAGTTTTGTCAGGATTTCACTTCAGCTGATTGATCTTAAGCCAGTTAAAAACCTTAGTGGGGCAAGACCTAATCATTGCCCCGTCAAAGTCGGTTCCTTTTTCACATGTAAAAATCAGCTGAGTGTCATCAGCATAGGAAACAATTTTGACATCCTCTTCCTCTACCAGAAATGCAAGGGGGAATAGATATATATTAAAAAGGGGTAGGACTGAGAATGGAGCCCTGAGGGATACCTACATTCATGTCCGGAACCGGGGATGAGAAAGGGGGGAGCCAGATGTCCTGAGATCTATTTGCCTAGAAGGATGACATCCATGTTAATGCGGCCCCCCAGGCCGATGTTAGCAAGTCTCTCTAGGAGCCTCTCATGTGGGACCGTATCGAAGGCCGCCGACAGATCGAGCAGTATCAGAACAGCCTATCCTCCCTGGTCCAGCTTACCCTTGAGAAATTCCGTCACTTCCAGTAGAGCGGACTCCGTACTGTAGTTAGCCCTAAAACCAGACGGATTGGGACTCATGAAGGAGCTTCCCATCTTCAATGTGTTTTTGGAGGGCCTTGTTTACATGCTTCTCTAATACTTTGGAGAGGGCATGAAAAAGGGAGATTGGCCTGTAATTGGCAGGGTTCGCCGGTTTGGCGTTAGCCTTTTTTCTCAGAAAACGAATCCTAGCATTCTTCCATAATTTCGGCATGTTGCCTGAGGAGAGGGAAGCATTAACGAGCTGATTTTACCCTGGGGTTTATGGTGGGAGCTAATAGGTTCAGGATATTCGCTGAACGTGGGTCGGTAGTAGAGAGCCAGACGTAATGCTTTGGAGAAGGGTCAGTGACTCATCAAGAAGAAACTCAGGGAAAGTTAGTAAAGATGGAGGATCCAAGAGGTGAAATTTGCTATTAGAACTAAGGTAGAAGGTCAGTTCTTCCTCAGAGATGCTAGTGAAGGCTTGTTGAATCACAGAGATATTTTTGTGGAAGAATTGAGCTATTTGCTTAGACCATTCTTCCGTGCATGGCCCTTCCTTTGTGCTGGCTTTCGGGGGTAAAGGATTTAACAATGCTAAAGATTTCGTTACTCTTATTTTGGGCATTTTCTATCTTGGTTTGAAAGAAGTTTTTCTTGGCTGCCTTCACGAGAATGTAATGAGCTTTTAAGGTGTCTTGATACACCTTCCTGTCCTCAGGTAGATAGGTTTTACGCCATTTACTTTACATTCCTCTACAATTTCTTTTGCTAGATCTGAAGGAACCATTAAACCTGGGGCCGACCTCTTTGAGAAACGGGAAACAACTGGTACCGCTGCACCAATGTTGGTTAGGAGCCATGAATCTATTGATAGGGCGTCCGAGTCGGGGCAGCCAGACAGCTCCGGTGAGGAACGACGAGAGCGTCTGCTAACAATGGGATGGATATTTTATGGAACATCCTGTAATTAGGGACCCTCTGCCCTGAGTTAGTCCGAGGGGCTGTAACAGAGTTGGGAATGGTGAATTTTAATAGAAGATGGTCAGACCAGGTAATGGGAAAAGGTAGGCTTACTGATATGTCAAAGTTGTGAAAGATTTGGTCTAGAGTATGGCCCTTCTCATGGGTGGCAAAAGAAATAGATGGAAACATGTTGCTGGCCTGCAGCGTCTCCAACAAGGAAATTGTTTGAGGGTCTTTTCCATTGGTCATTTGTATATTGAAACCAGAATAAGGCAGTTGTTGTATTTTAAGGCCAGGGAGGTGGTGGCTGTATTAAGCGTAGTTATAAAATTTCCAATTGCACTGGGAGGTCTGTAAATCAGAAAACCAGCTATGCTATGATGGGGGGATAAGGTACAGTGGAAGCCTAAGGACTCTGCGCCCTCGATGTTTTCCATCGAGATGGGAGAGCAGTCTAGTTTTTGATTGTAAATTATGGCGACACCGCCCCTCCTAAGGATTTTATAACCCGAGGTGATAGTAGGGTTGGAGGCTTCAGACAGCCAGGTCTCAGTGAGAAATAAAAGATCAGGCTGTTTGTGTAAAAGTAGGTCATAAATGTGTGGTTCATGCATTTGCATAGAGCGACAATTTAAAAGGGTGGCCTTTAAGTCCTCTGTTTTCTTATTGTTTTTACACTTACTGTTGCGTGGGATGATCTTGGGTGCGTGTTTCCTGGGCTAGAGGAGAGAACAGTTGCACTTATTGCATCGAACGTCTACCTCCAAGCTCGGATCAGCCGCTGTACACTGACATAAGTGTAGTCACCTAAGGCTTAGCAGTTTTTCCCTATTGTAATATAGTGGAAGAAACTCACCAGAGGGGAACTGGGCAGCATGGCCGTCCGTTTGCATCGGGAATTATATAGGCTAATGCCTATGATGCAAACTGGATCGCTAACGTAGCTGAGGAAGCAGGAACTGCTTGGGCGGAAGTGAGGCGGGCGATAGTAGCCCCAGCCCTCCGCACAATTGGTGTATCAGCTGCAGCGGACCAGGACTGGAGGAAAAGCAAGATGTGAATCGTAGCAGCTAAGGAGGTGTAGGCAAGCAGAATCAAGTAAAGTGCAAGTGCGCGTAGGTAGGATAAATTGTTAAAAAGCACAGAGTAATTCAGCCACACATATACAATTTAAAAAGTATCAAAAACCTAGTAGCAGAGCAGGAAACACTAAATCCTACTGCTGTCAGCTGCATGCGTCCGTTTGCATCGGGAATATATAGGCTAATGCCTATGATGCAAACTGGATCGCTAACACAGCTGAGGAAGCGGAAACAGGGGCTAAAATTAGATCATAAATTCAAAGCTGTTCTGAACAGGGGCCCCCAAAATATGTTTGGCCCAGGGCCCCCAAAATCCTTAAGATGTCCCTGTTGGTATGGCTTGCATGAATCCAATTAGGTAAGCCTACACATTTCACTGCTGTGGTGGTAACCAATATAACTTGCTGTGGTTTTCCCCACCTGGGTGCTAGACACTACTCTCGAGTGTGTTCTTTCACCACTACCTAATCACCAGGATTCAGATTATGTGATTGATTCTGCTGCCTGGCAACTGTGTCTTCTCCAACCTGGTGAGAGATAGAACGCACTAGGTCAGACAGTTCTTTGCAATATTCCAATGCCAAATCATCAGATATATTCAACAGTTTGTCTCCTGGTATACATGCCTGCTCATTGCTCTTCCCATGAGTATTTCATGGGGACTCAACCCTGTATTTCTATCAGGAATACTTCGGAGCCCCATCAGAACAAGAGGTAAAGTGTCAGGCCAATCCAGTATAGTAGATGCACATATCTTTCCCAATATTGATTTTATCGTGCCATTCAGTTGTTCTACCACTCCAGAAGCCTCTGGGCTGTATGAACAGTGCAGTTTATGTTCAATTTTAAATGCTTCACAGATAAATCGGATTACTTCATTATTAAAATGAGACCCTCTATCTGATTCCAAAGTTACAGGAAAACCGAATCGAGGAATCAGTTCCCTCAACAAAAGTTTGGCAACTGTTATGCAACTGTTATGCTGTCATTTCTTCGTGTAGGGTATGCCTCCACCCACAGTGAAAAAAATCAGACTATTGCAAGTATGTACTTCAATCCTCTGCAAGGGGGTAATTGAATAAAGTCAATCTGTAGTCTTAAAAATGGGCCTTCCGCCTTTCTAATTTTTCCCATACAGACTACTGTCTTTTGTCCTGGATTCATCTGTTGACAAATTAAGCATCTCTGGCATAGACTCTCTGCTACACTCCTGAACATTTTATTGAACCAATCTTGTCTAAAGAGTCTGATCATGGCATCCCTGCCTACGTGAGTGTCTCCATGATACATTCTTGCCATTTGTGAGAGCATGCAGGCTGGCATTACTGGTCTGCCATCTGGGCAAATTCAGACATCATCTTCCAACCTCCTTTGACACCCAGCCTTTACCCATTTTTCCTTTTCTTTCATGTCTGCCTCATCCTGTAATTGTCTTACTTCTTCCCATGTCTCTAATCCTGAAAGTAGCATAAGTTGGCAGCTGATTCCATTTGTTTCAATTTTCTTGTTCACTGCTATTTTATATTTGGCACAGTGTTGGGCAACATGGTCAGCATACCTGTTACCAGCTGTCACATAGTCATTTCCTGACTGATGTACGGCATACTTGACCACTGCCACTTCTTTTGGCAATTGTATTGCTTCAAGCAATTCATTCACAAAATTTCCATTTTTGATTTGGGATCCTGAGGAAGTCAAGAAATCCCTCTGCATCCAAAGTTGGCCAAAATCATGCACAACCCCGTAACCATATTGACTATCCATATAAATGGTTACTTTCCAATTTTTCGCATTTTTTGCATGCTTTAATCAAAGCCACCAATTCGGCTACTTGTGCAGATTTGACTCCTGGCAGATAGGATGCTTCAACTATTCCAGCCAATGTACATACAGCATAAGCAGCACTCAGCCCTCCCTCCTCATGGCGCATACACGAGCCATCTACAAACAACTCATGTTCTGCATTTTTCAGGTGTTCTTCCTGTATGTCTGGACGGGGCTTAGTACAAAGTTCCATCACATCCAGACAATGGTGTTCGAATTCATTCTTCACTTCTTCTCCATATGCGTCTGGTAACAAAGTTGCAGGGTACATCTGACTATTTAGAGACAAAAGCAAAGTGCGGCTGACCAGGGTTCAGCACCTCAGTTCCAACGTTTAGAGAGAAAGTACAAAGTCTGTGCAACTGCTTCCGGAGTCCGCCGAGCTTCCACTCCACTGGAAACCAGATAGTTCAATTTGTACAAAAAAGGAAGGTGCACCAGAAATTAGTCGGCAAGCTTCAAATCAATTCAAAAATATATCCTTTATTGCTCTGTAGTATAAAAAATATTCATCAGCCAACGCGTTTCGTTCACAAAGAGCTTCGTCAGGGCTCTCCAATATTCAAAAGGAGTCGAATTGTCATCAAACAGTCCCTAGCAGTTTTGCCCGGCGCACAAGGTCAATATAAATGTCAGTAATCCTGAAAAGTAACGACGTCCGAAGGACGAGGGATTCTGCTCGTGGACATCGTTACTTTTCAGAATTACTTACAGTATCCTACGACTCCAAGGAACATTCTGATTTCTCTCTGGGTTTGCGCCAATTTCATTTGTCTTAATATTTCTATTCTTTCAGACATCACTCTCCTTATTCCATGTTCTATTTGGTGTCCAAGATATTTGACACTGGTTTGGCAAAACTGTAATTTTCCTGAGGACACTTTATGCCCACCTTCAGCCAAATGGTTCAATAAGGCAATTGAATCCGTAACACAGTCATCCCTTGTTTTGGATGCGACTAATAAGTCGTCAATATACTGCACTAATACTGGCTCTCTGGGTAATACTAAGGTTTCTAGGCACTTTTTCAGTAACTGATTGAAAATTGAAGGACTTTCAGTGTACCCTTGAGGAACGTGATTCCAAACTAAAATACGATCCTCAAACTTAAATGAGAAAAGATATTTGCAGTCTGGGTGTAATGGAATAAAGAAAAAGGCGTGGCATAGATCAATTACGGTGAACCATCCTGCCTTCTAAGGTATCTGGTATAGAATCACAGCTGGGTTGGGCACTAGGGGGCAACAAGGCACAACAATTTTATTAATCTTTCTCAGGTCCTGAACAATCCTACATTTTCTGCTAGGTTTTTTATGCCAATTATAGGTGAATTACAGGGACTGCTCATTATTTCTTCTAAAATGCCTTGTTCGATCATTCGATCTATTTCTGCTGCAACACCAGCCTTAACTTCAGGACTCATCTTGTTTTGTCGAATCTGCACCTTCCTTTACAGTTAATTTTACTGGGTCTACATTTGCCATTAATCCTACATCTTTTCCTGAAAAATCGAACACATTCCGATTTACTGTTGTTTTAACCTCAACTGATAAGTCATCTTCAGTCGTCATAGAATACATTTCATCCATCGCTGTACCATGTTTAGCTAACATACATTTATGGACTCCGTCTTTATCTGGGGTTTGAATTGCAACACCGTCCAGTGTGCAGAGTATTGTGCAGTTCATTTTGCACAGTAAATCTCTTCCTAATAAATATACAGGACTGGAGTCACACACTACGAATTTGTGCATTTCCCTAAAATTACCAATTCGTACCTCCATGGGTTCTGCAATAGGGGTCCTAATCTGTTTATTGGAAACGCCCACTACTTGGATTGCTTCTCCCGAGAGGTGTAGGTTTTGAAGGTCTGCTGTTCTCACAGTAGAACGGACAGCACCAGTGTCCAATAAGAAAGTAATATCTTTCTTTCGATAACTTTATTTCGGTCACAACGGACCATAAAAGTACAGAGTAAAATACACACAAACACTATGTTACAGAGGATAAATAACATGCACCAAATAAAAAACAATCACAATCATATATATACACCTACATTACAAATTTAAAACCATCACATTAAAATCAGATTAAACCATTGAAAGTAGTTATCGGAGGCATACATTAAATTTCCTATAAATATGTAAGTCAACAATTTATTTCATTAAAAAATTCCTGCGTTTAAGCCAAATCCCGTTTAAAAAGCGGGAGACGGCGAAAACGATAGGAGGGTGCGTATCATATTTTAATACTCTCAAGGCCTTATAACATTCTCTGAAGCCAAGGTTCCTACAGATAGGTTTCACCCAACGATTGCGTACAGTCTGATATTTGGGACAAAAAAACAGGACGTGGATCTCATTTTCAAGATAATATTTGCACGCTGGGCACTAAGTATTTTTATTTAAGTCCCATTTACTAGTAAATAACATGAGCGGCAGACTACCCATCCTAAATTGCATGTACAGTTTCCTTGCCGAAGCTGGATTAATCAGGTCAAGGAAATCCTCCTTTTTGTAATCCTCTTTTACTTGGAGGAACTGAGATGTCAGTCTACCAACTGTAGAGCTCACGTGAAGACACAATAGATTGTGGTGCCTATAATGGTATACCAGCTCGGCCCTAGATATTGCCGGGCACACTACTTCTGGTGTTCCCCATAACTCGGGTAAGCCAATCCTATTACAGAGTTCCTTAATATGAATTAACCACAGGATTTTCTTAGTTCTAATTTCAGCCCACACATCCCTGAACTCACTTCTAAAGGGAGCTAGTTCAGGAACTGACCATATTCTTCTCCAGTAGGTAAGTGGCCTTAAGGCCACTTCCTCCTCAATAGGAAGAAGCCCTAGGTCCAGCCGAAGAGGTACTAGTGGGGTGCTAACTGCCAATCCCAACAGATTCCTCATAAATGAGTGCTCCACCCTTGTAAGGCTTGTGGGCCTAAAATGCCCCCAAAGCTCCACCCCGTACATAGAAGCCGCTCTAGAAAGTAATATCCTTCCCTTCTACTTTACCATCAACATATGGACCTGACTGATCTACCGGTAAGGATGCGCCAAGTATGCACTCCTTTTCCTCCCCTCTGAGGCACCGTCATTAGTCGCTGTCATCGAAATAAGAATCCTATAAAAGAAATTGCGAGGTTACAGAATTTTTCTTACCACTTCCTCCTTGAAATCTGGTGTCCGCACTGTACTTGGACTAGTTCACAAAATTTGGCATTGGGGCAGGTGGCAACTGACTCTGTAGATTTACAACCTGCTGCGGTTGATTCATTATCCCCTCATTCTGCGTCTCTGGATTTAAATTTTGATTTGGGCCATTATTGTTCTGTATAATTTTACACTAGTTTTTCCAATGCCCTAATTTTCCGCACCCATGACAAGGAAACTATTTCTTTGCTTCCTCTCTACTCATTCTTACCTACTGTTTACCCCCATTATTTTCATTTTGGCCTTGCCCTTTTTCTTGATTTCCTGTCTGGTTATTTAGTTGGAGTTCCTGCTGTTCTGCTAATTTTACTTGTGCCCACATTACTTTTTCTTCTAATTTCTTTTGTTTATTGTCAATCTCATCTCTGCAATACTTTGCGTATTTGAGAATATCATCTATGGGCCTTGCTTGCCAACACAACATGTGTTGCCGAATCATGTCTTCTATTTCTGGTTTTAATCCTGTCAGAAATCGGTACACAAAATGTCCCATGTCTTTATCTCCAATGTTCTCAAACCCACTATACTGCTTAAATACTTGCAGTAAGCGTTCATAATAGGTATGTACGGACTCATTTCTGTCCTGGGTTGTTCTGTTTTACCCAATCTGTTTCTTTCGGAGGAATTTTCCCTTTCAAGAAAGTGATCACCTGGTGATATTTCTTCATTACCTCTTCTGAAGGAGCTCCTGTTTTCTCATCTCTCTGGTATTCATCACTAGGCCAATCAACAGTAATCTTACACTCTGTCCATAAATAAGTAGGCACCACAATATCAAACAAACCATCCAAATCCTTCAATAATACTTTAGAAACTTCCACCAATCTTTCAACATGCCGGTACCACTCAACTGGCTTTTCTCTTTACTTCGGAAAATCATTCGTAAAGGATAAAATATCCTGTCTATTCCATGGTACATGTACATATCCTCCTCCTGGTACCTCCCTCATAGGACATAATCTTTCTACCTTTCCAGTTTCTTTCATTACAAATTCAGAAGTGGTTCGATGAGCATGTGCTTCTTCTCTTTTTCGCATCCATCTAGCTTTCCATTTGTCTAAGTCACCCCCATTTCTGTAAAATGGTCATCAACTCTTTAACCTGTAACTTTCTTCTAGACATATTCATATTTTCTAGGTCTTTATCACTGAATTCTGCTCTGTATGGTTTTTGTAATACTTTGGATTTGCTTATTTCAACTCCCATTTCAGAAGGTATGTCTGTCAATTTTTCATGCAATATTTGTGTATTTCGGGTGATACTTCTGTAGGTAAACAATAACTCTTCTTCATTGTAAGTGTTCTACCTGTCTAACCCTACATTCCCAGCTATCATTTCCTCTAGTTCCACTTTCAATTTGTACATATAGAAGATTTTCATTGGTGGTTTTGGCTTGTCTATTTCCTGTGCCCATCTCTCTATTTCTTCTGGGGTTACCACTGTGGCATTCTTAACTCCTGTGGCTGATTCTATTTGTACCTCCTTCGAACAACTAAGTGTAACTCTTCTCGGGGTCTCATTAATCTGCCCTCTTATTGGTAAATCCATTAATGATATTACCGACTCACATTCACTACCTTGATCATCAATGATTAAGTTCTCTTTCCTGGGTTCAATTGTAGTTGTGGACATGACTGGGGGTTTGTGAGTAATTGCCTTATAACCATATAACGGAACCACTGGACCTATAGTCACAGATATAGTTAGGGCTTCAGGGTGAGTACTCAGTTGGGTTATATTCTGTATCAACTCCTCTCTATTCTTGTTTATTGCCTCTCTTTCTTTTTCTTGCAGCATTCTTCCATTTGTTGTGTCATGCATAATTTGGGGAACTAATGGTGTTCCTAAGACTGGAGCACTAGGAGTAGAGGGTTTTTCATTAAAATGTCCTCCAAGAAATCCTCTTCTGATTCTCCACTACCTGTCATCGTTAAATGTTTGGTCTTCTCTGTGCATTTACCTCCTGAATGTTCCTCAGACATTAGTACAGGATATAATCCTTCAGCTACCATCGCTTGTCTCCACTGTTTCATCTATCTCGAGTTTCACATTTCAGCCTAGGATAATATCCACTAAAGTTCCTGCTACTTTTGGATCTGTCGCGCTCAAATGCTTCAGTTTCCCATTCCTCCAAAGCTTCATATTGGGTTAATCTTGGTTGGGGCTCTAATTCATTCATTTTTCATCTCAGGTTATGCAGAATCCTCCCATTAAATGTACCATGTTCTGGGAAAGCTAGCACTCCATCTTCCTTTGTATATTCTATCCAATTTTCCAACCTTACACACATATGATAGCCTCGCTCCATAATCATGTATGATGCGGGCGTTTTCGGGGGAGGAATAAGAATTACATCTCTAGTCTTAACAGATTTATCCTTTTTCTAATAATTTTTAATTTTCTGGATAAACGTCATCTTTCTCTTCTCTCTGTACATTTTTGGTATCGATCCTTTTATATATTGTTCTCGGGCAAAGCCTAAATACCTTCTATCGGGTCGATTACCTATCAATGTTGGATCGTGTTTCCACATACAAATCCCACTGTCTATTATTATTGTAGAGTCTATTTTGCTAGCCAATCAAATCTTCGCTTTTACTCTACTGACCAACCAATACTAGAGCGGCTTTTATTCTTTTAACCAATTAGATTCCATTTTACACTATGCGCTTGGCCAATACTAGCGCGGATTTCCAGCAACGTCAGTGTCACTCCTTACTACTGACCCCTCCTTTACAATTTCGCGTCAGTCACACGCCCGCAGTTCCAACCTATCCCAGCGTGGCTCTTTGTAACGTCAGTGCAGCACCCTCGACTTACCCCTCCTTTGCACAAAACTTATTTTCCTTTCAATTTTTCATACAAATTAATTAGTTGACAACGTAAAACATTCGCTACTCTGTTTGCCTAACTTAAATCAGAAAATCGATTTACATTTACTGCAAGTACTTATTCAGTACTGCATTTACTTACTCTTCACACACTACAAGTAAAACCCTTCCGCTTACTCTTCACTCAAGCACCGATGAACCTGCTACTCCTTCGGTACTACCCTGTCTAGGTGATGTAGGACCAAAGTTTCACCAGCGAACTTCTTTGCTACCAATCACTTTCAGTTTTATACTAAAATAGTCCCTAATTCAACACTGTCAGCCTTGCATAGCCCTTCAGTGCTATCTTCTGCAAACGAGCAACCTCACTGCAGTGTGGTTTCCATTCACCACCCGCTATTCAATATTCCCGGGAATTTCCAGACAACATAAAACAAGTACAAACGGGTAAGTTAATACATAACCAATAATTCAAATTCAACTTTTCACCTAACTAGCTAATAAATTAAACCATGGCTCTGCTACCAAGAAAAACTGATCCAGCGTGTTACCAACCTCAGGTACTCACTTACTAAACATTCACTTGGGCCCATAGACACACTCATTCATGTAGGCTAGTAAATACCGCTGGGGTCAATTTATTATGCTAATACCTGTAAGATGAATTTTATCTGTTTATCTCTTACCGAACCTCTTGATCCAATGTATTTTCCTCTGGTCAATGGACTGTTAAGTTAGCTGAATAGGTGAAACATTACATATTATAACCTTTATTAAATAACCACAGACTCGGGATAGTTAAAAATGTTTATCTAACAAAATTCATGTGGGCCAAGAACCATAATACAGTTAGAACACCGTCTTCGACAAGGAGAGGAAAAGAAATTAATTCAATCAGAAAAAGAGTTAAACAAAATTATTACGATGACAGAACCTGTGTAGGGGGGAAATGAGAGAGCAATACATTGACATAGTACACACAGTTATATTTACCTAGTATGGTGTGGAAACCAACCCCTTGGCCAAGGAATTGGGATGAGCCCCCTGGGACAGATCAGGCGACCAAAGCTCAGGACAGGATTCAGGACAGGACAGAGGACCTCTTCTAGATACAGCGCCTGCGCCGCACCCCTCTCTGACGCTATTCTCTCCTCGATTCTTCCGCGATGTTCTCTAATATGTGCCTCCTCGATTTTTCCGCTATGTTCTCTAATATGTGCCTCCTCGATTCTTCTGTGATGTTCTCTAATTAGGAGCCTCAAAAGTTCTAAGTCTGGATTTGGATCTTCTTCAGTATTTTCTCAAATTTCGGACAGCATCTCAGTCTTTCAGCATTCTCCGTCTCTCTGTGTGTCTAATCTAACTAACCTACCTCTATTATACCTTTCTAATGGCATGTACCATCCCTGAATGTTTCGAATTTACAAAACTCCTAACTCTGATTGGACAAGGAAAGGGGAGATGATCATAACACCATGCTAAGTTTAATACTTTTCTTTAAGCTCATTGTTCTATGTTCCCTCCCCTTAATTCACGTTCCCATGCTTTATTTCCCACCCGTGTTCATAAATTAATCAATTCAAAGTATACAGTTTAATTAAAATTTCTTCCGTTCTCAGGACATTATGCTTGTTCTCAGGACATGTTTCTTTTCTCTATTTTTGGATGATGTTCAAGGCTTTGCACCATGGCTCCAGGGTCATTTCGACTGCAGAGTGGTCATGTGATGCGCTAGTTCAGTCCTGCACGGAGACCCAAATACGAACTAGTAGAGAGGTCAAAGACAAAGAATATTAAAATACAAAATAAATGATTTCACTGTATACCACTTATCTCTACTCTATTCCTGTTTACTTATATAAATCTTACACATTAGCATTTTAGTAAACTTACATGGTTTAGTTTCAGCCAAGCATGCGTATTATAATGTGAGTTTCAAGCGGCCATTTTAAGAGCAACTGCGCAGCAAAGTTTTCCCTCCAAAAAGCGATAGTATGTCACACTGCGTAGATGCGGCAGACGCATGCACAATGCAGAATCCCGCGTTTAGTGGCCCTTTTAGAAACCCACGGGTTACTTGTTAGTAATACACATATGCAAGCTTCTCCTAGATTTTGTGTGCGGATTTTCTGGTGCGTTATTAGTTATTCGTTTTTACTAACACAATTATTACGGTATTATAAGTTATTTGAGAGGATTGCTTCCGAGCAAGTCTCTTTTATACGAGTCCTTGCTCCATCACTACCACAAGGTGGACTCTCATGTTACAAATAACTAGGAGACGCAAACAAACCAGAACAATTAACAACTGTCACATTATGAAATAGTTATGGTTTGTACAAAATATGTTGTGCCGGTCCTTAACTATGTTTGTATATAGAAGTGTGTTATAAATGAATTGTTAAAAATGATTTAGAATGGGGGCGTGTCTTGGACGGCAATGGGTGTAGTGTGGCGTGGCTTGAACGCAATGGGTGTAGTTGCTTAAATCCAGCGCTCCGCCGAACCTGGGAGCGAGTAACCAAAAGAACGCACAAGCGCAGATTCCAAAGTTGGAAGGAACACACCGAAATACGTTGGAAGGGCAGAGGAGGAAGGTGATCCGTGCGCCTGAACACCACAGCGTGAGAAAAAGGAGAAAAGTGACCCCGATGTGAGGAGAAGAACACCAAGATGGCACCTAGCAAGTGAAAGTACCGCCGCTGCCGTAACTGCCGCTGAGGAACCGTGCCCAAGAACAAACACCGGATGCCTCCCGCTAGCCAGCGCACCTAAGGTCAGTGCGGGGAGCTTCTTGCGGGGGCTTACCGGGACACCAGAAGACGGGTGATGCAAAATTGAAAGAAGGAGACGTCTGTTCCTTTGATCGAAACTGAAACTGAACAAAGGGGGCCACCATTTTAGGGCCGATCGTGAAAACAACACGGACGGAAAAGAAATTCGAGGAGTGAGACCCCAGATGGTGGGAGAACATGAGAAGTGGGCCCGCAAGGAAAACAAAGAACTATTTTTAAGTGTGAACACTTAAAGCGCACGCGCATCTGAGTATAAGAACCCCCTCCAGCAACACCAATCCTCTGATGGCATAACTAAAGGTTATGGATGCTTGTTTCCGGTCCAGGGAGGACCTGACTTGGCAGTTCGGGCTGGACTGTTCCCATGAGGCACAGGGTCAAGACTGATTTGCATATGGCCCGGTCAAAACTGGGGTGGCATGGTGAGCAAAAGAATGATGGATTCAACCCAGATCTCTTGACTGGGGGTGAATGTTTTGATTTGTTCTGCATTCCGTCCATCAATTGTGTGTCTTTTGCTTTCTCGCCCTAAGTGCGCCGGGTATGCCTAGACGTAGGTCCCGTGCTCACTGTGCCACTGGAATCAAGCTATCCTGGCTGAAGAGGGGTAAAACCCCGAAACCGGTCCTAGGATGCTTGTTTCCGGTCCAGGGAGGACCTGGCTTGGCAGTTCGGGCTGGACTTTTCCCATGAGGCACAGGGTCAAGACTGATTTGCATATGGCCAGGTCTAAACTGGGGTGGCATGGTGAGGAAAAGAATGATGGATTCAACCCAGATCTCTTGACTGGGGGTGAATGTTTTGATTTGTTCTGCATTCCGTCCATCAATTGTGTGTCGTTTGCTTTCTTGCCCTAGGTGCGCCGGGTATGCCTAGATGTAGGCCCCGGGCTCACTGTGCCACTGGAATCAAGCTATCCTGGCTGAAGAGGGGTGAAACCCCGAAACCGGTCCTAGGATGCTAGATTCCGGTCCAGGGAGGACCTGGCTTGGCAGTTCGGGCTCGACTGTTCCCATGAGGCACAGGGTCAAGACTGTTGTAGACGCATATGGCCAGGTCTAAACTGGGGTGGCATGGTGAGTAAAAGAATGATGGATTCAACCCAGATCTCTTGACTGGGGGTGAATGTTTTGATTTGTTCTGCATTCCGTCCATCAATTGTGTGTCTTTTGCTTTCTCGGCATAACTAAAGAGGCAGAGGCGAAAGTGAAACTGCCAGTGCGGGCCGCCATTTGCAGAATGGAAGACAATAACAAGCGGCAGTCGTTCCAACGCGCCAGAGACGTGAACACGAAAAAGCAAACGATGTTTGGTGCAACATGAGGAAGTGTCCATAGCGCCTCACAGCAAGGACATAGAGGAACCATAAAAAAGGGGTGGAGAACGCGAACACACAGTCAGAGGGGCAGCGGGTAAAATAAAAGAGTGAGACGGCGGAAAGATCATTTGAACCTTCTAAATTACACAATAGCCAGCGTGCAACCAGCAAGGAACGCAACTAAGGCATCGTCTGGAAGGAACGAACCAGGGGCACGCGTTTAAAGGGGGGCTAGCCACGGATCATCAGGCTGGCACAATAAGCACGGCGCCACATAGAATTAACTGGCGAGAAACAGAAAAACAGGCACAAGCCTTCTCAAGGCCTCTCAACATATGAGGCAAGACCGGGAGCGAGATAATTGCGCGTAACAAAAGAGGAAAGATCAAAACTCAGTGGGGTGCATAACATAGAACATTACAAAACGAGTAGGCCCATCCAGAGAGAACAAGAAGACCAAGAAGATAACAACACCACCACCAACAGGGCACAGAGTACAATAGAACGAAGACACAAAAGACGCCCACGACCGCGCCCAACATTGAAGAAGACTGAACAGTTACTAATACAGGCGACCATCACAACCAACAACTGAGGGAAAGATCAGACAAGAAGGGCACATATGCCCATAAGGTGAAAATACAGCAGTAAACCAACGCTAAAGAAGGTTTGAGCGGCAACCAGCCAACACAAATAGAAGGAGTGGCGTCGACAAGAGCAAAGTGCAGACAACTAGTACAAGGACAACATCAGGACAAGCCCCCCGCCACAGCAAAACCAACCCCGGACAGAGAACCACAAAAGTCCCCCACAAAGCAACAAGGCGGACATACACGAAATCGAACCATAGCGCTGAAAGGGAGAGAAAGGTTCAAACTACAACAAGAGAGGAGAGGGTTACCAACCATGGCTGGTAATGACGGGAAAATCACGCAGCAGTCAAAAGAGAACAAGAGTGACACTTTAGCAGATTCCCCCATCAAACAAAGACCTGATATCGATAGCACACTGGATATGATTCTAAAAAAACTGGCGGAGGTCCATCACCTAGCCAAATCAACTAAACAAACCACAGATGCAATACAACTAGAACTGGACGCAGTTAGAGCGGGAATACACGCAGCAAACAATAGACTGATGGAAGTAGAACAGAGGGTTAGTGACATAGAAGATGGGGAACAAAAGGCAAACAAAGCACTGCTAGAACTAACCAAAACAACCGCAATACTCCAAAGACAAACGGCTGGACTGGACGATCGAAACAGAAGGGGGAACATTAGAATCCTGGGAGTCCCGGAGGGGGAGGAAGAAAAACCTGGGTCGTGCATTGCCTTTATAGACGACATGATCCCCAAAATCACAAACATTAAATTTGACCACCCTCTCGAGCTGGATAAGGCCTACCGAGTACCAGCCTACAAACCCTCAAATAGGGCGGTACCACGCCCCATAATATGCAAACCACTCCGACTGCAACACACGGAAGCTATCTTCGCAGTGGCCAGAAAAAATCAAACTATGCAGTGGAACGGACACAAAATAATCCTCACACAAGACTACTCTAAACCCACAGTGGACATAAGAAAAGGGTTTCTAGCCCAGCGAGACAAATTAAGGAAGGAGAACATCATTTTCTCATTTGTAGGCCCTACAAAGTTCAGAATCAGTGACAAAGGAAGATCGCACGTCTTTGAAGACCCAAAAGAACTGTCCAGATATCTACAAGGACCTACACAGCAAGAGATGGAAATCTCTCAAGCAGGAGCAAGCAAGAGGCGAGCCTCGCCAGAACCAAGATTGGAATGAAGGAAAGAACAAAGGCTTAAAAGTGACCACTCGGGCACACTATGAGAACTGAAACTATCTCTACCTCAGGACACACGATCTACCTCAGGCAGGACCTAAGCTCACCAATATCTACCTCAAATGGTTGATCCACTCTCAAGAAGGAGACTTGAAACCGAGCCAGCTCAAGAAGTGGAGAGATCAAAATATCTACAGCAACAGAACGTGTAACTTGAAGAAAACCAGATGTCGGGATTAAGTAGAGAACAATATAACACTATATCCTTTGGGGCGGAAACTATAGGAACGTAATAAGGGGGAACAAAGTAACCGTGAAGGGAATACCTATATTGATAAATAAGGACATTAGTGTACAAGGAAAGCTCAGAACGAGGAGGTGTATCTAGATATCAGCACTGGCGTAAAGAATCATAGTATACCAGGGGGAGTGGAGCGGGATCTTTGCCGTTGCATGTCTAGAATACGATGTTTTGGTACGGGGAGGGTGGGGGGGAGGGGGAAGAGAGTTTTTGTATTGTCTTTGTTATGTCAGTACTGTATGTCAGGTACATCTACTTGGATTCGATCCACTGCACTCTATTCTATCTTAACACTTCTCTCTACACTTCTGCATGCAAGAAGGGAATCGCCGTTAAGACCTGGGGAGAGCACAGAAGAGGGCCCAACAGGGGGAGACACCGTTAGTACCCACCCACTATTCCAAATGGGAAAGGAGGAATTTCAAACAGAATACAAAAGAGGTTTTGGGTAAACAGCGAACACCCATCGCAATCAAATGTCATTAGACAGCCCGAAATCCTTAGCGTCCAACCTAAAGATAGTCTCCCTAAATGTCAAAGGTCTCAACCACCCAGTTAAGAGGAAAAAAATACTAGACTACCTAGCAAAAACAAAAGGAGTTGTCTTCCTACTACAGGAGACCAGGCTATCTCTAGACAATGCCAAACGAATTAGAGCGAGATGGATCGGACAGATGGCCTGTTCTCCAGCTACAGGGAAAAAGCGGGGAGTGATTACCCTGATAAACAAGAACTCCAAGGGAGCAATAGAGGAACAACAATGCGATGAAGAGGGGAGGATACTTGTGACGCATCTGAAAAGGGGGGAAGAAAGTATACATGTAGTAAACATCTATGGCCCCAACGCTGACGACCCCGAATTTTGGGAGGGCATCTCGAAAAGACTGGAAGCATTCCCACAAAATGACCTAACAGTGATGGCAGGCGACTTGATCATAGCGTTAGATTACACTCTCGACAGACAATCACAGTGCCACTCACTCCCACCAAGTGCACACACTACACTAAAAAAATTATGTACCAGGTTCAACCTTAAAGACCCGACAAAGACAGCATACCATATCGTCAATCACAGACTCACAAAACATCACACACACAAGACACAAGGAGATCCTACGAACGTTTAGTGAGTTCTATCAAGATCTCTACAAAAAAGACCAATCTTTGGACGAAGGTGATTGCACCGAGTACCTAGACAGACTTAACCTCCCGAAGATAATGTCCGAGGAAGCACACACTTTGGGACGTGAGTTAAGTACAACAGAAATCGATATGGCAGTGAAGTCTCTTAACCCCTTCGATGCTCATGACGGAACGGTTCCGTCATGAGCATCGGTTGGGCTGTGCTCATGACGGAACCGTTCCGTCATGAGGACAGCCCCCGGGGGAAGCGCTGGCGCTTCCCCCCTTGTGCAGCGATCTTCACCCCCTTTACGGGGGTGGCAGCGGAAGAGCTTCCGCTGCCACCCCCGAGCCCCCCCGAGCCCCCCCACGCTTTCTGATGACGTCAGCGCGCACAGCGCGCGCCGGCGTCATCAGGAAGCATTGGACGCGCTGGAATCCATTTCTTCCAGCGCGTCCAAGGGAGCAGAGGTAGGTTTTTGTAGTCCGGTGGGGGCCGCGGCGGTGAAATCTGTAGTATTGAGGCATCGGGGGAGAGGAAAGAGTATTTCCTCTCCCCCGATGTCTCAATACAGGGCATTCCTGCTCCACGATCGCGCACAGCGTCGCGATCGTGGAGTAGGGATGCCCCACTAGACACCAGGGATTTGGTATTTCGAATTTGGGAAGCGACCCCTTAGGCAAGGGTCGCTTCCTTGGGGATAAAAATTTGGCGAAGTCTTTTCTGCCCCCCCTGGGGGCAGATCGGTCCGCTTTCTGCGCGTTTCTGCCCCCAGGGGGGGCAGAAAAGCCCACTAGACACCAAGGATGTCGTTTTTACTATGTAGGAAGCGACCCCTTAGGCAAGGGTCGCTTCCTTGGGGGCAAAATTTTTGGAAGTCTTTTCTGCCCCCCCTGGGGGCAGATCGGTCCGCTTTCTGCACGTTTCTGCCCCCAGGGGGGGCAGAAAAGCCCACTAGACACCAGGGATGTCGTTTATGCTATGTAGGAAGCGACCCCTTAGGCAAGGGTCGCTTCCTTGGGGGGCCCAATAATTTGAAGACTTTTCTGCCCCCCCTGGGGGCAGATCGGTCTTCTTTCTGCCCGTTTCTGCCCCTAGGGGGGGCAGAAAAGCCCACTAGACACCAGGGATGTCTATTTCGTTATGTAGGAAGCGACCCCTTGGGCAAGGGTCGCTTCCTAGGGTGGTAAAGTGATTAGAAGACTTTTCTGCCCCCCCTGGGGGCAGATCGGTCGTCTTTCTGCCCGTTTCTGCCCCCAGGGGGGGCAGAAAAGCCCACTAGACACCAGGGATGTCTTTTTCTTTATGTAGGAAGCGACCCCTTGGGCAAGGGTCGCTTCCTTTGCGGCCTAATTATTTAGAATACTTTTCTGCCCCCCCTGGGGGCAGATTGGTCGTCTTTCTGTCCGTTTCTGCTCCTAGGGGGGGGGGGCAGAAAAGCCCACTAGACACCAGGGATATAAATATTATTGTAGGAAGCGACCCCTTGGGCAAGGGTCGCTTCCTTGGGCCCCTAAATGTTTTGAAGACTTTTCTGCCCCCTCTGTGGGCAGATCGGTTTTATTTTTTTGCCGTTTCTGCTCTCATTGGGGGCAGAAAAGCCCACTAGACACCAGGGAATTAGTTCAATTAGAAATAGAAGTGACCCCTCGCTTCCAGGGTGCAATTTGTTATATGTATTTGGCTCACCTGCCCCGGGACTGAATAGCCTTTTTTTTCCTGCTGTTTTCTGCCTGACCTGGCACACAAACCGATTGACCATTTGGGTAGTGACATGGCATGTTATAATGTTTATTGTTATATTTTTTGTGATTTCCAATTGTAATGTTTTTTTTGTTTACTTTTTTGTTCTAGGTGAAGGCTTTTCTTCTGTTCACGTTGACGTTTTGGGTCTGGTGGTTTTGCTGTTTGTGTAGTTTGGTAAGAGACTGTTTTTTTGTACAATGCAAATGTGTTTGATTTCTCTGCCTGTTTTTTTTTGCAAATGGTGTAATAATAGCAGTATGTTTGGTTTTTGAGTTTCAAAAACTTTTTGCATTGGTGCACGATGTGTATTTTGTTGTCTTGTGAGTAATTTGTTTTTTTTTCTTCTTTCTAGTTTGATATCGTTGGTCTTTGCTGTGTCACTGGAGAGTTTGTTTCTGGTGAGTGCAGCTGTCTCTTTTGATTTTGGATTGTATAGTTTTTGAGTACATTGATCTTATTGATATAAGGTACACATTTCTTTACTTACTTGGTTTGCACATTGTTGGTTGTTGTTGACTTGTTTGTGCAGTCTTCTATCTTAGTAGGTATAATGGCTAGCCGCAGGATGACTGCTCAGCAGGTTGTTGGTTTGCTGTTTGAGTCTTCCTCTGATATTGGGTCAGAGACTGACTCTGCTTCTGAGGGAGAGGGGGCAGGGGACGATTCTGGCAGTGAGTTTTCTCTCCGTATGGGGTCATCGGATGATGAAGATACTCTTAGTGCGGATGAAGTGCCTGTGTTAGAGGAGGAGACTGATGTGCCGATAGTGCGGCAAGAGGCATCTGGGCTGCAGCCTGCGGCTGCAAGGCTTCCCGTTGGTGTAGTGCGGCAAGAGACATCTGGGCTGCAGGCTGGGACTGCAAGGCTTCCCGTTGGTGTAGTGCGGCAAGAGGCATCTGGGCTGCAGGCTGGGGCTGCAAGCCTTTCCGTTGGTGTAGTGCGGCAAGAGACATCTGGGCTGCAGGCTGGGGCTGCAAGTCTTCCCGTTGAAAGTGATGACCTCTGGGTTGCCCCTGGCATGGTGCAGCCGGAATTTCCTGAGTTTACTGGTGTTCCAGGGTCTAGAGTGAATACCGAGAACTTTTTGCCTGTAAATTTTTTTCAGTTGTTTATGGACGATGTGTTTTTGGCAGAGATTGTTGAGCAGACTAATTTGTATGCCGAACAGTTTTTGAGGGACAACAGTGCCAGTCTTAAGCCACACTCTAGAGCTACCCGGTGGACTCCCACAAATGTTGAAGAGATGAAGAAGTTCTTGGGTTTAACTTTTTTGATGGGCTTGCTAAGGAAGCCATCATTGGCTTCATATTGGTCTAGCAGTCCCTTGATGGCAACGTCTATTTTTCCGGCAGTCATGAGTCGTGACAGGTATTTGCTTCTGCTTCGGATGATGCACTTTGTTGATAATGGTTTAGCGTTGCCACGAGATCACCCTGATTGTGACCGTCTTTTTAAGATTAGGCCTGTCCTTGATCACTTTGTTGATCGATTTTCTGAGATTTATGCCCCTGGTAGAGAAATTGCAGTGGATGAGTCTTTGGTGTTGTTCAAGGGCCGCTTGGTTTTTAGGCAATACATTCCTAGTAAGAGGGCACGCTATGGAATAAAGCTGTATATGCTGTGTGACAGTAGGACTGGATATGTCTCTAATTTCAGGGTGTACACCGGTAAGGAATCTAGGTTTAACCTCCCTGGTTGTCCGTCCACTTTTGGAGTGACTGAGAAAATTGTTTGGGAACTTGGTAGAGGATTTTTTAACAAAGGCCACCATTTATATGTAGATAACTTCTACACTGGTGTACGGTTGTTCAGGGAATTGGCCAAAGTGGACACTTTTGCTTGTGGCACAGTCCGCTGTAACCGTAAAGGTTTTCCGAAAGAACTTGTTTGTCAAAAGCTTGTGTGGGGACAGTGCAGTGCGTTGCGTTGCCAGGAGCTTCTTGCTGTGAAGTTTACAGACAGGAGAGATGTCTACATGCTGACTTCCATCCATGATGAAAGCACTGCACCTGTGACTGTTTGGGGTCAGGTCGCTGAAGCGCGCAAACCTGTATGTGTTTTAGACTATAATAGGTACATGGGTGGTGTTGACAGAGTAGATCAGAGGTTGGAACCTTACACTGCTCTTCGTAAGGCTTACATTTGGTACAAGAAGTTGGCTATCCATCTTTTCCACTTGGCAATGTTTAATGCTTTTGTTGTGTTCCAGGATTCTTGCCCTGAGTCAAAGATGACTTTTGCTAAGTTTCAGGAGTCTGTAATAGGCAGCCTTGTTGTAGTGGAACAGGCAAGTGTTCCTAGAGTTGGACTGGTGGAGGATGTTGCTAGATTGAAAGAACGCCACTTTCCAGATCACATTCCTCCCACACCCGCAAAAGATTTTCCCAGTAGGAGATGTAGAGTCTGTTGGCGAAGAGGTTTGCGGAAGGAGAGTCGTATGTACTGCCCCGATTGTCCCTCTCATCCTGCACTGTGTCTCTCTGCTTGTTTCCGAGCGTACCACACGCGTAAAAACTTCTGGGAAGATTCATGAGTGGTAAAGTGAACTGCCTGGTCTGTATTCTTTGGAAAATATGATTCTGTTTCAAGGTTGGTGTTAGTGCAATGTATTTAGTTGCTGATTTTCTGTTAGAAGATTTGTATCTATTTGCAATTTGTTTGTGTTTTTATTTTTTTCTAAAAAAATCCAAAATGTGATGGCCGTGTTTGTAGGCTTGCGCTTGGCTGTTGGTGTGTGTGGACTGGCACTTGGTCGGTGGTGTGCGTGGAATGGTGCTTGGCTGACGGTGTGCGTGGACTGGCGGTGTGCATGGACTGGCGGTGTGCGTGGACTGGTGCGTGGCTGGTGGTGTGCGTGGAATGGTGCTTGGCTGGCGGTGTGCGTGGACTGGTGCGTGGCTGGTGGTGTGCGTGGAATGGTGCTTGGCTGGCGGTGTGCGTGGAATGGTGCTTGGCTGGTGGTGTGCGTGGAATGGTGCTTGGCTGGCGGTGTGCGTGGACTGGTACTTGGCTGGCGGTGTGTGTGGACTGGTGGTGTGTGCGGACTGGTGTTTGGCTGGTGGTGTCCGTGGACTGGAGCTTGGCTGGTGGTGTCCGTGGACTGGAGCTTGTCTGGTGGTGTGTGTGGACTGGAGCTTGGCTGGCGGTGTGCGTGGAATGGTGCTTGTCTGGTGGTGTCCGTGGACTGGAGCTTGGCTGGCGGTGTAGGTGGATTGGCGATTGGCTGCCGGTGTGCCTGGACTGGCGATTGGATGGCGGTGTGCCTGGACTGGCGCTTGGCTAGCGGTGTGCGTGGACTGGCGTTTGGCTAGCGGTGTGTGTCGACTGGTGCTTGGCTGGCTGTGTGTGAGTAGTGACTTTCTGCTGGTCACTACACACACTGCTAGCTGAGTGCCACTCCACGCAATCCTTCAGCCTGTGTAGTTGCTGTGTCTGGATTGTGGGCGTGTGAAAGTGATGGGCCCTTGAATGGCGCTGTGTGCTGGTGTGAGTTTTGTTATGTGATGGGCCCGCGGCTGGCGGTGTGAATGGTTTTGTATGTCTCACACGTATGAAAGGTGTATGAATGGCCTGTAAAGAGGTTGGTGCCTTGTCGTGGCTTTACAGCTCACGAGCTGTGAGTCAATGGTTCAGTTTCTTGCCCTTTCAATTATTACCAGTGCATTTCATGTTTTGTGAAATCACTTGGTAATACAATTTTATCTACTGAACCATCACTCACCCTCGTGCCAAATCCAACCAGTATGTGTGTGTGCTTGCGTGTTAGATGACTGTGCAGTAATATTTGTCTTTCTGAAGCAGGGTGTACCTTGTCCCTTTTTGGTGATTTTTGTACTGTGTTGCTTTTGTACCTGGTGGTGCGAATGGTCTTGTTTGTATCACGTATGAAAGGTGTGTGAATGGCCTGTAAAGCGGTTGGTGCCTTGACGTGGCTTTACAGCTCACGAGCTGCAAGTCATTGGTTTGGTTTTTTGTGAATTTAATTATTGACAGTGCATTTCATTTTTGTGAAATCTCTTGTTAATAAAATTTAATACACTGAACCATGACTTGCCCTCGTGCCAAATCCAACCAGTATGTGTGTGTGTTTGAGGAATAGATGGTTGTGCAGGAATCTTTGTCTTTTGTTTCTCTGCCAAGGTACACTTTCCATGTAAGAATAACCCACCAACTGTAGATATTGTCGAAAACCCTTGGGAGTTCATGGTGATGTCTCTCTAGTGATTTGAAAAATATTTTTTATCCCCATTGTCCTGTAAACCTCAAATTGTCTGCCACATTTTCTTTGCAGTATTATTCCTAAATTCTCACGCTGTAGTAACAATAGGTAATCTGGTTTTGCAAGGGGGGTTACTTTGGTTTTTTGCCCAGGGCTCGGCGGCCATCTAGGGAAACCTTTCCAACCCACGCATTTCTGAAAACTAGACACCCGGCGGCTTCCAGGGAGGTATGGCTTGCGTGGATCCCCCAACGTTTCCTTACCCAGAATCCCCTGCAATCCTCATTTTTTGCCCAACAAATCACTTTTTTCACACATTTTGGGGTGGGAAAGTAGTGGCATCACCGGGCTCACACAAATTTACCACCACCCAGCGTTCCCCCAGGTCTCCCGGTAAAAATGGTGCCTCACTTGTGTGGGAGGCCCAAGTACCCGCGGCAGGCAAGGGCCCCAAACGTAGTGAGGCGACATCAAGATGGCCTATCGCCAAACCACCTGGTTTTGCAAGGGGGGTCACTTTGGTTTTTGGCCCGGTGCGCGGCGGCCATCTAGGGAAACCTACCAAACCCAGGCATTTTTGAAAACTAGACACCCGGCGGCTTCCAGGGAGGTATGGCTTGCGTGGATCCCCCAACGTTTCCTTACCCAGAATCCCCTGCAAACCTCATTTTTTGCTCAAAAAATCACTTTTTTCACACATTTTGGGGTGGGAAAGTAGTGGCATCACCGGGCTCACACAAATTTACCACCACCCAGCGTTCCCCCAGGTCTCCCAGTAAAAATGGTGCCTCACTTGTGTGGGAGGCCCAAGTACCCGCGGCAGGCAAGGGCCCCAAACGTAGTGAGGCGACATCAAGATGGCCTATCGCCAAACCACCTGGTTTTGCAAGGGGGGTCACTTTGGTTTTTGGCCCGGTGCGCGGCGGCCATCTAGGGAAACCTACCAAACCCAGACATTTCTGAAAACTAGACACCCGGCGGCTTCCAGGGAGGTATGGCTTGCGTGGATCCCCCAACGTTTCCTTACCCAGAATCCCCTGCAAACCTCAAATTTTGCTCAAAAAACACTTTTTTCACACATTTTGGGGTGGGAAAGTAGTGGCATCACCGGGCTCACACAAATTTACCACCACCCAGCGTTCCCCCAGGTCTCCCGGTAAAAATGGTGCCTCACTTGTGTGGGAGGCCCAAGTACCCGCGGCAGGCAAGGGCCCCAAACGTAGTGAGGCGACATCAAGATGGCCTATCGCCAAACCACCTGGTTTTGCAAGGGGGGTCACTTTGGTTTTTGGCCCGGTGCGCGGCGGCCATCTAGGGAAACCTAGCAAACCCAGGCATTTTTGAAAACTAGACACCCGGCGGCTTCCAGGGAGGTATGGCTTGCGTGGATCCCCCAACGTTTCCTTACCCAGAATCCCCTGCAAACCTCAATTTTTGCTCAAAAAATCACTTTTTTCACACATTTTGGGGTGGGAAAGTAGTGGCATAACCGGGCTCACACAAATTTACCACCACCCAGCGTTCCCCCAGGTCTCCCGGTAAAAATGGTGCCTCACTTGTGTGGGAGGCCCAAGTACCCGCGGCAGGCAAGGGCCCCAAACGTAGTGAGGCGACATCAAGATGGCCTATCGCCAAACCACCTGGTTTTGCAAGGGGGGTCACTTTGGTTTTTGGCCCGGTGCGCGGCGGCCATCTAGGGAAACCTACCAAACCCAGACATTTCTGAAAACTAGACACCCGGCGGCTTCCAGGGAGGTATGGCTTGCGTGGATCCCCCAACGTTTCCTTACCCAGAATCCCCTGCAAACCTCAAATTTTGCTCAAAAAACACTTTTTTCACACATTTTGGGGTGGGAAAGTAGTGGCATCACCGGGCTCACACAAATTTACCACCACCCAGCGTTCCCCCAGGTCTCCCGGTAAAAATGGTGCCTCACTTGTGTGGGAGGCCCAAGTACCCGCGGCAGGCAAGGGCCCCAAACGTAGTGAGGCGACATCAAGATGGCCTATCGCCAAACCACCTGGTTTTGCAAGGGGGGTCACTTTGGTTTTTGGCCCGGTGCGCGGCGGCCATCTAGGGAAACCTAGCAAACCCAGGCATTTTTGAAAACTAGACACCCGGCGGCTTCCAGGGAGGTATGGCTTGCGTGGATCCCCCAACGTTTCCTTACCCAGAATCCCCTGCAAACCTCAAATTTTGCTCAAAAAACACTTTTTTCACACATTTTGGGGTGGGAAAGTAGTGGCATCACCGGGCTCACACAAATTTACCACCACCCAGCGTTCCCCCAGGTCTCCCGGTAAAAATGGTGCCTCACTTGTGTGGGAGGCCCAAGTACCCGCGGCAGGCAAGGGCCCCAAACGTAGTGAGGCGACATCAAGATGGCCTATCGCCAAACCACCTGGTTTTGCAAGGGGGGTCACTTTGGTTTTTGGCCCGGTGCGCGGCGGCCATCTAGGGAAACCTAGCAAACCCAGGCATTTTTGAAAACTAGACACCCGGCGGCTTCCAGGGAGGTATGGCTTGCGTGGATCCCCCAACGTTTCCTTACCCAGAATCCCCTGCAAACCTCAATTTTTGCTCAAAAAATCACTTTTTTCACACATTTTGGGGTGGGAAAGTAGTGGCATCACCGGGCTCACACAAATTTACCACCACCCAGCGTTCCCCCAGGTCTCCCGGTAAAAATGGTGCCTCACTTGTGTGGGAGGCCCAAGTACCCGCGGCAGGCAAGGGCCCCAAACGTAGTGAGGCGACATCAAGATGGCCTATCGCCAAACCACCTGGTTTTGCAAGGGGGGTCACTTTGGTTTTTGGCCCGGTGCGCGGCGGCCATCTAGGGAAACCTACCAAACCCAGGCATTTTTGAAAACTAGACACCCGGCGGCTTCCAGGGAGGTATGGCTTGCGTGGATCCCCCAACGTTTCCTTACCCAGAATCCCCTGCAAACCTCAAATTTTGCTCAAAAAATCACTTTTTTCACACATTTTGGGGTGGGAAAGTAGTGGCATCACCGGGCTCACACAAATTTACCACCACCCAGCGTTGCCCCAGGTCTCCCGGTAAAAATGGTGCCTCACTTGTGTGGGAGGCCCAAGTACCCGCGGCAGGCAAGGGCCCCAAACGTAGTGAGGTGACATCAAGATGGCCTATCGCCAAACCACCTGGTTTTGCAAGGGGGGTCACTTTGGTTTTTGGCCCGGTGCGCGGCGGCCATCTAGGGAAACCTAGCAAACCCAGGCATTTTTGAAAACTAGACACCCGGCGGCTTCCAGGGAGGTATGGCTTGCGTGGATCCCCCAACGTTTCCTTACCCAGAATCCCCTGCAAACCTCAATTTTTGCTCAAAAAATCACTTTTTTCACACATTTTGGGGTGGGAAAGTAGTGGCATCACCGGGCTCACACAAATTTACCACCACCCAGCGTTACCCCAGGTCTCCTCCTAACAGCGGGAGTCAAAATGATACTCACTAAATGGAAAGACACCTCCAAGGCAACGTTCAAGGGATGGCTCAATTGGGTGACGTATCTCAGAGGCGCTGACACAGTTGTCCTACGTGACTCACCATGGAGACAGCCCTGTAGACGGATGTGGGCATCCCTGGACAAGGACCTAGACCCATATGAGCCGCCCTGAGTAGGACTAGAAGGACGACCCAGAAAGCAAACCCTCATGAGACAATAGCGAGGAAAAAAAAAACTTCTGGCATGCTATATCGCTCTCTCCCTCTCTATCCTAATTCCTTTCCTTGCCCCTTCTATTCTCTCTCTTACCCATACAAGGACAGTGGATGGGGGGGCAGTCAAACTACCGGAATTTTACTACAGCTAACCCAGCCAGTGTGGGCTGCCCTGTAACAACATGTTTGAGTACATGTTATATGTTTTTATGTTAAATGTCATATGTCGTAAAAAAAACTATAAAAAGTATACTGAAATTAAAAATAAAAATGATTTAGAATGTTGTGATGCTATAAGAATAAAGCAAATTAAGACATGCAAAAACAAATGGCGTTGATTCCAATAGCGAGGAAAGCCACTATTGTTGAATTCCTGTTGAGGTACATCGGAACGCTCCCTGTAGAGTACCCCTTGTAATTTTTTTATTTTACTTGATGTCAAGGGTCACATAGAGCTATTCTGGCTTCCCCCCTTTTGTCACAGCAAATCTCAGAAGGGCAACCATCCATATGACACATCATTAATCAACATTTCTCAACAGTTCTATGATAACTTACCTGTACAGCACCAACATTGCTCAGCAGGACTGGTTCACATTTCACAGACAGGACCAACACTTCCCACTTGAGTTAGGCTTCCATGCATTTATTTAACAGTACTGAAACTTTCTAATATCCACAAACTTTTTATGACATCATTTGAAACTTTTAAGTTGTATAGCAAACCGTTTGAACCAAATGGTGACACTCATGTTTTCGATGTGGCAGCAGTATTTTAGGCCCAATAAGGACACGCAATTGGAGGTATGCTAACATTTATTCTTGAATTTGTATCCAACACAAATTCAAGTAAGTATTTCTTCCAATCAATTCAATATATCTCTCCTTTACAAAAGGGATTTTCAAATGGCAACACCAGAAACACGCGACTAATACTTTTGAGAACAAAATAGAACAGCTCTGTGGAAATGAGGACCAATGATTGGCTGATGTTGGCAGAAAGCACCACCTTGTAGCAAAATGCGGAGTGGCAAAATGAGATTCCTTTAAGAGAGAGCGAGTGGTGATATGAAATTGACTTGCTTAAGATGGCTCACGGAGATGATATGTTTGTGATTTGTTTAAACTACATATTGGAATTTTTGTTTGAATTTTTCAAATCTATACATATATATATTCTCCTGAGAAATGTGTTTGTTCCAAGATTCATAAAGATAGTACTAAGAGTTCTCCTCACTGCTGCAGTGCATTTAACGGGACGGCATTCAAGTTTTTAAGTGGGGCTGTTACTATTTGAAAAGCACTGTCGTAACATTTCCTCCACCGGGCTTTTATATCTTTAACGGGTTAGACTGGAACACCACTTCTTCCCAGGGCTCTATAATTTTCATTTATTGCATCAACACTATAATTTTATTGGCAATACCAATATATCTTTAATGGGACAGCATTGATGTTAACTTGTCAGAAGGGCTGCTGTACGTTTCATGGAAAAGTGTCAACATACCAACACCTCTCTGTAGGGCTGCCATACCTTTGATGGAGGTTGCCCATGATAGACCTAGGAAGGCCAGATCCACCTTAAACTATTATGTTAACTACTGACAATGTCAAAGATTTCCTTTCAGATTAATTATACTTAAATATTTTTTTATGTACAGATATTTAAAAATTGTCAATTGTATTTGTAATTTTTTTAAATTAAGGTGAAGTAAGGGTACAGCAAATACAAGGTACCACAAACAACAGGACATTAGGACAAATCAAACAAAGAAAACAAGCAGAGCAAGATCATAATAATAGTACAGGGAGCTTAAGCAACAGCACCAGAGATCTGCCAATAATCAACTATTGAAACCTGGTGGACCCACAGCATGTCATTACACAAGTGCAGTAGTTGCTACGATCAGTAGATCGTATGATGTCATGACCGACAGCTCACCAAGCGAGTGGCCGGTACATTCAAAGGAGAGGAAATGGGCTATAAAGGGCGTCAACACTCTCGGGGAGAAGCCTCCCATATACAGGGGGGTGGTCTAAGGTGTGTGGGCTCCCATAAAATCAGTACGGGATGAAAGATATGCAATGAAGGGAGGCCAGAATCTACCAGGTGGGAGCCCTGAGGCAACAACTTCCAATATGCTGTATGTTGCCGTAATCCAATAGGCGACATCGCGCAGCCAGCTATATAAATTTGAGAAACAGGACAGCGCCCCCAGGGTATTGCGACTCTGCCCTTAGCCAGGAGGAATACCATTGCATTCAGTCGCCGAGCTAAACTAGAAAAGTTCTTGACATAGCCTAAAAGAGCAGTCAGTGGGGTCTTTTGGGGCCAATAATAAGTGCTAGAGGCAATGGCTTCATATATGAGGGACCCAAAGTGGTGTATTGCAGGGCATTCCCATGCCAGATGGAGGAATGAAGCACTATTGTGCCTGCATCTGCAACAGTGTGCATCATCTAAAAGCCTCATACGGCACAACTGTGTAAGAGTATGGTACATTCGATGAAGAAATTTAATGGGACTTAAGTGCAGTCAGTAGTTGGCAGAAAGTACCCTCGACAGCCCACAGCAATATCGCAACTGTGCTACAGTGAGGGGACTTATCTTGCATGATGCCGTAGAGACTTGTGACCAGTTTCCATGGTGATGGGTTGGTCAACAACATGTCCAGGCATAAAATGTGGGCGGGGCAGCAGGAAACCTATAGTGTGGGTTCCGAATTACAGCATGAAATATGTGAGAACATCAAGCGGAGTATGTTGCAGGAGTGCAGATATGTGTTGCACCAATAGAAATTTTCCCTCTGGATATAAATCACCTAGCATCAGGAGACGCAACTGAGTCAGCTGGTGGCATACTCCATCATCATCAGGCACCGGGAGCCACGGGTGACCCCACAAGTGGGTGTTGGGGGAATATAGGGTGCTTAATCCGGTATGGAGACGCAATCTATCCAACACCCAAATCATAAATTTGGCAATAGTATGTAAATGTCCTTTCTGCACATATCTTGAAAATTTGGCACGGATCAACCACCCCTGCGTGTATATTGGACATGCATGCTTTAATAGGACAGACTGTAGTGCAGTTTCTGGACAGTGCTGCTGTACTTATAAAACCTATCAACAGGACTGTAGTGATTTGAATGGATGACCTAAGAATAGATCTGGACAAGGAACATGTGAATGCATTGATCCTCCTGGGCTGGTCTGTAGACAGCGGGCCATTCCATCTTGTTTAGTATATTGCTACAGCGGCCTAGAGGGGCCGTCGTTTGAATGGTTTCCATTGCCGGGCCAGACTGTAAAGATGGCCTGGAAATCTTTAACGTATATGCCAGAGGGACCCCGGGTGGCCAAGTAAGCCCCATTATATCAACTTTGGATACAGAGCTTACGGCCATTACCTCCACAGCAGGCATAATTGTCGCAGGAGATCTAAATTGCACCTTTGAACCACTCTGCAATGAGGACATCCAGGGCACCAGGGACCTAGATGCTAAGTGGGAAATCCCCTGCCTTAGTCTCCCCCCAATAAAGAAATGGTCTCCAAGAGCCATACAAATCAACGCTCTGACTCTAGAGCATAATTTGAGGGCGACTAATGGCAGATCCAAATCTGATCTAATGGGAGCCCCTACCTTCACTAGAACCAGGGTGCCCTCGCGCATTGACTATATACTGCTGGACGTCGGATCCTGGCCCGACTTTATCGATATGGAAGTGGTCCAAAGATGCGAAAGTGATCACAATCCTTTGTCCATGCATTTCCTGTGTAATCCCGTCCTTATTTCTACCGAGCTTGTTAGCATCAAGAGCATTCGGTTGAGGGAAATTGTCCCCTCCAATTGTAATCGGCGCCTTATATGGCCCAAGGTTGCCGAATGTGAACTGTCATTGGAGGGCATCAGGAAGATCATTAAGGACAACATCTTATTACTTAATGATGTCCCTGACATTCCCCCCTCTCCTGTGCACTCCTCAAAGCTCAAGGAAATATATCTTTCAACTGTGGACAACGTGAGCGAGTTCTTCCAGGCCAAAGCGTACCGGGGCTGTAAGCGTCCCCCTCCTAAGGGTGAAAACCCGTGGTACTCCAAGGAGTGTAGGATAAGGAGGCAGGACCTCTCGAAAGCTCTAAAATCTAAGGTTCAGACTAACATCCTGTCTGCAAGAAAAATATACTATAGGTCTATTGCCTTAGCCAAACGAGCTTGGGAAGAAACTCACTGGCAAGAACTCAAATCTGCTGCCCAGTTGAAGGATGCCACACTATTCTGGGATCTTATTAATGTTGGCACAAGGAGGGGGGCTGACCCATTACCGAACCATATCTCGGGGCGAGATTGGTTCGATCATTTTCAGAAATTATATATGGGTGATGAAGGGCTTATCCCGTTTGAGCAAGGGCACGAATTAGAGCCTCCTGTACCCCCACCTGAGAATGAGCATTTTGGGCTCAATGAGGTTCTTACAGCTATTGCTTCGATTGCGCCCGGTAAAGCAGCTGGTCCCGACGGCCTTCCGGGTGACCTTATGATTCATGAAAAAAATCTCTGGGCTCAATTTATCTGTAGATCCCTAAACCTCATAGCAAACGGCCACCCTGTACCTGAATCCTGGAAAGGGGCTGAGGTGGTGACCATCCACAAGAAGGGGGATAGAGAGGATCCTGCCAATTACAGACCGATTAGTTTAATCGATGTCATCCAAAAAGTGGTTGGCAGGGTCCTCTTAACACGGATGAAGGGATGGATCGATGAGGAGGGTGTTTTGTCCCACTTCCAGGCTGGATTTAGATGTGGTGTTGGTACGGTGGATCAGGTATTTAGACTCTGCCTGATCCATTGGAAAACTGTAACCATCGAGAAGGGTAGCCTGTATTTGGCCTTTATAGACCTAAAAACAGCCTTCGATCTGGTCCCCCGTCCCAAGCTCTGGCAAGTTTTGCTTGACCTAGGAATCCCTCCCCTGATTTTGTATCTTGTCAAGCGTCTGCATGAAGATAACTTTGCCAGAGTAAGGTGGGGGGGCCAGGGCCAGCTTACTGAGAAAATAGTTGTCCAGAGAGGAGTACGCCAGGGTTGTGTCTTGGCGCCGACCTTGTTCTCTCTCCATATAAATGGGGTGGCGGACCATTTGAGCGAGGACTCAACCGATGCCCCAACCCTGTGCGGGGAAAAAACACCAACTCTATTATTTGCGGACGACACCCTCCTGGTCTCCAAGAGCCCTATCGGCCTGCAGAAACTCCTCGATCGCTTCACCTCGTTCTGTGTAGCCAGAGGCATGGTTATTAACATATCTAAAACCAAGTTAATGGCTCTGGCACCATCTAAAAATTTCAGGAATAAATTTAAGTTGAATGGTAGCCCGTTGGAGTTAGTTGAGGCCTTTGATTATCTTGGGGTAAGAATGAACAATAAAATGAAATGGTCCCCCCGTCTGACCAAAATGGTCCTGAACCATAAACGGATTTCAGGGGCTATAGCGAGGCACCAGAGACTCTCCTATAGCCGGCCTGTAGTCCCAGCTATCAAAGTATATGAGGGCAAGGCTCTGCCTGGGTGCCTATATGGGGGTTTGACAATCTCTCTGAGTTAGTAAGATCTGAGAATAAATTTTTTCGCGACTTAGTTTCGCTCCCTCCATCTACCCCCCTAGTCCCGCTCCGTTACGACCTTGGGAGACACCCAATAAATGAAGTGGCGAGGCTGCGTCCCCTGCTGTATTGGACCCGGCTCAGGAGGTCTCCCGACCTAAGCCACTACGCCTCCGGCCTAAATGAACTGATAAGATTGGGTGCAGGTCATAAGGTCGGTTGGGTGTCCAACCTGAAGAAATTAGTGGTTGCAATTGGTTTGGACCAGGCTTGGGAGAGTCAGATGCCCCCGCCCAAACCTCTAGTGAAAAGGCTTTACTGGGACTGGATTTCTGCCATGACCAACAAAAATCAAAATGGTATTTTGTCGGAGAGATTTCTGGATGTCAAGCATACCCCAAGACTGGAACCCTTCCTTGACCTCATCGAGTCCCCGGGGGACAGAGTCCTCTACCTTAAATTCAGGTACGGCTCACTCCCTCTCCGAGACTTCCAGAATGGTTGGAGCGACCAGATGGGAAATAACGAGGGCTGCCCGGGTTGTGTTTGCCCTACGGAATCTACAGCACATTTTATCTTTGCTTGTAGGGCATACAGCCAAGTGAGGTCTAGGTGGCTAAAACCAGTTTGTATTAATTTGGGCTGTTCATCCCATAGGGTGGCTTTACGCATTTTAACCTATGAGACGCTAATTCCAAGTGTTACTTGTGGTATAGCAAAGTTTTTAGGACATGCATGGAGGATAAGGCAAAAGCTTGTCAAAGGAAAATAGTTAAATAAGCCGTTGTGAGCATCGTTCATTTGAGCTCACTTGATTTGGATGGGCTTTAATTATATTGCTATTTGGATTTACGTACTATTTTGCCTTAATCTGTTCTAGCTTCGCCTCATTTTTATGTATGTCTATGAGAACAAGAAAACTGACCAACTGCTGATATGAATTTTCTGGTCTTTTAGAATATTAATCTGTGATGTATTTTTGTAACTTTTATGATTGATATTTTATTAATCGAATAAAGTGATTTGATTGAGAATGGTTTCAGTCCTTTCTGACGGGTCACTTTCAAGCAGTGAAACTAGCCAAGTTTATGGCTGACAATATGCCTGTGGCTTGTGCGGTGCCTTAGGGTTCTGCCCTCTCACATCATTTGTTAAATATCTATGTTCACCCCATGTTAAGGCCTTTACAAATTAGATTGCATAATCTATACTCAGACGACTTGCAAGTCACCATACGTCTGGATAAGAATATCTCCTCCCATGAGGCCTTTCAACAATAGCTTTTTAATTGGAACTGGAAAAGAAGCAATTGGCTTAAGGTTAATTCAGAAATTATTTGGTGGTTAATGGCAGAACAGATCTTCTGGTTGGACACATGGTGGTCATGCAAAATTAGGAACTTTCGATACCGCCCCACATAGTGACAAAACGTGGAGTGAGAGTGGATGGCTCCCATTCATTGGTGTCACAGTTTTCCTCAATAGTTTTATCTTGCTTTTTGCATCTTAGAATTTGGAGCAAGTTACTTATTTAACTGAGGAGGGATAAACAGCAGCAGTTGCTTTGGCCATTGGACCTAGACTCAATTATGCTAAAAAAAACTTCAAATGGTTTAAAATACGGCAGCGAGATTGCTCCTGAAGACCCCTTGATGATTGGCCTCAGCACATCCTCTTCAACAACTACACTGCCTTCCTATTACACAGAGAATACAGTTTAAGGCTCCTGAATTACCTTTAAGAGTTGCACAGCACTGCCCCTAAGCTTATCACCCATCATTTGTTCTTGGTCAGACTCCATGCTTGTACACTGGACAACCCGCTGATGGTTCCTAAGATCAGGAAAATCGGAAGTGGTGGCTGCAATTTTTCCTGCTGTGTCGCGAGACTTTGGAATCACCTTCCTTAACACTAAGAGCAATATCTAATCAGAAGCACCCTAAAACCTGGATTTTCTGTCAAGATTTCCCTATATAAATTGATTCAGATTGATTCCTCTTGCTTGTCTATTCAGTGTCAAGAAAGCATTGGTAAATGAGTGCTTCATTAATTGGAATAACGTAACATAACAGCCCAGACCTTCCCTGTGGAGCTATTTCACTTTAAATGAAATGGCACAGGCACTCTAGACAGGGCTGACTAATTGCATCCCCCCCCCCTTTCATGAAACTGTGGTGTGCAGAAGATAAAAGCCCTGCATGTGGTACCGAAGAAAAATCAGCTTGAACGACTGCTTGAAAGATGAATGAATTTATTGAGCAAAAATTAGCAGAGGGATGCCGCAATGCAGAGCAACAAGGGTTGTCCTTATTAGCAGTGAGATTCTAATGCTGAACTCTCACTCCATGCATGGAGTTTTTGTAAACTCTTATATACAAGCACCAAAGGATATGACATGGATAAGGATATGACAGTAACTAAAACTCAGCTATCACTCAAGGTGCAACACATTCTCTTGAGAAAACTAAACAAGCACTGGCAAAGCAAATGTGCCTGGCCCATAAACAAAACTGTCTCCTCAACCGCTTTAGTCATTGATGGCTTATGACACTTAGTAAAATGGCTCAGTGAGATGAAGCTCAAAGTGAACACCTGCCGTGATCTACCAGTCATGGTTCCAATCTCCATAAAGAAAATAGAATACAGATACGTCATTAAATTGGGTTATGCTAAAACCTGTTATTTAGAGCATATTATACACTAACTGGCACATGCATCAAGGAAGGCTTTTGCAATTCCTTAAATGCAATCGAAATTTAGGAATTCACAAATAATTGCGAATTCTTAAATTGTGCATAGGTAACACTTTCATGCATCTCCAAAGGCTAATTTGCGCTCGCAAATGGCCGATTTTTGCGAATCGCACCGTTTGCGATCGCAAAAACCTTCGATGCATGTGCCCCTAAATACTAAGACCCATACTCAAACCAGAATATGCGCTTCCAAACCAACTGGTAGGCAATGTGAAATGTGACCTATTTAGTAATAGGTCACGTTGCAAATCCTTTTCCTTTCTGTGACAGCTTCTTCTTTGCAATACAGTTACCCACCCCTTACTTGGAGGTGTCAGTAATTTTTCAGTCTTGCGATCGCAATCATTGTCACAAACCATTTATACATACTATTGCAATTACAAATCAGGAGGGGACGCCCATTTCATTCTCTCTCCTAATTGAGATTCATAACAATTTGCAAAACTCGATAGTTGAGTTGAAAAGGCTTTTCTGACTCACAAAAGGGGTTTGTTCCATGGCCCAACGCAATTTGCTGTGGCAAACCATGTGATCATGGGAATAGCAGGGGTTGCATTCTCAAAATGGTTTAGTACACCTGGCTATTAGAAACAGGAGAAGAATGGTATAAAATGCTGTATAAACATAATACTTTATTATGTTTCTGCCACTGAGGGTTGTATTCACTTTTCAAAAATTCAGAATGCTACTGCCAGCCATCTTCTCCTCTAGCTACCCTTTTGCCTTTTGCACTTCTCTAATAACTGATCATCTGTTTGCACTTTAAAATCAGCTTTGCTTATCTTTCCCCTATTTCTCCTCTCTTTTCTGTCTTCTTCTCCGTATGCGTCCTCCCAAGCCCCTCTTGTGTTGTGATATTTGTAAAGTGTGTATCCCATTTTGCATTCATGAAAGCGTCATATTAAATAATCTTGAAAATATTAGCCTTGTATCAAATATTTGCCACACAGAAGCCCAAACAACAGAAGCTAAAACAGTGCTCCTCAATGGTGAAGTGAACATACCTGGGAGGAATTTTAGGCGGGTAGGATGGTACCACCTACTTTACACAAAAGGGTCTCTGGGATCTAAACCAATGTCTTGAACTTGCATGGCGAGGAGAGGACAGAAGAGTGATCGAGGGTGGCCTGGTCAGGGCATCCTACCAACTGTTTCATGTTGCCCCTATTGTGCCGCGTGCCAGTCTCGCTAAGGGCACATGAAGATTATCCACCACTAGTAGCATTCGAAAGGATTTGGGGCACACACATTTGATTACAATTGATGTTTATGAGTTCAGGTGGAGTATGTACTGTGCACTTTTTGTAAGGTTGTATCGGTTGAAAAGGTTCTTCTGAGGTCACATAATTTGACTGCTGGATGAACTTTATTTTACTTTTTAGACATAAGTGTATGGTAGTAAGCAACATCCCTGTCTCGGAAAGGTTGCATCTGTGCTGTGCATGTCACTTTGTTACATGTTACTGAGCATGTTTTAATTACGCTCTTTTAATGTAAACACATATTGTTCTTCACTTCCCATGTGGCTAGCTTTACACTATGTAGATGCCTATGAGTAGGCAGTAGTAAATGCTCTGTACAGGTGGCAGTGAAAGTAACCACCTCAACCTGCCAATTCCACAACAAAAGTCAGGCCATCACTAGAATGGAAACAAAGAAATACAAGAAAAGAAGAAAAAAAAAGGTCACCACTCGAAGGACCCGGAACATCGCCATCAACATTAGCGCCTGCGCTCCTGCAATCGTGAGAGGAACTCATCAAATACCTCTTCTTCTGTCACATGTTTGGGTTAAGCCTGTAAAGTGTTTATTACAAACAGTAGCAGTCTGTGAGACGCAGGGTATATGGACCAAAGGCCCCCATACACAGGCTAATGCAGACTAGCTCTGTGCACAGGCAAGATCCATACAGTATACTATTTTAAGGATGATTTCTTATATAGGTCACATGACTGCAAGAATACAAGCAGAAGTATAGCTGAGCTCATGAGACCTAATAAATGTCCCTCAGAAGTAACAATATTATATACAAATTTGGCTATGAGTTATTACTGCTAAGCATTAGATTTTATATTTTTACACTAGATACGATTGCGCTATACCATTACATTCATACATAAAGACATAATATGCTCATGAAACCTTCCTTATAAATCACAGTACTCTTTCCCTCATACACATAGCAGGGGGGTATAGTAAAGATTGCGTAGGCCCAGGGATATGAGAGTGGTCTTTACATAGCTAAACCATGGGATTCTAAGTGCATACTCAATTTTTAAGCAGCCCCTTAACACTTGTTGATTCAATTTGGCACTGTACCTTTTCCATATTGAATTTCACAACAATATGGGAGCAAGTTTGAGCGAATCACTAATATACAAAACCCCCAATTCAAAATGGCAAATGTAATTCGGGAAGGCCCAGAGCGCAGATAATAATCTCTTACAGAATATTCCTCTATGCGCTGCAACGCTCCAACATACCCCAAATTTGGTACCCCATATTACAATGGCTTTAGCTATGGCTACATAAATCTTTATTATTTCGGGATGGGTTTTGAGCCAAAAAAAAATGTAATCTAAAAATTGCAGCTATGCTTTTGTCCATAAGATTAGCTCTATTAAGCACCATATCCTTCCAGTTTAATCTAGAATCAAAGAAAAACTCCCAGATATGTACATTTCTCCACCACTTTTATTCTTCTATTTCCTATGAAGAATCTCATAGATTTCTTGGTATCTGCCCCCATAAATAATAAAAATGTTTTAGATTCGTAGACATGCAAGTCCAGGTTAGCCATAAAGGTTGTGTACTCCTCTATGAGACTATGCAGTGTAAAAAAGGAGTTCTAGCCAATAGCAGTGCATCGTCTGCATAAAGAAGTATTGGTAGGGGATGAGACTCAACATATGGAGTGTCTTTTGCATTCTCCACCAGGACCGTTTATAGCTTACTACTGTAAACAGCTAATAGGAATGGGGCAAGGACACACCCACCTTTTTCAGTTTTAAAGGAGTTTGAACACTCCCCTTGTCTCCCGCATCGGGCACTTGCAGTTGCTCTCACATAAAGCTGCCCTATGAAAGTGATTATCAGTGCATCCGCTCCCATATTCTCCACAATAGTCCACAGTTTACTGTGGACCACACAATCAAATGCCACAGAGAAGTCCATGAAGGCCATACAAAGTTGATCTTTCTTTACCACACAATATTTTGCAGCCACCATCTTAAATTCAGGCATTGATCTATTGCTCCTTTGCCCTTCCTGAATCCATAATGGCCCTCAAAGTGGGTCTTCTTTTCTTTTCCTCTACCCAATAGGAGACAACCCATGATCTTGGCTGTATAATCAACTAGGGAGATGGATCTGTATTTTTTTGGATTAGATCCATCCCCTTTCTAAAAACCGGTATAATTATTGAATGCTCCCAAGAGGTTAGCGTTACCAGTAATGGAACCCACAGTCCTGTTAGTTAAAAGATATCGGCAGGAACCCTATCAGGTCCAGGAGCCTTCAGAGGGAATGACTGCTGTTCGGCTAGTTCTATTTCTGCCACTTCAAAAGTCAAGATCTACCAACTCCGGACTGTCCACAAGGTTTATTGCTCCATCATTATATCGAAAGATGTTTTGATAATGCGTAACCCAACCATATATTAACATCTTAGGACAACTCCACTGCATCTTTTAAAAATGGAGCATTTACCACCTTCCAGAAACCATTACTATAATATCTCACAGAGGCTTGCCTTAGATTCTCCCTTGCGTCCTCTCCTAGATATTTCCACCTGTTATCTTTAACTTCTATGTACCTTAATGCATAGGGTCCGTACAAGCCGGCTATCTCTTGGAACCTTATTCAAAGCTTTATGCAGGTTTGCTAGTGCCTTAGAGCAATTTCTATCAAACCACTCCTTAAACCAGTACCCCGTCTAAATGGCGTTACTTTATATATTGTTGAATAATTAATCAACCTCTTCAACACGGTGTATGTTATAAATTTTTGTTGCCACATCTTCATAAGTATTGCAGCGAATTTTGTCTGTACCTTTGCACCCAATATTTGGAGTTCATCAATGCGTTTTCCTAATTTCCACTGATGTTTTCCGTTGGTTTTGCTTATGTCACACCACACAATAAAAGTACATTTATTTACCTCTAAGGAGATTGGACCAGATGTACGAAGAATGGATTCAGTAAAAATGGTTGCAAATTGTGCATAGATCATTTAATTTTAGTTCTTAAATTAAAGATTCCTAGTGGGCATCACTTCGACCTTCCTCATGAGTGTTAATGAGGTTGATTGCAAATTGTGGTACATTATGAATAATAGCCATTACAGGGATGCAGTGAGCCCAACGTAAGTGGTTTTATTTATTTATTTATTTATTTATTTTCACTATTCCGTCGTTTGTCACTTCAGAACCCCCTCTGCCCTGCCTCGCCAAGCTTACCTGCACTGACCGCCACTGCCTTTCAGACTGGACCAAGGGAGCATAGGCATTATTATAACAATCCATAGATCATGTGGCTAATTGAACAATCTAAAGATTTTGAGGTTTACTGAAAAAGATAAGAAACAGTGGAGAGAAAAGCACAGGACATCATAAGCAGAAGACCAGATGAACAGAACTAAATGAGTAGAAATCAAGATTTCACAACAATAATGAAAAAAGCACAGAAGAACTAGGATAGCCGTTCAAAGAAATAAGCCATACTCAGGAATTAGAGTGGAAAGCAGCTTTAAGAGCATTGGAGGATTGCCTTATTGGCACCGAAATAGAAGTGCTGCCAAGGCAGAATACCTTATCATGAAATCAGGGAACAGAAGTCAATGCTGGTGGCAGAAGTACTGGACTATAAAGCAATGAAAAATGCCAACAGTGCTCAGACGTGGATCAGGTGTGCTGCTGTAAGCAACATTTCCAAGGGCAAAAACACAGGCTGTTTAAGGAAACAGGGTGTGCAACTAAGGCCATATAAAATACCGAGATAAAAAATAAGTTTAAAGAAAGTCCATTGATAGGAAAGCATCGGGAGCAAGGTGTGAGCTGCCAGGTAAGCTGAGTGAAAAAGAAAAGCAATGCAGAAGCAGATGTAGGATGAGAACCAGTAGGGTAAGACTAGAAGACCCCATGCCAAGTAAATGGGGGTAGATAACAAAAACCATAAGCACTGTGGTTTGCTTATTCTTAATCACCAGAATGCAATGGACTGAGTGAGTGAAACCCAGGACTGTAGTAATAAAAATATCAGTTTCTTAGGTTGTGCAACAAGGCTTTTAAACAGATACACCTGTAAATATGAGCGCCAAAGTACTGTTCATGGCAGACTCTATGGGGCCAATTCACAAAAGTAAATTTAAACATATAGATTTACTCTAAGTAAATTTACTCTTACACTTTTGAGTAATTTACTGTTTTTAGGTATTCACTACTCCTGAGTGAAAAGTTACTTAAAGGTGTAGACTTACATGTCCCCACCTAATGAAAACAGCGGCTGGAACAAAGTTTACGAGTGAAAAGTTACTATTTGTAAATTTTCACACATAGGTAGAGATATCCGTCTGGGACGGATATATCCCTATGGTAAAGTTTAGGGAACATTTTATAAATGTATTAGAAAAGGACTGAACGCAGATGAAAATAATTATGTTGAGGGTCTCGCCTTCACCAAGTACTCTTTTGAATAACTTTAATGTGCCTTCTGAATAACTTCTCTTTAAGTAATCAATGGTATAGTATCTCTACACCCTGGAGCCGCTGTGGCTGCAGACTGTATATTGCACGTTCAGTTTGCTCCAGAGTAGTGCTGGTAAATGAATGAAAGAGCTTCACCCGAGACCCCGCTCCCAGGCCATGGAGAACAATTCTACAATATTCAAATACTGATCCTACTCCATGCACCTTACACACCTCCCTCTATACTACTACAGTGATTGATGGGGATACAAAGAAAGATCAGGGTAGACTCACTGCCTGTATCTCAAGGGCTGCGGAGCATCCTGCTGCTTAAGAAAAAGAAAAAAGCGAAGAGAACTGCACCCCTCCTACTCTGCCCTAGCGTGATGCCAACAACCTTGATCAGTCTCTTCGAGAACACCACCTGGCCCACCCTGACAAACCACATTTATCAAATCTAAAATTAAAAAACTAGTCCAAATGCAGGTTTAAAGCTTTCTCCTCATGGCTTACGCAACAACATCAGACACATGCACAGAAGTTACTGAAGAAAGCTGACGTCAGCCATTATGATTACCTATCCCCATACTAGATAGAAGGATCAGAAATGCTTGAAAACGATAGGCACGACCAAGCTTAAAGAAATAGCAACAAGTGCTCCAGCCAGTAGTATGAGGAACCAACAGGAAACAAGGGGGGCAGGCGGTGTGAGACTCACTAGTTTGGTTCACCAATTGCCAGACAATTTCCCCACTGTCGTTGACCAATCACAGTTATCTATACTTTTTAGACCCTTTCGTCAATGTTCACAAGATTTAAAAAAGGTGTTAAATGGCGGCCATTGGCATACCCTCACCATATATCAACTCTATAGCTCTCCCTCCTATTTTTTTTTAATTACATACTTTATTGAGCACCACAGAGCAAATAAAGAGTGTCATCACAAATATAGCATGGTATTTTCTGCATTTTTCTAATTGTGTACATGGATATCCTTCAAGTACTGTTAAAGAAAACTGCTTGCATATGCCAAACTAGGAGAGGGTAAGCTCTCCCTCCTATTAACCATCTTCCAACTCAACATCTGCTCAAATCCAATCAGCATCACAAACCCTAAAGCCTGGGTAAATGGCGGCAAGCTGAGGCTGGAAATGTGGGGGCAGAAAATGTGAATGCCAAGCAATCACTAAGCCTCTCAAAATATTTGATGGAAGAAAAGTTGCTTGAATTCCTTGCCCGGGCTCCTTCTTTGAACAAAAACCTTCACCGGATTCGTACCAACTTATGTGGATATCTAGTGATACGCTCAAGCAACACCGTGTTGACTCATACCTCAACTTTGTACGGCAGAGAGAAGAACATCCAGCCTAGAAATATATTTATTTCTAAAGTTTTACATAGTGTGTACCATATTCTACAAGATTTAAGAGCACTTTACATGAGGTACTTTCATTACAATAATGTCATTATAAAGGTAACATAGTGCCCATCATAAAGAAGCTGAAAAAGGTATAAGTAATGGAGACCGTTTTGCATTGACCCATATTTTTTGGAGTATTCCTTGAAATGGAAAAGTTACAGGGCCAGATGTACTATAATTTTAGTCACTAAAAATGGTTACAATTTGAGACTAGTCTTTCTGCAACCAGAACCTTATTTTGCTAACCTACGAAGGTACTAATAGGTCTGTTTTCAAAATAAAAATTCAGAGTGGGTCGCAGTAGGACCTGCAAAATTAATGATAATTAGGTTTGTTACAAGTTGAAACTAACTCTAAATAGACAAAATCACAGGGATATTGCCTGCTGGGGTCACATTCCCTGTGATTTTTTTTTTTAAAAGAACACTTTTTTTTAAAGCAACCCTGTTCCATAAAAGGAAATGAACTGCATTTAAAAAAAAGTTTCAGTGAGAGTTGCCAGCCATCCCTGAATCACTGCCTATCCTTCTGAAATAGCTATTACAATTAACAAAGGGGAAGTGGTCCAGGGGAGACCCCTTCCCTTTAGCGAATATGTTTATTTTATTTTACAGAGTTTTATATAGCAAGAACTTGATCCGAATCGGGTTTCAGACGCTTTACATAGCACCAGTTGCATTACATGAGGACATTTTTTTTTTGTTAGGCAGGGTAAGATTAAGTGATTTGCCCAGAATCACAGGATGTTCACGTCATTGCCGAGGCTAGAACCCAGTTCCCCAGATTCGAGGTCGACCGCTCTAGCCGTTAGGCCAACTCCTCTCCCCACCTCACCTGGAAGTCAGTAACTTTTAAATGGTCTGCTTCCAGATTCAAGTAGCAAACCATTGATGCATCTGATACCGTTTCTCTATTTGGAAGGGACATCAAGAACACGCTGCTTCTAAGTCACGATTCAGTATCCAACCAATTGTGTCGCATTTGTGGTCCCAAAATGCAAATCAGGCTGTTTGTGAACACAAAAAAGCTTAATACATCTAGCCCATAGTTCTTTGTTTCAAGAATCCAGGTGGTTAAAGAAGCTTTGCACTTCTTAGGGATTCTTGCCCCTACATGGAAATGAGCTTCTGAGCAAGGTATTACAGGGAGCCAACATTAATAGATTTGTGAGTTATGCAGCCATGTCAGATTCATGTGCTGGCTGGCATGATGTGATCCAAACAGTCTACTACAGTAATGAGTCTTGCTGCTGCATTAAGGGTTGCCTTCACAAGAGTAAGGTGTAGTTGTGGAATCCCTACAAGCATGGCATTTCCAGTGTCCATTGTTGATAAGACCAGTGTTCTGTATTTAGCAGAAATAATCAATGGTAGTATCCTTGACAAGAGCTTCAGTTTATGCTATGCTGTTTTTGTTACTCCATTTATGTGACCTTGAAAGTTCACAATTTTATCAAGGATGAAACCAAGAGATTTTGTGCACTTGATTTTTGATTTCCCATCAAATACTGTAAGACAATTTAGCCGTGGCTGGTGCAGGTAAGAGTGGTGGGGTGGGGGTAGGGTGGGAGGGAGGGAGTCGACAGACGACGACGGAGGAAAATAAAAACATTTGAAAGGAAAAACAATTACCTTGCGCTTGTCACATCGCCGACTTGCAAGGTAAGTGGTTTTCTTCTTTTTTAATTTTAAAATGTTACCCTCGTCGTCGTCTGTTGACTCCTCCCTAACATCACCCCCGCCCACTGCTCCTACCTGCTCCGGCAGCGGCTGAGAGAGTTGGTTCTAGATTGGAGCTCTGTGGTGGAGAGATGAGTAAGGAATCAGTCTTTAAGGTGCTGAAAAGCCTCCCAGAAATGTATGTCCTCCAGTGTTTGATCCAGTCGTTATATGTCCTTTGGGGAGTAGATCATCATGTAAAGTTCAGTATCATCGGCATAACGGTGATAGGATATATTTCACTGTTTAAGAAGATTGGTTAAAGGGTCTATATACAGATTAAATAGATGTGAGGGGAAGACTGAGGAGTTGATTTGAAGTTTGGCAGATGGCTCACCGCCTGTCAGGTTGCAGAGGACATTACATCTGCCACCCTGACGGACTTCCATCTGCCAAATCTAGAGGACAGTGCAGGCCCAGCGGTTATCTCTGTACCTTGACAGGAACTTCCATTAAGTTTGGTGGATAGTCACCGACCCTTTTGAGGGCCAGCTACCAAACTTTTTCAAACATTTTGCTTTTCAAAAACAAACTCCCAAAGTGGGAGCTTAATATTGAAAAGACAAGAAACGAATGACCCCCTTTCCCAGGGAGGTACGTGAATGGGCGTGGAGGTCACTATTTGTTTTTTTTCTGTCCCTCATTGCCAGATTCTACCTGGAAGTGAGGGACAGAAAAAAAGGACATTACGTCATCCACAGCATGATGTTCTTTCTCCATTTGCGGCAGAGTAACCTGTCCACCGAACTCCAAATCACTCAGTCTTAATGCACACCCTGACTTAGAGAAAGTGGACTCTGTAAAAATTATCATTCTGTTTTTTATGTAATTTTTCAAGGTAATAGGTAAATCAACTGTAAACAGTTCCTGTAGTCAGTTCTTTTAATTCCCATTCTTTCATATCATATGTGTTAAATGCGTTCAAAGTGAGTTGTGTCTAATCTTGTCGGAGACTTCTAACTCATCAAGAAGAATGAGAAGTTACGAGGAACTATGATCAAGAAGGTGTACTGCATCTTAACGTATCTGTAGAATGGCCATTTCTGTGCTACAACCTGGCCTAAATTCCAATTAAAAGTTGGCAAACAGGCCGTTTTTTGTGACAAACTGATTGAGTTGAGCAGCTAAGCAGCTTTTCAGTAATTTTCGCTAGGATAGGCACAGTTATTACCGCGTGTAAGTTGTTGAAGGCCTCAGGATCTTGGGCCACCTGTACGACCATTTCCTTTTACGACTGGCAATGTGCACATTTTAGTGACTCACAATTTGCGAGTTGCAAAAAGAAATGTACTAATGTGTCTCAGACACATTTTACGATTACCAATGGGGTCGCAAATGACATGCCTCATCAATATTCATGAGCCAGGTCACAATTTGCAACCTATTGGGAATGGGCAATAAAATAGGAATGGTGGCCTGCTGGGGATTGTGTTTGCTTTTTAAATAAAGCGACTTTTTTTTTTAAATGCAGCCCGTTTCCCTTAAAGGAAAACAGGATGAGTTTCAAAAACAAAAATGAAACGTTTCAGTTTCTTTATTTAAAGACAGTAGTCCCTGGGACCACGGCCTGCTCTTAAAAAACGTTTTCGCTACAAATCACACAGAGGAAAGGTCCCCTCCCGACCCCTTCCTGTTTGCGACTGGCTTACGACCTACTTGAATTAGGCGGTAAACTGTGATTGTGTTGCTACCGCATTCCGGGCCCAAAATAACAGCATATACCCCTGCGACTTGCTATTAGGAAGGGATTCTCTTGGCATGCCCCTTCCTAATAGCGACTTGCAAACCCAATTTTGCGAGTCGGTAACAGGTTACCAACAGAAAATAGGGCTGGTACATGCTACAACCCTTTTTAGCGGTCACAAACGGCCTGAATCTCTATTTGCAACCACTAAAAACAGTCGTACATGTGGCCCCTGGTCCTGTCTTTATTTCTTTTTTTTTTTTTAGGTGTGGTGTGATAAATACAATTTTAATACAGTCTGGGACTTTGCTTTGTAATTGGAATGCTTTAATCAGGCTTATCCAGTACATGGGGAAAAAAAGCTTTAGCATTTGAAATTGGGTAGATGAGTTCTGAAGCTTCTTTAAAAGTGCTGAAAGTGTCCCATCTCACCCTGTGATTCAGTTACAGGCTGTCGGATGATAGTGAGAGTTCAGTTTTTCAAGTGCTTGATATCCAGTATGGGGGATATCTTGGGTGCTATTTTACAAGGTCAAATCACATTCTCTAAACTGCACTTATAGAGAAAGGGACAAGAGCAACGACTTGCCTTTCCATGCCTAGAAATAGCCAGAGATCCGAATGCCACAAGCAGATCTAGCATAGACGCCGGCGAGCAGTGGGAAAATTTTTCAAACTGTCACATTACCAGGCAGTTACTGAGCAAATACTTTGGCAACTGGCTGTGCTCTGTGCCCAATGCCCAATGGGTATTATTAAAAGAGAACTTGGCAGAGGGCATAGATGCATACCATGCCCCTCGCCCGGACTGACCAAAAGCCAAACAGAGCAGTACTGGGGGCTGGGCACAGTCATGCTCATAGGGGTATTATAGTATATTATCTAAAAACACATAATAATAGGTTATAGTGTTCTGGTAACGGTTACAACTCACTCTGCCACATGGTTGATTGAATGGCTGAGTTAAATCCTGCACTGGTACTATAAAAGCAAAGTGAATAGTTGCCCATGATTTTAATCCTGGCGTACAGACGCAAATATTATAGTGACACAATACCATCAGTGTAATTAAGTTTAGCTTACATTGTCCAGAGGGCATTTAGTGAATGCACCAGATTTCAAACAGCTTGCTGAGAAACACTAGTGTTCAGAAGAACAAATCAACACATTCATAATAAGTGAATATCTGAAAAAACATGAATTGCTCATCATCCTACAAAGCCATCAGCACTTGATTTGTTCTTACTATCTGTAGGGACAGAAAAGTACTCTCCATGGTAAAGGCGTGTACTACTGGCCTGAGTGCCCAACTGTACTGTTGTCTGGATCCCTAATTCTGATCTTTTTGGTGTAGGTGAACAAGGATCATGCATGTACGACAAGACACAGGCCAGCCTCACGGATTACGGCCTTGTTGGATTGGGAGGGCCGCCTACAGCTCTACCCTCACAGTGGTGGAAAGCTATTGCCTTCGCCAAGAGTTAAGCAGCACGGTGCGCGGTGGTGGCAGCATACCGTGTAGTGATCAGTAGTTGTGAACAGGACCTTTTTACCCTGTTTTACTGGAGTGAGGCCCACAGACTCACTAACCTTTTTAAAAGTTATGCTGCTGTGTGCTTAACACACCCGTGGCCTACATCAGATAAGATTTGGAGTGCCGTGCAGTGCAGTACTAGTGTCTCTGCGTTGTTTGCACGTTTGCCTGGGAAGGGTACAGTACAAGAATGGAGCAGTGCAGTGCAATGTAAGGATGGTTAGTACATGTACTGGGTGTATGTATGCCTGAACATTACATGAGAGATGTAGTGCTCTGCAGTGCATGTGCAAGGAAAGCATGTGTTGGGTTTATATGTGCTAGTGTGAGGACAATACATATAGGGTGAAAGGTTTCGCAGCGTGCACATAGAGAGTGTGTGTGCTGGGGGTGTGCGTGTTCGTAAATAGTAAACCCTGGTTAAAGACAGAAAAGCTTCAGTGCTGAACAATGCGTGAAGACTGAGGGCCCGATTCAGAAAGGGTCTCTGCACTCGTGGCGGAAGCTCCGCAGTCGTGGCGGGGGGCTGCTCTCAGAGCCAGACCTCCGCATTACAGTTCCTCATTGCAGAGGTCCCGCCCTGAGTGCGGGTCCCCTGCCAAGAGCGCAGACCCCCCACCACGAGGGCAGGCTCCTCGCCACGAGTACGGAGGTCCTTTGTGAATTGGGCCCAGTGTGTGTGTGCTAAATGCATGTGTATATGTAAATGTACAATGCATACAAGTAGCAGGGCAGTGAATGTACACTGGGTGAGTGTGCTCACAATGGCACATTGTATGGAGGACCCTGGGTTCCACCTGCCTGGTGAAGACATGAGAAGGAGCGGAATCCCCCCAGATTTGTATATTGCTGCATTCCTGTGAGCTGGGTGGGGACACACTGGAGGGAAAAGGAAGAGACTAATTACACTTTAGAAGACTGCTCCTTGATTTAGTGCTTAATCACAAAGAAGGGGCCTGGTAATATCAGCACTGATGAGGGAATCATGAAGAGTAGGGCTGGGGGTCTGGGATTAATCTTTTGATGCACATATCACTGTGGCTGACATCCCATGAATTGTGTTGTGGACAATCGGCTCTGGAGTCATGTCTGCAGTGACAGACATCTTTCATGAAGAAAGCAGAAAAGAAGTGCCCACTTCAAGGGAAGCAGAACCCCAACAAAAAATCTCAAAGACCCAGTCCCTACATCACATTTGGTGTTTGGAAAATAACTTTAAGAAGGGTAGGTAGAGTCCCTAAAGATTTGTCATCTGCCAAGCTTTACAACACTGCCGCCTGTGACCAGAACTGGGGACAACGGCTTGCTGGTCTCTCTGTTGGGTGAAAGAACATCACCCAGGGAAGCCAAGACCACCTGCCCTGAAGCCTGGAGCACCAGTGCCTGCCTGCTAGCCAAGACTAGTGGGTCTTGTGAGAAAGAGAAGAGTGTTGAAGGGAGCAAGGTACATTGGGGAGAAGCTATGAGGATTTGGCTGTGCACAGATCAGGCTGTCGCACGTTTGCAGGGTTGTTTTCGATGACCCCCGTATGCCAGGTGAGGGCCACCGTAGACTGAGTCATGTGCTGAGGGCTGTGCGGGTATTGCTACTCCTGTATTGCCGCACTGTGGTGACCCAGTATGCCAGAGGGGGCCACCAGTAAAGTACCATTGTAAAGAGGGCCAAGACTTGTGACCATCTGGGCCGGGGTGCTGAGGCTGAAATAGTCTGCACCTGTATATTCATGTACCACAGCAACACCGTATGCCAGGAGGGGCTGCGGGCATCAACACTGTCAAAAGATTCAGGCTGCTATCCAAAGGAGAGAATGAAGCTATGACCCGTTGGTTGGACCCACACAGCGAGAGAACTGCCTCTGACTCACCGTGGAGGACTGTTGGATATGCTGTGGATGACATCACATCCACGCTGGCTCTAGCCCCTCACCCCACTGAGCAAAGTCAACTTACAACATGTTTGCAAGCAGGGAGCTCCTTTGACATCTGACAGACCTCTGGCTACCCCGCTCAGGAGAGTGCCTGTACCGGGTGCTGCTACGTGGGCTGTAAGCAGCCTGACTTATCCGAACTGAGCAGGACTCAATGGTGTCCACTGAAGGTGCCATCTGCATTGCTGAACTCTTCCATGCTGTGAAAGCGGGTAAGAAGCTAACTGGGCCAGTTGGGCCCCAGGGGACTCGCTTCTATGTATGCTTCAGCACTATAGACATTTTTGACTATAGTCCTAAAGAGTCAAAGGGAGAACTCTGGAGTTAGGCCTAATAGTTTGCATTCCCTGATGCAGCCATCAGTGAATGGGGAATAACCGTGAACACGTCACACAAAGGAGGATTGTACAGGGATTGGCCTGACAACTATAAGAGAACAGACCTCAAGCGGGTTTCTGTTGTTGATTCTGAATGACTTACTTTATTGCCTTTGTAGAGCTAGAAATAAAATGCTAATTTTCTTATAAAAGCAAGTATTTGGCTGGACATTGGTTTATTGATCGTACTGTTCGCACTATGAGTTATGAGTCATGTTCACTGACTTGTAGCTGCATCCTCCCGAGGGGGTTTAAACTGCTTGACCACAGCTACCAGTGAGAGTAAAGTACAGATGGGGTACTTTACCCAGTTCAGCGGTATCCACAGTAGGTCAAGCCCCTTGACTACAGGAGTAAAAGGCCTCAGCCACCACGGTTGGGCCCAGTAACTCCTGCGTGCCCCTCTGAAAGGGGTTCTGACACTATCAGACAAAAATCAATTAGGCATCACATAAAGAAGCTCGTGTCCAGTCTCTTCATTATTTCTTCCGAACACATGGACATAAGATTAAGTGAATATAAATTCACTCTAATGAATATACATTCAGTCAAATAAAATGTAGATTAATTTTTTAAAAAAAATGTTTGAGCCAACAAAGTATATTTGACCATACAGATGTAGAACCACACTACAGAATGTAATTTCTGACCAATGAATGGTCACTGATAGACATAAATACAGCTCTTAATTGGACCCTGTGGTTTCTGGTGCGCGGCACTGGCACTTAACTGTCAACACTGGCACCTATGACGGTCTGCCACGTGGAGGCGCTGTTTATCATATTTAGAGATGAGCATAACAGCAGTTGTTTATAAAATCAATACACATTAAAAATAAATAAATAATAATACCCACTGTCCTACCTATTCTTATGAATTTGGGTTCCTAAAATGTCACACTTTTAGGAGTGTGATGGTTAGTCGTTAAGTGTGTACTGTTATTGGCAGCGCTGACTGGGGCAATGGATTCATTTGTCCAATGGTCACAGAACATCACATTTACAGGAGTCAACTAAAAATGTTCAACCTGAACCCGCCATAAAAAAGTTATATGAATTCACTTAATAACTAACAATAGTGCATACACTTCCGCTCGACTAAACTAACATGTAAAGAATACATATGCAAGCTGTCACTGGGATTCATGTCATACAAGGTTTACAGTGAGATCTAAGCATGCAGTGGGTGCAGACTGTAACACTTTATAAAGTCATGCCTACTGAAATACATCCTTTAAGGGGCATTTTTAAAAAACATACCAGTGCTATGCAAAGCCACTGACTAATTGCAAGAGATCATCAATACTACATTACGCAACGAGACTTCCTAAATTATTTAGGAACAGTATTTGTACAGCGCTTTAAAGTACATAAACTGATGCGCTTCAGCACTTTTGACACGTTCTCTTTTTTATGTGCTAGAGCCTACACCTGTTGCAACCTTAACTTCCAGGTAAACCTTTGTCTTTTATTTAACAATTCAATATCATGTGTATTCTGTAGCTCTAGATAAGGTATAGTTTGTCATTGGAAAGCTCTCTAAACAAAAAGTGGTCCTGTCAGGCGACTCAGCGAAGGCCAGCAAAGGTCATTTCAAGAAACTCAGAAGAAGGAATTTCTGAGACACCACATCTGCGCTTCAAACATGCCCTGCAGTTCACACACAGATTTCTGCAGAAAATGCTACATTAGCAAATCTATCCACCTACATAAAGATGCATATCATTTGGAAAGTAGAATGATCAGTGGAAATGTTTTATTCAGCATTGTCTGGATACAATTATGGTGTTCACTACCATTTAATCAACTTTTCATACTGAACAGGAATAGCCTCACACCATAAAAATAACCTACTAATAGGATTAATTTTATAAACATTTTTGTTTCATTTTCTTTGGAAGGCAAAATCCTTTTCAGACTCCATCCACCATAGACATGCTATTGTTTCTGAGGTGCTTGCAGTGGCAGCTTGCCGAGCCTTCTTCTGTTACAGTAGGAGTGATCATGTTGCTGTCTCCTTGTCTCTTGCAGTAGGGGTGTTCATTTGTGTAGGGTCAGCAGTATGATAACAGCAGCCTCCTTCCTTGCTGACTTCACAAGCACACCAAGACACTTCTTGCAGCATTTCATTGCCTGCCATGTGTATACGGTAAACATGTGTGTATGATAAAGTGTGTCCTTCAGTGAACAGGACAGCTCCCTGTAAATGATATCTCCTGTCGCCCACGTGGCACAGGGGGGCTACCTTTTCAAGGGCCACCTCATCCCTTCAGGGGTGCCCCATTCAGGCTAAAGTCCATGAATATCTAAGAGATATGGAAGTCTCAGGGGCTCCTCCTTACATTCTGCCTTGGGGGCCCCATTATTTTGCACACGTGTAATATGTCCCCACTCACCACAGTCAAAACATGATCCTTGCAGGATCAACACCAAGTGATATTGATCACCAGTGCAGACACAGCTTCAACAACAGCACCAGAAGCTTGAAGCCCGATTGTCGCACCCGTCCTGCCTTTTAAATTTGATGTGAAATATACAACTAATTATTACCTCAAAGTTTATCATTTCCACCATCTGAGACTGAGACTCAAACACTTCACGGCTACCCTCAAAGGACTGAACTCCTCAAATCATACCATAATCCTTGAAGAGAAGGTCAAGAAGGGTGTTGCAGGGACAAGGAAGAATGTTAGTCTTTCATATATCATGAGAAGTGTGTCAAGCAACACAATCTTTGAACAACTAGTAGTACAACGCACTATAGACCCTTCAATAACAGTCCTATAAATGGGCAGGTACTGCCAGGTAGTGAGTATCTGCATTTCTTCCATCTGAAAGGAAGACTAGCAGCACTGCTCAGCAGCGAGCCATTATAACGGGAGAATACCAGCAAAACCAGCAGTTTACGAGATTTCTTAACAGGCACAATCTGTGTGTTACCTGCTAAGAGAACGTGAGACACGCAGAATAAAGCAGAGGCATTTGTTCCCTGGTGTATATTTTCTAAATGCGTTTTGTCTGAGCAATCTCAAGCTTCCTATGTGCCCCTGGACTTTTAGCAGCTCATGCTGCTGCCTGCTGTTAGGTATTCAGCAGTTTTTGACCTAACAGTCATGACTTTGGTTCATCATTTAGCATTAGAAAGTGTTTGATTTGCTTTTCCAGGTATCTCAAAAGGTTTCTGTTTGTTGTTTCATTCCTGGTGCACCAGATAAAGATAATATTGGCATTTGCTACAAGGCCCATGTGAGTGCGCGGCGCCTAGCTGTGTTCTGGCACGGTGATGTGTAATTGAGGGCTGAGTGACACTGAGTTGACTAGTTTCTCACTCTGGGCCAAGTCCAAAAACTATCACTATTCAGTCGCTGTACAGCCTGATGCATCCGCCTATGTAAGCGTCCACCCTAAAGTACTTACCTCAGGTTTACACAAGTACACGCCACGGAAGGACCCCTCATTTTTCTTTAAAAGTTTTGAAAGATTAGCCGGACGAAACTCATACTAGACCATTTGAACGTTTGGAACAAAATACTATCCCACTGCTTTCAGGTGCATTGCAGGCTTGGAGCAGGCCACTTATCTGGCAGGCACCACACACTATGACCTTCAACAAGTTATACTACAAAGAAAGTAAATGAATGAAGAAAGGTTTCATGTGGAATTCAGAGCAAGGATCTAATTAAATCACTATCAAAGACCTATGTCGCCTACAACACTCCATCACCATTGTAGAGGATATAACAAAGAACATTTTTGTAAAACTATTCCCAACACTAAATTATCATCTGAAAGCTGTAATCTCAGCGGCGTAGCAAGGTGGGGTGGGGGGAGGTCCGCCCCTGGCGGCAGACACAGGGATCACCAGCACGCTTCCCCCTCCCCCTTACCTGCGATGTCACGGGGCGGCAAACACAGGGGCTGTCACGGGAGGGAAAAGGTCCAGCTGCGCCACTGTGTAATCTAAAGGTAAACCCAAGAAGTAACTATCCTGCACTTACACCAACACCTTAACAGCTGGTCAGGTCTTTGTGGGACGCACCATCTCAACCGGAATTGATCTAGCAAGGCCCATAGTGTTTTGACTGTGGCAATCGGGGACACATGGCACATGTGTGTGCCAGAAAAACAACCCCAGAGGAACCCACTGAGATATAATTTACAGGGAAACAGTCCTGTTCACTGAAGGAGATACTTTACCATACACACATGCACCATACACACATGGCAGTCAGGCTATGGTAGACAGACTGTTGCTAAGCCTGTTATCTGGTATCCACTGAATAGAAGTGGAGGAAATGGAAGTGTGACTCACTTCTGTTCATGGTGACCCAAAACACAAGTGTAAAGCACCGCTGCTTTTATTACTGGGGGCCGATATTGCAGCACCACTGCACAACCGGCCCGCAGTAACAAACCTGGCCCCCACTGCTGCAAACCCGGGCCCCACCCTTCCAGCCTCCCGGGGAAACACACGATGCCCAATACAGCCCCGAGTGTTGCCAAACGTCTCTTGGTCTGGAGGAAGGGGGCAGCATGTCTGAGTACACCAGGTCCGCCATCCACTGCTTGAAATTGTGAGCAAGGGCTCATCCCCTGCCCCATCTCCAGGCCACCTGTCTCTTGGCTAAGAGCAGGCCGACTGCCGCACACTTCCTATTTGCAAGATCCACATCGGTCAGATATCCAAGGAGGCCCAGATGGAGATCCACCTCCATCTCACAGTCAGTCCGTTTGCAGATAAGGCACCAAAGACCTCTCCCAGTAAATGTGCACCACAGGACACGCCCATGCCAAATGTAAGAAGATTGCACCGAATCTCCAACATCTCCCTCATCCTGTCTCAAACCTCCTCTGTGCAGTGACCTAGAGTATAGTAGGCACGGTGCATGAATGTGTAATGTATGGTACGAACTCTGCTGCTAGAAGAGGTCTGCCCGGTTTGCATGCAGACATCCAGATAGCATTGGGGATCTCACTCCACAATACCTCTTCCCAACCCTTCCTCGCCCTCAGGGCCAGGGTTATGGTCTCATCCTGAGCTCTATGATAAAGCATTGTGATCAGTGTAATGCATGTCGGGGACTACTTAGGGAACCCTGGGGCTCTGCTCCTACAGCTGCTCCGCATGTGATAGTATGTGAAGACCTCCAGGAGGTTACCCTGGGCATCCCCCAGGTACTCAGCCAGCATCAGGAACGTTCCTTAGTTGTATATGTCCCCCCAGTGTCTCAGATCTCTACCCTGCAAGAGCGTCTTCACTAACCTCTGTGTGTGGCTGGATTCAGTGGGCGGAGGGGAGTAAAGAACCTCTGCCCCAATTCCTCCTCTCAACCTGCCCCATGCCTTCTTTGTACATTCTACTGCACTGTAATGCCTGGGGCTGACAACAACTGGGGTGCCGATGAGGGAGAGTAGTGGAACCGGGAACATGTACTCTGATTCCACTGCCAAAGGGAGTAGGTCGGTGCTAGTGAAACGCAAAGTGAGCTTGCACACATATCAAGTATAGTTCCAAGACTAGAACCTCAAAACTCCGTTTATGGAACGGCAGTGGGAGTGATTCCCATTTTATCTGTGGCTGCTTCTCAACGCAGGCCAGGCGAACCAGTTGCATTGTAAGCATCAGGAAAAAAACAGTAGACCGTGAGATGGGCATGTTTATGAATAGGTAGAGCCGTTTATGGAGCATCACTATCTCGATAAGCCCTATGCAACCAGCTAAAGAGAGGGGGAGCGAAATCAATCTTTAAACCTGGGCAGTTATAGCCTCGAGGGCAACCCCGCAATTCCTGAGCAGCACAACCTTTCTGCCAATGTCTCCAGAATCAGATCCCCAAGTATTCAAGTTCCTCCACGCACCGGCAAAGTGAGTAATCCAGGACAAATTCTGGAGTTTTAGCTGTTACGTGGAATATCCCTAATTTTCCCCAATTGATATGTATGCCCGAGTGTGACACAAATTGTATAAACTCACATAATATAGGGTTGTGGCCTGCTAAGATGGCCGAGTAGGCTCATCTCCCAGCAGCCCCTGCCACGGAGCCCTGAATACTGCAAAATCCTGTGCACTGAAATACATAGGGTGCCACAAAAGTACAGTGGGGACATCCCTTGTCGACGGTCATCCTGTGGGGGCCCGAACGCGCTATCTCTCGGCCGCTACAGAGAGCTCAGTAGTCGACCTGATCAGGCCCGGCTGACAGAAGACACACGGGGCCTAACGGGAGGCCGCACAGGCAACGAGAGTGGCCAGCTGAGTTGGCGCCCTGCCCCGCAAAGGCCTGTAACAGTGAGACTGGGCTGTCACCCGGTGGACACGAAAACCGAGCCGGTGGGTGCAGGTGAGCGGTGTAGGAGAGTAGGATCTGCTTCTTATAGTAACCTCCACTTTTTGCTGATGTTTCACTGTTTTTCAACTTTAGTCTGGATGGGGCCCTGCTAACCAGGACCCCAGCCTAGCTGCTTCCTCTCTAAATTGATTACCAGTACTTTAGGTACACTCCAGATTGGATTCTGGGGTACCTTTATAAGTCCCTAGAATATGGTATACTATGTACACAGGGCATAGGTACCCCAGAGGCCTACCAGGGGCTGCAGCATGTATTGTGCCACCCCTGGGAAGCCCTCCAAAATGACACCACAGGTCTGCTACTGCAACCTGGGTAAGGTGGTGTATGCACCCCTTACTGAGATACAGGTTACCTATATCTCTCCATATCACTGCACATGTAAACCTATCAGTCACCCCTATGGCAGGCCTTAACAATCCTGAAGGCAGGGTGCTGGGTTTCATGTGAGAGGGTGCCCATGCATGAACAGAGCCCCTCTGCAGCTTTCGGAACCTTTATTCCGGGGTGGTTTGTGATGCAGCCAAACCATATACTCTTAAGTGCATTATAACCTCGCCGTAAATGCTAACTTTGGAATCACTGCATGGAAACATGTCGTGTTTGGTGTAAAACACCTTGGAATCATACCCCCATACCAGTAGCTGGTGTTTGAGTATGATCCCACCCTTCTAGAGGGAGAGGCATGACAGCACCTGTATATCCGGTACCAGCTTAACAGACCCTGGCATCACAAAATGGATGCTGCCAGCCACAGACACAAGTCTGCCCTCCTGCTGCTGGACGAAACTCCGGCAGGGGAGGCCTGGACAATAGGTTTCCTGTCACAGGGAGGCGTGACCACCTCCCAGACAGGCTTTAGTGTATTGGGGCTGGGTGGGTGCACTCCAAGAGTGCTTTGAAGTCTGCACTGGGGACACATTTGGTGTCCCTGTGCATAGTCCACCTCAAACCGGTTGCAGGGGCTACCAGCCCCTGCCCTGGCGCGAAACTGAACAAAGGAAATGGCTGTAGCCACCCCTCTTTCCTGACCCTCCCATAGGTGGGTCCCTAGAGTTTGTCTCACCCCTTCCTTGGGTATAAGATAGGAAGCCCTGGCTACAGTACTTTAGATTTACCTGGACAAAACTCTGACACATAATCCTGGAACTTCGACGATCTACAAGGCGCTAGATGACTGAAGAATCTCCCTTGGAGTAAGGAAAGTTACTCCCCTGCAAGGCAGGCACCTAAGACGCATCTGACTGGTTTGCATCTCTGAAGCTCCTGTTGGACTCCGAAGAATTTGCAACACAGGAGGTGGGTTCCCAGACTTCCCAGAGGCCGACCCGAGCTCCCAGCAAAGCTGAGACCTGTAGCCCTTGTGGGGACCGTGGAATCAGAACCTCTAGATACCGTGCACATTTGCAAGCGCATATGCTTCTCGTCAACCTTTGAAGCTGTGCTTTGGGCTACTTGAAGTCCACACCCCGAGCAGTGTCTCCACCGAAGATTACAGGCCTACACTCACCGAGTGTCCCGTGGGCTGGTATTGTGTGATTCCTCTCAAGGTTCCTTCCCGATCCCTGGTCCGTTGACTGGTGGGTCCCTGCGAACGCAACTCTAACTTTAATTGGGCTTACCTGGTTGCTCCAGACATGCCCTGACTCTCCATCGCTTGGGGAGTCCCCAGGACCTTGCTGGTCCGCACCGAAGCATCTTTCCTCTTTCTGCGTGGGTTGCTGTTGCCAAGACTTGTTGGGTTCATTCCGAGCACCGACACCACAGCACTCGACATCCTTCGTGGGACATCTCGAATCCAGCTCCTGGTCATCGTCGACGCCTCCTGGTCCTCGTGGCTGCAGAGTCAAGCTTCACCTCTTCACCTCTTCGCACCTGAAACACCCAACATCGGTGGGCATTCGTCTATCGTGCCCCTGGTCACTGGCAAGTGACCCAGACTCTGTCCCCCTGCTTTCAAGTTCTTCTGATCTTCGATCCAGGCTTGAATCACACTGGACACTTTTCTTCTTCCCGGCAGCAGCAGTTTGCAGCAGATCGCCATTGAAATCAATGATGATTCCCGACACCATTTGACACCTATGCTCCCGGCTTCCTTGGGTGAGGTAACTCGAGTACTCCAGTGCTCCCGTGGGTGTTGGCCCTAGAACCCCCTAAGTCTAAAGGGGTTTGCTCAAAGTCCTCTCCTAAGTGTCCTTAACTTCTATAATTCCAACCGCGACTTTCCCATAGAATAGTACGGGGCTCGCGCCTGTGTTCTTACACTGCACGCGTCCACCGTGGGTCTCCTGTGTCACTACCTTGGGTGGTTCCTTGGGGTCCTAGCGATTCTACGTGCTCTAGGCACTGTGTCTAGTCAAGTCATGGTTCTTATACCACTTTCTTAATATATAGTTTAGTCCCCCCCCGGGGCCCATTGTGTATTATGCTAGTTACTGTCGTTTTAGAACTGTATTATTGTGTATCTTGGACTCTAATCTCATAAAGAGATTAGTAATGAGTGCTTAGAAATAAATACATATATTTTGTATACATACCTTGTGTGGTTCACCTTTCATTTAGTAATTCAAGAGGTTATAATCTGGTAAACCAAGCCGCTTTACACTCCTTCAAGACTTAGCCTGAAGGCTGCTCTCCATAGCTACCACTAGGGTAGCTTTCAATAAAGGTTGTCTTTAAACCTATCATCAATAAGGGTTGTTTGGACTGGTGCAAGGTGCCCACTATAACTAGTGGACAGCATATACCAGGCCAACTTCTCACAAGCGGGTCTTCTACTGGGACCCACCTCACGGCGGCAGCTCTGTAGTGGCACGGTGAGAGGGGCTGCGCCACGAAGCTGCACACGGGGTCCGGAGAGAGGAGTGCCACCCACCACCCCGAGTTTACTGCGATCCTGTGGGGGCCTCGGCCGGCTGTAAATGGGACTTGGCAGTGGTTGTAGCGGCGTGGCTGACCGGCAGCCCTGATACTGCAGCGCTGGAATGGTGGAAGGGCACTGCGGGGACTGCTGGTGCCCCTGGCATTAAATTGTGCAGACAGTGTGGTTGCGGTGGCCACTGCTGAAGAAGGGGCATGAGGAGGAGCACAGCCACATGATGCGAGGGCCCCATTGCCCAGGGGCTATCACTGATGCACCTGAGTGACATCCAGAAAGTGCGAATCAGTGCTGGCATTGTAGGGGGCCTAGTCCGGGCTCTCGACACAGAGGCACTGGGCCCAACTGAGAATTGCAGATTTGTGTTGGCCGACTGACTGCTGAGTGGCGGTGGGCTGGCCCGAAGAGTGGGGCCATGGATACTCCCGGAGTAGGGCCCAGCAGGTGATATTTAGGGGTGGTGTGAAGTTGGACAGCAAGGCGAGGAGCACGGGTCCTGGTCTGACTGTCTGTGTCCGGGTAGGTCCCTAGAACCGCGAATGGAGCCTAGGGGACTGACTGTCTGTCTGTGAATTGTGGAGGGTGCCTGGATCATACACAACGCTGCGGGCAAATCCTTCCACAAGTCCTGAGAGGAGACCATCCTGGGACCCTGACACCTGGAGCGGATACCACAGGAGGGGATACGCTGAACTCCGGCAGATGCTTAAAAGTGGGAAAGTGAAAGGGGAGAAACTGGCTCAAGCCAACAAGATTGAGCAATACACAGTGACGAGGCCGGTGGCACTTCACATAAACCAAGACTGTGAACAACCTACAGGATCACCCGATCAGGGGCCTACCACTGAGGAACTCCTAGTGGCAATTCAGGGCTGTTGCGTTGGAGGGGAAAATGGACTCAATGGCTGTTGCGATTAACCACCTGCAACTGGATCTACGGAAAGTTGCAGATTGTAACACGGCGGTCGAAGATGATGTGGACATTATGAAACAGGAAGGTAAGTCATTGAGAGCCATGGAAAAGGAATTAAAATGCAGTGCCACACATGCGGAAGAGCGCCTGGAGGACGCCGAGGGCCAGTTGTGGCAAAATAATATATGCTTGGTTTGCTTCCCGGAGCATGCAGAGGGCCCCTCGGTGGAACTCTTCCTGGAGAACTGAATCACAAAAACCCTCAGACCTCAGTACTATCAATTTCATTATGATGGAGAGGTCACATAGAGCACTGACAGAGATGCCGTGCTTGGGAGCGCCCCCATGGGCCATGATAGCTAGTCTTTTTAATTACTGCGATGCTATCTGTCAGCATGTGTCACACGCAGCCCCCCTCCAGATATGAAGATATGCAAATATTTATCTACCCTTATTACAGAGTCCAGAACTTGCGCAATAACTTTACCTGTAAAAAGGAAACTGAGAGGCTGCAACATCAAATACAGCCTGTTATTCCCTGCCAAATTATGTGTAGAATATGATGGCTGTGTTTGTTTCTATTAGTCCCCGCATGATGTTCTGGACTGGCTAGACACCCTGGGATAGAAAAGCTCTACTGGTGCTCCTAGTTGACATCAGACTCGTGCGAGCCAGGAAGATGCCGCTGGGGAATTTGGATAGGTCAGAACCCCTACTGGTGATCACATTCTGGTATACTCAGATTGCACCGTGAGGTGGGAGATTCCGGGTTCGCTGGAACACAGTGATTTTTCACAGATCAGACTGGTCCCTGCCACACTGAGAGATAGCACAGATGCTGGTTAGGCTCTGCAGGTTTGGGACGGCGCCAGGCAGGGCACCAAAGAGCTTTGACTTTGAAATTTGAACCATGACTGGGGGAGTCATGGTAGAGCACTTTTCTGCATGGATATACCCATGGTGTGATGCCAACGCACGGAAGGTCCAGATGTCCCGGGGAGGACTGGAAAAAGATGGTGATATGGTCTCAAACTATAATGTTAAAACACTGTTTGCATGACTGTGTTTCAAATTTGTTGCTGCATGAAATTCTACTTGATGCTCCATGAGGGTTGGCAGGGCAGCTACAGGTGCCAACCTTGATGTAGATTGATAGTGAGCGGACGATGGATGAGGCAATGTACTGCTCTGTGGCGGGAGATGGCAGAGGGCCAGTCCTCTTGCAGTCCGCAGAGTACCCCATGTCGGTCTGGCGGATCAGTCGGACATGGATCCTGAGCTTGTACTACACCCAGTTACCACTTTAGCTGATGAGCAGAAGGGGAGGAGGGGGGCAGTTGGAGCGGTGACCAGTACCCTTCTAACCAACAGTTGAGCTGGAAGGAGTTCTGCATACGCTGCCTGGAGGTGGGGGGGGTTGGGTGGTACTTGGGAAAATGTTGATTGTTTTTTGCTGTTAATGTTGTTTTAAGAGAAGGTGCTCTTGATGCTCGTGAACCTCGTGTTAAGCCACCAGAGATGAAACAACCTAGTGGGAGGGTTTTGGAAATTAGTGCATAGCAGGACTGGCCTGGTCACAGAGGGCATCGGGTTTCGGCTGGAAGGCTGGAGGGTGGGGGCCGATTTTGCCATGGTGGGGGCCATTTTTGTTACTGGGGCCCGGTTTTGCAGCAGTGCTTCTATATCGCCCCCCAGTAACAAAAGCAGCAGGAGGGCCGGTCGGTCAACACTGCCACGGGTGCTTTGGGTTCTCAGTCGGCCCTGGTGCACAGGGTCATGCAGGGTCCGGGATGTGAATACAGGTTCCTTAAGTGGAATGTCAGAGGCCTGAACAGACCCCAGAACTGCCATAAAGTCTACACTTACCTAAAATGCTATCGGACATTGACTGCATTTCGTCATTTATCGGGTGACTGTATAGCTACACTGCGACGGAGGTGGAGAGTGCATGTTTATGTCACCTCTTATTCTGGTTTTGCATAAGGGACCCTTATTTGGGTGGCCCCTGGAGTCCCTTTCCAAAACCTGAGGGTGATTTCGGATACAGACAGGAGGTATGTCATCCTGCACAGTACTCTAAATACCAATGAACTCTGCCTGGTTAAAGTTTAAGCTCCCAACATAGACTACGAAGCCTTTTTTGGGGAGGTGCTGGGGTGGCACAGGGGCTTATGCCTGCAGAGATGATTGTAACTGGGGACTGCAACTGTGTGTTGGATGGAGATATGGACGGAAACCCTTCCCGCGTCAGGGCACCAAGTCTAATATGATCGATCAAAGCCCTGAGACAAATTATGCAGGGAGTGGGGTTGGTAGATACTTGGAGGGCCCAGAACCCACAGGCATCTACATACTCCTGCTACACCCTGGCAGCGGACATGTCCAGTAGGCTAGACTATTTCCTCACACAGGTGGAAGCAACACAAAGAGTGACAAACACGACCTACTTGGCCACATACATCTCAGAACACTCACCCCTGCTTTTGACTTATTCTTTGGCTAGGCGAGTACCACATGTTCCATTGTGGTGGATGCAGGAGCAAGCCCTCACTGACCCGGTCTACCGAGGGACGATCACAAATGCCCTGACTAATTACTTCACTCATAACTGGGAAAGCACCCAACGCAGAGCGACGGAATGGGATGCAATAAAGGTGGTGCTCAGGGGCGTGTGCATGGCAACCAATACAGGTATTTGACAAACACTGGAAGGGACCTGAAATTGCATGAGAAAAAGTTGGCAACCCTGGAGAGAGCACTGCCGCAGGATAAGGAGGAGAGCTTGGATTGAGAGAAGCGAAAAAACAGGTTAATTCCTTGTGGGCCTGCAAAAATATATACAGCTCTCTTATAGATGCTGACTGCACATGGAGGGGGACAGGGCAGGCAGGTTATTCGCCAGGATGGTAAAGCAGCAACACCACACAGAAACCATACTGATGATTAGAGATCATACAAGGAGGGAGGTACATACACAGCAGGCCATTAATGAGACGCTGACTGACCACCTGCGGTGGGTCTATATGTCACCCTGTGATGCCTCAGGTCCATTTGGTGTTGGCCTACCTGGACTCACTGCTGATATTACAGGCCATAAATTCCCTCTTGACGGCTAAAGCCTCAGTTGGGGATGGATTGCCTTGGAGCTCTACAGGTCGCTCCCAGAGACTATGGCCGATAAACTGTTTCTAGTATACCAGGAAGCCCTAGAGAGAGGGGTGCTCCCTGCATCCATGTAAGAGGCTCTGGTCGTGCTAATAACCCAGCCAGAGAAGAATCCATTAGACGCAGTGTCTTTCTACCCCCTGTCTTTATTAAATATAGACCAAAAGATACTTGGGCCAATATTGGCAAAACATTTGTACTACTACCTCCCAAAAGTGGTCCATCCTGACCAGTTGGTGTTTATCCCCTGCAGAAACACCCATTGCAATTTGTGGAGGCTGTCGCACATCCTTCATGCGCCCTGTCTGAACCATTATCAGCATGCCCTTGCCTTCCTGGATATAGAGAAGGCATTTGGTTTGATTAGCTGGAAATATAAGTGGTGTGTATTAGACAGAGTGGGGTTGGGTCACAGGTTTGTAGCCTGGAAAAAAAGTTCTCTACACCCAGCCGCTTGAGCGGGTGCAAATGGGACACCTAGTGTCGGAAGTGATACAGTTGCAACGGGGTACCTGACAGGGGTGCCCCCTGTCCCCTTTACTGTTTGCCCTGGCGATGGAGCCGGTGGCGTGCAAGTTGTGACAGGTGTTGCACAGCTGGTGAATACAGGTGGTACAGACGATCCATGTTGTATTGTTATACACGGATTACGTTATGGTTTATTTACATCAGCCAACCATATCGGCTAAGATCCTCTTAAAATGTGCTAAGGGAATATGGGGAGCTCTCTGAATCAGCTGAAATCAGCATTATTCCCGGAGGGTCCGCTGAAAGGGATAGAGTCCGAACGACTCCCTGAGTCGGGTGTGTCCTGGAAAATGGACAGTGTTTGATACCTTGGCATGCTCATATTACATGGGATACAGCAATGTCACACCTTAAATATGGGGCACATGATTGTAAATCTCTGACTAGTCATTACATTTTGGAATTACACTGAAGTTTTCCCTGATGTGGAAGATAGCCTTATTTAAAATGGATCATAATGCCCAGTTGCCTTTATATATTGCAGGGCACCATGTATGAGAGTCCTGGGGTGCCTTTTGGGAGCTGGACCGGCTCCTGGTGGAATTTCTGTGGGCAGGATAGCGTTGCAGGATTGGGTTTGCCACGCTAAAGCTTGAATTGGATTTAAATGGGATGAAAGTACAGGACCTCGAAATGTATTACTTTGCGTCGCACCCACAGCATGCTGGGCACTGGTTCATGAGGAACCAAACTGAGAGACACCCCCACTGGCTGGTACATTCTGGGTGCTGATTTGGGTGCCCTATTGCTACGTGGCAACAGAACACCTCGGACACTGCCACATGTAGTATCGTTTAAAGAACAATGGTTCCCTTGGGTAGAAACAATGCGCATTGTAGTTAGCCGTAGTTACTTCAGCATAACACATAATATATTTCTGAATGCAAAAACATTTCTTGAACAAAAGGGGAAAGAGGAACAAGAACACAGAGAAAATATTTTCATTGATTTATGTATCAGAATTTATAACATTCGATAAACAGAATCACATTGCAGAATTTTATACTTTCAAATTCATACAGTGATACAAAATAGTGAGATAGTGGTGCTCAGTGGTGCTATAAATACATAGTGCAGTGAGGTGAGGGTGGGAGGATGTGGTTTGTTTTTGAAAGGCCAGATTCAAAATGCAGTAACAAGTAAGTTAAACAAATTAAATAGTTGGTAACAACTATGTCCTGCAATCTGTGCCACAATAGATCGTCGACGTTTCAACCCTATGGGCGCTTGGTGGAGTGTCACAAGCGGGTCTTCATCAGGACTGTGGAGGAGGAGGCCTATGGGAAGGAGTATTATAATAAAGAGTGTTCAAGTTCCTAATATTTGACAGTAATTAAATTAAGAATGGAGTTGAATTACATAAACTCACCCTAGGATTTCAAGGGCGGTCAAGGCAAATTGATTGGAGGGGTATGGTTATTCTAACAGGATGTCTGTGAAGTAGAAAGGTATTATAAGTGCTGACTCAGATGTGAGTAAAACACAATTGTATGGAATAAATATTAAATCTTACCAACTGTGATACATGTAGTATCGTTGGCATACAGACTCTGGGAGGGGGTGGTGCACGATGCTCCATAGGGCACTCTATGGGCCGGAGCTGGAGACATGGACATTTTGGCCTTTTTTGCAAATAGCACAGACCATGGCCATAGACTGCTGGCAGGGGGAGGGGATGTGTCACCTCAGATGATTTGTACCAGGCAGGCCGTTTTATCACTCTGCAGGAAGCAACTGAGACATTTGGCCTGGGAACAGGATCAGCTCCTCCAGTATGCCAAAATTACAGCCACGATGTGAGAAATATGGCCAGGGTTTCCTGATGCCCCATAGACAATCGTTGCACTGCTGGAATTATCACACACATATATATAGTGCCATACAATCAGATAAACTCAGGACTCCCCTTAAATCTGAGGAAACATGGCAACAGGTTAGTGGGTACCCAATAACAGTGGAGTAGTGGACCAGGATACATAGAGGGGTGCGAAAGGTCTCTGTTAACGCAAGGTTTAAACTTACTCAATACAATATAGTGCATATTGCATACCTCTCACCCAAGCACCTGCATACAATTTACCCCTCTAGGAATCCTGAGTGTGTACGCTGCAGGAGCACACCGACGGACCTTTGTCATGTGGTGTGGAGCTGTCCTCAGATTGTGCAATATTGGAATGAGGTCCTGGGACACCTGCATACCCTACGGGTTAGAGGATCCCTAGGAAACTGAAACCAAGTCTACTGGGACTGATGTCTGTAAGAAACAAGCATTGGCATAGCCATAGGTCTCGCTTTGGGACCTTATAAGTATTTAGGTATGCAGCACAATATCCTTAGTGCAACAACACCAACTGTTGCATGGCTAAACACTTATAAGGTCCCAAAAGCGAGACCTTTTGGCTATGCCAATGCTTGTTTTCTTTAGTGTGCAGGTACCAAGAACCTTGTTCTCACGGTCAGCCAGATCTCTTTGATCTACTACACCCTGTCCCTCTTAGTATAATGACGGATCTGTGATTTACTGCTTTTACAGTGACCATGATAGAAAGGCACTTGAGCCTGGAAGGGATGTGAGGCAGAATTGGGGGAGCAGATGGAGGCTGTACCAGAACGGAGCCCATGAGGTGACTGCACACCAGAGTACACAAGTCGCGGCACCAAAGACAGAATGCACTACAGCACATGGGCAGCTGCACAGGAGAGTACCTGGGTGGTCGCAACAAACAGACTACATGGGTGGCCACACCAGAGTAGATGAAAGCAGCACCAAAGACAGAGTACAGGGGGTGTCTACACCAAAGAAAAGAATACATGGGACCCGCTCCAAGCATGGAGTACATGGCGGCTGCACTAGAAACAGAATTTGAGTACACTGTTCATATGGAGTGGTCGAAGGGAGGGATGTAAACGGGTACACCGCATCGTGCTCACGAATTACAGCAAACCTACTAGATGCACTGTAGGCAAGGATCAGGAGGGAGGCGGGCACAAGACATGCGGGAATACAGAGGGTCCAAGCATACATGGAATTCGGTAGAGAACAATTGATACCGGTAAATGCACTTCTGATATGGATGGGCGGGAGGGGGTTCAAAATTCCAAGTTACCACAAGGCTAGAAGGGGTAGATGGTGTGGACAGAAATCAAATGGCCACGTCGGTGCGACTTGTACATGGCGTAGAATAGAACGGGGGTGGGGGAGGTGCGGGTGGATAGTGAGGAATCCTTCGAACCTCCGTTAGCTGCCAGGGCCCGTCATTAGGAGCAACAGCACCCTGCACAAGCCTGTAGCGCCAAGTAACTGCCCTATCAACCAGACAGCACCATGAGGGCCCAACTGCAGTATGGCCCCCCATTCTCCTGAACCCGAGGGCAGGAATATTTCCATTAGTGTGTCAGACCGGCATGTCAAGGTAGACGGGCGGGCTTCTCATGGTTTTGAGCAAGTAGGGAAGGACTTCCACCCCGCTGCTCCATATTTGATCCATATAAAGGACTTCTTAATCTGCATCGCCCAGCGGGAATGAGGCCTGGGACCCAGCTGGTGAGTGGGTCTCCACCAATCATCCTGTGTGTGCGCAGAAACTCAGTGGGCTCTTGTCGGTTTGGAATATCTGTTGTTTGCCTCTGTGTGAGACGGGTAGCTGCTCGGGGTATGTTATCGCATTTTTATGTTAGCTTGTTGAAGTTGCTGTTTGACCGACCGCAGTGAACTTCTGCTGCGCCTGTTGTACAGCAATGGTAAAATCGTGGAAGATGGATACCTTGTTCCCATCAAAATGTAGTGATCGTTTCTCACTAGTCATATGGAGGGTAGTGTCACGATCGCGGAAATTCAATATTTGCCAATGATGGGTATAGGTGGTGCACCAGACGGCTTTTTATTGGTCAGGGAACTATGTGGGTACTGGGAGAGGGGAGAAGGCGTCTGTATCAAAAAAGTTAGCAGTAGCTTTTCCACATAGTTTTCCATTTTACTCGTGTTTGTAGATTCTGGTTCTCCCAAAACACGAATGTAATTAAGGTGCAATCTGGCTTCTAAATCTTTTTGCAGCCATCACCTTTAGCACCTTCTCCATATTGAGAAGGGACAAACCCTTTGCTGCAATCTCATCTTCTGTGTTTGATATATGCTTCTCAGCTTTCTGTAGCCGGGTGTTGTGCTGTTCCAATTTATGTGAGATCGGGTGAATTCTAGAGTCCAATGCATCCATTTTGGATTGTAAGCTTCCTTGCAGTATGCGGAGGAGGTTTTTGCACACCAGCCTCGTCTTCTCTTCCATTTTCCGTCAGGGAAGTGATCGATGCAGACAGTCAGGATCCACCAGTGCAGGCTGCCCCCGTGCAGCCTCACCTCCGTTGAGAGCAGTTTAGGCAGTACAGTCAGCGACTCTGCCCTGACTCCACTAGCCAGGCCACCATGCTTGCATCAGAAGTGCAAGCACACCACCTGCTCTGTGGTTAGCCAGGGGAGGATCTAGCCAGCAGGCCGTCATTCCTTCATCCTTATCTGGCCAGGAGTAGTCTCGTGAGTTCACCACCAGGTCTATGCCCCCGTGCACCGAGGAGTGCGAATGTTGTTGGATTGTAACCTAGGACCACAAGAGTGCAGCCATCTTGCGCACCGCCTCTCTGGCACCCCCCTCTTCTGTATTTTTTTAACACAAATTATAATCTTACTTCTATACTTAACTATAAGGTTACTGACCTGTGGCAAACAGGCCCTACATCCAAGCACACTGGGGGCAGTCAACCAGTCCCCATGCAAGGCCAGTCAATGAGAACGCTCATCACAATATATGCTATTTTAAAAAAGGTAGGTCGAATGGTTTCTCTAGGGGCCCATATCATTAATATATAAAAGGCAGGCCGATTAGCTTTGTCAAGAGGTGCCCACATGAATTTACAAGGCAAGCCTTTTGGTTTTGTCAAGGGGTCACCACATCATTATATGAAGGCAAGCCCTATGGGTTTGTCAAGGGGTGACCACATCAATATAGAAGGCAAGCCTATTGGCCTTTGTAGGAAAGTGCCCTTTTTGACATGGTCACACTCACTTTTTGCCTGGTATTCGATGCAATGTTGGCCGGAAGTGCACTAAATTCCTGCTAACCAGGTCCCCAGTGCCAGATCTCTTTCCCTAAATTGTACAATTGTTTCCCCAATTGGCAAAACCTTCAGCACCCTCTGTAAGTCCCTAGTAAATGGTACTCCTAGTGCATAGGGCCTGGGGTACTAAAGAGGGTCTTTAAGGCCAGCAGCACACATTGTGCCAACCTAAGGGACCCCTCAACACACTCATGCAGACTTCCATTGCAGACTGCATGTCTTAGTGCAGACAAAAGTAAAAAAACGACATGGCACACAGCCTGTGTCATGCCTGCAGACGCTGCATGTCGTATAGGTAAGTCAGCCCTACAGCAGGCCTTACAACCCTAAGGCATGGTGACCTACACTACATGTGTGGGCATAACTGCATGAGCAGATATGTGCCTATACTGACCAGTCCGATTACTGCCAGTACAAGTGACCAGGGAAGCCATTTTAAGGAAATGTGCTGGGCACTGGAAGAAAGAGTTCCCCAGTTACATGATTGCTTCACTGAAACTAGGGATGTTTGGTATCAAACATCTTGTATTAATAAACCAACACTGATGGATTTAGTAATACATGCACCCAGAGGGCACCTTAGAGGTACCCCCTGAAAACCTGCCAACTACTAGTGTGCTGACTCACTGGTCCTAGCCAGCCTGCCACCACAGACGAGTTTCTGACTCCCAGGGGTGAGGGCCTTTGAGGGCATTTGGTCTCAGGAGGTCTGGAACAAAGCCTGCTCGGGCAAAGGGTGTTTACACCCCCTCTTACAGGACAAACTGCAAATTAGCATTCCAAGGCAGGGGGATTTAAAGAGTCCAACATCTGTGGTATTCAAATCTGGCTTTCCTCAAAGACGACGCCAACCCCCCTGTCCCTGGACCACCTTTTTAGGCACCAAATGGTCCCTGGCCCTTTTGGTGCCTGGACAGGCGGTAAAATTAGTAGTCAGGGAGGTGTGCTAACCTTCCAGCTAGTTCTACTCCTAAGGTGGGCTACCTGAAGTGAAGATGAAAACTAGAATTCTACCATCTTTGTGATGGCAAACTTTGGGACAGGGTTATGCCCACTTCTCACAGGAAGTGGTCATATAGAGGGCGTAGTGACGCCAGGGGTCAGTAACCCATTGGCTACCACCCTACTCTCCCCTAACACTCCTAAATCTAGTATTTATGGGAGCCCCCAGCACCAGGAAATTAGATCCTGTCGACCTAAAAGAAGAAGGACTGAAGAGCTGCAAAAAGAAAGAACTGTGAAAGAAGCAATTGACTTGGCACCAACCTTGAAGGCGTGAATGCTGTTACCGACAATGGCACCAAATCCGACTTGCCCTGCATGCTACTGTGCCTCCAAAAGCCTGGTAGGACTGCCAGCACTTCTGCCAAGACCCAAGAACTCTTGTGGAGCAGTGGAGCTCCTTCCCCGCATCATGCAGGCATGCCAAGAGACCTGTGAGGATTTTGGACTGCCAAAACCTAATACCAGAAGGTACCACTGCACCAGAGTCACCTAGCCTGAGCTGAAGTGGGCAACCTATGCCAGCATGGTCCCCAGGCTCTCCAGAGACGAAGTCCACTTTGGACTTTCTCTTTGTATACTTCCTGGTGCCGCCTACAGCCGTGTGAAGGCCCCCTCAACCAAGAGTGTCTCAGGTGACAAAAACCCGATGCCTAGAAGTACCTCCGCACCCGCCCACTCCAGCCCCAGGAGAAGAGGATCGAAGGCTTTCCCCACGAGTATCGTGAGCACTAAGACCCCTTGTTGGTTCGGCCTGACTGTTTTCCAAGTGCAAACCTGCAGCCTCTTTCTGACTGAACCGATCCTCCTTGACTAACATTGAGCACCCAGCGCTGTATTGCACCTCTGTATCCTGCCACCCTAGTACCGCCTGGTGTGGCTTCTTGGACCTTGCCCTTTACTCACCTTAAGTCCAGGAGATTGGTCTTGTAAGTCAATGTGTGATACGTGTATGCAGTAGTTGACCACACTGTCGACTTATTTCTACCTCGAAATGGACTTACCTAATTTTGATTATCTTGGTGCCAAACTTATATAAAGAAAAGAGTTAATTTTATAAATTTGTGTAATCCTTAGCTGAAAAGCAAAAGCTTCAGCTCGCAGAATGCTTTGAAACCCCATCAACTTCTCATGGGGGCACCTTTTATACACCCAAGGAAACATAGGGTTACTTTTAATAAATGATTTCTGGAGGGCTGCAGCATTCCCTGTAGCCTCCACAATACTTTTGTAGCATGTTGGTGGTGCCCCTACATAGATTGGGGCATCACAAAGCAGGAAAAAATATGTAAATCAGCCCACGAAGGGTAGTATGGGGTGCTCCTTGCCAGGAGTCGTGCATAATAAATGAACTTTTTGTGACCTTGCACAACATTATTTAATTGTTTAGTGGGGTGGCCAGGACCCACCCGGGACACCCTCAGCTATCTCTTTCCTTAGGGGCTCATGTTGGACACCCCTTTTTCTTGACACCAGCTTGATGGGTCACCCCGAAACTTTCCAAGAAGGAGTTAAGTTGGATGAGACTTTTTTGGAAAGTTTCATGAAGATTCGTCAAACGGTGCCAAAGTTATAAGCAAACCAAAAAATGATTTTCCTACGGTAATGCAGATATGTATATATATATACATATATATATATCCAGGCTCACGGTATACAACAAATACCAGCACTCACGGGAACAGTTGCCCTTAGTTTATTGTTAGGACAAACTCACGACAAAACGCGTTTCGGCTGCCGCCTTTCTCAATTGTGGTCGGCGTCGACTTTTGGTAAACATAAATACGTTACATAAGACATAAACATAAATATAGGACTTGCTTCAGTCCTATAGTGGCAGCCATTACTAAACATGTAAAGCTTTTCTTACATTCTTGTTTATATTATTGACATTTTAACTTCAAATGTTGCAATCTCGCCCTGCATGGGCTAAAAATTATATAAATTGTCATTCAAACTTTATTTATAAGAAAATGTTATTGGAATGTCGACCCTCAATGGGTCAATGCTGCATCGAATATATTGTCTCCTATGTCTGTTGTAACTAACGGTTGTTGTACCTGTTATCTAATGAGCAGAATCCCTGACTACAAATGAACAGCCATTTCCTCCCCGCTATTCAGACCGAGTGGCATCTTAGTCTGATTGTCGATAATGTATCTCGACTCTAGTCTTCTTAGTTGCAGCTGTCTGTCACCCCCTCTGACATTGGATGGTACGTGATCCATACAGAAAAAACTCAACAGATCCCTGTTGCTCTGATGGAATGCCTCAAAGTGTCGTGCCACCGGATATGTTACATCCTTATTATTGATGGCTCTCAAATGTTCTAAAATGCGCACTTTGGTGGGGTGTATAGTGCTCCCTATGTAGCGTAAGTCACATGGACAAACCAAACAGTACACAGTGAAGCAAGTATTGCAGTTCATTAACTTGTTGATTTTCCTAGGGTGGTCTAGGCCAGGCACGGTGTAATTTGTAACCTTTTTACTGTTTTTGCACGCCATACACTTAAGACATGGATAAAAACCTGTGATTTTCCCAAAAGCTGGTGATCTGCTCTCTTTGCTGCAGTGACTCTGAACTAAATCGTCACGCAGTGTCCTTGCTCTTCTAAATGTCATGAGTGGTGCTTTGGGTAGGTCTTTTCCTATTGTAGGGTCTGATTTTAAAATGTGCCAATTCTTCCTGAATATTTCTCTAATGACCTGAGCATCATCTGAGTATTCAGTAATCATCCTGAAGTTATTATTAGTTTCCTTCTTTTTTCTGATGTCACAAATTTCATCATTCAACAAATCAAGTCTAGGTTTGCCCTCTACTTTTCTATATGCTTCATCTAGGATTTCTTTCTGATACCCCCTCATCTCGCATCTCCTTGTGCTTTCTTTGGCTGCAACTTGATAGTCACAGTTGCGTGTGCAATTTCTCTTTATTCTAAGAAGTTCGCCAAACGGGATACTGGTTATAGTTTTTTCCGGATGGCAACTTTTGGCATGCAACACAGAGTTGCCCGCGGTGGGTTTCCTGTGCAGAGAGGTGCAAAGTCTACCCTCCGCGGGGAACACCGTAAGATCCAAGAAGTTCACAGATTTCTTACTTATTTCTCCTGTGAACTTGAGGTTGAGATCATTCTTATTTAACACTTTCAGGTATTCACATGCTTGTTGTTCTGTACCTTTGAAAACAATAAACAGATCATCTATATATCTGGCCCAACTTATAATCTTTTCTGTCCAATTTCTATTGGTCTCTGCCCAGGCCACCTGCTTCTCCCACCAGCCCACGAATAAATTTGCGTAACTGGGGGCGAAGCAGGTTCCCATCGCAGTACCCTGTATTTGCCTGAAAAGGAGGTCTTGGAACAAAAAAATTTTGTTACATAGGCAGAATCTTACAAACTCAATCAGCATGTTATTATGTTCTGCCAGGTTAATCGGACGATTATTCAAAAAGTACTTGATTGCTTCTAGTCCTTGCATGTGATCAATACTAGTGTATAGACTTGATATGTCAAGAGTCATCATTACAAAGTCATCTTCCCAGGTCATATTTTCCACCCGAATTAAAAAATCTTTAGTGTCTTTGATGTAGGAAACCAATTTAGTTACAAATACAGACAAGAAAAAATCCACAAACCTGGACATATGCTCTGTCAAACTTCCTAAGGATGAAACTATAGGGCAACCAGGAGGACGCATAGCATCCTTATGCAATTTGGGAAGGTGATAAAATGTTGGTAATCGTGGATGTTTGCATTCCAGAAAACCATACTCTTCTTTAGACAAAATGCCCTTGTGATACCATTTGTTAAGGAGCATTCGATAGGATGTGATGCTATTTTCAAACTCCTTGCGTGTAATCTTGACATAACTCAACTCATCATTGAGCAGTTTTAACCACTTCGCCGCGGCACGAATTTTGCGGCGGTGCTGGGGGGGTTCGGGGTGAGCGTGGCGCCGCCATGCTCTTGACGGAACCACTCCGTCATGAGCCACGGGCGCGCTGTGCTCATGACGGAGTGGTTCCGTCACGACTCCGCCCACTTGCATTGTTCGCCCACACAGGCGGGGAATCAGTGCCGCGTGGGCGGAGTGGCCGCAACGGCCGCAGCATGACGGAACCACTCCGTCATGAGCACACGGCGCCCGTGGCTCATGATGGAGTGGTTCCGTCATGAGCAGGCAAGGGGTTAAGGCTTCATTTTGATAGTATTCCATTGTCATCAGTACGATATTTCCACCTTTGTCTGATGGCTTGCAAACAATGGTCTTGTCTTCCTGCAAATCTTTAATCGCCTTCCTTTGTTTTTCCGTGATATTTCCACTTTTCTTATTTTGATTGTTCCTTCCTCGTAGTTTAACCAATTCTTTGGTTACTACCTCTGTGAAAACATCAATGGAGTCCATGGGCATCAAAGGAACAAATCTAGATACAGGTTTAATAGGGCTGCCGGGATTCATTTGCATTATGTCAGATTGATCTTTGGTTCTCACAATGCTAGGAATTAATTCCCTGGGATCACCTTCATTTTGAAGGTCCTCCAACACCACCAGTGTTTCCAGATCACCAGCTGTGAGACTCTCCGTATCTGTATTTGTAATCTTGCCTTTCCCATGGGTTATCTGTTTTTTTCCTTTGAAGTACTTGATCAATTTCATTTTTCTCGAAAATTTGAACAGATCAATTTTGGTTTGTGTGTATTCTGATTTCTTCGAGGGGCAAAAGCTTAATCCGAGTTGAAGCACTTTCATTTCTGCTTCATTCAATACTCTTGATGTCAGATTCACAATGGTGAGCATTTGCGAATTTACCGTCTGGTCCCCCGTTTGCTCCAGGTTATCCGTGGCGAGGCGGCGCTGTTGCTTGCTCCAGCCACTTCTCCTTGTCCGGCGTTTGCTCTTCTCCTTTGTTCTGGTGGTTTGCCTCTCCCACCTCTGCCCCATGTTTCTCTTATAATCCGAAATTCCTCGTGAAAAGGGGTAGTGATGTCGCTTTCTATAGATCTTGATTCTCTTTTATCACTACTCAGGTCTACATCTGTTGCCTCGGATTCTGAGGTATCCCTTTGTTCTGTTGCAGCCTTATTCTTATTACTTAACAATTGTTTCCTAGGTAAGTCGTACCCTTTGGCAAAAGTGAGAACGCGGCCCTGTTCGTAATCTCTTTCGTCATGTTCAAACTTATTTATATATATGAAAAAAACAAAGGTTACAAGGACATTAGGCTCACATTTACACGTACAAAGCCATTGAAATTCACCAGTGCTATAGTTACCTGAGCTAACTATAACCTACGCCCCGCAATGCATTGCATATGACCTCACATATTACATCATTAGGCTGTCCGGTTTTAGGTTTAAACCTATAATAACTGATAAAAACCCCTACCGAAAGGGAAATAGCCCTCCCCAGTGTAAACATATAAACATTGAAAAAACATCTGCACGACCACAAACTAAATGCCATTCAAAGGAAGGAAAAGGAGAGTGAAAGAGTCATTTTTTCCTTCCTGAAGGGGCCAATACAATGTAACTTTGTTATACAAGCTAGCGGCAAGAAAGACTGGGCTAACATTATTCTGCTTGAGTTTTGTTGTTTAGGAATGCCACTAAAATATTGCTTCTTCTACCTTTAGCTTTTTACAGTTTTGTGGGATTTTCTCTAAAGATGCAGGGTTTAGAAGCATATTTTAGGTCTTGTTTAATTATTTTATAAAAGGTAGAAAATCAGGAAATATCAAAATCATAGTTGATATTTTGGCTGTGTTTGATTCTTTCACTGATAGGTAAAATGGCTGGTTTCATGTTCCATGTTAGAGAGCCTGCCACTTCATAAGCAAAGTAATGTTGGAGAGCAACTCAGGAAATTGTATTTTACAATGTATGAGAAATGGCTTGCAATGATGCATAGAAATGTCTCTTCACCAACTATTGCATTTGGAGTAAATTAAACCTCACTGTGGTACTCTACACAAGTTCCAGATCCCTTCTGTAAAGGGGAATTTTCTCTGTAGTTTCAAAAGTGCTGCTTCATTTTTGACCTCTAAGAGCATAAACGCCCAGTTCAACGCAAATATTGCAGGGTAACAGGAGGGCACAGAGCCGTTTCAATTTGAAGGGTCTATGTCCACACTGGGCTATCCTCTGGGAGAGAGGCTGGGGCGACTACAGCCTTTGTAGTTTTTGAGAAATTGTTGCACCTGCTTCGGGCCAGTGAAGAAGTATGATTTCCCATCTGAATATATCAGCAGTTTTGCTGGATATAGCATGTTGTATTCGAGGTTCAACTCACACAGCTCTCGCTTTACTTGAGTGAACTGACGGTGGGCTACTTGTACATGTTGCATGAAGTCCGGGAAAGAGAGAGATTCATGCCTTCATGTCGCAGTGTCTTCAACTCTCTAGCCCTACGAAGGGCAGCATCACAATCCCTACTATTTGGCGTGGACTGGCCCCGGAGACTGGCTTTGGTAGTAGGGCTCGATGTGCGCACTCAACTACAAAAAAGTCTGATAAAGTGTCTCTTACCACAGAGTTATGAGCAATTGGTCTACATATCACTCCATGTGGTCAATAATCGTAGATACCCCTGTGATTCGGATATTGTTCCGCCTCGAGCGCGACTCTTTTCGTCTGTATCTAGTATCTTGGTTGGTTTATCCAGCCTCTCAGACATTGGATTCATTCTATAGGAGAGTGCATCTATTTTACCGTCAATCTTTGTTAGGCTGCGTTGCATGGCTGCTCGAATTTGTTTCAAATTGTGTTCTGGCAGAGAGTCATTTGACTCCGAGCCGGACTCGGCCGTGCCAGCGACTGTTTCACTGTTCCTGGGTGTCTTGCATGGTTTAAATTGCAGCTTTGGCTGCGATTTATCCCTTTTGCCCTTGATGGATAGAGTCTCTGAGGTAACAGGTGTGAAGTTGTAAACACTGTTAATACTAATGCCCACATGTATATAGCAGTATCGCCGGCACTTAGTGAAGAGGCTGCATCAGGAGGAGGTTCCTGGAAAGTATACCGAGTGAAATCTGTAGGTAACTGAGCGCTGATACGCTGGTAGTATCGGAGCATGAGATAGCAGCACCTGGCCACTCAACTAGCCACTGTACAGTCACGGGGCTGAGGGGGTCCCAAAATGCGTTACCCCACTCAGGCGCTTCACAGCATTTGGATCCAGGCACAAACTGCAGTCGCGGGCCAGCCGCTATGCACTCACCGCGTTTTTGAGATGTTGAGATGTCTTTCTGACTTTGGGCTGCGTGTGGTACTGTAGTGTGGGTTAACCACTCCCTATGTACAACGCTAAGTTAGCATAACCTCGATGGCTGTTAGAAAGCCAGCTTGCCGCTTCTGCTGCTTTTGCACGCGACACTGTTGTTACATGTTATTCATTCGAGAACTGCTGACTCGACTTTGCTTCACATGAGAACCGTCTGTTGTTTAACATCCTTAACAGCGAGCTGTGACCTTGGTCTGTACACCGTGTAAGGAACGAGTCTGGGTCACTAGACGGGGCAGGTTGTTGTGTTCAGGTTGATAGTACCACTTCTTAGCCATAACATACATACAGCTGCCAATACCTGAAAGACGAGCCCTTTAATATTACAGAGCAGCATGTTTTCTGTTACATTCGAAACGAAGAGCTGTTGCAGGAGAGAGCCTAGCTGATCCTGTGATGTGATTCCACTGAGCTGATCTATAAGGTATGGGGTCCCCCATGCAAGCCTAAGAGACCTTCTATTAGTCTAATAATACCTTATTAGTTGCTAGAGAAAGGAGGGTGGTTGCTTTCCACTGTCATTATTATTATGATTGCTCCTTTCATTTTCTATGGTATTGTAACAATGCGGATGGTGCTGATCCTAACCATTTGTCTGCTTGTGTTAGCCAAAGTACTGCATCTTAGGATGCGAGGTTTATAAAATAAACTCTTTAAACTTTACTGTGTCTTTGTTATTCTGTTGTGGACTGATATATAGCTACCAACGGGTATTTCGGATTCCCACCACTCCTTAGAGTATCTAAGTCGCTTGTTCTGGGTTGTCTATACATTGGGACCGCCGAGCTAAATCTCGGATAACGAATGTGACACTAAGCTAGTCGGGTAGGGGTTCTTAGTTCTGAGGGGAGTTTCTGGTACACCACAATGTTCTGAGCTCCTGGTTTCCTGCACATAGTTCTGTGCATAAGCAGAATCCCTGCAACAGTACAGAGGGTTCCCGCTTGGGTAGTTGCTGTGGGTCAAGGCCACCGGTTGGTCCCACCTCACCCGGAATGCGGAAGTGCACTGGAGGCCCCCCTCAGGGTCCGAATGCTGCGAAGCGACAAAGGACTGTATAGTGTACGCCACGCTTTACAAATGCTTTACACATCACATCACATCACAGGGCATGAACCGGCAGGCCTCGCCTCAGACACCGCCACACCCCAGAGCCCAATCGCGGCAAACAGATTAGAACCGCTGGTGGCACTCCAAGAAGTGACCGCCACTCAGTGGCTCATGCACATGGGGCTCCCAGATTTACAAGAGCGGGATGCCAAGTCAGCACAGAGCGCGGCTCTGGGTCACCGCTGGCCCAGCCACGCCCTCCTCTCAACCTACTATGGTACTCCGTGATTGTGAGTCAGCTGGAGAAAAGTGCTGTCGTGAGTGCGGGGGGTATCCAAGTATGGGACGGGGCACCAGGCCACCGATGGGGTCAGGATGAATTGTTGGGCTTATGGAATTCTTCTAGTTTGAGGCCATCTTAGAGCCAGGCAAGCTCTGCCCCCATGAGCTCATTATTATTCGTGAATTAGCTGCAAAAGAAGATAGACAAATTTGGGTTTTCTTTAGTTTCTCAACAACTACTGAACGGACTTACACTGGATAACTGAAAGCGTAATCTGCATACCAAAATCTACCTTCCTGAAAAATTTGGTGTTATTCCATCTAGTGGTTCAGGCTGTGGCCATGTTAAAAACTGCTTTGCGAATTAACATGGGAAAACACACTTTTTTTAACCCCCTTTTTCTTCGCCCCCCCTTTACCGATCACCGCAAAACATTTCATGCACAACAAGCACACTATGCTATTTGTGAAATTTACATGGTCCTAACTATAACTACCTACTAGAGAGAGAGAGAGAGAGAGAGAGAGAGAGAGAGAGAGAGAGAGAGAGAGAGAGAGTGTTGTACTCTAAACAGTTTGTAAGCTCACAGGGCTGGGTGCTCAACATATAAAAAATGGGGCATACTAGACATTGGGAGCATATTCTCTCACACTGATTAATTAAAGTCATCTTCACTGTTTAGGTAAAGTTGCTTTTCTAGGAACACGTCTAGTTATAAATCAAATCTATTTTTGCTATCTAAGTGTAAGGAAATTTTTGAGTGATCAGTTATTTTGCACTTAGCTTCAAAAATCGAATTCTCTGAAAGATCTTTGATAAAATTTGAAAGTGAACTTTGTATTGCTTGAAAGTAAGCTAGTTTAGAATAGGCACAGAAAAAGTTGTCATTATGCTGGCATAATTTAGAATAATTTCTAGCATTTTGCATTACGCTTCTTCCGTGAAGTTCCCATCATTATGCCATGTCGTGTAAATTCAAGTCACATTGGGTAAAAATGCTATTGTGGAAGCACAGGAACAACACAAACCAACAGAACACAAGCAATTGCTATTCACCACAGTTGTGCTTTTTTGATCTTCGGACATGAGGAAAACATTTCACTCAAATACAGAGCTCAATGCCAGATTTGCATTTCGCTGAACATTTTAGAAATTTCCTATAATAAAGAAATAATAAGGAAATTACAAGAGTTTGACACACCCGTAATTTAACAATTGGTTTGTCTCTCAGCCCATGCTCCAGAGACTGAAAACACATACTCGGCTCACTCATTAACGACTGTCTTCCTGGAAGATAATGACATGGCCTCTAGCAGCAGGAATGCAGGGTTGGTGTCAACAAGTGCACATTTATCAAGAATCAAACATCTAGGAGGAGACAGGACCAGGTGACAGCACACAGGGCATCTTTTACAGCTTTTCCTTTACCTTAAAAATGCAAAAGGGGCTGACAGAAACAGAAGACAGAAGACAATGCTTAAAAGCTGGAAGAAAGAAAATTCAAGGACCCCCAACATCTGCTTGCCCTCAGGGCTTGGAACACTTCTCCAAGGTTTTAATTGTTGACAAAAAGCACAAGACCGTCTGACTCTAAAAGGTTCCATTTGACCACTGATGACTGGACCCTGCAGAAGCCCTGGCTGTATAGAGACCCATGGCCTAGAAGCCTGCCCTGACGACATTTGGACTGCAGGTGCAACCAGGAGGAACCTGGTCAGTAAATGGAGAAAAGCGTGACTTGGTGTTAGTGTCTGCTTCTGGAGGGCCAGGTCAAGGAGCTGAAAGTTCCTAAGGGAGGTGCATCTTTAGTTTGTAAGAAAACCAGGTTAGTTGTTCTCTGAACTCTTCGCCCTGCTAAAAACAGGTTCAGGGAGACCTTGGGGTAAAGATATCAAGCCTCATGCACCCCCCCCCCTGACCCACCAAACCTCCACACAGCTTCCAGCCTTGCCCTGCTTATGGATTATGAGAAATAAAAAAGGGACTAAGTTCAAAGGTAAAGCCATAGACTATGGCTAGGTGGCAAATGAATCCCAGCAGCGAAGTGACCATGGTGGCTATGGAATACTACTTTGCTTAGAGATTTTGGCATCAAAACCTACAGCCTCAGGGCCCCCACTGACTTCAGCTCCCCGCTACGCCCGGCAGGAAAAAGTTATGCTCCAAAAACTAAACTAAGTCCCAAAGTAACAGACACCGGTTCCATTGGGTTTGGACCACAATCACATGTAAGTTCTAGTCTTGGTATTATTTTATTTACAATTTTAAAGATTCATATCACTCGATAACAATATCTAAATTGAATAATGTGGGTGTCCTTTTGTTCATTACCTTCTTGTCTATTAGTCTACATTTGTTTAGGGATTTTAATATGTTGATCTATTGACTCATACCAAATAACAATGACTCTCCATCCTCAGTACAATCTACAATAGCATTCTTGTACATTATGGTATAGCAGTCATTCAGCAACAAATTAGACAAATGGGACGTCGAAGGCAAGTCATTCCCTGCCAGCTGCGTGAGGTATATATGTATTTAAGCAAAGGGTATGAAAAGCCATCTAACTAATCCATAACTATTACAAACCTACCTATTTCCAAGAAAATCACCTCACAGCAGTGGAATAATTAGGCTGTAACTCCAATGAATAACTGGCCACTGGGGCCACAAAAGATACAGCCATGCCAGGAGTATCACAGGAAATAATGCACCATTGTGAGAGGAGATATGAAATCACACCAACTACAGCATGTGTGGCCAGAGGGGACCAGTTCCTATGGAAACTAATACATTGTTGAAAAAGACAGGAGAGGAACTGTGGAGTTAAGGAGGTCTACCATCATTCTTTGAGTGTTTGCTGAAATCATGGAGTATTGGTTTCCAATAAATTGCTAGTGGTTGTTTACGTAGGCCTCTTTTCTCCTTTCTGTGTAGGGCTACACTTTCTGCCTGTGCTCATCTCATGACTTAATTTCTCATCTCATTGGTATCACCCTTTTGCCGAGTAGAAAAGTGAAGACAATTAATTTATTAGTGCCTTTTTATCATGGGTCTGGGGAATAATCACTGGAGGTGGTACTGCTAGAATTTAACACACACTTCTCTGGAGAAGTGCCTGCTAGTTGTACCACAACAACCAGGGGAAATGTTTGCAATATATGCACAAAGCAATTGAAATAAAGCCTGTTATCTTGGTGACAGTTGAGAATGGTCAGTTCTCCTACTGATATCACCTTATGGAGCTACTTAGTCTAGATAATTGTGTAAACTTTGATGTTTTAGAAGGGGACAATGCTCTTCCTCACCCTAAAAGGTTTGTGATCCAGCTCCTGAGACTGTAATTGGATTTACTATCTCGGAGCATCTTGGCCAAAACGCCTCTCTTTCAATATCTATGGTGTCTGTCAAATGCCAGCAGGGAAAGAACATATCCCTTTGTTGGCTACAGAAAACAAGCATTTGCAATGCAATAGGTCTTGCAGTTACGAGAGTTTAAGCTATTGGCATTGTAAATAATGCTTTTTATTTATGTTTTTAAAAATAAAAGGCATTGTTATTTGCAATGTCAATACCACAAACTCGCGTCAATGCGAGACCTATTGCATTGCAAATGCTTTTTGAAATTTGCAGTTTCCCCATGCCCAAGCATCAGTTGAGGGGCCCCTTCTGTGTGATTGTTGTTCTATGCCTCCATGCTATTGACGGCTCCAGTATTGGTCGGAGCTGCAGGTAGCGACAGTATCCTCACCAATATTATATGGCACTATCCACACATTGCTTCCGTCCGGGGTTAAAAAAAAAAAACACTGTCTCTAAGATGGTCCCTTGAGCAGAGGTGATTTTGCTGGGAGGACCCTCTGAAGCAGAATTTTATCTGTAGTGTACTCTGTGTGGGAAAACTGTGTCATGTATGCTACTTGCAGAACCGAAATGTGATTTTGACTAGGTGGGCAACAGTAATTCTCCTGTGTGAGAATACGTGGTGGCAGTGTTTTGGGCTCTTGGGAATAGAAAATGGCCCAGGGACGTGAGCATACCTTTCGAAAACAATGTGGCATGTTACTTTCTTACCTGGCTAAAAACTTTAAGTGGCTTCACGGCCCACAGAGACTGAGGCAGTTGGACATTATAGAACATTCTGAATTGTGCGACACCCGAGATGACGGGGGCGGTGGGGCACGAGCCCGCTTACTTGTAACGTTATGGGAGAGGAGCTCTGTGGTTGGATGCCAAGGAATGATATTGAAATTAGTGAAGCACTGTTTACTGTCGTTCAATCAGGTGGAAAGGGGTTGGGGAAGATGAGAGGAACTGTGTGTACATGTTTCTTCATATAACAGCTTGAATAAAAGTTTATAGAAAGCTAACCTAGCAGGTGGATGAGACTCCATGCCGAAGCTGCAGGTGGAGTGTGGGGGGTGTAAAACTCAGGTTTCGTTGATACAGGGTGCAGGGGGCATCAGCAACAGCTCAAGGAGCACCAGGTGTTCACAGAAGGCTCTTTGGCTGTTGCTCTGAGTGGTAGGTGCGGGTCGTACTACCCCTGCCTGTTCTTTTTACAGGAGACACAATAAAAGTGAAGGAAAAGCGTGAAAGTGCCCAAGTTTGATGTCCAGGCCGGCGTAATGAACCTTTTGTTTGATATGGAGTCCGGACGTTATCATAAGCCACCGTTGTTACCATGTTTTTGCGATCAGGGGCTGCCAGAAATATCTTAAACCTCAGCTCATGCAAATCCTACTTTACATGTCACTTATTTATTATATTTGACATGGCAGCCGCGCGTTGTTCTCTAGATAGAGCTTCGCTAAGACAAAGAATAGTAAGACAGAACCGCTCAAGATGTAATAGCAATAACAAAACCAGATAAAAGCAAATGGTTAAAGCGGTGGAATGCAATCCCCGGGCCTCTGAGCTTGCGCGCTCTTCCCTCTGGCTTGCCAGATAAAAACAAATGGTTAAAGCAGCGAAATGCAACCCCGGGCCTCTGATGCGGGCCAGCATTAAAATGCACCTTTCCTGTGATGATTTAAAGCATTCTTTTCCATTAAGCCTCTTAGCAGCGGCAGGGAGATACAGAAACAAACAAAAGCGAAAGCACTTTGAGCTGAAACGCCGCGACCTGTCCGTACGCGTGCACATTTTAATGAACATCCCACGGAGCCTTACCTGCTCCCTCGCACGGAAATACTGGTCTCCCCCAGTCTCTCTGCACAGCACTAGGTGGACGGAAGGGGTATCAAAGGGCCTACGCGGCTGGGAAGCAGCTCCATGTCTCCAGCTCCGATCTTTACTTCAGCCGCAACACTGTCCGAAACAAGCTGAAAGAGATGCCGTGATCGTGCGAGCATGCACATTGGCTGTCCAGACGCAAGCTGAAAGACACACCGTGCGTGTAACCATGTGCTGTCCCGGCCCAAGCTGATGCAGACGCCGTGAGCGTGCACATAGGCTGTCCGGGCGCGCACATGTTTTGTCTCCCTTCGCGCACCAAACCGACAACAATAGTCTCGCCAAGGTGCACCAACCTCCCGTATGCAGCCAACCCCAGACTACCCACGTCTGAAGGGGGTTTGCCACAGGGCCTGGCATGCAGTCCCGAGGACCCCAGCATTAATATTGGGGGGAAGACACACAGCCCGATCACTGGGCTGATTTCAGGCCCGGGGACCCCGGGACCCGGCACCATTAAGTAGGGGGAGGGGGCATGCAGCTCCCTCCCTGTCCAATTTCAGCCCTTGGGACACCATCCCCCAGGGCATAGCTCAGCCCCACCACACTGTCGTAGTGGGCCATGAGGGTAGTCCCAAGCCCCTACGTCCAAGCCGGCTTCCCGCATCCAGTGGGAGCCAGCATTGCTCCAGCACACAAGGAGCAGCTAATAATGCTGCTCCCTGCGGGCGGAAGCATTATTTAGATCTGTTTCCCTTCCCGAATCACTTTTGCCGGGGAAACAGATCTAAAGTCTGCTCCAAGCAAGTGACAGAATTTTTGGAGCTCTCTCCAGCTGGGAGCGGACTTGGTGTTTGCTCCCGCTTGGCAGGAGATTTGAAATTGCTCCCCGCAAGCGAAAGCAAACACAGGTTTTCCTGCCTGTGTCCCCGCAGTCTTTGTGAGCTTGAAGAGGAGAATATATATGTACACTTATATACGCTTATATATACACTTCAGGTACGAAAGAGATAATATCGCCTTGTCACATTTGGCTGCGCACGGTTGTAAAAAAATAAAAAGAATGCTAACATGATCAACTGTTAGTGTTTGGTGAAATCGTGTGTGCATTGTGTCAACCCTTCACCCTTGCAAATAAAAAATAAAAAATATTTGATATACCTCACTTCTATTCTTAGACATGATTGCTCTGTGAGGTGTATATTTTCAAGTCTTTCTACACTGACCATTACTAGGTAGGAAGTCACATAATGTAAATATGGGGGAAAATGGAGCCTCACCATCGGTGAGCATGGCTACATGTCAGCCGAAATACATCTGATGGTTTATGGAATTAGCATGAGACTGAACTACTTTCTACAGAGAGCTACTCGCGGTCTTGGATTAATTTCCATGCATCGTCAGCTCCTTGATAGATCTGAGGAAAGGATTTGTGTATAAATATACTAGCAGTCGCCAGTAGATAATAGATTTATATATCATGTGATCAAGGTCGTGGCAACACGGTCGAAACGTGTCATGCCGATCCATATGGAATAAATCTGCACTAAAACCAATTCTCAGCGTGCTGTGGTCTGTACCTATGTTCCTGCAGAAGATGGATTTATGGGGATTTGTTTTTTTATATATATATATATATATATATATATATATATATATATATATATATTTCCAAATGTGCTCCCCACGAAACCCCGGGAAGCATTAGGTGGCACGCCCAAACTGGAAAATATCTCCTTTAATAATTTCAGCAGCAAGAAACATGAATTGCCTCCCAACGCGTTTCGACAATAAGTCTTGTTCACGGGCATGGCAGAGTCAACGGCTACTGTGCATCTCACAGGTGACTTCACTTTAATATGTTGCAAAGAATTAAGTAATCACGCAATGCATCCTGGTCACAGTAGTTCCTGAAAAACAATCAAAACCCACCATTAGGTAAAATAATGTACGTTTGATGCCCTGAATAAAAACAATCAAAGAGTCCAGTTTGTCCCGTCTTGAGCCCACAATCACCAATGTTCCTGCAGAAGATGGATTTATGGAGATTTGTTTTTTCATATATATATATATATATATAATCTACTGGCGGTCGCCAGTAGATAGTTATAGTTAGGACCGAGTTTCCATAGGAAATCTGAAAATTCTATTTTGAATAACTTTGGCGCCGGTTGACGAATCCTCGCGAAATTTTCAAAACTAATGGGGCGCTCCGTTCATCTCCTACCCTGAAAGTCTCGGGGTGATTCGTCAAGCAGGGGCCGAGAAAAAAGGGGGGTCCCAAAACACGTTTTCCCCATGCATTTTTCCATAGGACCTTTAGTCGAAGGTACAGCCCGAACGGCTGAACAGAATTACTTGATATTTGGCAGAGAGGTAGCCCTCGGGTCAGGGAAGTGCCTTTTGCAGGTCTGGTGTCAATCTGTTCAGTAGTTCCTGAGAAAATAGCATTTAAAAGCATATAAATATCTATAAGCGCGCACCCTGTGCGCACCGTGTGCCACCGTGCGAGCCCCCATAACGTGCGCGAGTGTAATTCTGATTGGTGGTTACATGTTAGTCAACGTTCGAATCGGTCGAAATCAGGAAGTGTCGGCCGCCATTTTGTTTGTTTTCAGTGCGAGAGTGAAAAAGGAAGGTGGCGAACGTGAAAAGGGGGCAGGGTAGAGAGTTCCTGACCCCCTAGCCTTTGTCAGGGAGTCCCTGAAGGACCCCGAAGGCAGAAAAAAATGTTTTAATTTTTTTTTTTTTAAATCGCGGGGGTGCGCGCCCCGTGTGCGCACGGTGAAAAACCCCCCCAAAAAAAATTTGAATATGTAGTTTATTGTAAAATAAATATATAAAAAAAATACATGTGCAAACCCAGAAACGTAACAGACGACTATCCTGTCGCCACCCGCACTCGTGAACCACAGTAATTGGAAGAAGGGCTGACACGAGCAATGGGGCGACCCAAGGGGAAAGTACTGGAGACGTCTTCCACCACCACTCATCCCACGGAAGACCCAGATCCCTCTACGCGACTGTCATCACCAAATTCCATTCCTCCCACGAATGCAGAGGCGCCCCAAGACAAACTGGATTTAATACTTTAGGAAGTCAGGGAATCCCAAAAGGCCATTGAACAGCAAATTGGATCGCTTACGGCGGGCTTCACGCTGCTCAAGGCTGACCATGACCATGCCAAACTAGCAAGCACAGTGAAATGCATGGGCAAACCCTGAACGAGATTGAGCCCCAACTTAAGGAGCACGCGTTCGAAATACAACAATTGCAGCAGTAAGTCAATGGCCTCCTGGATAGGGTCGAAGATGAGGAAGGCAGAAATCGCTGGAATAATGTGCACATCATCGGACTCCCGAAACGCAGTGAGGGCCCCAACGCTGATAGCTTTATGGAGCAATGGTTCAGCGACTATCTAGCCCCGGATGATCTATCGTCCTTCTTCTGTGTGGAGAGAGACCCCCGGATCCCCACTGGAAAACCAAAAGTTGGAGAGCCACTGTGGCCCCGAATAGCTAAAATATTAAATTTCAGGGACCGTTCTGTATTACTACGGAAAGCATGTGAGCCATCGCAGATTCAGTTCGAAAACCACCAAATATCACTGTGTCCTGATTATACAATAATGGTTCCGAGCCAAAGGTCCTCTTTCCAAACAGTTAAAAAGAAGCTGCATGCCTTGAATCTAAAATATGCACTATTGTTCCCTGCCCACCATAAACTCATCCACGAGCAGTAAACATACTTTTTCTGACAGCTCGGAGGATGCAGAGTAGTGGATTAAAGTAATGGACCCTGTCCCGAACTCTGGAGCCATGTCTCGCAGCCCGCCCAACAGTCCCAAACGGACTCAAGAACATGGCTCACACCGCAATGTCAAAAAAGTTCATTTATCGCAAACACTTAGTTCCACATAGGAGCAAGCCCAGCTTAGCAGGAAGGAGGGGTTGGCTGCTGCAAGCATCCTCAGGGAAGATACTCTACAGATGGCAACGTACTCATCAGAGGAAAGTACTATACACTCTGACTCAGAGTGAAGTCTTACGCTGTTCCCCATGGTGACACCTCAGACAGTGGACGATCTGTTGGGATAGAACTACACTGGACAGGGGACATTATCTCACACTAAGGCAAAGCAGCGGTTGGTGCCTGATATGTGGTGTCCATTACCAATATATCCTTTTTACATACAGCTAAGATGGTAACTGTTAATGAGAGGACAATGAGATAATTCCCGGGTTCTGTAGAGCTTGCAGAACTAATACTTGTATGTAAAAAACATGGCAGGTGGCAGCGACTAACCCCACAAAGCGTATGCACCGTATAGATGTAGCAATGTTTGCATGGTTGAGTTCTCTGTTTGGCCCAACATAGTTCAACGGTTGAGCCGTGTATTAATAGTTCAAAGGGAGTTTGGGGGTTCTGGCTCACAGCGGTCAATTAGTTCTTAGTTTAGGCACTTAGCACTTACACTGCAGCCCCACATTAACATAAATCGAGAATGCTTGGTTCCTATAATTTAATAACTTGAAATGTGTGGGGGCTGGGATCAGTGCAAAAGCGGCACAGGGTGCATGCGCAACTACTTAGACGTAAGGCTCAGATAGTGTACCTGCAAGAATAACACCTCACAGAGTTGGAAGCGGTAAAAGTTCGCAAAAAATGGAGGGGGCAGGTATTCTCTACTAACTACTCGGCCTTTGCAAGGGGGGGTGACTATTTGGATTAGGCACGGGGTTCCGTTTGTCGAGCTGGAAAGGCGCATTGATGAACAAGGCAGATATATACCTTTACACGGCACCTTAGATGGCGTTTCAGTGGTGCTAGGTAACATTTATGCCCCAAACTTTGACCAGGATAACTTTTTCAGGAGACTGCGCATGGTGTTGGCAGGATGGGAGATACACCCATGGATATTAGAGGGTGATTCTAACACAGTGATGAACATATCATTAGATAGGCCACACCCCCCTCTAAATGGACGGGGAATTATTAAACAGGCTGAAGCCCTATGCAACTGGGCTGATGAGTGGGTGCTGGGGGATGTATGGAGAATGAAGAACTCAGCAAGTAAGGAGTATTCCTTTTATTCACCTGTCCATCAAATAAACACACGCATTAACAGGATGCTGTGCTCCCTTAGCATCGCAACACAAGTGACCCACACCACATACTTAGCAAAGACCTTCTCAGACCATAACCCCCTAGAGATCTGCATTACGTGGGGCAGAGTCCCCACTCCAGTCCCTACATGGAAGTTGTGGCCCCAGTTACTAGAGGACACCCCTTTTCGTAACACGTTATCCACGGCTACCACTAACTATTTACTAGAAAATGGGAACACTACCTCCTCGATTCTGATTGAATGGGATGCGCTCAAGGTGGTTGTAAGGGGCACAGCGATTGGCGCCACAGTAGCAGCTAGGCAGGAAATATACAAGAACTTAGCCAAAGTGGAGGATGTAATGAACAAGTTGGAGCAGGACGCAGTGTGCAATCCAGCTAAACAGGCCCCAATGCAAGAAGCGCGCATACAACATGCCGAGTTACTAGAAACCCTCAGGATAATCGACCACAGGGCAAACACTCAGTTGAAACACACGGACGCTGATAAATCCGGGAAGCTATTAGCTAGAATAGAGGGATGACCTGCCACTTCATGTGTTCTGTAATGTTAACGTCCCAGGGAAAGGGATGGCTCACTCACAGCGGGACATAAATTAAGCATTCAGCACATATTATAGTGCCTTGTACAGTAAACCCCCTCACATTGACACCACACTTATCGACACATTTCTAGAGGATCTGCCCTACCAGCAGCTCACTGCTAACGCACAAAAAAGCCTAATAGGTCCAATCACAAGAACTGAAATAAAAACGGCCATAAAAGGGCTCCCACAAAATAAAGCACCAGGCCTGGACAGCCTGCCGATTGAGTTTTCGAATCATACTCAGAGGAGTTATACAATAGATCGCTGGAGCTGGGACACTTTCCGATTACCTCCATGCAGACGCTGATGGTATCACTTCCCAAGCCAGGAAGAGTCGCGACAGATCTGTCAGGATACCGCCTATTATCGTTCTTGGCGACCGAATATAACATTTTAAGTAAGATCCTAGCAAGCAGACTTCTTCCCCAGCTAAATAAATTAATACACAGGGACCAATGTGGTTTCCTACCGCCGCACAGTACGTCTTTAAACATCAGGCGGTTACACCATATCATGGCTGCTACCCCTGTGGAATATGTTGATGCTGGCTGCATAGTCTTGGACCTGAAGCAAGCCTTTGACACCATCACATGGGAATATATGTTTAAGGCCCTGGAAAGGTTTGGGTTGCCCCCCGAATATCTCCGATGGATCCGGCTGCTGTACACGGCCCCCACTGCAAGCGCACACACCGGCAGCCACATATCACAAGAATATGCAGTGTATTGAGGCACGAGACAGTGCTGTCCCCTATCCCCATTATTATTCGTGCTTGCCATAGAGCCACTGGCACTTAAACTGCAGCGTGAGTCCGACCAGCTGGGGATTCCAATAGGCAATGGAACGCACTTGATATCAGCCTATGCAGATGACATCATTGTATATGTACGGGACCTTGCGGGTGTGTTGGAGCCCCTTCCCAATATCTTCTCCAGCTTCAAGCGTGTTTCAGGTCTCCCCATCAATGAAGGAAAATCGAATGCCTTCTTCTTGCATGAAGGTGTCCACCCAGATGTAATTGGCTTTGGTCTCTGTACTATACCGGTGGCACATCATACATTTAAGCACTTAGGCATACATATATATAGGTCACACGCGGATATGCCCGACGGCAATCTTACAAGAGCAGTAAGGACAGGGCGGTTGAAAGTGGCATTCTGGACATCACTGCCATTATCAGTAATGGGCTAGGTAGCTATATCTAAAATGGTTGTCCTTCCCTGATTGTTGTATTACTTCGCTAAATTGCCAATACTAGTCCCACCATCCATATTTCGAGCGCTGGACACCATACTGTTGGATCTACTTTGGGGGCCGGAAGAAGAAGGGTGAGCCTTAAAAAACTACCACTGGAACCCCATAAAGGGGGACTGGGAGTGCCGGACTTCAGAGCATACTACTACGCGAGCCAACTACAGTGGCTGTCCTACTGGACCGTGGGCAGAAACCTGCAGGAACTAGGGTACACAATTTAGGATATTAACCGGGGAACGCTCCACACACTATTGTTGCCGAAAAGCAAACCCCCCTATTTGCACCACCACTGCTCCGAACAGCGCTATAGTGCTGGAGGAAAGCGCTGCAATATACACCCCGCTCCATCCCCTATGCTGGAAATATTCCACTACTAGGGATACCGACTCCTGGTGGGAGACTCACGAAGCGTAGGTTACAGGCCTGGGCTGAAGTGGAAATAGACACAGTGGGAGCCCTGTTTAGCGATAACACCCTCCTAGATCATGATAATTTTATACGCGCCACGGGGCGCCGGGTAATTTGTACCTAACGCACACCATGGTGCTGCATTATGTAAGGAAGAGTTGGGCCCCTCAACGTATTGAGCCTCCGCCACATGAATTAGTCCGCACATTATACTATATGGGAGAGGGGCGGCACCTCATAAAATGGTTGTATGTTGGTATTCGGGCTCATGCGGCCATCCCCCTCACTGACTTGAGAACTAAATGGTCAGGGAACCATAGGGAGGGAACTGTCCGACAAGGATTGGGTGAGTATTCTAGAACACCCTAAACGAGTGACCCGGAATGCAAAATGTAAATTCATACAATGCATGGTTCTACATAGGTCCTATTTAACCCCACGCCAACTACACCGAATGTTTCCAAACACACAACATTGCTGTCCTCGCTGTACGATGGAAGAGGCGGATCGCATACACATGTTATGGGCCTGTCCTCACCTTAGAGGATTTTGGGGGGAGGTACGTGGTGCTGTGGGGGGGAAGTCATGCACTTGCAGGTTTCAGATACCATAGAAGAGTGCCTATTAGGGCTCCGTAAACGCAAAGGCGCGCAGAAAGTCCGACTTCGCTTTCTAGATCTCGCTCTTATACTAGCAATAAATCTATAACAATGAGGTGGAAGTCAATGAGACATCCTGCGATATTTACTTGGCACGGTGAGATAATGTGATGGGGTGGTGCAGAACGTGCAGTTATCAGGCGGGAAGAGGCTTGGGGGCTGCGCAAACACCTGATATCCATGGAGTGGGATACCATGTTGGAGAGCTTCAAAACCATAGACCCCAATCTTCATACTGCTACTCCAGCTACACAGTAAATTGTAAGTCCAGCCACAACAGACTGTGCTGTACCGGAGCAAATGGGAGTTATATATACCCGCACAAATCAGAGCACTATGCAACTTTATGTATGAGCAATTGACTTACTAGACAACTAACATGATGGGCCAGAACTTGGGTGGGGGGATTAGTGGGAAAGTGGGTAGCTGTTCTTAGTTATGTTTATAGCCTTATTTCTAACTCGGAAACCTACCAGGTATAGCAATGCATGGGTCGTTATTGAAATAAATTGGGAGCGTGCTGCCACTGCTTGAAGGCAATGTAATAATCTCATTTGAATATGATAACTGTAAAATTACAAGAAACATCAAAGGAAACTGCTTGTAACTGTTGCAGGAGACATTGTGCCAATCAATAAAAAAAGTGATTTTTTTTAAATACAGAGAAACTCAGCAGTTATAGTTACCTGAGCTAACCATAACTCACCCCCCACAATACACTGCTTTTGACCTCACATATTACATCACTCAAGAGTCATGACATGGTCAGTGACATCACTGATGACATCCGAAAAGATATCACCGATTACATCATCCGGAGAAACACTGACACACACACTTACACCCCCATAAAACATGTTATAGACCCACTCCCACATAATCAGAAACAAACTTTCTCAGAACCCACACAAATACTCACACATCTCGTCACTCATCCATACAGCCAGTAACACATCAATGCACCCATAGAGCCACTAACGGAACCACTAACTCACATAATCAGTCACTCACGCACCTACTCACTTACCAATACAGCTAGTCACAGATGCAGTTGTAGAGACATAGACACACTTACAAACCCACTCATACACCCATACATCTACTCACAGTAAATGAGTTAACCAAACACCTACTCATACATCTACTCACTCACCCCTACAGTCACTCACATACCCACTAAATCACCAAGACAGCCACTCATGTACACTGTCACTCGCACACACAGACACATATGTATCCACTCAAACACTCATTCAGCCACTCATGCACCCTCTCATTCACTATTTACAACCACTGATAAACCAACTCAGTCAACTATACAGATACTCACACAGCCACTCACTTACTTATACATGCACTGACACACCCACATGCTTACCTATTCAAAACTGACACACCCAGTATCTCATGTATGCAGTCTCTAATATACCTAGTCACTCTTCTATACACCACTTACACGCCCACTCAATTTACCCATACAGGCACTTCCACTGTGAGTTATATTAGTATATATGTTTAACAATCAGTAACTTAAAGAAAACCCTCACAATCACTGGATGATGTCATCAGTGATGTAATTTCAGATGGCATCAGTGATGTCACTGACCATGTCATGAGTGATGTAATATGTGAGGTCAAAAGCAGTGCATTGTGGGGCGTGAGTAATATTTAACTCAGGTAACTATAACTGCTGAATTTCTCTAGTTTTGTACAAGCTGAAATGTCAGCCTAACTAGAACGTCCCTGTCCCTGTAACCTTTGTTTTTTTTCAGTGACTATAAATATATACACACATCTATATTTACATATACACATACAAACGTGGTCCCAGAGTGGCACGTTCTCACTGCTGGTGTCGGCATTTAGAGATTGACCACAGATCTTTCATTTTTATGCACAACCAAAAGCAATTATGCTGGAGCATTCTGGGAACTGTGGTGCCACAAAACGGGTGAGAGACTTACCGGAATGCAATGGTGGGCATGTCTCGGTTTCCAATTCTCTGGACCGATGAGGCCTGTGATTGGGTCAGGCCGCGGAGATGTATCACCATGTGAATGAACTTGCCTGCAAAACTCACAACGGCCGAGGAAAGACTCCAAAGTGGCACCACAGTTCCCAGAATGGAATACAGGGGATAAAAAAACTTGTCAAAACATTTGAACATATCCACTTTGAAAAAGACTGATAAGGTTGAACGTTTGTGGTTTTTGGTGTAATGTGACTTGCAAGCATTGGTGATTAAAATCGGAAAAACAACTCCTGATAGTGCGGCGTAATTGGTTTTGGTTGTGTATATGTATATATAGTTACTGACAAAACCATAGGTTTCAGGCACGTTATAGTTAGAAATTAGCTTTTAAAAAAACGTAGAAATTCAATGAAAAAACCATAGGTTTCAGGGATTATAGTTAGTTGGACATTTCTCTCCTACAAAACCATAGAAATTCCCCTGTTATAGTGAGTTCAGCTAACTATAACTTGCGCACCCGCAATGCACTTCAAGTGACATTACTGATGACATTACTGATGACATCATCCAGTGACTGTGTGCTTCTGTAAAGTTTAAATATGTTTTATATATATATGCCAAGGTGTATTGAAGAATGAGTGGGTGTATAAGTGTGTGGATGGAGGATTTTGTAGGTGCGTGACTGACTGTATAAGTGAGTGATTAAACATGTCTTACTGAATGCATGGGTTAGTGACTAAACTGCGTGAATGTCTGTATCAGTCTGTCTGTTGTTGTGTAAGCTGCTGCGTGGGTTGGTCAGTAGCTCCATGAGTGTCTATATGGGCTATTTATTGGTTGACTGAGTATTTGTATGGGTGCCTGAGTGTGTGTGTGGGTGGGTGGGAGGTGTGTGACTCTGTGCATAATGTGTGAGTGGTTGATTCACTGGGTGTATGGGTTCAAGAGTGCATGTGCAAACAGCTGTATGGGTGGGTGAGTGTGTGTATGGGTGTGTTGGTGAGAGAATGGATGTCAGAGGTACATGTCCAAGTAACTACATATGTAAAAGGCAGTGTATGTGAGAGTTAGAGTATATAAATGACTATACGTGAGAGTGAGTGATTGTGAGAGTGGCTGTATGGATGAGTGTGTACTTGTATCAGTGATTGTATAAGAGAGTAAGTATGTGTTTGTTTCTGTTTGAATAAGTGATGTGGTGTGTGTATAACTGTATAGGTCAGTAAATGGAAGTGTGATTGATTCTTTGCATGACTGACTAGGTGTGTGAGTAACTACATGGATGAGTGGTGGTGTGCGAGTGTCTGTATAGTTGTATGAGTACTTATGATAGTGTTATATTGATGAGTGACTGAATGTATGAGTGATTGTATGGGTGAATGAGTGGATGTGTGTGTAGACCTAGGAATCAGTGAGTGCGTATGTAGTAACTGGTATTGGTGTGTCGATGGTTTCGAAAACGGTAGCCTGTATTTTACAGTGGGTGTATCAAAGGTTATATTAGAGTGTGAGGAGGTGCATCAGATTTTCACGCGGATGATGTCATCAGTGATGTCATTTGAGATGTCATCAGTGATGTCACTGACCATATAAACATCAATGGCCCCATTTGTGTTTATATGTCGTATTGGAGGCTGGCTAGTCCCTAGGCCCTGTGCCTCTCGTTCCCATCGCTAGTTAACAACTAGGGCTAGTGTGTGTGGTTGTCACTGGCCATGTCATGAATGATGTAATATGTGACGTCATCAGAAGTGCATTGCGGGTATGCGAGTTATATTTAGCTGAACTAACTATAACGGGGGAATTTCTATGGTTTTATACCAGAGAAATGTCCAACTAACTATAACATGCCTGAAACCTATGTTTTTTTTCAGTAAATTTCGATGTTTTTTTGAATGCTATTTTCTAACTATAACGTCCCTGAAACCTTTGTTTTTTTCAGTGAATTTCAAAGGTTTGTTAAATGCTAATTTCTAACTATAACATAGCAGTCACGTTTCCAGAGTGGTGGAGAAAGGTGAGCGTGGCCTTCATACACATTTTAGCAATCCCACTGTGTGGGATTTAGCGGAAGTAACAGGAGGGAAAGTTAGCCTCCAACGTCAACATTGGGGGCCAACTACCCCTTTTATTACCTCCAGTAAGTCCCACACAGCAGGATTGCTAACTTGTTATATCAGGCCCCACCCCCTCCCTTCAGCACTCTGCAAAAGTGCCCCTTGGAGGTACCTAAAGGGGCTAGTTGGCCCCCAGTGATCCTCAGGAGTCAAGGGGACTTAATACCCCAATTTACAACGCACAAGGGGCTGTGTTTGCACACTTGACATATCAGGCCCCGCCCCTCACTGCAGCACTCTGCAAACGCGTCCCCTGGCGCATTCTAAGTTGGGGGATTAAGTCCCCTTGAATCCCTTGGGTCCCTTGGGTCAAACTAGGACACCAGGTACCTCCATTAAGCGCCACTGAGCTGCGTTACAGAGAGGTGTAAAAAGGGGGAGTGGCCTTGGACCCCCTCTCTGCAATGCAGCTCCCTGGCGCATAGTGGAGGTACTTGGTGGGCTAGTTGGCCCCCAGGGACGCTCAATATTCAACGGGAATTAATTCCCCAACTTACAACATGGCAGTGGGCGCGTTTGTAGAGTGCTGCAGGGAGAAGGCGGGGCCTCCGGCACGATGCCGCCTTTTTTGTTTTTTTAGAAGGGGGCTTTGTGGCCCTCCTTTTACAATTTTTGGGGCCCTGGGGACCCCATCCCCCAGGGCCTGACCCCTTTTAAAAAAAAAATTTAAAAACAGGTGGAGGGCCGCGAGGCCCCGCTACCGAGGCCCATCCCCCGGGGCCGGCCTTTCCTTTTTTTTTTCAATATTGGGGAGGGGGGGCGCGTGGCCCCTCTCCCAGGCCACTTCTGGTCCCGGGGACCCCATCCCCCGGGGCCAGCCTTTCTTTAGTTTTTTCTCAGGGGAGGGGGGGCCCCTTCTGGCCCCGGGGACCCATCCCCCAGGCCGGCCCTCAGCGTTGGGGACCGTGGTGGGAGCCCCAATTCCCCAACGGTCCCGCCGGCTCTCCACCTCTTGCGGAGGCTGGCATTGCTTTTCATGCAGCTCCCTTTGTGGAATAGCAATCCTGCTTTGCTTCGTTGAAGCGAGAGCAGGTTTCCCTGCTCTCGCTTCAACAAGGCAAAGCAGTGTTTGCAATGACAGGGCGGGAGCCGCACGGCTCCCGCCCTGTCATTGCAAACAGCAGTGTCCCGGGGGTGGGCACCCCGGGACACTGCAGGATCTGGTCCTGGGGGGTGGCGGTCCCCAGGGCCATCAAGGGCTCCAGGAGGGGGGCCACGGTGCCCCCTCCCTTAATTTTAAAAGCCCCGGGGAGGTGGTGGTCCCTGGAGCGTGTGGGGTGGATTGCCCCCCCCCAAGCATTTCTTTTCACAGCCCCGGGAGGTGGCGGGCCTGCGGGGGTCGCCCTGGGCCCCCGCTAATAAATTGCCAGTGCCCTCGGGACCTTGTCCACGTGGGGCTTTTTTTAAACGAAGCGCGGGAGCCCACGCTTTGTTTTTTTAAAATAATTTTGGTGGGATTCGCAACCCCATCGCGATTTCCGACGAAATTATTTTAAAAAATGCTTTTTGTGGCCCTGGGGGTCCTTGTGGGAGCCCCTGAGCAGGCCTAAGGGGTCAGGGTGTTTCTACCCTGCCCCCTTTTCTTGTTTTTTAACGTTTTTCTACTGTTTTCTTGTGACTCGGTTCTACCAAGTCACAAGATGGCTGCCAACACTTCCTGGTTTGGAGTGTTGGCAGCCAATTAGAATGAAGCTCGTGGACTGGAGGGTTCGCGAACCCATCGCGGCCATATATAGAAACATTTTCTTTCTTTAATTTCTCAGGTACTACTGAACGGATTTACACCATTTAACAAAAAGGGATCTTTCTGAACCAAGATCTACCTTTTTGCCAAATTTGGTGTAGTTCCGTTCAGCAGTTTGGGCTGCAGCTTTGTCTAAAATTTCCTATGGAAAATAACATGGGGAAAATGCATTTTGGGACCCCCTTTTTTCTCGACCCCCGCTTGTCGAATCACCCCGAAACTTTCAACACAGGAGCTGACCGGAGTGCCCCACGAATTTTGAATATTTTGTGAAGATTCGTCAAACGACGCCAAAGTTATTGGCAAATCAAAAAACGCTTTTCCTATGGAAACTAGGTCCTAACTATAACTACCTACTGGTGACCGCCAGTAGGTAATATATATATATATATCCTTTACAATTCATTACTTAGATTCTGCAGGAAATTCTCCTCTTGTGATCTGCCGCAAGTGTGAAGTCTAGCAAACTTTCAAGAAGAACCAGCTCAGCAGATGCAAGATATAGTCAGCTTACTCTCACACGCCCTTTTGTGCATTGGCATCTGTATAAAGCAAACCGAACAATGGAAAAAGCAGCTGACAATCTAAAACTGATTAAAACAGTAGATTGCTGCATCATTTGATAAGGTTGGGTACAATTTTAAACATACAAAGTAAAGAGAAGAAGAAATAACATTTAATGGTGTATGAACAGCAAAGGTCTTTCTGGAGAGTGAGGAGGGACTCTATAATGTAAGAAGTAAGTCATAGAGCGCATGGTACAAGACAGTACTATATATTTTTAGCACTCATGAGGTAGGAAGCTAAAAACAAGGTCTTATCTTAGTTCCTTGCTAGCTTTTTTCTTAGAATCTCTGGCAGGTTTCCTTCTGGGCAGACAAAAATTGTATATCTTTTGTTTTGTCCCGCTCTCCAACGTGGACTCTTCACATCCTTCATATAAAACAGAATAACTTGCAGTTTTTTTGTCCATTATTCAGTCTCTGATCACCCTGTTCTTCACTGTGGGCATTGCATTCTTCAATTTCACAACACTACCAGACCTGTGTCTAAGACTCGGGAGAAATAAAGGCATTTTCAAGTTCAATGTTCTTGTTTCCACTCATACTTCGTAGAGTTGAATGGATTTGTTGGATCACTTCAATACTTAACTAGCATTTTGATTTCGCTGTTGCATTTGTAGATTTACTGCAAGAGTTATTTGCTCACATTTTGAGGCAAACGGTGGTGGCATGGCCTCAGTGTTCTTCCATGTTTGTAGTGACAACGTTTGGGAGAGAATACTCTGAGTCTTAGGACTCATTGATGAAGTTTCATGGATAATGTTTTTGCAAATTATCTTGGAGTTTCCAAATGTATTTTTTTCTGAGATTGTACCAAGGTGTCAGAATGCACCAATCTGAAACCCGGAACCACTGGGAGTGATTACATATCCACAACAAACTATACACACAGGAATTTATTCTACAAGTATACACTGGCAAAGATGAATGTTATAAGAAAAAAAACATTGACACTGGACAGCAACAGTCCACTGGGTTGTAGTGGCTAGCTAGGGAAAAGACTAATAGCGTTTACACTTTATCTCAGTATCAATTAATCTAACATTTGCTATAAGAAATGATATACTTCCAGAATATCTTTAATCCTTTAGACTTTCTGTGATATGGGTGGCACTCTAATTACAACAAGGGGATGGGTGGAATTCCTGTATTCAACTCGTACTCCAATCCATCATTTTCTACCCATACTGCCACCTCAGCTTGGACCCAGCCACATGCAAATCAGCCTTGACCCTGATCCAATAGGAACAGTTCAGCCCAAACTGCCACGTCCTCCCGGGACCTGTTTTTCCCTGATTAAGGCTCTTTAGTCGTGTGTAGCATTTTTCCAGTGGCACAGTGAGCACGGACCCATGTCTGGGAATACCCCTCATACTTAGGTTGGCAACTGCAACAAAAACAAGAAATGCTTGAATTAAACTAGCCACTGGTAATCGCTCTGGGCTGCACTCCAGTCCATCATTTTCCCCCACCATGCCACCTCAGTTTGGTCCCAGCCATATGTCAAATCAGTCTTGACCTTGCTCTAATAGGAACAGGCCAGGTCCTTCCTGAACCGCAACACAAGCTACTCAAGACTGGTTTCGCCCTGATTGGGCTTCTTCAAGGAAATATGTGAAACAGAACTTTAAACTATTCAAGTTTGTTTCAGAAATTTGATTAATTTCCTCAGAATATGCCCCTGTGTTCAGCTTCAACTTCAAACATGCTTCCAGAAAACAAACTATATCCAAGGATTTCACAAGGTCTGGCAACAAGGTTTTGGCTGTACCAACAAAGTATCTCGATTGCCTGGAAAGATCACTCTGGGCCACAAGGAAACTTATACTCCATAGCTTCAAAACAGTCACCGCCATTTCCAAATCCTTTGAGAGTTAGATGGCTTCATGTGAAATTTAGTTTTCTGAATTTGCTCTTAGGAGCCTATGTGTTGTGTATCTTCCAGAGACATGCAAGGTTTTTCTGAGCGGCTCCAACATTCTGTGTACACCGTCATCCTTTCCTCATCCTGAACAAGATTAGCACTTGTAAGTTTGAAGTACTGTGTTTGCACTCCTGACGAGCATGGAATGGGAAGTTTCTACCTCAGATCATCACATAAGGCTTCCAATTCCTCAAGAGATTGGTTACCTTATCAATAATCTTAAATAATAAATTACAATGGTGTATTTGCAGCTATTTTTACGATGTGGAAATTCTGTCCATTGGGCAGTGACTCATTTGCATTGTCAAAGATGAATGGCCCTAAAATAAGATGAGGATGATGAATAAATCAGAAGTGTGCAATCGCCCCCGTAATGAGTGCTCTGGTAGTGGAAAGACAGTGTCCACCATTAAGAGTTGAACAAGCGAATCTTATAAATTTTTCAAAACTTGAGGAAGTTAATTTCCATGTGAATGGCATGGTGACTTTTTTTTTAAACTTGGAAATAAACACTAAGTAGGAGTTGCTAGAGTGAAGAAGTCTGGCAGAAGAGTAAGCAGTAAACAGAGAGGTCATTTTGTTTCTGGAATGTGGGCTTTGAAGTGCTTCATGATAAAAGCACAGAGCCTTGAAGGCAGCTCACTTGCAGAAAGGAAGCCAATGGAGCAAATGCAGAATGGGAGAAATTCTTGAAAATGTGCTCCTGCCGGAGATGAGATGGTCTGCAACATTCTGAAAGAGGTGAAGTTTGTAAGTTAGTGTCAACAATACTGTGATCAAATCCCTCAGGGTTGGTTCTTTGCTCAATGTGGTCCACCTCTCAACAGCCTCAATTCTGGATGCTATAATAGCACAGACATCTGAGGTGATCAAGTGAGGGAAGGTAGGGAAGGGAACAGCGGGTGTAGAAGACCTGCAATGAAAGCACACTTGTCAAGTAAACTGGAACACCGTCTAATTCAAGACAAGTTATATCATGTGCTCATTAGTTACATGTAACGGAAAAATTACTAAAACCTTTGAACTTATAGAAATAGGAGAAGCTCTTTTGTCGGGTTTGGTATGGTCCTACATATCTTGTCAGTTCAGGCTGCAACAGTAAGAGGTACAGTTTCTAGTCCTTGCTAGGTATATGGGTTATTTGAATATGCACACCAGAAGCAAAATGAAGCCTTGCCTCACCGGGGAAGAACCACCTCCAGGGACTCTAGGAAACCCCTGTTAAAATGGCAAATAATAATCCTGATCAATAGCGTCATATTAAGTATGCATATTCATTATCATAGTGCTTCATATCCAACAACACACTTCCTTTTTCACCACCATAGTATTGTACACCATTACACGCTGGGTAAACCTCTTAACACATAGACTCCAAATTGAACGAAAACGTCAAACTTAGTATCTCCTGCTAAACAACAGTATTGTAACTGGAAGGGTAGGGTTTAATACTTAAACAAACGTCTCTCAGTTGGTCAGAACGAGGATTTCCAATCGGTAAAAACACATTAAAATCAATGTATCTTTTACAGAGTTCCCTGGTAATCAAAGTCAAGTCTTGGCATTTAATGCAGGACTGAAAATCCAGTTGGTGCAAAGAGTACCCTTACCACCCGGAGTGACTCCTTTAAACTCCAGCAGTGCGGCATACACAGGAGAATAATCTGCCCCTTTATGAGGGCGGAAGTGCTTTTTATAAGCTTCCGGTTCAAGGGGACTCGCTCAGAACCAAGTGACGGACTCTACGTTTGCGTAGGCTTATGAGAAGTGTAGTTTTACCTCCTGTTCTAGATTTCCCAGGGAATCCTACAAGACTTAACATGATGAAGATGCCTCTGTACTAGGCCCACCACCCTCCGAACAAGTAATACAGTGAGACACCTTTTCCTACCCTTGGAGGCGTGATGCTGACCTCTTGAATGGGTAATGATTTCTGACTATTAACAGTGTTCAGTGTTTTGTTGCTGGTTATTTCTTCTGGGTGTAACAGTTAGATTGGCGGGGAGACTGACAAAAGTTTATAACAAAAATCAAGTCTACTGGTTATAAGCGACTGAACAAGAATTTGTTTGGCAGACTGGTTCAGAAGAGAGGTAATTTTACTGATGACTCTCATTATGAAGTGACATGGCAGAATAGTGTTCATTAATATAAGCTTCAAAGGAGAGCTTGTAAACACAAATCACTCCCAGATTGTGAGCTGTGGAAGAGGGCGTAGGACCGGTTCTAAAAGAGCAGGGCCACCAATTGCAGGTCAAAATGGAAGAATTGCTGTAAGAAATGGGATTCTATGTCAGGACTGGAGGCGAGGATTATGCCTTCTTTCTTCACTTTATTAAACAGCAGCCAAAACAACATATAACAACTACCTTTCCCATGAAACCTTGGGAAAAAGGTAGTAAGAAAAAAATTGTCCAATAAGCCGCAGACTTGGATCCTCCAATCAGGGGGCGACATAGACCAACATATTCTGACTGCACTGGCTTCCCATCCTCTATCTTCGCTGCTGCGCAGCCGAGATAAGTGTTTTTCTTGTTTATTTTCATATTGTGCTGTGTTGGGTGTTAACCTTATTGCACTGTATGTTAATTGCTTTATATTCGTTTATATTCACTTAATAATCTTACAAGTATTTGCTTGAGATAGTTCTGGTAGGTTCTGCCCTTCGCGTATCATGTTTGCCGCCTTATACTTTAGTTAAGACTTTCTTATGGTTAGGCGGCTCAGCGTTTTTCTCTGCAGTTTTTTCCCTTTGTTTTCATTTCTTTTCATCTCCAGTTGGGAAGTTTCACCAACCGCTGGAGCGTTTCCGCTCCTACGTGGTCTTCTGCCTGGATCCTTATGCTCGGCGAAGACCTCCCACCGCCAGGGGGCGCTGGAGGCTGTGCGGGATGCGGCGTGTGCGTACAAATCCCTGAGAGGATCGAACGGCGCGCCGTAGTTTCCCTGAGCGGTTATTGTGGCCTGAGGGAGACGCTGTAGTATCGTGCCAACCGTTAAATGGCCGATCTGTTCTGATAAAAGCTACGTTCTGCTGCTTATTTCACACAGGAAGTATTACTCAAGCAACAGAGTCTGTTTCTTGTGTCACATGCCCTGAAAGTTTTACTTGGAGTCTGTATTTAGCAAACTGCACTTGTAGGGAGCTACCCAGGCCACAGAGTGACAACGGAGCTGTTGGTGAACACCCCCTGGTTTGCAGGCTCCTACGAGGCATCAGATTGTCCCTTCCTCCAGAACTCCGGTACTCAACGCTTTGGGATGTGAACCAAGTTCTTAACCTGTTTCTGTCCTGGCAACCTAATCGGTTCCTTTCATGAAAAGAGTTGTCGGCCAAACTAGCCATGCTGCTCTGCCTCATTTCCTGCCGCCGCGTCTCAGACGTGAGAGCGTTGGGTATTACAGGCAGAATGTTCACACCTAATGGGGTGACTTTCACTCTTCACAGACGGACAAAGTGCCACACGAGAGTGATCAGTTATCCAGAATTTCCGGAATCCCCGAAACTGTGTATGGTCCGCTGTTTGAAGGCATATGAGGTAGTAACGGAGAAATTCCGTCCCCGGGGAGAGCAGCAGCTCCTTATTATTACTACGCAAAACTTTTAAAGCAGTGTCTTCCCCCACAATAGTCAGATGGGTTAGGTGGGTTATGCAAGAGGCAGGAAATAACCTTAAAGATTTTGGAGCCCACTCAATTCGAGGGGCTATGGCCTCAAAGGCTTTTGGCTTAGGGGCCCGTTTGGAGGACATGCTCAATGCGGTGGACTGGCCTTTGGACTCCACATTTAAAAGGTTCTACTTCAAGCCTGTGTTGGATATGGACCACCTCGTGGTGAGCAAGCTTTGAACTAGCATAATCCTCGCATCCAGTCCAGACATAGAATGAAACATTTACTAGCGATCGTAACAGAAAGTTTCAATTCTATTAAGGACTCGGAGGCGAGGATTATCCCACCCTAGGGATTTCAGATGAACATTGCCCTCCCCATATTAGAGTAAGTAAAACAGTTTAAAAACTGTATGGTTTGGAACAAAAGCACTATGTGATTGTGTTATGTCTCACTAACTTTTTCCAAAGGCTTTGATGTTGCCTGGGTTGGATAAATGATAATTTTCCTGGTTTTCTTATAGGATCTGAAACAAACAAACAAACAAACAAACAAGACTCATGAATGTGAGCTACCGGCTGACTTTGTGCTTCGAAAGAGGATGAGAAGCCAGTGGAGTCAGAATATGTTGGTCTACGGCACCCCTGATTGGAGGATCCAAGTCTGCAGCTGATTGGACAATTTTTTTCTCACTACCTTTTTCCCAAGGTTTCATGGGAAAGGTAGTTCTAAGTTGTTTTGGCTGCTGTTTAATAAAGTGAAGAGAGAAGGGATAATCCTCACCTCCGAGTCCTTAATAGAATTGAAACTTTCGATAGCTAGAAAGATTTTCATTATTATTTGGGGTGGGTGATTACTCACTTCAAGGGATAATCTCATCCCTTGTCAGGGTGAACTCAAAGTCATTCAGTTAACCTGAGCTCAACCCCATGGTGGCAAAGCACAGAGAAGATAGGCTTAGCTTAGGAAATGTATAAAGTATTTATGCAGTACCAAAAAAGTATAAAGTCAAAATGCAGGACAATAAAAATCCCAATTCGAATTAGAAAAATAGAGTAAAATGTTGGAGATATGAATTTTTTAAATTTTAATTATGAACAATACTAAGAAGCACAAAGTGCCAACGATATTTAATGGTTGCAGTAGACCCAGACCCAGGTGTAATGCAGTGCTGACCGCAAAGATGAGTGGGTTGAACACACCAGTCAGGTTCATCCGGGTCAAAGATTTTACCCTCTGGATATAGTCCTTTAAGTCCCAGTCCATCACAGGAATACACTTCTAAAATCCACCAGGATGTCTGGGGAGGCACTTAGAGACTCACAGGGTGTCATGGAAGAGGCCGACAAAAGAGTCCAGTCCAGGTCCAGTTGCCATGGGTCAGCCGGCCTGTTGCAGTAAAGGCCTCTTGTAGCTTGTTGTATTCCTGTAGTTCGAACAGGTCAGCCTTATGACCCTTGGAGTCCACATCTTTGTTCTGGGCGCAATAGGGGGTAGGTCCAGTTCTTCAGAGCTTCCCTCGGGTCACAGACAGCAGGTCCGGTCCTCTTTTGTTGTTCTTGAGGGCCAGGATTGTTCTGGAGTGGATGCCTGGAAGTTCCACATTTGTGCCCATCATGCGCTAGGGGTTAGGAATGACTGACTCCTTGGCCATGGGGTAAAAGTTTCTGGGGCCAACCCTACCCACTTTGGGCATTTTCAAGATGGCGCAAGTCTTCAACTACACTAACCTTGGGCTCTGGGTGCTGAGGGCATGTGGAGGGAGTTTACTTTGGTACTTCTAGTGTCCTCCCACATCTAAGACTAAAACCCAGTGTGGGGCAGTCACTGTATCCGCAATAAACACAGAGACACACATGCGGTGGAACAAAAGTAGAGTTTTTCATCAACCAGACAGTGGTAACACAAGAATTGTTTTGACGTTCGATTTCACTTCTTTTTAAGTGTACCTCCAGTATCATATGTTAAACCCAAAGACAAACGCCTAATAGAACTAAAGGAAGGTTTTCAAGCAACCAGAGAGTGGATACACAAGAACTGTTTAGGAATCCTGTTTCTCTTTCTTTCAAAAGCACCCCCAAGTGTTAAATGTAACCCCAGCAGACCTGTCAAGCATGATTTGACATTCAAGCAGGGTTTGACACTGTAATGGAAACTCACTGTCCCCACCCTGCATATTTTAGGTTCAGAGGAGTCATTTCTGCCCAATCAGGTCAGCCTGCTGTTTGATCCTGGGAGGCATTTCATACATTATTCACACCTCTTCATATGTGAATCGGTGGCTAGCAGAAGTTTGATAGGTAATGCAAATTAGCCTCCAGAAACTTCAGGAAGGGAAAAGGTAACTTTCTGAAAATACTTTCCCTTAATATGTACTGAAAATGTGTCTTCACAATCGAATTGGATTTCAATAACCATCATAAATAGTTTAATTATTGTTTAGCTAATCCCATTCTTGAGATACAGTATTAGGACTTGAATCTTTATGCTGGTTTTCTACATAAGACAGCTAGGCCTGCCACAGTGAAAAATAGCTTTTGGATACTGGTCACTGTAGGGATATGTTAACATTACATTTCTACATATCCTTCTTTTAAAGACCATGCACCCTGCCTTGTGGACTACAAGACCAACATAAGGGTAATATATTAATATTAAAAAGGGACGTTTTCACCTGTCAAATGGGTTACTTTTGACAGGTCAAATTGTAATTTTTACACTGCTACAGTTAGCCTACAGTGGTAGGCATAACGCCATTATTTACACTGTCACAGCATTGGATGGCACAATAGGTACTGCAGTCCGTTAGTGACGTTAACTTACAGGTCCAAGGTACAATTTGTATCATACACTGGGGGACTTATAGATAAGTTAAATATATATTATATAAATTAAATGTACCAAGTAGGAATATTCCAGAATATACCTATTCAGCCAGGTTTAAAGGGGGAGCACAGACACTTTACCGCTGGTTAGCAGGGTTAAAGTGCACAGAGTATTAAAGGCAGCAAAAATATAGGGTCCAGCAAAAGTCGAAAAATATGGGGTGACCACACAGAGACGGCAGATTTCCTACAATTACCAAAAAACAGACCATAAATGTTATCTATTTTAAGGCAAAGTAAATTAGTCCTCATCCAGGCTGTGAGTTTTGGAAATGAGCCTTACGAGCAGCAGTGTGGCGCTGCACATTGCGGATAATGTGTGTGTTGTCCGCATACAAATAAAACTGAAAATCAAAAGGAGAAATAAGAATTAGCTAAAGTAGGTACATAAAGATTAAAAAGCATGGGGCTCAAGGAGTAGACACGTGGGACACCACACATTCACCATTTGCAAGAGGAGTGAAAACATGCTAGAGAAACAGGCTAAGACTGACCATGAAAGAAAGATGTAAACCAACTACAAACAGAGAGATATAAGGTGATAATTTGCAAATACTGTGGGATCAATGATGTGTTCTTATTTGAAGGAATGGTGAGAGACATTCCGGTTCTAGGCTAGTGAATACATAGACAGTACAGAGAGCAGATAGAAGAAAATTACAGTCAAAACAATTATCTTCACTTTCTTAACTGGAATAGGGTCAAGAGGGGAACAGGTGGAAAGTGAGTAAGGTTGACCCAGAGAATCTTACTTAGATACATGAGCAAAGGAGGTAGAGGATAAAAAAGATCCACTGAGAAAAATATCACAATGTTGTTTTATGAAGTTTTAGCAAAGCTGAGCAGTTAAATGCCTACTCAGAAAGCTGGTGTGCACTTAGAGATGTAGAACTCAACAAACCATTTAATAGCAATCCATAATCAATGTCCAGCCAAACATTCCCACAAAAAAGTAAAAATACTTTACTTTTACACACAATATAATATTGTATGATACACCGGTATTGTGAGTATGGGTCACAGTGTAATTGAGAGAATAACCCCTGATGTTCAACTTCAGACAGATCTCAATAAGTAACTGCACAAAAATAGATCTTGCCTCCCTAAAGGAATTGTCAATCAGTGGGCCGCACGCTGTCCCCGGGGTCGTGGGTACATCCTGTTCTGGGTGTCTCATTGGAGGGAGATGGGGCCCTGCAGCCAGCTCCGCTGTGCAGTGCCAAAGCCCTTGCACAGCGTGGGTTGGCCATATGCATTGGATTGAGCACAGGGTCTGGCTGCCTGCAACCAACCATTTCAGCGCAAGGCTGTTGTTACCGTGAGTTGGCCTCCAATTGTGGGTTGTGCACCAGGTCTGACCAAAGGCCAAGCGTTGTGGGCAACCCTGCTGTGCCTGGCGAAAGAGTATACTAAACAGTGATGGATGAAATGCTTGAATTAACCTCAGCTACTGGTAATCACTTGGGTCGCTTCCCAATCCATTGTTTTTTCAAACCGGTCCTGGGTTGCTTGTGTTCCGGTTCAGGGAGGACCTGGCATGGCAGTTTGGGCTGGCTTTTACCATTGGAGCAAGGTCAAGTCTGATTTGCATATATCTGGATCCAAACTGAGGTGGCATGGTGTGCAAAATAACAATGGATTTGGATGTGGCCCTGAATAATTACCAGTGGCTGAGATTAATGCAAGTACTCCATCCATCACTTTTTTGTATACTTTGATGTACCAGGCCAAAGGCCAGGAGCAGTGGGATTGGACTACCCACAGAGTGTTGGATGCACAGTCTGGCTGCCCACGGTTGGTGGTCACGGAAACTGTTGCATATGGTACAGGATTATAAGAAAGTGCAGGTATGGTGAGCTATTGTTATAACACATTAACACTTTCTATGCTTATGACGGAGCGGTTCCGTCATGCGCAACGGTGGGCGTGTGCTCCTTACGGAACCACTTCGTCATGCACCACCCATGGGGGAAGCGCTGGTGCTCCCCTCATGAGCAGCCCGTCTAGCCCCCACAAAGGGGGGAGGCAGCGGAAGAGTTTCCCCTGCCACCCCAACCACCCCAGGCAATCCCATGATGTCAGCGTGCACAGCGCCCGCCAACATCATCAGGAGCAGCCAGACGCACTGGAAGCCATTTGTTTCCAATGCGTCCAGCAGGAAACAGGTACGTTTCCTTGCTCTGGTGGGGTGGGGGGAATTGGGATGCATGGAGGCATTGGGGGGAGAGGAAAGAGTTTTTCCTCTCCCCAGATGTCTCAATGCAGGGCATTCCTGCAGCACGGTCGCCATCGTGTAGGAGGAATGCCCCCACTAGGTACCAGGGATTTCTTTTCTTTTTAAAGGAAGTGACCCCTTGGGCAAGGGTCGCTTCCTCAAGGGGCACTATATTTTTAACACTTTTCTGCCCCCCCCCCCCCCCCCCCCCCGGGACAGATCGGCTGGGTTTTTTGGCCTTTCTGCCCCCTGGGGGGGGGAGACAGACAATCCCACTAGGCAACCAGGGATTTTGTTTTGTGTGTAATGGAAGCGACATGGTTGCTTCCAAGGGGGAAAAATTTGGGTAATGTATTTTCTGCACCTTTTTTTGGCCTTTCTGCCCTAGGCAGGAGGGGGTGAGGCAGAAAGCCCTACTAGGCACCGGGGATTTATTTCTTTGGCAAGGGGGCATATTTCTGTCTGCTGTTTTCTGACCCACCTGGGGGACAGATCGACTGGCAGACAACCTCACCAGAACCCTTGTGCAAGATCACCCCCCATTTTACTCAGCCCTATTTGAAGGCCCATCTTGCAGATTGACCATTTGGGTAGTGACTTAGCGTGTTATAATGTTTATTGTTTTATTTCTTGTGAATTGCAGTTGTAATGCTTTATTTCTCCCTTTATTTCTAGTTCAAGGCTTTTTCTCTTTAGACTGTTCCAGGTTGCAGTTTCGTTACTGGTGGTTCTGCTGTTTGTGTAGTTGCATGTGTTTGGTAAGAGACTCTTTTTGTACAATGTAAATGAGTTTCTTTTCCCTGCATGAATATGTTTTTTGCAAATGGTGTAATAATAGCAGTATGTTTGGCTTCTGTTTTTTGAGTATCAAAATCTTTTAGCATTTCTGCTCAATGTGTATTTTGTTGTCTTGTGAGTGATTGGTTTTGTTTTTTTCTTTCTAGTGGGATATCGTTGGTTTTTGCTGTGTCTCTGAAGAGTAGGTGCTGGTGAGCGTAGCTGTCCCTTGCAAGTGAATTGTATAGTTTTTGAGTATATAGATCTTTGTGATAAAGGCACACATTTTTTTACTTACTTATTTTGCACAGTGTTGGTTGTTGTTGACATGTTTGTGCAGTCTCCTTTCTTAATAAGGATAATGGCTAGTGGCAGTATTACTGCTCAGCAGGTTGTTGGTATGCTTTTTGAGTCTTCCTCTGACCATGGTTCAGAGACTGACTCTGCATCTGAGGCAGAGGAGGGAGTGGGAGATTCAGACAGTGAGTTTTCAGTCCACGAAGAATCATTGGATGATGAAGCTACTCTCAGTGCGGATGAAGCTACTCTTAGTGCGGATGAAGTGCCTGTTTTAGAGGAGGACATTGATGTGCCGATAGTGCAGCAAGAGGCATCTGGGTTGCAGCCTGGGGCTGCAAGCCTTCCTGTTGGAAGTGCTGACCTCTGGGTTGCCCCTGGCATGGTGCAGCCGGCATTGCCAGACTTTAATGGTGTTCCAGGGTGTAGAGTGAATACTGAAAGCTTTTTGCCGATAAATTATTTTTTGTTGTTTATGGACAATGTATTTTTGGCAGGGATTGTTGAGCAGACGAATTTGTATGCCGAAATGTTTTTGAGGGACAACAGTGCCAGCCTTAGGCCCCACACTGGAGCTACCCGGTGGACTCCCACAAATCTGGAAGAGATGAAGAAGTTCTTGGGTTTAACATTTTTGATGGGCTTGCTAAGGAAGCCATCAATGTCTTCATATTGGTCTACTAGTCGCTTGAGGGCAACGGCTATATTTCTGGCAATCATGAGTCATGATCAGTATTTGCTTCTGCTTCGGATGCTGTGGTGGTAGGAAATGTGTGGATCCACGCAGATTCCAGAACTTTCTCACCCAGAAATTTGAGAAAAAATTTATTTTTTCAGCTAAATTTGAGGTTTGCATGGGATTCTGGGTAGGAAAATGTTAGGGGACCCATGCAAGCCATACCTCGCTGGACTCCCCCGGGCGTCTAATTTTCAGAAATGTGTGAGTTTGGTAGGTTTACCTAGATGGCCGCTGAGCCCGGTGCCAAAAACTCATGGGGCCCCCCTTGCAAAACCAGGTTGTTTTGTGATAGGTAATTTTGATGTCGCCTCAATAGGTTTTGGGCCCTTGCCTGTTGCGGGTACTTGACCCACCCACGCAAGTGAGGTACTATTTTTATCGGAAGACCTGGGGGAACGCTGGGTGGTATAAAATTTGTGTATCCACGCAGATTCCAGAACTTTCCCACACAGAAATTTGAGAAAAAAGTGTTTTTTTCAGATAAATTTGAGGTTTGCAGGGGATTCTGGGTAGGAAAATGTTGGGAACCCACGCAAGTCATACCTCACTGGACTCCCCCGGGTGTCTAGTTTTCAGAAATGTGTGGGTTTGGCAGGTTTCCCTAGATGGCCGCTGAGCCCGGGACCAAAACCTCATGGGACCCTCTTGCAAAACCAGGTTGTTTTGTGATAGGTAATTTTGATGTCGCCTCAATAGGTTTTGGGCCCTTGCCTGTCGTGGGTACAAATTTTGAGGTTTGCAAAGGATTCTGGGTAACAGAACCTGGTGAGAGCCAGTCAGGTCACCCCATCCTGGATTTCCATGGGTGCCTAGTTTTCAAAAATGTATAGGTTTGCTAGGTTTCCCTAGGTGCCGGCAGAGCTAGGTTTCAAAATCTACAGCTAGGCACTTTGCAAAAAAAGGGTCCATTTTCACTGTGAAAATGTGGTGTGTCCATGTTGCGTTTTGGGCTGTTTCCTGTAGCGGGCACTAGTCCTACCCACACAAGTGAAGTACCATTTTTCTCTGAAGACTTTGGGGAATGTGGGGTGGGGGGAATTGTGTGTATCCACGCAGATTCCAGAACTTTCCACCACAGAAATGTGAGGAAAATGTGTTTTTTTTCAAACTTTTAGGTTTGCAAGGGATTCTGGGTAACAGAACCTGGTGGGAGCCAGTCAAGTCACCCCATCCTTCCCCTGGGTGTCTAGTTTTCAAAAATGTATAGGTTTGTTAGGTTTCCCTAGGTGCCGGCAGAGCTAGGGTTCAAAATCTACAGCTAGGCACTTTGCAAAAAAAGGGTCCATTTCCACTGTGAAAATGTGGTGTGTCCATGTTGCGTTTTGGGCCATTTATTGTAGCGGGCACTAGTCCTACCCACACAAGTGAGGTACCATTTTTCTCTGAAGACTTTGGGGAATGTGGGGTGGGTGGAATTGTGTGTATCCACGCAGATTCCAGAACTTTCCACCACAGAAATGTGAGGAAAATGTTTTTTTTGGACATATTTTTAGGTTTGCAAGGGATTCTGGGTAACAGAACTTGGTGAGAGCCAGTCAAGTCACCCCATCCTGGATTCCAGTGGGTGTCTAGTTTTCAAATATGTATAGGTTTACCAGGTTTCCGTAGGTGCCGGCAGAGCTAGGGTTCAAAATCTACAGGTAGGCACTTTGCAAAAAACAGGATCAGCTTTCACTGTAAAAATAAAGTGTGTCCACGTTGTGTTTTAAGCAATTTCCTGTTGCGGGCACTAGGCCTACCACCACAAGTGAGTTACCATTTTTATCGGGAGACTTAGGGTAACACAGGATTGCAGAGAAACTGTTATTACCTATTGACTTTCGATACATTTCTGCCTTCCAAATGAAAGACAATGTGTAAAAAATAAGTCATTAGGAAAAATGACCTATAATTCTCATGCTAGTATGGGTACTCCCAATTTCAGAAATGTGCAAATATCTACTGTTTCTAAACTCTATATTTTGTTCCAATTTCAGAAATACATAGGTGTCTTTCATACCGATTTTTCCATGTATATATTTTGCCAAATTAATTGCTCTATACCCGGTACATAATAAAAAACCATTGCAAGACGCTGCTCTGTAATTGGCTCTGAGTTCGTCGGGTTCTTGGTGAACCTACAAGTCCTATATATCCCCACAACCAGAAAGGTCCAGCGGATGTAACGATATATTGCTTTCAAACAGCTGTCACAATTAGAAGAAGTTAAAGGTGAAAACGTTGGCGCAAATGGCTGGTTTTTTCATCTAATTTTCAATCTTTCCTATATTCAACTGTTAGTTTTTATAAAGAAACCTTGAAGGATCTACACAAATGACCCCTTGCTTAATTCAAAATGTTGTCTATTTTCTAAAATGTATAGCTTTCCAAGATCCATTATTGCTTTCATACCCATTTCTATCATTAACTGGAAGATGGTTGAAAGCAGAAAAAATAGCAAAAATAGGCTATATCCCAGTAAAATGCCAAAACTGTGTAAAAAATGTTGGTTTTCTGACAAAAGTCTGGGAGTCCCTAAAAGCTGGGAAAATGGTGATTTCAGCCCCACAAACCCTTTGTTGATATAATTTGCAGGGAAAAAAAACAGACGCTTTTATTTGCAGCACTTTTTTCCAATTTTTTCCCCAAAAAACCCAAAATGTAGTTGTATTTTGGCTAATGTCTGGGTCCTTTCCAGGGGAATCCACAAACCCTGGGAACCTTTAGAATCCCCATGATGTTGGAAGAAAAGGACGCAAATTTGGTGAGGATACCTTGTGTGGTCAAAAAGTTACAGGGACCTAAGCGCGAACTACCCCAAATAGCCAAAAAAAGGTTTAGCACGGGGGGAGAGGCCTAGCAGCAAAGGGGTTAACATATGTTTTTGAAAAAAGTTGAAATTCACTGAAAAAATGATGTTATAGTGAAGTTATGGTTGCAAATCAAAATTAAAAATAAACTGAAATTAGTATAAATAAATGTTAATGTGTTATAGTGAAAGCTAACCATAACTTCACTTTACACTTTGTTTTTTAGGTCGAAGCCTAGAAACGACCTATAGGCGGACATGCTGAAACCTTCCTTCAGAAAGCATTCTGCCTATTGCTTACCATTGGCTTTGTGTTTTGTAACTCATATGTGCTTGATTTCTATTTGCTGCCTTTATTTATTTTAGGCTGTCCAGTATCTTTTTGTATCTCCAGTGGAGCATAGCCTGTTTACCACCTCTCTGACTAGCTCCTTGTATTCTTCCACGAATGCTTGATTTCTGGGAACTCGTTTTTTCTTTTTCGTGAGGCACATCATAATATTAAGTATTTTCAGTTGTCTTCCTTGTGTGCTACTTCACAGCAGTAAACGTGCTGTATTTCTTTGAAAAGTTTTCTTGCCTCCTATCTTTCTGCTTGATTGATTCTACTTATCTCTACCAATAACAGTTCATCAATCTTGCATACGTTTTGAGGAACAATGGAGCTCATTATGATGATGGAAAGACTGCTACCACCGGGCCTGCGGTGGCGGTCCTTCCGCCATCACAGAGGAAATTCCCACCACCAAATTAGGATGGCGGTGGGAATTCCAATGTGTCCGTGGCGGACGGACTTTCCGTCCGCCACGGTTCCGCAAGGCGGTCCTTTTCCGCCCACCTTGCGGAACCAGGACACAGGGCAGCCTTGTGGCGGTGCCTGGTAGGGATTACGAAATCCCTTTCCGGCTGTCTTTTTGCAGCGGTCATCCCGCAGGCAGAGGCTGGATTTGGGGGCCCGTTGCGGGCCCCCTCTGTGTGTGTGAGGAGGGGGGGTGCACAGGGGGATACCATTTCCATGCACCAAGTGGCAGGCACCGCGTGGTGCCTGCCACGTAGTGCAGGGAAATGCACCACAAGCACTTTTAACATTGCGCACGGTGCTGCAGCCAGCAGCACCGTCCGCAATGTTAAAAGCCCAGGAAGCGCCCGCAATTATGGCGGGCCTATCCTAATATGTGTGGCGGTGGTCCCCACACCGCAAAGATTGCGGGCGGACTGATGTCTGCCCGCTATCGCAATGAGCCCCAATGTTCTGTCTGCAAGCTTGTATATTTTTGTCAGTGTTCTTTACGAATATCTTAACTTAAACATTCCTCTTTCTCAATTTGACGCCCACGCCATAGGTGCTGGAAGTAGGGGGGTGCTGAAGCACCCCAAAAATAACCATGCTGGAGTTCAAAGTGAATGAGCAATAGAAAGGCCTTTAAATTTAGTTTTTATCTTGTCACATTTGCTGTGCATTCAAAGACAGAGGCCAAATGTTAGGCTCTGTCTTCCCCGGTAGGTTGGTGTTTACTTTTCTTTTTCTGACTGCAAAGTGAGAGAATTTATGTGATAATCTTTTGGGGTTATTTGGGGGGGTAAGCAATGCTGTAGGATGCTATTTTTTTCTAGCACACAACAAAATTTAAATTCCAGTAAATAAACTGTACAAATATTTCAGAATATATCAGAATCAATAAAGCATAAATGACGCACAGTTTTTGTAATTCTGAAATGTAGTGGAAACAAATATTTGTATACGATCAGTTGATGCCAATTTCCCCACATTATTGTTTGTGCGCTACATAATTTTATCAGTAAAACTGTATGTCTGTGCAAATGTTATGGCAATTTCAATTGAAAATGTGTTGTCTGTAATGATAGTGCACTACAACTCCACTCTACGCCACTCCACTCAATGACAATCTACTCCGTTCTATGTCACCCCACTCTACGACGTTCAACTCTACTCTAACCCACTACACTTCATTCTACTATACTCTACTCCACTCTGTGCCATTCCACCCTACTCCACTCTACGCCCCTCCACAACACTCTACACTATGACACTAAAGGCCACTCTGAGCTATTCCACTCTACAACACTCCACTCTATGCTACTCCACTCTACAACACTCCACGCCACTTTGCTTCACTCTACACCACTCAACTCTACACCACTCCACTCTACGTTACTCCGCTCTACACCACTCAACTTTACGCCACTCTCCTCTACTTTATGCCACTCCACTCTATGCCACTCCACTACACTCTACTCTACACCACTCAATCACACTCCACTCTACAACATTCTACTCCACTCGACGGCACTCCACTCTCAGGCACTTCACTCCACTCCACTCTACTCCACTCTGTGAGACTCCAGGATACTCTCCACTCTATGAGACTCCAGGACACTCCACTCTAAGTCACTCTGCACTACGAAACGCCACTCTATGACACTCTAATCTACAACACTCCGCTCTGCGATACTCAACTCTGCGACACTCAACGCCACTCAAATCTACAACACTCCACTCTATGACAGTCCACACCACTTTAGTCCACTCTACATCACTCCATTCTGCGACACACCACGACACTCCACTCTGCTACACTCTACTCAAAACTTTGTCACTCCACTCTACGACAGTTCATATCCCTTTACTCCACTCTACATCACTCCATGACACTCCACTTTGACACTCTAATCGACTCCACGCCACTCCACTCTACTACACTCTATGTCACAACACTATTCGCCACTCAATGACACGACTCCACTGTACGCCACTCCACTCAACCACACTCTACTCCCCTCTACACCACTCAACACTCCCCCCTACGGCACTATATGCCAGCCCCCTCTATGACTATCCATGCCACTCCAGTCTACTCTACTCCACTCAACTACACTCTATGCCACCACACTATTAGCCACTCCACTCAGACACTACTCCACTGTACGCCACTCCAATCAACAACACTCTACTCCACTCTATACCACTCACCACTCCACTCTACGACACTATATGCCACCCCACTATATGACACCCCATGCCACTCCAGTCCACAACACTCTCCTCTACACCACTAACTTTTAGCCATGCTGAACTACAACCATGCTGGAAAACAGCATGGCTAAACACATTGGCAAAGCCAATGGCTTTTGCAAGACCGATTTGGTTTTTCCAATGCTTGTTGGTGAATGAAAAAAAGTTATATATCTGCTCCAAAACTTTTTCTCCCGTCCGGGAACAAAGCAGTAGCACTCGCGGGGTTATGCTTCGCAGCCAGTCTTATTGATAGCGCTTAACAAACGCGTTTCGGGATCTCCCTTCTTCAGTGTGCAGAGAAGCGGATATATATATATATATATATATATATATATATATATATATATATATATATATATAGTCGTAAAAGGCGCGAATGCCGAAACTGGCGTCCTGGCATTTATCTCGGACATAATGAATTAAAGATTTTTCCGAGAACCTTGTTGAGTGCGGTCCCCTTCATTCGTCGAGTGGAATTTTTGGAGCTGAATATATATATATATATATATATATATATATCCTTTTCTTCCAACACGGCTCCAATAAACGAGAACCAAGGGATGGACACAGACCCGAAGTAAGTGCTTGCAGTGTTTATTGTCCAGAAGTCGTCGATACGCGTTTCGGCTCGGGAGAGCCTTGTTCACTCGACATGGTATCATAAAGTGCATACATTTAAAGTGACAGTGCATACATGCGTCATACCCCACGTGGTCAGAAAATAGATAGACATAGAAGAGATACACATAATGCTCTCAAATTATCAATCAGCTTGGGGTAAAACCGTCAATCATGTGCACAGTAGCAGTGTAGATTTCAAAATACAATAAAAAATTCAAAACATAAACCTATTGTTGGAATAGAGCAGAACATAATGGTGGTAAATGAACCAAGCTCTACCCCAACTAGTGGAAATGGCCGGCATGTAGTAATCAGTATCTATAGTGTATAGGAGATAGCTAATACATCCACATGGGTAAATGCAAACAATCTCAGCCTCATAATTCATGTAAAATACAGAATGGCAAGCCTGGGCTGGGAGTGAGTCCTGGTAGACATGATAAAACTTAAAAACTGTGACAAGTAGCGTAACAAGAATAAAATCTGCATGAAATACAATCGAATTTTATTACTAAGTATGGGTGAAGTTCCCATCATTGTCGTATGAAGGATATATATATATACGCATATTAGGGTAGTTATACTAAGGACAACGTTTCCATAGGAAAAGCATTTTTTGGTTTGTTAACTTTGGCACCATTTGATGAATCTTGATGAAACTTTCCCAAAAAAAAGTTTGCCCACCTCAGTACCTTCCTGCAAAGTTCTAGGGTGATCTATCAAGTGAGGGCTGAGAAAAACATGAGCTCCAAAAAAAACTTGTTTCCCCATACAATTTTCTATAAGAAAATTAGATACAGCTACAGACAAAATAGCTCAACAGAATTACACTAAATTTGGCAGAAAGCTAGATCTTGGTCCAGAGAGCAGGCATCTTGTGACTTGGTGTGTATGTGTTCAGTCGTTTTTTTTTTTTTTAAATTAAGGTTCAACAGGTAAATATATATCACGCCGCAAAGGATCTGCAGATCTTAAGATAATATCTGATTAGCTGCCACCACAGCAACAAAGATGTGATAACAGCCATTTTAGAACCCGGGGACTCAGTCTTCTGTCCTGAAAGAAACAAAACATACATGGGGCACTGTAGGGATACTCTGCCCTCCTGAGGGAAAAACATATATATTTATCAATTTACCAAGAGTTTACGGGAGGATCCGTGGTAAAACAATTTTAAAAGCTAGCTCCCGCCCTATAGATGAAAAAAAAGGCCTGGGGTGGGCCAGTGCCTGGCAAATTATATTCTTTTGGGGAGGTATGCGTATGCCCCCCTTGCTGACCCATCACACTGCCCCGGGTACCCCATTCCCTGGGGCTGAACACTTTACAGAGATGGGGGTGTGCATTCTCCCTCCACAGGCCATGCCAAGGCCCCAGGAACCCCATTCCCTTGGGCCGTAGCAACATGTGTGCCCCAGTGTCTACCCAGGACATGCACCGCAATTGGTGGCCATGGGGCTACGGAAAGAGCCCAAGGGCTTCTGCAGCCCCTCCCAGCTGCGGCATCCCAATCCATTGTTGTTTTGCACACCATGCCACCTTAGTTTGGACCCAGCCATATGCAAATCAGTCTAGCCCCTACTCCAATGGGAACAGTCCAGCTGAAGCTGCCAGGCCAGGTCGTTCCATGAACCGGAAAACAAGCAACCCAGGACTGGTTTCACCCTAGTTAGAGCTCCTCAGCCAGGTACAGCTTGGTTCCACTGTGCATGGGACCCACATCTGGGCATACCCATCCCACTTAGGGTGACACACTAAAGTATACAAAAATGTAATGGGCTGAATGCTTAAATTGATCTCATCCACCTGTAGACACTCTGGGCTGCAGTATTCTATTTGAAATGGCTGAATCACCATATTCACTAGTTTTTTTCTGCTTTATTGTTTTTAGGTCTACTTTTTAAAATGTGGCTATTCTATAGACTGTCTGACTTTATTCATTTTAGTTCTTATGATTTGACAATAAAACATTTTTTTTAATGAATGTGGGTTTACAGTATGAACTATTGCAGAATACAGTGGGTGCTTGAATGTGAGATTCAGCGTGCTCCAAGTATGTCAGTGAACTTGGATGTAGCCACACTTGCCTATGCAATCTTTGGGCAAACAGGCAAGTAGGTATTCCCTGCTGATTCGTCGCCCTACCCCGGGTGGTTACCTGTCTTGGAAACAGAGAACGTATGTATGTAAATATATTTATATGGTATTTCTATAGCGCAAACCTAGTCAAAAGGCAGTGGGGCATTGTTCATAATCAGGGAGGCTAAGACCCTACCATATACCCTTCGCCAATCTTTTTTTTTTTTGTTGAAACATTTTTATTGTTTTCCAAATCAACAATCCAACGTTCTGTCCAACTTCCCCTTCCCCCCCCCAGGAGTACTGTTCATTACTCAGCGATTCCCCGTGTCCAAGAGAAGTACCGTCCCTCCCAACCCCAACTCGTTCCCTCCCCACCCCCATGTCAGTGCGCCCCCATCTCCTACCTCTCCCCCGATGTGCCCCCCCTTCCAAGTAAATTATGTACGGGTGCTCACCCCCTCCCTGAGCAAGCAGACCTTCCCTCTTGTCCAGGCCTCTTGTATGTGTCCAGGGACCGCCTCCATTCCCATCTCACTCCCCAGGCCCTTCGGCAATCTTTAATGTTTCATTGTGCCTCGTTTTGACATCAGGACCAGGCCCGCTGACTTGTGAAGGTATGTGGTCACAGACAGCGGTGCTGTCGCTCATGAGATCCCCATCTCTAGCTTACAACTGGAGCTCCTGGCCTGTATCTCTACAGACTATAACTGTGATCCTCCCAAACTTCTGAGTTGTGTATTCCTTGGCAGACTGCCTGTATACTTCCCACCCCGATTGTGGTCTGGGAGTGGGACACAAATCTAGGACTACACACTTACCTCACAGTGTGGATTTTATATACAGGGTTGCCAGATGACTGCAGCGGCACGCGTCTTTTTTCCGTCTAGGTCCATCCTTTGAAAAATCATTGTTTTCTTGTTGCTTTATTGTGTTAAGAGAGATTTGTACAGCGCTGAATTTATATAAGTATGGCCGAAGTAAATAAAGATTACAACTCCCATAATGCATGGATTCACTCATTAAATGTAGAGTATTAGAAATACGGTTCCCTGCTAATATTTAGTTATTTCGTTACCGCTCTCACAGAAGAAGACAAAGTTTTGCAAGACTTTAAAGTTACCTTCCACCTCTCAGGCTTAGCAGAAGCTAGAAACAAAAGTCACGGGGTCACCTGTGAGGTAAGTCACCTTTACGCACAACGTGGAATTCAGAAAAAAGCTAAAGGTGCACCAGAGGGTAGGACCTGTATGACGGCTCTGCGTCACCTTACCTCACCGCTAGCTCAGGTTAGACCGCTCAGCGGCAGGTTGGGAGCCTCGACTGCCCCCTTCTGCTCAAGGCGGAAACTACCGTGGAAAGCGTGTATGCGTAACCTCTTAAAAGCGGGATCGATGATTTTTAACTCTGAATTGGATACTCTGAGAAGAGATCTAAATGAAGTGATAGTAATAAAAGATGGGTCCTGTCCCTTTAACGCAGCATCTTCTGCTCCCCCTCGCTTTGCCTCTCTCCCTCCATTTCCTTTTCCCATCCCTTGGGGGAAGCTTGACTCGGGGCCCCGCCTCCTGGATGGGCAGGGCCAGGATCCGCTTCCTGCAGCAGAGCCTGGGCCTGGAAGCAGCAGAGGGAGAGAAGGAGGGCAGGAAGGGAAGGAGCGAGAGAAGGGGAGAGTAGATGAGAGCAGCCCGGTGGGCTGTGGAGCCGCCCTTCCCTGCACCACAAGCCGGGCCTGCGAAACCGCTGGGGCAGAAAAAGCTGAGAAGCAAGAGGAGAAGGAAGCCAGCCCTTCCTGCAGCCGGGCCTGGGAGCAGCTGACAGCAAGGAAGCGGAGTAGCGGTGCAGCCCCGGGGCACCCGTCCCTGCACGGATACCAAGCTGGCCCAGAAGGGTCTCCCCGCCTCCCCTCTGAGGATGTCCCGGAAGGTGCAGAGGAGCGAGGTGTGCGCCGACTGCAGCGCCCCAGGTGAGCGGGGGCTTCAGGGGGTCTGAAGGGCATGTTTAAGGAAGTGGTGAAAGCCTTAGGGTGGGAGGTGTATTAGGAGAGCATAGGTGTCTAGCATAAGATGGGTATATGTTGTGTGGGGTTCAAGAGCGAGGCAAGGAGAGAATCCAGTGTGAAAACAGGAGCTCTGGCATGGTCCAGAAAAGAGTGGACGCAGGGAGTGAATGAGGAGGGTGTGTAAGAAGAGGTATAGGAGGGGCTGGGTGAGGCGGAGGGGAGGCAGGGCGAGCAACGGGGCAGGAAGAACAGCAGGGGCAGTCCGAAGAGCGGGGCATGGGAGCCAGGCAGGCAGTAGAGGGTTAGTGTACCAGACAGTCTGTGGCATCCCCGTGATGCACACAACTGGTTGTGCCCAGCCTCTCTTGTGGGGGTATGGCATAGATGGACCCTGTACATGGCCTTGGCATAGACACCGTCTCCCCCTAGTCTTTGGGGCAGACACATTGCTGCGGTACGTGGCCGGAGGTCACCGATACTGTGCGGGACTTGTCAAAGGCCTGGCGTGAGCTGAGAGGAAGTGCACTGACTTGTCCCATTGTGCCACACACAAAGGCGCTCCTTTGTACGGTCCTCCCAGCTGATGCCTCTGCAGCCGGAGTGAATGGGCGGGAGGCAGAGCCCGCTGAGGTCCTCGGGTGCTCAATGAAGGCTCAGGGGCTCACACATCTCCGGTCTCCAAGTAGCTGCAGGTGGGACCAGCCAGTCCTGGTGTTTTTTAGCCAACAGCACTTTACATGAGTGAACAAGTAGGCCCTAGTGTACAGGGGTTGTAGCAAACTACAACTCGGAATACAGAGACTTGTGAAAAGACGTGCATGGCAGAAGCTGCCACACGGGGCACATCTGTGCTTGCTTTAATCTTTTGACCGTATCCGGGTACACTGGGAGATCCCCAGGCCTTTTCATGCGAAACACCTTCTGCCCGTCGCGATTATCCTGGGAGGAAGGGTTTTCAATATCGGGATTTATAAACTCATAGTTTTTCTGATAGTGAAACTACAAGTCCCATAATCGGAAGTGCTTTTGGATAAAAATCCAGAAGTGCGGGACGGCGTCACACCTGCGACTTGGGCTCGCTTGACAGCTGTGTGATGGGGGTGGGGGGAGACTATGACGTGTCAGCATGTCAACACTGAGGGTCAGGATCCCAAGTAGCTTCTGTTTGAGCTACTTCGGAGCAGTATTAGCATCCATGGTCCCACAGAGCAGCTAGAACTATTACGAGGTTCCTGCATGCGTCGTGAGCCCGTGTACACGGGTCCGCCTCCCGGGGCTGGAAACAAAGTACAGTTTGTGATTGATATATATATATATATATATATATATTATTGTAGTTGTGCTTGTGGGCACAGTTTGTTTCAACTTAGAATTCACGGTGGCCTTTATTTGTAATTTTGGTTATATTGTTGGTACTGTGCGTGCCTAATCTTACCTGACCATGGTGATGTTTGGAGAAAGACCCTTAAGTGCTGCGCCCGATTGTAAGGTTACTTGATGTCACTTTGTCACAGAGTTCTCTTGTCCTGGATTTTTATTTAACAACGTAATGTATCCTGGGAGATGTCTTCGCGGTTCACTTCACTTGATCCAATTGTACTAACAAACCTGCAAGCAGTGACTTGTAAAATAACAAACCATGTGCCCCCTTGGTGACTTGGAATTATTCGGTAGCCTTACACTAGTTCTGGAGTCGTAAAAGGTCCACAAGTGGTTACATGCCTCTGGCCAGCCCGACTTGCACTCTGATTGTCACTTCCGATTTACAAGGTAGAAGTGTTTTTTGTGTCTTCCCCTGGTGGTTTCCAAAGCTCGTGATATTTCCCCTTTTAGGGTTGAGTGGATTATTCATTCAAATTTGTGTATAGCGAGCCCACGTTGTCACATTCGTCACTTCAGAGCACTAGGAAAAAACTGTATGAAGACCGCGAAGAGTCAAGCCGGATGTAGGGGAATGTCCACACTCCTCATTCTCCCGTTGCCCCTCTAGATTAGGTTGTTCAGCTACTTGGATTTTTGTTTCTGGATTTCTGGTGCTTGTACATTTCATGTTCCCATTGCATATAGGATGATTTATGAATCAGATTGTAAAGAAATACCAGGACTAGTTGAAGTGCTCCCAAATTACCCGGGACAGCTTAAGGTCTCTAGTTTGCAGCGTATACATGAAGAAGAAACATTATTCATTTATTTATTGAGTCGCATGAATCATGTCAATCTTGAATGGTGTACATTAGACAAGTTTTTATTTAAGTGCAATAGGACAACTGATGGATAGTGCAGAATTATGCAAGCCAATGTGGTTCTCAATCATTTGTCTAAACCTGCTGAATGACTGTAAGTACAAACGGGCATCTGAAATACGGTAAATCGTAAAGTATATGAAGTAGAAGAGGGCTCGTTCAAGGTATATGTATACAAATTCATATATTTACAATGATTAGTGAATCTGCATTTTTTTTTTTTTCCATGACCTTCAAGTTTCAACAGCTGGATTTTCAGTGTTTGGCAGATTCTAATGTTTTGTGGGATAGTGTTCCAGACAGTGTGTGGCTCTAAAAAGGTGGATGGAGTGCGGAGAAAGTTAGTGATGGTTAAGAGATGCTGATTGGCCGATATTACGTTGTCATAATGAGACATGGCTGGATAAAGTATCTGAGAGGTAACCTAGGGGCATGCCATGGAAGGCCATCTAATGTCGAATGGAAGTAAGACAGTCAGATGTATGCACCTGTAGAAAGAGTTGGAGAGTAGGGAAAGAGAAGATGGTCTGGGTAATAAATCCATATTGAAGGAAAGAGAACCCAAAAGATGGTATGACGTCTCTGAGGGAAGTGGTGTACAGTGGAAGAGGAGAGGACCTGGGACAGAGCTTTGGTGGACATCAACAGGTAGTGCCCTGGGAGACTGTCAGTCGGATTGCCAGTCAACGGACAGTGCAGGTCAACTCAAAGTGATAGGGGAAAAGCAGGTGAGTGGAACCTTCACAGCCAAGGGCCCAGCAGATGCTAAATAAAAAAGATGGGACAATGGTTTAAAAAGCTCTAGATGGATCCAGGCCCATGCGGTTGGATTGAGGTGATTGTAACACAAGTTGGTGGTGAAAGCTAAGTACGGGAGGGCTGTTTCAGTGGATTGGAGAGACCGGAAGCCTGATTTGGAGTGATTCAGCAGATTACTACAATAGACATGATGGGTCAGGAGGTTAAAAGTGAGGTGTTCAGGTACTATGGAGAAGAAAGAAGTTTGGGATATTGGAGAATTGTTAAAGGTGGGGGGTCTACTGCTCTGGTGTAGGGTGGTTTTTAATAAGTGTAGAACTACAGCAGTTTTTTTACAGCATGAGTGATGGGCATCACATAAGCGAGTAGTTGAATGAAGGGGCCAAGCAGAGCTGGAGTTTACAAGAAGAGGTTTGATGGTTGCAGGACAAAAAGGGTCAAACGGGACAAAAGAGGGATTAGCAGATTTGTGTCTTGTTAAGCCTGTGGGAGGGTTGCAGAGGCAAAACCATCAAACATAACAGTGTGCGGTTGGAGGGTCTGGGGCTGTAAACAAAAAAAATAGTGTGGAGGTTAGTAGTGTGTCGCAAGTTGTCCTATTGTGGTGATTTTTGTAAAGTTAGGTGCACCGTGTGGTACAGAGAGAAATATTTTCCCGCTGCAGAGCAAGAAGATAGTACTTACCAGCCATTGTGGTTGTGATTGAAGAGCGGTCGTCATTGACAAATCCTCCAGGACTGGAACATGAAAGCCGGATGTGCTTCTTGATGAGCCGCCTGCGGTCAGCTGGCCTGCTTGGTCTGCAAGTGTCCACGTCACTAATAAACATCAACACAGCTGGTGCCTGGGAGAGAGACTGCAGAGAGGGTGGTGGGAGGGAGGCCAAGCTGCCCTTTAACCCTAAAGGCGTGGTGACGCATGGCGAGGAAGTGCTTGCCGCCGCTTGGCCCGTGACTGGAAGTGTGGGTGCGTAAAACGCACCGCTGCTCTCTGTTCTGTAAGGACCCGAAATATCGCACCACTACATTTACTGTGTGCAAGTGAAACCGTTAATGCTAATGCTGCTCGCAGTTTATCAATGTTGCGTGTTTACACGCCTACTGCCGCTACTTGAGAAAATCCTATTGTGTATCGGGAATAGCCCCCACTGTAGGGGCTGCTCCGGTACAGAGGGTGGTGGTAAAATCTTTCTGAACTAGACAAAACATCTGTGTGAGGATGGAGTGCACTTAAAGGACTGCCTATACTAGCACTTTTGTGAAACACAATAGTTTTAAGTGTGTGTTTTAATTTGCAATGCAAAATATATACTCTGGTCCTTCACAACAGCTGGTAGGAAGCCTTGGTGAGCTGAATGTTGCTGCTGATAAATGTAGGGATTTGAGTGTCTTTTATTTATTTATCTATATTTATTTTAGGGGTTTGTATTTCAGGGTCTTGCGACCAGTTGAAGCTATCGATACAGTTTAGATTCAGGTAAGGTAGACGCAGCTTTCCACCCATCCGTTGATGGTAAATCGAGGTTCATTAATTGGGTAATACTAACATTTATTATTTACAGCCCTTAGAAACGGCAAAAGTGTTTAGTGTAAGATCCTTCAGTATCCTGTGCGCAACTCCTATGCGTATTCCACTATGTACTTGTGTTGTGTGAGGTAAGCTCAGGGCTTTAGGTGGGCCGGGTCTCACCGGTGCTGAGCACCGGCAGTTTGTTAAAGGGGGCCTCGAAACGGGTCTCTATCGGGCTCTGTTTTGTGTCCCGGCACGGGAGGTCCGTTTTTTCCCGGTCTGCAGTGACAGCAGGCACATCGATGAGCGCGTGCCCACACTGCTCACCTCTCACTAGTGGAGAAGTCACGGCATGACGTCATGCCTGGTGAGCATTGTAGGGGATGGGACATCCTTTAAAGAGTCATTCTCTCTCTGGAATACCCTTCTCGAAACTCAGGAGCAGCAACATTGTCGTGCTGTCACCAGGGCTTTAAGTGGAAGCTTTTTCAATATTATATACAAGCCATAGTTGCTGCTTATTTATCTTATGCAACTAACAACCTTTGACAAAACCAATAGTCTTGACTTCTTGTAGGTATAATGTTACTTGTATCAAATATGTGGATGCAATGACAGAAACAGCAAACTACAAGTCGGGCGGCACACTCTGCTAAGCACAGATTTTTAGCTTGCGTGTTTTAAGCCATGACCTTAATTACATTGGCTTCGCCCCTTTGAGAGACTCCCTACCCTCTTCCCCCCCCCCTCCCCCCCCATGTTTTTTCATCCCAATTCAAGCCCTGGGTAAGCTTCAACTCTTGCTTCCTTCGCACCCGGCTGCTGCCTACCGCATACTACACGCTCTAGTGCACTCTGAGCCTTGTGCATGTGAGGGACGCCTGCACTCCGCTGCCTTTGCTCGTTCTGCACTGTGTGTTGTGGGGAGAGGGGTACAGTGTTGCTGCTTACACTGCACCGCCGTCCTGCTGACCACAAAATGTGATGGAAGCCTGATTGCTGAAACACTATCTTTCTTTCAGTATGAGAACAGTGTTTCCTCCGATAGTATTACGGTTCCTGTAAAATGGGACTTAAGCCAGGGCTTTAAGTGAGATAAAAAAAACTAGGGGGTCTCTCAAAGGGGCGTGGCCAATGCAATTAAGGGCGTGGCCTAAAACACGTAAGCTAAAAACCTGTGCTTAGCATAGTGTGCCGCCCGACTTGTATTTTGCTGTTTGTCATTGCATCCACATATGATACAATACCTACAAGAAGTCAGGACTATTGGCTTTGTCAATGGTTGTTAGTTGCATAAGATAAATAAGCAGCAACTATGGCTTCTATATAATATTGAGAAAGACACCACTTACAATGTTGCTTCTCCTGTTTCAAAAAGAGAAGGGAAATCCAGAGAGAAAATGACACTCTTTAAAGGATTTCCCTTCCCATAGAACGCTCACCTGGAATGACATCATGCCGTAACTTCTCCACTAGTGAGAAGTGAGCAGTGTGAGCACAGGCACATCAATGTGCCTGCTGTCACTGTTGTCTGGAAAAAACGGACCTCCCTTGCCAGGACACAAGGGAGCCCGATTGAGACCCGTTTCGAGGCCCCCTTTAAAAAACTGCCGGTGCTCAGCAACGGTGAGACCCGGCCCACTTAAAGCCCTTTGGTTTGTGAACTTTTTCTTGTTAAGAGCCACAGTGTCCAGGCTCCCAAGCTCCTCCAACCTCCCTAAATAAACAATCGTTTTCTCCCACAACGCTTCATGATCCAGGCGACTGCGAGCTTGTCAAAGGGAAGGGAAGTCGTGAGGGAAATTAAACGTAGTTATGAATGTGTTTGGGACCTCGAGCATTAATTAGTCCTCAGGGCGCTGGAAGTTTGTTGTCCAGAGAAGGGTGCATGTTGACGCAGGTCACAGAATCTGTGGTTCTGTGGCGTACATGTGTTAACAATTTGCATCACCCCTGCCATCAACGAGCCTTGCACTCCTTGGAATGGCCTCCTCGTGGCCTTATGCCGGACAATATGACGTGACTAGACTATATGGTTCTAGGTAGAGTAACAAGCATTGGCATAGCCAATAGGTCTCGCTTTTGGGACCTTACAAGTATTTAGTTATGCGGCACAATATCCTTGGTGCAACATCATCAACTGTTGCATGGCTAAACACTTACAAGGTCCCAAATGTGAGACCTATTGGCTATGCCAATGCTCGTTATTACACCAGGGATTTCCCGAGCAGACTGGAGCCCTTGGAAGCCAGTTTTGAGTGCCATAGCACCAGGCATGGGGAGGCTTCTAGAAATGATGAGGATAAAGTGTGAGAGGGAGAGAGGAGAACATTGCAACTCCAACACCCAGAATTCATTACATTAGCACACTAAAACGCAGCAGTGGGAACGGTGGCAGAGACAAGGATTGGGGCCTCTACCCTTGAAACTCACCGTCCAAGAGGAGGGAGCCGCACCCGACACTGTCACCGAGGAGGCTGCCGTCACACAGCCTATCATGACATCACGCTCAACGTGCTTGCGGAGGAGCAACAATAACCTCCTGTCACTCGGACGCGCAACACGTCCCGCTCCTACGAAGACGTCACGGTCACTATTCTCGTGGATGGAATAATACTTCTCACACACACAGTGTTCCATCAAGAGGAGACGCTCACTGTCCTCGCGGACGGAATAAAACGTCACACTCTTCATCCTCGAGACGGAGCGGTTCAGATATGGTTTGGAAAGCAGAGGATATAACCCTGCGTTTGTGCATCAGAGACACTGTAAAAGACTACACCATGCGGGCGGCAGAGCCACGGTACACAATAACGGTTATTCTTTCCTCTTTCTCACCGCTGCACACAGCGCCGGCGCAGTACGCGCTATTTCGTGACAGGCTCCTTTGGATCTTTCCCATTATGTCACGGTGGACGCAGGCCAGTGGAGGTAAGGCGTTTGTGATGTAGGGTACAGACAAGGTGGCTATCGTTGACGTTAGTCCGTATGTCAACAATGGTCTTGCTCGCATGAATCTACCAACTGCCCTCGACCCAGAAGCTAGCCCGGTGAGAGAGACCTGCGGTGGGGTCACCTTCCGAGGACCTAGGCAGTCCGTCTAAGGACAGCAGGTTGGTGTTAGAGGTGAGGGTGCGTGCCATACTTACCTAGGGTGCGGTGGTGTGTGGGCGGTTTACGGAAGGAGAAGTGGATGCAGTGGTGGTGAGTCCAGGTGAGTTTGGAGGCTTGGCTGAAGGTGACGTGGGAGCTTGAGGAAAAGATGACATCTAGCGTGTGGCCGGCGTTGTGGGTTGGCGTAGTGACGACCTGTTTCAGTCCGAGGTTGGCGAGGTTGTCAATCAGGGTGGAGGAGTTGCTGTTGTCGTTGTTCTCCAGGTGAAAGTTCAGGTCTCCGAGGAGGATGTAGTCGGTGGAGGTCAGCGCGTGCGTGCTGATGAGGTCGGCGATGGAGTCGCAGAATTGAGGCCGGGGGTCCTGGGAGGGTCTGTAGACGAGGGTGCCTCTTAAGGTGGTCTTTGGGTTCGTGTGGATCTGGAAGTGCATGTGTTCGGCGGTGCTGAGGGTGTCGTTGGTGTTAGTTGAGATCTTGATGGTGTTTTTGTGGACGATGGCGATTCCTCCTCCGGCCCTGTTGGTGCAGTCTCTGCAGGTGATCATGTGTGTGTCCTAGGTCCATAGACTTTCAGATGGAGTCCCATCGTGAGGGATCTTTTGCGAAAATCACCACTTCGGTCTTGTCCTTGTTAAGCTTAGGCAGTTGGAATTCTTGCAGGTGTTGAAGTTGTTACTTTTACTCAGTGTTTTGTCCGAGAGGGCCGGTATCAATTGTGTGGCATGGGTGAATATGCCGATGTTGTGGGCTCATATGACATCGGCCAGTGGGGACATGCAGATGTTGAAGAGAGTCTGGCTGACCGAGGACTCCTGTCTACACAATGTCTATTGAATGTTGCATACACTACCTAGTGGTGAGAGGGATTTTGTTTTGGAAACCAAAAGGGTATTACAGGATAGTCCCTCCCTATCGCTATATAACAACACAAAGCATGCTTATGCTTGATCTCAGTGCCGCGTTCAACACCATATCTCATAGTATTTTGTTCAAGCGGCTCCAGAGCAATGGCATCAGCAGCCTAGCCCTGTGTTGGTTGACCTCATTTCTGCAGGGACACACCTTCCAGGTGGCAGAAAAGTCTTTTCAGTCATCGATTTGCTGTCTGCAGCAAGAAGTTCCTTAGGGCTCATCTCTAAGTCCAACTCTTTTTAATGTCTATGCTTTCTGACAATTAATAGTGTTTTGTCGAGGGAAATGTGTGATATATTTGGGACTTAAAGAAGAATTGTTGGGCCTCTGTTCTTCCAACGCAGGTATTCTGAGATTCCATGGTCCTAGATGAAGCAGAAGTGTTGCAGCAGAATCTGTAAATGTAATTCACAATTACAGTAACTTCCAGGCATTGAATAGGGGTTGGCCCAAATGTAACAGCCATGTTAAAGGATTTGATTTGTAAAGATGAATATCTGTTGAAGCTGATGGGTAAAAACTGTTTTCATGTATCCATTGCTGAACATGTACGTGGGTGTATGAGAAATTAATTTTGTTGTGCTAGTCTCTGTATATTTCTCGCCACCCGTTCTGAGAGGGATCTGTGTGTCGTTTAGGGGTATATTCTATTGTCCATTGGAGGATTCTGTGATGGTGACCATAGTGTACATTAGCATGAGGGAGTACTGACATGGCCTATAACTATATATTTGCTGGACCCCACTTGTGAGGATTGATAGGAGTCTACAGGGTGTTCTTGAGATCCTCCATGCACATTTCTAATCTCTATAGCATGATGTGGAGAACCTTTGTCACATGCTGCTGACAAAAAACCATTAATTTACCCCATCTAAGGATGTTGATTTATTTACTCAATTTTGTCTGCTTCTTTTTGTGGTACTTTGATGATCAGTGGAAAGTTTGATTTTGTAGGTTGTTGACCAAATCTTTTGTGTCCTTTGTTGGTAAACTTCGGAAGACCCCGTCATAGTCAATTCCTGCGGATCTGTTTCTATGGACTGTGAGTCATTGATGTTTATGGTTGTTTTGAAGATTGCCGCGAAGGTTGCTAGGTGTTCCTTTATGGTGCTTGCCAGTCAAGGACTGTGATTATGATGAACGTGTTTATTGAGCATGGGGTAAATCTGCTATGCCTTGGATGTCTAAGGACATAGGGAACTGGGTCATTGGTGAGCTCGTTCGTACATATGGTATTATTTTATAAACTTGGTTCTGGAAAAGTGTGGCATGTTAGTTCACTAGTTCTGATTGTACTGGGACATAAAATAACCTATCATATGCATTTGGAAAGTGCATGGTAACACATAAGAGTATCTTGTTGCTGAAATAACAGATGTTTATTGTTACCCAAATGTACTTCTTTTTTTCCCCCCAACCTCAGAAGGCTGAGTTGACTCGTCGGCAAACATGTGACAATGAGAGCAGACCCAGATAGATCTCTGCAGCGGTTGCTTTATCCCACTCCACCACCAGACACATGTATTATCTCAAGACCCACCAGGTTTTAAACTGTTTGGAACTATTTTCCTACCGTAACATTGTTTTTCTTTACACCCCCCCCCCCCCCCCTTAGTTGTCCTCTTGCGACCTGTGCAGTGATAATGACATTGTATATTGTGCTCGTGGTGCTCGGAGGTTCTCGGCTATCCTTTAAAAGATGGCTAGTTCATTTCTCAGCAATTGTGTTTCTGTTCTTTTGTTTTTTCTGAAGCACTGCTTCCATGCAGGTACCAAATGAATAGATATTCTTTTTTTTTGCTGTTGGGGGAGATTTTAGGAGTTTTTCCACTGTTTCTATATCATTTCCGTGGTTATGTTTGCTCTTTAGCCTTTTGGCTGGTATGTGGACAGTTGTGTTGTATTGATGCCGCATTCATACAGAGCTTCGAAATACTCTATTTTTGAGTCCAGTTCCTGCGCGCCCTTTCGGAGTGTGTGGTTAGGAGAATGTTGAATGTAGTACGCCCTGCTCGGAAGGTGTTGGGTGAGATGCAGGAAGATCACAGACGTGCTTCAAACTTGGTACAAAGTACCACATTATGCAAAAGCATGAGCCATTGCAAAGAGTATGATCTGAACATCTGGAATTGAGGGTAAGGTTTGGGAGTGATCTTGTGTATTCTAACCAATTCAGGGGTGTGGAATTTAATAAAACATCTACTTGTCCATGGGGCAAGTTGCTTCATAAATATACTTGTCCTGTAACAAAATTCACTGTCTTTTTGTGCCATGTAATGTGGTGACAAAGTATGGCAGCAATCTCATTATAAAAGAGCTCTGATATAACCCACTGATTATGCCAGGGCTCATATCATAGTAGGGGTTGAAATCTAGCAATTGCTTTATGGTGCCGCGTTTATACGTACTGGGGCTGAAGGTAGTGGTAAGCAATAGTTCCAGGGTTGGAATGCCATTTTGAGTCTGTGCAAACCTATTAACTTGCATGTTTTAGGGCTTTCATCAACTCTTCTCTAATCTCTTTCTATACTGAGAGAGTTTGAAAATGTACTCCTGACAATGGCAGAAGTAAAACTTCCAGGGTTGGAGAAAAAAGTGGTTGGAGAGAAAGTGAACCTGCAAACACTCAGATATTTGCATGAGCAGATCTGCACATGTATATTTGCTTATGCTTAAATGCAGTTCACAAATAGTTTCTAGGAGTACGATATCTTGGCCTACTTCTGTAAATTCTTGTGAATTCATGAAAGCTGTACATCTGCACTTAACGCAAGGACATATACCATGGGTGCACTTTTGTGACTTTCTTTAATAATTGGGTCCCTAATTAGGTCTAGCTTTAACCATAACCTTTTGTGTTTATTAAAATTCTGTCAGTCTATTGGCTGGCTTTGCTGTGAGTAACAACATTCGGATCTTTCACAAGGAGCATACCGGCACACAAAGTAGTTTTGCTTAGTGCCAGGAACTACTGTGGCAATATGTGCTTTTTGAGACCCAATTTGTTTTTTGCTTTTGCCAATGTTTGTTATAATGGCGAGGGCCCAGCAGCTCCCACACCAATAAGGCTTTACAAAAACCATGCCAAAACAAGTCAGGCACTGACTAAACCAAAAGGCTGACCACCAATTTGAGACCTATGGATTTGCCAATGCTTGTTTATTTTTATGTTTCCCATAATCTTATTTCAACTGCTTACACTTATTTTACATTAAAAATATGTTTGGGAAATACTAGCATACATCATCACATTTTACTAAATGATGCTGCAAAGAAATGGTACCTAAATGTTTACACTACTTGAGCTAAATGTTTTTTCCTACTTGCATTTGTTTTGTGAAAATTTATTTTGAAAGAAAATAATCCTCTTTCTTGCTTTCAAGCTCTGCAAATATTTGCATCTTATCAGAGAGCATTCTGTGAGCATTATACATATCCTCATATTGTTAAACTTTGAAACGTGTGTACACAGTTTTATACTGGAACCACTGTCATTAGTGCAGTCTGAGCTAACAACATTTACTTGGAGCGCTCACCCTAATAATAAAGGCTTTGCATTAATGAACCATAAAAACAAGTCTGAACAGCATTAACACATTGATACAAATATTACCTTAGCTGCAGACAATGCCCTTCCCTGATCCATAATGTGGTACTGTAAACTGGCAGCCCTGAGATTTGTGCTGTAGGGGGTTGGGCGTATTTGTCCCAAGGACAAAATGCCCATGAAAACTTGTTGCCCTTGACTCCAAACAATATGTCCCAGGCTTGGGCTATAGGATCATCCCTGCCAATTAATCTATGGATGAGCCAGGGTGACTGACTGGACACTGCAAGTGCTTTATACTTTGAGCCAAGACCACAATGCAGATGGCTTGGCAGCTGGCCTTGGAGGAATAGGAGTCTGTTCTTTCACAGCGAACCTAATTATGCATCTACTGAGAGCATCGGAAGCTGGTAAAGTCTGAGTTCTAGTTATGTTGGGTAATTATTTGACAATTAAGTGTTTTATTAGCTTACTCCCCTTAATCTGTTCTCAAGGTGCGAGCTACCCAAGTCAGAATAGGCCTCCCTTTGTTGCTGCTGAAATCCCTGTCATTTTCTGGAGAAGCAAAGGTGGTTCCTCCATTGGAGCCTGTACATTTACCTATAACTAAGCGTTTTATAACATAACTGAAGGAGCTTATCTGTCAATAGTGAGTGTTGCAGGGCTGTTCGTTTGTCCGCAAAGGCCAAATCCATGTCTGCTTGTAATAATGTCCCCATGACATAAGCCCACACAACTGAATGGAATTAGGAATCGTGTACATAATCATTGCTTATCATGAAACTGTGGTATGCAAAGATGGACTTCCCTGACTAGAAGAAATTATTATTATTATTTTTTTAAATCTAAGGAGTGATACCAAGAAAGACAAAATCCCTTATTTGTAAGCAATCTTTAAAAACAAATAAGGGCCTTGTTTATGGAAATAACCTTATTTCAGTGAAAATGTAATGCCCACGCAAGACATGTCCCTCTAAGATATCACCCAACCTGTCTTAAAAAACTGAATAAGGCTGCTATGGTGGTTTTGGCAGTAGCTTCTCCTGTGGCGTAACTGTTGGCACAGTGAAGAGACCTTCACTGTGCCAGTGACTCAACATCTTGTTGCAGCTTTACTGATCTGATATTGACCTGGTCTTCTGCCAACTTTCAGAGGGACATGTGTGTACTGTTAAAATGTAAAATCTTCATGGTCTCTTACTGTGAAGGACAATCCCAACAACGAGTGTATGGCACGGATGCAGCCACGACTTCTAAAGCACTGGCCTGATGGCCTAGTGCCCTAAAAATGAAGTCCATGGTCCATCATTTCATGTTGTGTTCATGGCTGAATATTGCTCATCTGAATCTTGTCTTTGGAAGCTTTCCCATTCACAACAGTGTAAGGGGAAGAACCTCGCGTCCATCTGTATTTGTGATCTTCGTAAGGCGATAGTGCTTCAATATAGAGGAATTGAGCCTTTTTTGTTGGGTAGGGTTGTAGAATTGTGAATGGATGGTATGAGCTCCCACCCGAAGAGTTAAGTTTTAGTCGCTTACGTGTACAGCAAGTTAGATTTTTTTCAGGATGGCTAGTTTAGGTCAGTTTTATGCTTTTAGACATGCTGCCGAGGCAGAGCACCAGACTGCCTTTGTGGTGGTATCCAGTGCTCCTGAAAAACTTTGGCTCCTGTTCTTTTTCTTTCCGTCCAGGAGCCTTGCGTCTTTGCTGGCTGACATTCCTGTTGTGTTTGACCACCTTAAGAACAATAAAACTTATGCTGAATATTTTCTCTACATCGATACATTAGGACAGCCTGCAACAGCGCCATGTTTCAATAATATAAAAAAGTATATGAGCGGGTTCATCTAGGACAATCTGTGCAGTAGGTGGTGCTTTTCCCGGTTTTGGGTGAGAGATAGCAGGGAAAGTATTAAGAGTCAGTCATATAATTTGTATTAAACACGGTTCTTTTTGTTGTGGTTTCCCTTGGGGTAGGTTGTTGCCTTTAGTTTGCTGGGTAAGGTCACCGTGGTCTGTTTACAAGGTGTTGGCGGTCTTATTTATGGTCTCCTGGTGCTGCAGTGGTTTAAATACTGAAATAAAATTGTACAACGAATGGCAACATATTGAGTTTTAATAAGTTCTAAAGGGTAAGGCTGCAGAATATCAAGTGTGGGTGTTTGAAAGCGATTGCTGTTTTCATAGTTATTGTTCGGATAAGCCCGAGGCTCGCTGGCCATGTTTTGTCAAATGCTTTTTTAAGTTTTAGTTATATACTGGATTATACCTCCTGCTAGTGGAGTTAATGAGGATGGGTTTGTGGCAAATGCGTTGAATCCTGTCAATTTTGTAAACTTTTTTAGTTGCCAATGCTTTTTATCTTACAGATTTTTATTGGATAGAAATGTGGGGAATAGGTGATAAAATGTGTTTTTTCCTATTACAGAAGTGCTGTTCTTTATATAAAAAGTTCTTATATTTTTTTATTTTTAAAGTTGCTGTTGCTAATCGCAGAGAATCCTGAAGAATGCTTGGTGTGGTGCGTAAACCCTAGCTATATGGTGCTTAACTCTCAGAAACCCTGGTAAGCGGTGTCTGGTACAATCCTGGGCGTAGTTCGCGAAGTAGCACTACGCGAAGCTACGCAAAGTGCACTTCGCACTACGCGTAGCACTTCGTGAACTGCGTAGTATCCTGTTCGCACTGTGCAAGATGCCGTTTTCAATGATTGCACAGTGCGGACAAGCATCCGGCACTGTGCAATCATTGAAAACGGCACCTTGCACAGTGCGAGCTGTAGTTTTCTGCCGCTCAAGTAGATTTTTACTTGAGCGGCAGCTTTCTCCACGCGGACTGGTAGTTTCTCATCGCGAGCGGTCGCGAGCATATGCGACCACTCGCAATGAGAAACCTGACCTCCTCGCGTTGAGAATCTCGCCAGGATGTTTATTTTCCACGCTCGCGATCGGCAACTTGATGTTGCTGATCGCGAACAAGGAAAAAGTCTCGCTGGGATGTCATTTTGCTTGCGGTCACCAACTTGATGTTGAGGACCGCGAGCAAGCAAAAAATGACCGCTGCACTACGCCACGCTACGCATGTTTGCATTGTGCTACGTGCAATTCACGTAGTGCGAAGTAGCGCAAACTTCACAAACTACGCGAGCGTAGCGTAGTGCTTTGCCCAGGCTTAGTCTGGTATGAACTATAGTGCACTGCAGCTCATTGAAGCAAAAATAGAGGTGCTGTTACTGGCATCATGTCGCTTCCTAAAATCTCCCATCCCAGAGACTGGCTCCTCCAATTCAGTATATAAAATTTCTTTTTCTAACTAGATTAGATATAGATAATATCATATATGTGAGATAGTATTGGATGTGAACATTCAGATTGGAGCAAACGGAGTGTCAATACACCAAAAATGCCTGGGCAGCCAAGAGAATTTCACACATCCATTGACCCATTATATTGCATCACCGGATTGACAATTTGTCTCACCCATAGCCTCTCAAGTCTCTTACTTCCCGTTGAGGTGCTAGAGGAATGGCAAGGAGTGTAAACTAAGAAAAATAAGTAAGGTTCTCAGAGCTTTGTTTACTCTTCTTCTGACGCTGTTGACAGGGGTCATGATGGCAGCAGGGATTGCAAAGGCTAGCAAAGGAAAAGGTAGGGATAGCACCTGATTGATGCTGCTGGCTACTGTTCAGAGCAATGAAGCAGTCGCCCCTTTTTTAGGTCGAGCCTATAGCGGTAGCGCGCCTGCGCTGCTCCCTTTGAGAGGCATGCAGTATTCAGTATGGAGTGGAAGCTCCGCCCACTCTCCGCCCATCTTTTTCATTGGCTTTTGTCTTAAATGCTGCCTTCTGATTGGTTGGAGGCTTGTTAGTCCCTTCTTATGATGGCCATGTCGTCATTTGTGTCCTTCCATGGCTACTGGCCCTTTACTTCTGCACTACTATCTTCCCGTGCCCCCCCCGCAGTCTGTGCCTTCTCGCCCGCCCCCTTCCCCCCCCCCCCCCCTGTTCATGCAAGTCCTGTTGCATTGCAAATGCTTGTTTCTACGGTTGTGGCAGTCCATCCCTTACACTACCAAGGAACAGTGAATTTATTCATCTATGGTCCTTTGTAGAACTGAGTGTACACTCAAGACAGAGTTTATTGTCACTATAGAAGTTTGAGATAAGCACTTTGTGTATGACTCAGAAAACTAGATCGTAAATAGTAAGGTTTTGAGGCTTTTTTAAATTGGAAGTGGGCAGAAGTGACATGAAGTGAGAGGAAGATGGTTCCAAATCTTGGCTTTGTTGACATGAAAGGTCTTCAGACCTCATTTGCTGTATTAGTATTTCAGAACATGGAATAGGAGAAGTCATCCTGATCTAACAATGCGTATATTAAAAAAAAAATTCTTAGACAGACATTTGGGGCCCTGGTTTTAAGAGTTTATGTAAGATACATGTCGTTTTGAAAGTAATTCTCTTGGCTGCAGTAAGCCAGTGCAACTATTTAGGTTGACAGATATTGGATAGTGTTTGGTAAGTCCAAGCAGTGTTCTTGCCGCTGTATTTATATTGTTTGAAGGCAATAAATGTGTAAGGAAGGGAACCAAAGTTGGATTGTATCACTGAAGTTGATTTGTGCTTGCTGAAAAACAATGGTTATACTGTCACGGTTAGGAAATGACAGAAAAGTAAAAATATGTTGAAGCAGATTCAGATGGTCCTGGCAAGATTAAGACATGGCCAAGAGTTGTCTGTCAAAAGGTTAATTGGAGTCCATGAGATATCATAGGTTCCCAATGACTCAGCAGGTGTAGGCGGATTGCCCACAGAAGAGGGCCAGAACCTAATGTCATAATAAGGATATTAGTGATTAAGCAAAACCTCGGTCTTAAAAGGATTTAATTTCAAAAATCTTTTCTTCATCCATAAGGGTGTATCTTGTATAATAATTGTAGTTGTAACACTTGTTAATTTTAAACTGATGTAAGCAAATGCACTTTATTTGGAACTGGCTGTGAATCAAGTAGGAAGATTACAAGGCTTTCAAAGTGCTCCTGTCTGGTTTTGGGAAATTGTAGAAGGATCCCATTTCACTCACTTTTGCGAGAAATTTACTAGTGCATGGTGAAAAAGGATCCTCTCAAATACCTCTGCTAGTTTTTTTAAGTACCTGAATAATTCTGATTTGAAGTATTGTACTGATGTCTCGGGTTGTTTCTACCAATTGCAATTTTCTATTTATTCCCATGGCTAAATATTGGTGGAGAGATGACCGCCGACTCTCTAATCGGGCTCCATCACATTGCAATGTTGTACCATACTCCTTGAGTTTAGAAAGATCCCTAAATTGCACTTATTTCAATTATTCCTTTCTGTTTTGAATTCTTTAATATTAGTTTTATTGTATGCATTACTTGGCCCAAAAGCAAAGATACCTTTAAGTCTGCTTTGTGAACCATAAGACCATTCCCCCAAACAATCAGCTTTGTGCTGCCTATTATAGTGCATTTTGGAAACCTGAGACTAGATGTGCCCAGTAAGAGCACAAGAGCAGATTGAGAAGGTACACGATTAGGGATTCTAGGAAACAGCAAGGCTCTTTCCTAGGTACAGACATAATAGTGAATATCAAATATTGCTCCGAAATCTGAAGTTAGAAAGTATTTGAAACAGTATGCAACATTGTTTACGATTTTCTGTGTGAGATATGGCATCCACAACTAGAGCAGTGTACTGAATATATATAAGGCTCAATACAACAGTATACACAACAATGTGACACATACTGCTCCTGAAAGTGAAGCAGTATTTGGAAAAGTATGTGAATAAATACAGAACAAATATGTCGCAAATTCCACAGTGGATGGAAAGTATGCGCTGTCATCTATTTAACTATGTTAATTCTATCACCACATCTATCAAGCAAATGGCTGCATGGGCATACAGGTAAAGTACTTTTTTAATTTTCAGTATAAACGTCTGATGTATTAATCTTTTTTGTGTAGCAAGCAAAAGGGGAAAAGACGTTAAAGGGAGGAGTTTGTCCAAATGGTCTCTGTGCTAGGGCTGTCGGCTTTTTCACCCCATCTGGGGGTCACAGGACGCATAAGTCATCTGTATTGATTAAGATAGTAGAAATTCTAATCAGTAAGCGGCAAATAATGTATTTTAAAATGACAATCTGACTCTGTGCTCAATCTCTTATTTGGATTATTGCTCTATTTTATATCTTTGTGGCATCTTTCTGGCAAAGAATCGGCCTCTCCTTGATTGTGCCTTGACTTTATAGTCTAGGTGTGTGTGTGTTTTATTGTTATTTTTAGGTCTCGCCTGACCCAGAGCATGCGCTGGTCTGGCGAGACTTATTGAGAGGGCTTCAGAAAGTGCTACCAGGCCAGCCTAGAGCTACAGTGCATGTGCGCGGGCACGCGCGCTGCTTTTACCGCGATTACTTTCACTTTCACGGCCTCACGGCCGCTTTGATGTTTGATCGCGATCACTTTCACGGCCGCTTGGCATAGCCAATAGGTCTCGCTTTTGGGACCTTATAAGTGTTTAGTTATGCAACTGTTGCATGGCTAAACACACTTATAAGGTCCCAAAGGCGAGACCTATTGGCTATGCCAATGCTTGTTTGTTTGTGGAGTTATGTTGTAGAGTGTCAGAGTGGATTAGAGTTTAATGGAGTAGAGCATCGTAGAGTGGAGTATTGTAGAGTGGAGTGTCAGAGTGAAGTGGCTTAAAGTACAGTGGTGCAGAGTAGATTGGCATAGAGTGCATTTGTTTTGAGTAAAGTTTTGTATAGTGCATTGATGAAGAGTGGAGGGACGTAAAGTGGTGCAGAGTAGATTGTAGTGGCATGTGGTGCAAAATAGATGAGTCTTTTTATTTTTTTTTTATTTTTGCATGTTCTTCCCAAAACCATCACAATATGCCACGATCATAATTATCACCTCTATACCAACAATCCGTCCCAACACGTAGATCAAGAACATTTCCATACAGTTTCTATTTATAAAGGATCAGTGGATATCCGATGCCTTTTACTGTACCTCACCTGATGCAGTGGGATCCGAAAGAACAGTATCTGAAACATATTCAAACTTATAAACGAAATACTCCCTCCCTCCCCTCCCCCCAGGGTCAGCCAGCTACACACCTCTCCTTATCTACATAGCATGAAGTTTGTCAAGGAAACCAGTTGTGAAATCCTATCCATGTGCCCACTAGACTGGAGTGAGCTGTGTACCTTCTCTGTCATCCAAACCGAGTTGAACTACCTGCATCCTCCTAGTATTTCGTGCAGGGGAGGCTTCCCCCTCCACCTGTAACGGAACGTCTAGAATCATTCCCTGCCAAGCTCTCACATCGTCTTCCAATTTATTGTCCCTCTGGACTTGTCTCATGCGGACCACCTCCGCCGTCACGCACTCCACTAGGTCCCTGGCCCAATTTTTTAGTGTAGGTAGCTGTGCACTCAGCCTACTAATCGCTACCCACCTCTTTGCCAACACTAATCTCAGCTGCAGGAAACGTCTTGAAAGCTTCCTGCCTTTGGGCCGTGATATAAGTCCCAGGAGTACCTGCGTACTGGAGTGCTGAATCGACCACCCTGTAACCTGCTTCAACTGATCCAAGACCGCCCCCCCCAAAAAGGGGGACACCGTAGGGCATTCCCATGTCATGTGTAGGAACCTAGCATCATCATAACCACACTTGGGGCATATAGTTGAGTGATATGCAGTGGCGTGGAGTTTAGTGGTGTGGCATGGAGTTGAATGATGTAGAGTGATGTGGAGTTCAGTGGTGGAGCATGCAGACTTGCAGAGTAGATTGTCTTAGTGTGCAGTGGCATACAGAGCTGTGGTGCAGAGGATAGTGGTGCAGAGAGCAGTGGCCTAGAGTACAGTGGAGTAAAGTAGAGCGCAATGGTGTAGAGTGGCGTAATATGCAGTGGTGTAGCGTGTTGTAGAATATAGTTGCGTAGAGTTCAGTGGTAACGAGTAGCTGATGTAGAATGCATTGGTTTTGAGCAAAGTGGTGTGGAATTTATTGGCATAGAGTGCAGTGGTTTAGACTAGAGTGGCGTGGAGCGCGGTGGCATAGTGTGGGGCGGCGCAGAGTGGACTGCAGTGGCGCAGAGTAGAGTGGAGTGGGGTAAAGGGAAGAATGCATGATGTGGTAGCGTACTGCCATTGCAGACCACACATCTTCAACTGGAATGACCCTTACATTTAGAGAAACATCTAGTTTTACTGATAAAGCCTAAGTCTTCCAGGGAGCTTGGTGTTTGCTTTTCTTTCTCTGACTTCAAAGTGAGAGGATTTTTTGACCGTCATGCTGGTTCCAGGGGAGTGCTTGACGAAGGCTGTCCAATGTTATTTAAATTTTGTTGTGTACTAGAAATAAAATTTCCGTTAATTAACTGCAGATATTTCAGAATTAGAAAAGCCCAAATGAAGCATATTTGTGGGTAATTCTGAAGGGTGGTGGAAACAAATTTTTTAAAACCACTCAATACACTAGTTGATGATGTTCCTACACATTATCGTTTGTGCTCTGTATACTTTTATCAGTAAAACCGTATGTCTGTGCAAATGTAATGGTAATTTCCTTTGAAGATGTGTTGTCTGTAATGGAAGTGTGCTAACACGCCATGCATATTCCACTGTACGCCACTTCACTCTACAGCCCTCTACTCTGCACCACTTCACTCTACAGGCCTCGGATCTATATCACTCTACTCTATGCCAATGCACTCTACCCCACACTAATCTGCTATGCACCACTGCAGTCTTCACCACTGTACTCTACACTCTGTGCCACTCCATTCTGCCACTCCACTCTATCCCCCTCTACTCTGCAACACTGCACCTGATGCCACTGCAGTTTACATCAACGCACTCTACTCTGTACCATTCCACTCCTTGCCAATCCACTGTATGCCACTCTAATCTACTCTGCGCTCTAGGCCACTGTACTCTACCGTGCACCACTCCGAAACAATCTATTCTACACCATTCCACTCAGCGCCACTCCAATCTGCACTGCACCACTGCCCTCTATGCCAATGCACTGCACACCACTTTCCTCAAAACCACTCCATTCTGCTCCACTGCACTCTACTCCAATGCACTCTATGCCACTACTCTACCCTGCAACACCACGCCACTCTACTCTGCAACATTGCAATCTCTGCCAATGTACTTTACGCCTCTTATCTGCACCACTGCACTCTACTCTACGCCGCTGCACTCTACTCTGAAACAATCTACTCTACGCTACTGCATTCTGTGCCACTCCATTCCACTTTGTCCTATTCCAGTCTGCATCACTCCAAGCCTCTGCAATCTACCCTGCACCACTCCACTCTGCGCTGCTGTACTTTACCCCAACATACTCCATGCCAATGCAGTCAGCACCACTTTACTTAAAACCAATACACTCTACACAACTGCACTCTATTCCAGTCTGCACCACTGTACTCTGCGCCTCTATACTCTGCAAGACTCTACTCTACGCCACTCTAATCTACACCATGGCACTCATCACTTTACTGTTTCCCACTCTACTTCATTGCACTATACATCAATGCACCATACGCCACTACTCTACACCACTGAACTCTAAAAGAATCTACTCTGCAACACTGCACTCTCTGCCACTGAACTCTTCACCACTATACTCTGCGCCACTGCAGCACTCTACTCTGCGCCACTCTATGCCCATGCACTCTACTCTTCTACACTCTACACCACAACACACTATGCCACTCTAATCTACTGTGCACCACTGCACCCTATAAGACAGTACTCTACGTCACTTCACTCTATACCTCCATACTCTGCGACACTCTAGTATATGCCACTGTACACTATCCCACTCTTCTATGCACCACTGTACTCTCCACCACTCCAGTCTAGGCCACTCCACTCTATTATGCACTACTCTACGCCACTGCACCTTACGCCAATGGAATCTGCGCCACTACCCTATGCCACTGCACTTTACCTTGCTTCACTCTACTCTATCTTGCACCACTGCACTCTGTCACTTCACCCTACATTGAAACAATCTATTCTACACCACTGCACTCTACTCCACTGTGCGCCACTCCATGCCACTTCACTCTACGCTACTCTAAACAACTGCACTCTGCGCCAATGCACTCAACACCACTTTACTCAAAATCAATGCACTCTATGCCACTGTACTCTACACCAGCTACTCTGCACCACTGCGGTCTATGCCTCTATATACTACTCTGCAACACTCCACACCACTGCATGCTACCCCCTGCACTCTAAACAGCATCACTCTACATAACTCTTCTCTGCACTACTCTACTCTGTCACTGCGCTCTAGGTCACTCAACTCTAAACCACTACACTCTATGCCAGTGCACTCCAAACCACTTTACTCAAAACAAATGCACTCTGTGCCACTGCATACTATACCACTCTACACAATTGCGCTCTATATCACTGCTTTCTACACTACTCTTTTCTACTCTGCAATACTGTACTCTCTGCCACTGCACTATATGTTACTATGCACCACTTAAATCTACACCACTCTACTCTCTAGACAGTCTATATTCAGTCTGTGGGCTTACAACCCCGCCCATAGGCTTGCTGTTTGCCGGCGTCATTGTCACTCTTCTATTCTGTCTTTCTTATTGGTTTATGGCATGTATTTGTCATGCCTCTGGCAGTGTTTATCCATCCCCAAGAGCATCGACCAAGTTCAATCTCACTCCACCAGTTCTAATTATCCCAAGTGTTTTCTGAACTACTTTTTTTTTTTGTTTGCAGCGCAGTTTATACGATTGCATTTCCCCAGGTCATCTCCTCACCACCGCCTCCCACCTATCGCTGCTTGTTTTTTTCAGTGCTTCAGCAAAGTAGAACAGATGGATAATGTGCAGTGCAGACTTTGCCTGCAAGAAAAAGAATATCTTTTAAGGTTTCAGGTCAAACGCGGCTCTTCGTCATAAATCAGCACCCACGTAGGCGCCTCCGCCCAATTCTTTATCATTCCCGCTGAGGTCTTAATCTAGGGAAAAAAAGGACAGCCTCTTTTGTGATATGAAGGCGTGTGAGCGAGGTGTAGCGCTTCCGAAGTTCAGACTCTGTCACACTGTGTCAGCACCTTCATCAGTGCCCCATGTTGCTTGCTTTCTTAGTTGAAGGGACAACGGCTCTGTTATACCTGCTGCTCAGCCTGTGTGTCTGTGGAGTGGAATGTTGGTGTGAGAGCTGGTTGTGGAATGTTGGATGAGGGAGAGTGTCAGTTGGCATAAGGGCTGAGCAGCAGGGAGGCTGCTCCTGGTGGGGCTCTTCTGTATGTATTAAAGCTTCATAAAGAATCTACATGGAATGGACTTATCTATTTACAACATATTTTGGTGACGATTAAAGAAGGAAGAACCTACGTGTGCCACCTTATTGGACTGAAACCTGTCAAGCTTGAAGTAAGTAATTTGAAATTTAAAGACATTGAAAAGGAACTTGATGAATCTGGCACCCAGAGCCTTACCAGTGACCACCCCATCAGTCGCCCATAACCCAACAGTGCCAGTTTCAACAGTAATGTTCCAGTTCCTGCTCTACTTCCCTTCCTCTCCATCTCCTTTGGGACAGTGGTCCCCGTCCTGTCACTTTGGGACAGTGTCTTCAAGCGCAGTTTCCCAGAACAGCGCATCTTCCTGCCTTCTGTTGCCCTCCTGCTTTGGATGAACTTTTACTGCCTTACTGCCTGCACTGCTACTTTGGAAAAGTGTTTCCTATTTTGCTGCCTGCCAGTTCCTGCAGCATTTTAACTTTTCCTGGCTGCTGTAACCCTAGGAAAAGGTGTCTGCATTGAGAGCAGTTTCCTAGAGGTGTGCCTTTCAGTGCTTGCTGTACCAGTCTGAATCGTGCTGAAGCTGTTTATCTTTGCCTGTTTCTTCAGCCGCTACTCGTGTCATTTTGCACTGTTCTCAACTTGACTTGGACTGCATTTCATGGTTTGGGCCACTCTGGAGTATCCTCTGTGCTACCTGTGTTTTAGTGTGTTTGGTGTGGACTTGGGCTGTGAGCTCTTTAGCCCTCATCCGCAACTGCAGCGTAGGCGTTGTTTTAAAACTGCCTTCCACTTGACTACAGCCTACTGGTGTGACCAGCGTGCCCTGGACCCTCGTTCCATGCGCCATACAGTGTTTGTTTCCATTCTCGTTTTGCCTGGACCCTTATTCAATGCGCCATACATTTAAAAAAAAGAAATAAATAAAAAGTCACTTACCTATAACGCTCGTTGTTGCCAGCGCGAGCCTGCCTTCAGTGTGTGTGATGTTTCTTCAAGTTCGTCGCGCGCAGCCTTACCTGCACCTTCTGTCTCCATGGATCCTCGTGATGCTGCCTCCAGATGCCACATGCACAGACTTGCCGGGAGCCACCCTGCCTGCGTCTCCCGTGCGTGCCGCCATATTTGGATTGGAAACGGCACGTCCTTGTTTTGCCAACCACTATGTAATCGTCAAGAGCCACCCGCTCCTATGCCTAACTGCGTGCCTCCATCAAGTTGTTTCCTAACCGAGGCAGATGTAGTTTACTGGACCTCCCTGCTGGACGTTACGGATTGGCAAGATTTTCTTTTCCTTTCACCGTTAAATCACTGTCTTCAGGGGCAGTACTACAGATACGTCGATGCTATTTATTTATTTATTTATTTATTTTTACTATTATTCCTAATTGTGTGGTGTACATTTTCGTTCTGTTGTTGCAGCCATGGTCTATTTAGAACTTGACTATATCTTCAAGGGGAAAATAGTTATACAGTAGGATTTATTTTTTATTGGGAATTTGCATATTTCTTTCAATAATTATCTTCTCTCAAGTCATAACTGCTGTTTACCTTTTTCTTTTTCGGAACTAGAGTTTCGGGTGAGAGGTCACTCACCAGTGTTCCAGAGTGTTATTTAGCGCTAATATCTGATACCATGTACATTTTGTTGTCCTTTATTTACTAATGTGCTAATACGTTAATTCTTTATTCTTGTTTCACTTTTCCTTAGCTCCTTGTAGTTGATATTATTTTTTCCTGGCATGCGTTTGGATATGAGTGGAAGTTAGTGCTTGATTGTATTGCTGTTTACCACTTTTATGTGGTTGTGGGTTCTTGCGAATAACACTGCTTGTAGTGTACATTTCGTAGAGTGAATGTTTTTTTAAATATTTTAATTGCTGTTTTTATGCTGTGCTTCATCTTTACACTTCTTTCGCACGTCAGGGTTGTGGTTGGATGTTCTACGCTGCTTTGTGCTGGTACTTTCTTCAAAGTTCTTGTTTCATGCTTGATCTATTACTGTGCTTTATCCTTATATTTGTCAGGTGTATTGATATAAGTGATGATTGGTATATTGGTGTGTTGATGATTCCCACTTTTACGTGGTTTTGGGTTGGTGATGATTATTTACCACCCATCGCAGTCCGGACCCGCATTAGGTTTTCTTTTCCTGCTTTAAGAGTGCATTGTACACGTGTTCTGTGTGGAGTATATTTACCACACATCACAACCCAAATTTCAGTTTGGGTGAAGCTTATTTCTTTTCTTCAGGTTCAGTGTGGAGTTCCCTTTCCACACCTAACAACCCAACTACTGCTTCGGTGGAGTTTCTGTTTGGTATGTTCATGTTCCGTGTGGAGTGCCCTTGCCACACATCACAGCCCAAATTGTCTTTTTGGGTGGAGTGTATGCTTGCTTTTCTTTTGGAACTTAATCCTCTGTTATCTAGGTGGTGTTTCCTTAAACGCTTTTTAGTCTGGACCCTTCCTACCTCTTGTTGGCCTGGCCAGCCTGCTTGTTTGGTTTTTGGGGTTTTGTTGGAGTCTTGGTGGCATGGTAGTGTTGTGTTGTTTTGGCTTAGTTTTAAGTGAGCGTGGATTTTGTTTTTTGTATGAGAAAGGGAGAAGTGGTGAGTGATAGAATTGCTGGATTGCGTATTCTTTTACTTCTTCCAAACATTTATCTTTTTGCTATTTCGGTTTACATGTATTTCTCCATCTACATGTATTGATGTTGCCCCTCTCTTGCATGTATTTATTATTGCCATCTTGTACATGCATCTGTTTTATTGCAATTCTTTCGCTGTTGATTCGATTGGTATTAAGAAAGGGAGATGTGTTATACCTGCTGCTCAGCCTTTGTGTCTGTGGAGTGGAATGTTGGTGTGAGAGCTGGTTATGGAATGCTGGATGAGAGAGAGTGTCAGTTGGAGTAAGGGCTGAGCAGCAGGGAGGCTGCGCCTGCTGGGGCTCTTCTGTGTAGCATCTTAACTTGGAATAAATCTTCATAAAGAAACTGCATGGAATGGACTTATCTATTTACAACAGGCTCATATGTTCTCGGAGATAGAAAGGTGTTTTTGTGCTATTACTCCACTAATCCCTCTCCCCAAAAGCCACGCCTGCAAAGCTTTAATGTAACGCTGTAAGGTGGGAAATGCCCAGATATCTTTCTTTCCCTGAGGGTGTCGGGCACACGGAAAACAAAGAGGTGCGAACGTGCCTCTTTGTTTACTACAGGAAATCAAGGCACGTTTACCAGTAATAAAACCACACATCCACAGTGCGTGCCGTGCTCCGTAGGCATACAACCGAGCCCTGGAATGGAGTGACTGTACCTCCAGGCTGACCTGCTTGGCCATATTAATTGCACATCTGCACCCCAAGGTGAGCTGTAAAATACTTGCATGTTTAGGGCTCAGGTCATATTTTACAGACAGTAAGTGACATCTTTCGCTGTGGCAGAACTATAATTCACTCGGCACCAGTAAAGTGAGAAGCTATCTGCGAAGGCAAGATTATCAGCACAAGGTGTTTGCAGGCTCGTTTATCATCCCGCCGTCACTATATGCTATTTCTATTATGGGTACTCGCTAACCCCTCATGCGGTCATGTTTGCTCTTCGACGTCTACTGTTGGCACCTCAAATTCTTTGCATAAAATCTTAAATATAACTGCTCTGGATTTAGCCTCCAGCATATGCATAGTATGTGAGGGAGATTTTCTAGAACCTGCAGACAGAGCATTTCGCACCTAATTTGAAAATGGCAGTCGATGATTTCCTAAAAACTCCTTTTGAGAGAGGAAGATATATTAAACACAGAAACTTACTTCTAGTGGTAGTCTGTCAAGGAACATATTGTTAAATTTAATTGGCGAGGAGGGTTAATGCAACATACAAATTCAAATGGTAAAAATATTCCTTTTTATTAAACTCTAGCAAATCAAAAGTTTAAAGATACCACCAAGCTTTTGCCTAAATTCAGCTGCCCATGACGTGTATGTTTCTTTCTCAAACCCCTGGGTTATAACTGTGTTCTCTACTGTTAAAACAAATTGTATCAGTATCCCATGTAGCTGCTTGTCCGTCTGCTCTTTGCAAGCTTTCATTCATATCGAAGATTTCAATCAGCCAGCTTTGCTTACTCAACACATTCAGAAACAATGCATTACAAACTGGACCCTCTACTCCAGTGATTGACCCACCAAACTAAATTCCAGACAAGTCAAGCATTGTTGCGAGGAGCAAGGTTGATGGAAAAAACAACCTCTAAAATCGTAACATTGTGCTAGATTTAACCATTTGAGTTCTTCCAATAGAAGTCTCCTTAGGCATTCACCATTAATTAAGACGGGCATCGGTTTTGCTATTGTTACTGCAAGCATCGGCTTAGCAAGTGTGTGTGTGTAATTTTTTAAGGGGTAGATTACTGTTGCCTGGCTCTTAAATTTTAGGGAATTACATTTCGGTCGTTATCTCATCTGGCCACCAAACACCTGGGATGTTGTAAAACGACCAATCCTTCATCATTTTCCAGACCTAATACACCTACGTCCGAAAATCCCCAAATTTGTTTTTGCTATATCAACCATTAGATTATTTTGCTGGTTATAGCAGTACAGCTCTAACAGCTTCTTCAATCCCACTGAAATAGTATCTAAAATGATAGTGTCATTAATATACTGAAGTGCCTTCGGTGTCAAGAACTCAGTATGCATGGAAAACATCTAGTCTTTTTAAGTCCGAGCCCTGGGTCTTCAGTAGGCAACACTTTAAAAGGGGCAGCATTCCCCCTTCTTTCCTCCCAATTTGTGAATAGCTTTTTAGTAATGCCCTGATGCAATCCCAGTTTAATGTGCGTTTGTGTTTTTACATCTAGGGCCTGGATAACATGCATTAGGAATTTGGATCTACCTCATCCAGCAAGATGTTTTCCATGAATCCTTTCTACGCACTTCTGTTCATGCAGCAAGCATGGAAGAGCTCCAGCTTGATATATATGGAGCAATAAATCCTAATAGAGAGGCCCAAAGGGTTATCAAAGATGCCACTGTCCAGCTGACCGCCTTTCTGATAGCTTCTGTAATTTCTCCAACTAAAATTACCATGGGACTATTGTTTTAGGTCTCAGCTTATTGTGTACAATAGCATACTTACTGTGGGCTCTGGGTCAGCCAATTCCTTGTCATTTGGTTAGCTTTCTTAGCAATCTAATTGCTTGATTCCTATTGGATGGATTTCCTTCCTCTTTTTGTGTTGGTTCCTCCACTGGAGCACAACTTCTTGACCATGCTTTGAAATGGATGACTTGTATCCTACCACTGCTTACATTCAGGGGACTATTTTTAGGTCTCGGCTAGCGAAGGCTGCGCTTGCGCAGTCTCGCTTGCGAGATTTAATGACTTGGAGAAGAGGGGCTTGAACCCGCCTCTCTTCTCTCCTCTTCTCCATTGGCTGGCCTCTGAAATACTGGTCAGCCATTGGAGAAGAGGTTTGTCTTTCCAAACAAGCCCCGTCCTTTTCGGATCCGGGGGCGTGTTTTTTGCGATTCTTTCTCTCCTCTGGAATGTAAACATTCCAGCCAATGGCAAGAGGAGAGAAAGAAAAACACGCCCCGAATCCGAAAACGCCACTGCGTTTCTCCGAGGCATTTCTGCTTGACCTCGGAGAAAGGCGGTGGTGTTAATGGCGTCCTCTCCCACTGCTGTCGGCTCCCGTGTTCTGCTGCTGCTCTGGTCTCCTCCCCCCTGTCCTCAGGCTGGCTGGTGAAATTGAATACTAGGTAATGAAGACTTCAACAGAGAACTTTATTTACTTCAGGACGTGTTCCAGATAGCCTTCCTACAGTTCGCATTGGACAGCGTTAATGTATGCCGAACACACGTTTGTCGTTAACAAACGCTCATTTTTGCTTTGTAAACTTGAGCACGAGGACGGATCCGAAAACATCCCCGGAACCTTTCTAGCCGTGCAAGCTTTTACTATTGCAGAGGTTGGTGTTGTAGTTGATCACGGCTCCTCCTCCATAGCCACTCCCCCCGTTACCAAGCTTGATAACACGTTGTGCGCAATTTATTTGTTAAGGTAATCGGCGGACCTGATGTTTTTTCGGGGGTTGTTGGCATATATTCTTAAATGTGGCTTTTTTTACGTATTGGTTATTAGTACGCCCATTCTTTGCTTGGTGAATGTTAAAGGGGGGCATTGCCGTTTCCGAGTAGCGTCTTTGCTCCTGTATCTTGTTCAAAATTGCCCTCTAGTGGGTTTTCTGTGCTTTGCCTAACCACACCGTTTAAGTAATTTTATGCAAAGGTTGTAATTTCTTTTTACAGAGCTTTTAGCTGTATTTAAACATACACGGTATATCTCGAATTGAATATATTGTTTTTTCACCTCGCCCATGCTTGTTGAAGCGTTAACATTTAAGGAGTCGTATACCTGGGTTGCATCTGGGAAATGTCCTTATTTGCATTCTCCCTCCCTTCCTAGTTAATTGCTTTTCTTTTGTGTGACCCTCCCGTTTGAGGCATTATCCAGTGTGCTGTTTGTTGCGAGTTCGTCCACTTGATTGGTGCCGTGTGTTCTGAGTCTACATTGGCTTGGCGCATCGCTCGTGTATACATGTGTGAGAGATCAGGATTTGTTTCAGTTTATAAGAAAGGTTGTGGCTTTCCATTAAGTGACAATGTGATGCAGTGCGATTTTTTGGACTGTGTGTTTGGGGGTGGCTCTGTGTGTGGGGGGGTGGCTCTGTGTGTGTGTGGCGGTGGCTCTGTGTGTGTGGGTGGCTCTGTGTGTGTGGGGGAGGGTCTGTGTGTGTGGGTGAGGGTCTGTGTGTGTGGGTGGCTTTTTTTGTAGGTGGCTCTATGCGTGGTGGGTCTGTGTGTGGGTAACTGTGTGTGTGTGTGTGTGTGTGTGTGTGTGTAGGTGGCTCTGTGGGTGGCTCTATGGGTGGCTCTATTTGTGTGTGGGTTGCTCTATGTGAGTGGCTCTGTGTGTGTGGGTGGCTCTGTGTGTGTGGGTGGCTTTGGGTGTGTGGCTCTGTGTGTGGGTGCAAATGCAATAGGTCTCGCATTTGAGAGTGATTAAGCTATTAACACTGTAAATAACAATGCCGTTTCTTTAAATCTTTTAAAAACAAAAACATAAACAAAAATAATGTCATGAGCAATGCCAAAAGCTTTAACTTTAACAATGCCGAGACCATTGCATTGTAAATGCTTGTTTACTTTTGCTTTCAGCCCTCAGCCTCTCTCATTTGTGTGCTGCGTCCCCTTCGGATCCCTTTCCCTTGCTCTCTGTTTTGCCCCAAGTTAATTAATTCCTCCAGCCCCCACCCTTACCTGTCCTGCTCAGCTTTTTTAAGCCCCCCTTCCCCCCCCCGGCACCTCCATTTCTGTCTCGTCCCTCACTGCTCCCTATCTGCAACGTTCAATTGACCTTCCATCCAGTTTCCTCCGTTTCTCATCTACCCCTCTTATCTCATTTTTTTCATGTAATTTTTTTTTTTACTTTTTAGAATGGCCCATCGGCCCCAATTTGCTGCTGGGCCGCTCGGTCTTTTAAATGCGCTTTTGCACACTTTTTTTTTTTTTTTTTTTGGGCGACGATTAAGTGGGATTTGTAAATTAAATAAAAAGCCAAAATGCCCACTGTGTTATGCATGTGCGTATATCTAAGTACGATCAGGCCAAAATGGCTGTCACGTCACAACCTTTGCGGGCATGTGATTGGTGATGCATGCATTTCCATAAATCATTATGCTGGTGTTCGATTTTAGCTATTTTTGCCACCAATAATTATCAAAGCTTAAAAGTTTTCTAATGCCTTTAATGGAAAAACCTGCTGTATTTACCAATGCTGGTTTAAATGTTGAGCGTAGGAGGGAGCCTCTGCATCTGGCTGTATACTCTTTATTCTGTGAACCTGATGAGGAAAAAGTGGGTCTTTCTTAAAGTTGTTTGAGGGAAGGCTATTAGGGCCTGATGCACTTGAGTCTGACTTTTTAAATTATTCTTTTTAGTATAATTGGGGTTGAGTCTACATTTTATGATGTGTGCCACTTTTAAGGGCACAAGTAACAGCCAGTCATGAACATATAACCTAGTACACAAAAGTTGCTTGTTGCTGTTAATTTTCACCTTGTGCTTGCATTACCAAGTAAGCACAAACCTTTTACCTTTTCACATGAATTTTCAACCCGTATGCTAAATGAATATTAATGGGACTGGAATTGGATTGTGACAACTTGTGAAAAGCAGTACATTTGCATGTATAGTTCCTAGACTCACTACTCCGTCTCTGACAGCACATCTAGACCCCCTCCCAATACTTAGGCCATTAACCTACTTTCTATTATGTAATTTTATGTACCTCAGCACCAGCTCAACATCAGCACAGCACCACCTCTGCATCAGTGCACCACCACCAGCACATCCTCACCTTGGCACAAACGCAGCCCCACCTCAGCAGCAACTCTGCACTATTGGAGCACCATTACAGCATCAACCCAGCACCACTTCAGCGTCAGTGCAGCTTCACCTTAGCACAGAACCAACTCAGCATCACTCAGCACCAGCGCAGCTCCACCACGTCAGCATGACTCAGCACCACCACAGCATCAGCACAGCACCACTTAGGCAGTATTCAGCGTCACTCAGTATCACTTCAGAAGCACCTGAGCACCATCGCAACAGCAGCACAGGACCACCTCAACATGACCCTGTGCAGCACCACTTCAGCACAGCACCACCTCCTCACCATTGCAGCACCACCGCATTTCCAGCACAGCACTACCTCTGTTCCATTGCAGCACCACCTCACTTCTAGCGCAGCACCACCTCACTTCTAGCGCAGCACCACCTCACTTCTAGCGCAGCACCACCTCACTTCTAGCGCAGCACCAACTCACTTCTAGCGCAGCACCAACTCACTTCTAGCGCAGCACCAACTCACTTCTAGCGCAGCACCACCTCACTTCCAGCGCAGCACCACCTCCGGATCAGTGTGGCACCAGCACAGCATCACTCGGCCACAGCACTCCGCATCACTCAACACCACTACAGCACCACCCCAGCATCAGCTCTGCACCATCTCCGCATCAGCACAGCACCTCTTCTGTATCAGTGCACCACCTCCAGCACAGCACCACCTCACTACCAGCGCACCACCACCTCACCAATGTGGCACCACCACTTCATCATCAATGCAGTACCACCACCTCATCATCAGGCATCGCCACAACAGCATGACTCTGCACCAGCGCAGCATCTCCTCAGCATCACCACTTCACCATCAACTCTGCACCAATTCAGCATTAGCACAGCAGAAACTCAGCATCAGCTCAGCACAGCAAAAGTTCTGCATCACTCAGCACCACTTGAGAACCTGTATAGCATCACCTGAGCACCACCAAAGTATCACTCAGCACAACCGCAGCACCACCTGAGCATCATCGCAGCACCACTTCTGCACCAGTCAGCGTCACACAGCACTACTTCAGCACCACCTGAGCATCACTCAGCACCACCTGAGCACCGCCTCAACTATCTTAGCACCACCTCTTCACCAGTGCTCCTTAACAGCATCACTTACCAGCACCGCAGTAGCGCAGAATCTGATCCGCAGCACTCCACACCACCTCCGCAAAGCCCCACCGCAGCACCAGCGCAGCACCTTCTCCGCACCAATGCAACATAACCTCGGCACCAGCACAGCACCAACACCGCATCACTCTGTGCCACCTGAACACCAGCACGGCACCACCTCAGGCTCACTCAGCACCACCTCAGGCTCACTCAGCACCACCTCAGGCTCACTCAGCACCTGCGCAGCAGCACCTTAGCACCTGCGCAGCAGCACCTTAGCATCGGTTCAGCACCAACTTCGCATCGGTACATCACCACCAACTCATCAGTGCTCCCCAGCATTGTGTCACCGACTCTGTATCAGCACAGCACCATCTCAGCCTCATCACAGCACTACCTCCATCCGTGCACCACCACCAGCGCAGCCCCACCTCCGCACCAACGTGGGACTACCTCAGCAGCAACTCCGCATCAGCGCAGCACCACTTCAGTATCAGCGCAGCACCACCTCAGCATCAGCGCAGCATCACCTCAGCACAGCACCAACTCACCATTACTCAGCATCACCTCCGCACCAACACACCACTGCCTCGGTATCACTCAGCATCACCTCTGTACCAGCACATCACCATCTCAGCACCACCTCAGTCTGCCCGCGTAATGTGGCATCTCTTGATTCGCCCCGAGTGTCTGTCCGCTGCTCGTGTTGTAATTAAGGTACCCAACCTCCACCCTCCGGTTGTTAATGCCCATCCCCCTATAACAAAAAAAAGCTATAACAAACAAACATTAAAACAGGAAGGAAGAAGTTGCCGGCATTGCAAAGACAAAGTCGAAGAAATTTTTTATGTTAATTATTTTTTTTATAGGGTCGTTCAGTTGTACATAATGTCATTTTGGTTATATATAAGGTAACAAAAATACTTAAAACTCTTTTTTAGGTCTCGGCTGAGCCAGCACATGCGCTACTCTGCGATACATTTAGTAGGTAGGTTTTGAAAGTGCTACCCACATTTTTGTGCTGGCTACAAGCTTGAGTTAACGATTGCGTGCACGCGCATAGCTGCCCCCCGCATTCCCCCCTCCCTTCTCGCACAGCCATCTGTCTTTCCTATGCCAGCCTTCAGCACCATCTTCGCCCTCCCCCCGCTGCTGCGCGCGCATCTTTAGCGTTCTTTAGCGCGTCATCGCGATCACTTTCGCTTTCAGAGTGATCGCGATCACTTTCGCTTTTACGGCCGCGTGGCGTTACTTTAACTGCCGCGCGGCCAATGCTTGTTGGACTCTGCCAATCGCTTCGCCAATCTCCCCCATCCTGTCTTCAGCCCAACTCAGACATTACTGCCCATCACTAATATGTAATCCCCCAACTCTCCTCCGACCCCCTCTGTGACCTTTGTCCCCGCATCCCTAATCACCTCCAACTTTCCTGTACCAGTCCTCCTCCCTGGTACCCCCATTCCCGGCACGCCCCGCTTCCGCCTGTCACTACACCCCATCAACCCGCTGCCCCCCCACTTCCGCTCTCTGTTCTGTACCGCTACCATCAACACGCTGTCCCCCACTTCCGCTCTGCCCGTCACCGCCCTCTCTCACCCGTGCACCTCTATTTATGCTATCACACTACTGTTCTAACCCACTGACTCGCCTGTATGTTACCTGCCCCCTCCTCCCCCACTCTTTTACCTTAATTCTGCCTGCCCCCCAAACTCTACACGGACCATAACCCTGGCTTCTCCCAACTCTGTCTCTGACACTACTCGTCCACCCTCCTGCCCTTCACCCCCAATTTGTCATACTACGCTTCCTTCCTTCCACCCGCTGCACTCACTCTCATTCCATCACACTGCTCTTAAACTCCACTGCCCTCCACCCCTATTGCCACACGACTCTTCCCTCCACTACCCTTCACCCCCATTCTGTCACACAACTCTTCCACTTCGCTGCCCTTCACTCCACTCACCTTGGCCCCATTCATTCTCTGACACTTCTCTTACACCCCACTGCCATCACATCTATTTCCCACAGATTATTACTTCATGCATCCTGTGTCCAATGCAGGTTTTCTCCCTCTCCGAGATGTTAACCCCCCCCCACCCCCCCGCTGCCTGCCCAGTACCCACACCAGGTCTCTCCCACTGCTCCATGCCCCCTCTCCACACCCCCCACGGAGACCGCCTCACCCCACCTTTTGGTTTGTTCAGTTCTCCGATGAACGCAATTTCAATGCGGCTCCCTCCCGCCCCTTCCATCTCCCGTGCACCCCCTCCCTCCATCTCCCCACCACTCTTCTCTCGTTGTCTCCCACGCGCTCCCTTTCCTCCCATTCTATCTTCCTCACTTCCGGATTCCTGTTTCTTGACACATCCTCCTCTGTTCCGCCCCCACAGTCTGTGCTACCCCAGCCTCACAGGCCTTCCTCGCTTCCTTCTCCCAGTCTCTTCTCACTTTCCTCTCATCCCTCTCGCTCCCTCCTCCACCCATTTCACGCAGAACTATCAAGTGCCCACCCCTCCACCATGTGTGACGCCTCCACCCACTCCGGCTTTCCCTTTACAGCATTCGTGAGCCCATAATGTGGTGGGAAAAGCGAAACTACAAGTCCCAGAATGCAATGCACTGCCGCCTGAAAGACAGGACTGGCTGAAAGTGTCACACATGACATGGGCGATGTTTAAGCTCTTGCCACCCTTGCATTTACTTCTCTCCCTTGGGAGCCCTCGCTTTCGCTATACCCCCTCTCTAATAACATCACCTTCTTTCCTACATCTCACATTCTCTTTTCTGATGTTTCAGTTCTCTTCTCTTCCTGCACTCTCTCCTTCTTAGATGATCCCACTCTCCACCTGTTCCATCCTTTCTCTCCCCATGCCCATCCTCTCCTCATTTCATCCATACAACGTTTTCCTCCCCCTTTCTCTGGGGTACCTCCACTCACAGTTTCGTCTCACTTCACCTCCTTGTTTCCCTCTCTCCTCTTATACATTTTACACTGTCCCTCGCACATGTAACCCCTCTCCTGTTCTCACCTTCCTTTCCATTTCAACTCTTTCCCCTCTGCAATCTGCACTCCTTCCTGCCTTCTTCTGCCTTTTATTGCTTCAATTTCCTTCCTTCCTCCCTCCCTCCCTCCACTCCTTACACCTACATGCTGTCTCCCCTCTCCTGTGCTCTTTTCTCTTGTCTTCTATTTGTTCTTTACTACCCTCTTCTATGTCTTTGGATCTCTCATGTCTCCTCTCCATTAACATACTTTTCTTCTCCCTTCCGTCCATGCTCCTCTTTTCCGCTCCTCTTCTGCTCCCTCCTCCTCCTGGGCCTCTATTGCCTCCCGATTCCCTCCACCCTTTACCCCATTCTCACCCCCCCACCTTCATTCCTTTTCTCTCTGCTACTCCTTCTCCCCTCTCCTACCATCTCCTTCTTTCTCCATCTCCCCTACACTTCTCTGTCCTAGCTTTTCTTGGTCCCTCCTACTCCTCACTCCTTCTTCCTGATCACTCACCTTTTAGTTTCCACTCATTCTCTTCTCTCTCCGTTATGTTCTTTCTTCCCTTTTCTTTAATCTCTTCCAGCCAATCTTTCCAATACTCTCACCATCTTTTAGCACCCGTTTTTAGGTCTCGATGAGTCAGCGCGCATGCGTGCTCGGAGAGACTTTAGTAAAGGCTTTAAAAAATGCTACCGCCTGCTACAGCTTGCAGTGCATGTGCGCAGGCGCCATATGGCGTGATTACTGCTGCGCGCGCACCACTCGCGCACATGCACTGCAAGCTGTGGCCGGCGGTAGCATTTTTAGCTTGCTAATCGCGGCACCGGTGCTTTACTTTTAACATAAAAGTAAAGCGCCGGTGCCGCAATTATAGCAAAAGTAAAGAAATAGAAACAAACATCTATTTCATTACTTTTGCTATAATCGTGACACCCGCCCTTTACTTTTAATGTTAAAAGTAAAGCGACGGTGCCGCGATTATAGCAAAAGAAATAGAAACAAACATCTATTTCTTTACTTTTGCTATAATCGCGGCACCCGCGCTTTACTTTTATGTTAAAAGTAAAGCACCGGTGCTGCGATTAGAAAGAAAACAAGCATTGGCATAGCCAATAGGTCTCGCCTTTGGCACCTTATAAGTGTTTAGCCATGCAACAGTTGCATAACTAAATACTTATAAGGTCCCAAAAGCGAGACCTATTGGCTATGCCAATGCTTGTTATTATAACTTTTCAACATGCTGCAGAGCAGCGACGCTGCTCTACGACATAGCTTAAAGACATTGGCAAAGCCAATAGCTCTGGCTAAACACTAATAAGATCGTAAGGTGAGATCTATTTGGCTATGCCAATGCTTGTTTTATTGTGGCGTGTGAGAGATAGTTCCGGCTACTGAAACTGATGAGACTGTTCATTCTGCAAATGAAACATCAACATTAGAATGGTTAGATTTGCTCTGCTGTGCAAGGGGACAGCTCTGCTGTATGTGGCAAGTGAAGAACTGCCCTATTTACAATGATCAAGCCATGAATAAAACCAATTCAGGATAGCCCTTCTGTCTACGGTTAAATAAAATTAAATCAGCTGAGCATGGGGTAGTTCTGCTGTCTGTGGCAAGGACTGGATAACCCTGCTCAGTGCACAATGCAAGGAATCAATTAACTGGTTAAGGAATAGCTGTTCTGTGGCAACAGAGAGATCTATCTTATGTCTGTGACAAGGGAGGGATAGTTCTGCTGTCAGCATCAAGCGAGAGAAAGAAATCAACTGAGCTGGAAATAGTTGTGCTGTCGGTCACAAGTGAAGGATGAAGCTTCTGTCTGCTCCTACAGAGATGTATATCTAAGCCGAGAAAGGAGGAATTCTGCACCTGTCTGGTAAGGGGTAGCTCCGCTATCTGCACAGGGATAGGGGTAAATAATCTGAACAAGGATTAGGTCCTCTGCTTACAGAGGGATAGTTTGCTGCCTCACACAAGTGAGGATATCCCTGCGCTGTGTGACGGGGTATAGCTCTGCTGTATGGGACAGGAGTGTAGTAGCTCTTGCATGCACGAAGGAAGACCTAACTGAACTGACCAAGGAGTAGCTCCGCAGTTTGTCACAAGTGAGGCCTAGCTGCTGTCTGCATATACGAAGGCTAACCAGATGAGCAGGGTACTGCTCGGCTATACATCCAAAGTGAGCATCAGCTCTGCTACGTGGGCCAGGCATTAATCGGAAAGCCAAACATTATCTCTGATATATGTGACAAGAGAAGCATAACTCTGCATAGCAAGTGATGGATGGCGGTGCTTTCTTCGCGGTGTCGGGGATGAATCCATCCAGCCAGGGACAGTCCTGATAAGTGATGGATATGCCAGTCTCTTCTTTGTTTCAGTGCTATAGGACTCCGGGAGCTGTACCCATTCATTCCGCCTAGTCTAAAACCTCTAGAAACGGATAGGCCGCCTTGTTCCCTCTCCAGATGCCAGCCGTGTAGAGTCCAAAGGAGGTAGGGTTATAGTGGTGGGATGCACGGCTGTGTTGAAAAAGTAATTCATTCTGTTTCTTGCCTGGGCCTGGTGTCCTCAATTTCTGAGCACCATCCCCGGTCCGTTCGGATCAGGTTTATGTGTGTACGGCTGGAGGGTGTGATCTGTGTTAATTGACCCCATATCTGAGAGCCTGCAAAACTGCAAAGAAATGACCAGAGTCCAGATCACTGCTGCTCGTATTCCATTTCAGCTACTTTACTGGGGTGCATTACAGCCGGATGATGGCGAGCGGCCGCCCAGCCCTCGTCGCTCTGCCAGAGCACCGCCTAGACCATGAAAGCAGTGGAGCTTGGGATTCCTGTGCACTGCTGCAGGGCATGTACATGTTGTCTTTGACACCTGCTCTAGTTCATACATGCTCAGCGAGGTTCCCAGAATAGGGCATCCATTAAGGCAGAGCATGCCCTGCATCCTGGCGTCTCCAGTGAACCCGGAAGGAGAAAAAACATGAATGGACGGCTGATGAGCCTGTGCAGCTCACAAGAGCCTAACTGAGGACTAGGCAGGATAGGTATCTGCATTTATTTATGTATAACCTACATTTTATATTAAAAATGTACATCTCTCATTTAGATAAGTAAATGTGTATATTTTAGTTGGTAAATAGGCCTAAAGACTAACCGAGAATTATTGTCGCATAGTGACATTAATGGGTTCTGTTGACATTACCACGAGTTCCAAGATCGAGTGATTATAATTATTGCCACCTCCTGTTGAAAATTTAATTAAAAACATACATAGAATAGAAATATTTAAGTCACCTGTAAAGTTTTCCGACCACTTCGGTGGTCTTGGGTTCTTATGTTATAATCTGGTCAAATTAAACCATTTTCATACATTTGTATTGTTGGGTCAAATTTAGTGGGTGGCATTCCTGAACTCCGAGTTTTAGGAATACAGAGACTTGCCAGTCCCAATTTTAGCACAGTACATTGAACAAGAATACAATGAAGCTGTACTTCCTGTGTTAGAAACTGATTAGTGGGCAGTAGTGGGACAGCATTTTGGTCTCCGGAATGCCTTTGCGTGGAGGTTTCCTGATCAACTGGGTGACATGGGCCTCTAGTTTGCTCTCCAAGCAATCTTCCCAATAATTGGGCAATTGAAGTTTGGTTGTTGCATCATTGTAGTAGTTGATTGTCTGAGGATTTGGGTTGATCTAGTAAGATGTCAGTTTCTTAAGGGAGTCTGGGCCTGTTTTTGCAGAAGGCTTTGTACCTTATGCCCTGGATTTTCAATTTTTGGTTCAATTTGTGATCTTTAGAGCGTGAGCAAATCGCTGTAAGGTTTGGAACAAACATTGATTTTGCTTCTTGAACTTAAAAGGAATGTACCAGGGTTTTAGGTCTTTCATGAGTTCTAGTAGGGTCGTCTCTCTTAAAAATTAAATTGGCATGGTGTTCCATAGAGATGCTGTGTACAAAGGAAAAACTCTGCTTTTTCACACCCACAGGAAGACAGGATTCGTGAAGAGAAAAAGAAAAGAACAAAGGGTCTTCATGAGAGGGTTGATAGCAACTGAACCTGTTTGCAAGTGATAAAGAAATGACCCTGCAGAACTTTATGAACCAAACATATGTTCCATTATGAGTAGCCAGTGCAGAGAGGTGAGTGATATAGTCGCTGCAGAAGAGATATAGAAGCGGCCTAGAAGCTTCATTTTGTACTGTTTGCAATCTTTGCCTGAAACGTGGTCGTGAAATCTACTGAGGACCATTGATGGAGCTTTAGTGCACGTTTAATATGATCCTTTTGTTTCAGGTTCTGGGATATATGGATTAGTGAGTACCTTTTCTTGTGTAGAGTTGTGACAAAATTAGTAGCTAAGATGTCATGTTTCTGTGTTTGGGTTGAGCAGGATCTCCGTGATGTTTGGGAGGGAGCAGTCCAGCCTTTGCTCAGCTGAGTGCCTTGATCTACATCGTGATGGAATTGAATCGAGGAGATCGAGTAGCTTTGTGGAATGCTGCATTGGGCTTTGTGTCCAGGTGAATCATTGCAGGAATAGTTGGATCCAATCTGGGGCCATTTTTGCAATGCCTAACCACCACTTTAGCATTTAGATCACAATTCTTTAGCGGTCTGGTGCATAAGCAGCTGAGCTGATGAGTAGGATCAGTCCAGCCTAATGAGGGTATTCTCCCTTACGGTAGTCAGTGCTGTTTCTGTCCTTGGCTGATGTCTGATCATCGTTAGTCTAGGTTATTGTGTCCCCTCATGCACTCGTTGAGCTTTTGAATCGCATCCTATATTAAATCGTGCTCCAGTGTGAGGCGTTTGAGATGTTTGAAGTTGACCAAAATCTTTTGGCCTGCATTCTTTTCTTGTTATTCTTTGGATGGGTGAGGACTGCTTTGTTAGTCGAAAACCCTGGTGATCGATGCATTCACAAAGCCTACTATGCCCCGAGTGGCTGTTAAGAGCTCCTTCATACCGTCTGCTACCTGTGGTTTGACTCTATAATCGTGTGCCCTGGTGTTAGGATCGTGGATTCTCCTAAAGAGTAAATATCTAGTAAAGGGGCCTTCAGTGAAGGGAAAAGAACAGTTCGGTTTCCCTAGTCCTGCATCACTTGCAATCATTAAATATTCCTTTGATGACATCTGCTGGGGTTTTGACACATTGTGAAATCGCTCACCAGATGGCCCTTTTAAAGATGACTGATGGGTGGATCAGATATAAGCTGTCTGAGACGGAAGGGGTATGGAGATATTTTGGAGATGGTCATGTTAGCTTCGTTGTTTTTTCTTGTTATAGAGCAATCGTTGAATACATTTATATTTCTGGAAATTATGGCATTCCTGTCAGTTACAGGAAGTAATTAACACTTTTGTTCCGTAGACGCGCAAGTTCTGGAAACATTACATTTTGCACTATCGAACATATGTAATTCATTGCCATGTATGCTTGAGTTCATAGGGAAGAAGATGTGTCATTACGGTTCTGCTGTTGTAATGAATTGCGGATTTTGAAAAAAATGGCAATTATGGAACAGTACAGTGACTTAGCTATTTATAATTAAGGTTTTGTTGCACTCTATACAAGATAATCAGTAGATGTGTTTTACCTCTACTTTTAACATTTAAGACCACCAAATATTGAAAACTTTTGTGTGAATTTACATGTGCCATTTGGTCAACAGAGATTGCAAAATACATTTCTTAAAACGTATTTTTTTTCCTCCAAATTCCTTAATAGTGAACACCCCACCCCACAAAATATAAGTAATATATGGTGACATTATTTTTTTTGTTTGTTTTTATTTATGTAACTTTCTTGGAAGCAAGGGTGGGGTGGCCTTAACTGAGCTGTTTCTAGTTGTCTAATACATAGCTTTTTATGGTCTGGTTTGACAGCGCAGCTGTCGCCAGACAATTGTGAGAATCACCGGGACAGGGGCGTTGGCTCCACCCACATGTTGGGAGCCAGGAGTGCATGTTTTGGTTGTTTAGCGTGTGTGTGCTTCCACGAAAGAGAGCTTGCCTTCCACTTAGCTGTGATCATTTTGTTTATTTACGCATCTGCCTGAGCTTGAATTTTCAGCGGCACGCACATGGCATTTTAATGCTAATAAAGGGTCTTGGATAAATCCACAATTTGTTGTTTTTTCTGTAGCATCGGGACAGATGGGAAGAGGGCAGTCATGAATCTACATGGATTTTTTAGGTCTTGCTTGACAGTGCAACGGTCACCTGACCTTTTAACCTACGCCAATAATACTCTAAAGTTCTTTGCTTCCGCCCAAATACATATTCATTCCCAACTTTTTTTCCTTTAATGCTTCAAATTACCTACATTGCTTGAAAGCCAGACCTATTGTCATTGCCATTGCTTGTAGAAAAAACATAAGTACCCCGAATGTCTAGGGATACAGATTGCCATTTGTAATTTATGATTGTATTGGGAAATGACTAAACCAGTTAAAGCCATTTATGATCAAATAAATGTTTCCTTAAGGTACGTCTCCAAAAATTTCAAAATGGATCCTCAACTCATTCTTATTAACGTATTCATCCTTTTGTGACGTCTCTCTCAAACGGGAGGAAATACGCTCAGATAAGGAGCTTTTTATAAAAATATATATCAGCACAAAACTCCTTGGATCATCCAGATTCTGTGTTGCGCTGTTAGGCCTGAGCTCATGTCGTGTTGTGATCATTCAGAGTTAGTAAACGATTTTGTGTATCTCCATTTATTATTTTTTCACAGAGCACCTTAATTGATGTTTTTCAATACATTGGTATTACGTTTTTTTCAACGATGTAATCCGTAGATGTGACTTTAACTGCCTCTGACTCCATTATACTTTTTTAGGTCTCGCCTGACCCAGCGCATGCGCTGGTCTGGCGAGACTTATTGAGAGGGCTCCAAAAAGTGCTACCAGGCCAGCCTAGAGCTACAGTGCATGTGCGCGGGCGCGCGCGCTGCGTTTTACCGCAATTACTTTCAGGCCGCTTTGATGTTGATCACGATCGCAATTGCGATCACTTTCACTTTCGCGGCCGCAAGGCCGCTTGGTATAGCCAATAGGTCTCGATTTTGGGACCTTATAAGTATTTAGTTACGCAACTGTTGCATGGCTAAACACTTATAAGGTCCCAAAGGCGAGACCTATTGGCTATGCCAATGCTTGTTTTTATTGAATTTCCTCATTTTATCTTTTTGAAATGAATGAAAATAAGGGTGTTGTCCAGTCACAGTATGTATAATGTTCACCTTTTTATTTAGTAGTGTGCTGTATAAAGTTGTATTTTCTGAAACCAATATAGTTTCTTTCAAAGGTGGTTAACCTTTTAAATGTGTGATTGGCTTCTGTGAATCTGATGTTGTTTGCATGCCCTTTTATACAATGAGACGACCGTATGGAATCTTCCCTTACCTAGTATTCCACCAATAGGTAAAAGCCATCACCACCCTTTTTTTTTATCTGACTGTAATTTGCACAAACGACACATACCATCCCACCAAGCGGTGTGGAAGCTGCAGATAATCTAGCTGCGAGACTCCTCCTTATGCTTAATATCAGGCCAGGCCTCGCATCGGAACTTCAATTCTCTATTCTGACTGTGTTCAAAAGATTGTGCATAGCTCATTGTGCCATTCAGGCTCAGCTCCGACTTTCTTCAGAAAGCATTCTCTACCTACCATCTAACTTGAGTTTAATACCTGAACCTAAATGGCTATGAATTGGAACTCCCTCCCCTCAACATTACGAGCATTTTGCATCCATTTTATATTTCAGAGAGTACCAAAAAAGGGTCTCTTTTATAGCTACATTATAATTGACCATAAAAAACGCTGGTTATCCATATGCTTTAACGCGTCTATTCTTGTACCACTCCTCAACACCTTATGCGCAATGATGCCATGTTTGGAATAAGTTATCAAACGTCATGCACTACAGTTAACACTTCACACGTTGGTCTATCGTCAATCGCTACCCAGCTTCATTATAACGATTACTTGAGGGACTCCCTGGACCCTGATGCAAATATGAGCACTTTGAGACCCCATTAGGGGTATGAAGTGCTATATAATTACTATAACACTGTAATGTACTTGTTTCTGCAAATATACATTTTTGCAAAAGTATATTTTCTAGTCTACCTGTGAACTTTCACTGAATAATGTACAATCGCTGGGACAAATGTGTTTGCTTGATTGTACATTTGCTTGAGTCAATTCTTACCCTCCTTTTACTTAAAATGTGTTATGTGCCCCCATGTCATCGTTTGGATTGTATACGAACATGCCTTCAGATTGGATCTATAAGTATTGCATGTTTTCCAGGTGATCAGAGTATATCCTTTTGTTCTTGGCACACGTGAAATCTAGGTAGAGCCACTGTAACTATGCGGCTGCAGTGCTTTCCGAGTATTTGTGGATTTGCTGCATTTTGCACACCATCCATCATCTGCTGTATAATTCCAGATGTTAAAAACATTTTTCAAGCCCAAATGGAGCAATTGTTACTAGAAACATGACTACACGTGATACTGTACAGTAGAAGGCCATACTCAAATGTTGGCTGGTCACCTTTCTGTTGCTTATTAACTGTTTTTGGGTGTCAAACTTGTACTAATAAGGTGAAATATTTGCACTGATAGTGTTAATCCTGTTTATCCTATCACAAAATGTGCCATGTTATGCTGCATTATTTGCCTTTTCTTGCCACATAATTAGGTCCTCCCGTGCAGTAGAATTCCAGTCGCCCTGAGTATAGGTGATCACAGACCTTTTTTTTTTTTTTAAAGCAGTATAATAATTCTAAATGATTGGATTCCTTTACTCCATTGTCAAGTGTGCAAGGGTCTACTGGTTTCTAGATGCAAATCACAATTTAATTAAATTTGATCCAAACAGTTTTGATCCATTTTAGTTTTTATTGTGTTTTATGCAACATTCCATGTGGGGAAAAAAAATCAAAACAGACATAAAACATTAGTTTTTTGAACAACGAAACCCTTGATTAATATTCACCAAACATCACATGTAAAAGTGCATGATTTCCAAAAGCGTAGTTGAATTTGGTGAATTTAGATCCAGAAATCTCAAATTTTGATAAACATTATTCAGTTCTCCATACAAAGTGCAAAATCAATTTTACTATAGTGGTGATATAGCAGTGGTATAACTAATATTTTGTTTCCCTGAAAAAACTGAAGGTTCAGAGGAATTGTCGTTGATGGTGATGACAGTATTGATTACATTACAAAATCTAAAAAGACATGCACTTGACAAGTTATATTACTGTCTCAGCTTCACCTACCACCTGCACTGTATATTCTAAATCTTCTCTTCCGCCATATTTTGTGTAAGGCAGAATTGAAGTATGAATGAAAGACAGATTCAATATTTTGATGACTGTTTTAGAGCGTGTATGATTGCTTGAATAAGGAGTGGAGTGACAGTGAGTTGAAATGGTGGTTGTGTGATACTTTCTTTGTGTTATTTGGTGGGGTGTTTAACAATGAGGACAACATTTGTTGGTTTGTTCTGATCCTAAAGAGCTATTCTATGTTCTAACATTCTCCTTATGTGTCCCTGTCTGACCCTGCTTTGAATAATGTATTGCCTTAGCCATACTTTTCTCAGAAATATAGATTCCTCCTACCTCTGGCCACTGTAGATGTGATTGCTAATATTGTATGCTTTTTGGTATTGTATGTGTAAAACATGCTTGACATTGAAATAGTGTATAGCGGGCAAGAGTTAAGGCTCAGTCAGTATGGCTTCCCAGGAAAATCATGCTGAAGTAGTACCCTAACTTGTGAATTTGATGTGTTTTTAGGTTTTGAGCTGTAGTAACTAGATACCGCCATCCTCTTCAACTCCCTTTTAACTTTAGTTTTGTCAATGAATATTATGTCATTTTCTTATATATATATCAATAGATTTATGGTTCTTGCATTGGGTGAGGCAAGCATCATTTTGAAATATTCTTTGCTGATATAGATGTAAATATTATATATATTTTACACATGCTGTGCTGGTGACTTCATATGGGGTGTATACCTTTTAAGTAGCCAACACACTACTGTGATGTACGTTAATCAAATCCCTGATAAACATTAGATTTGTTGCTGTTTGTGTAAAGTGGACTAAATCGTAGTTTTTGAACCCATCATATCCTGTCGGTTTTATGTGCCTCTGGAAAGTGTTAGATTGGACCCACCAGGGCATTGAGTTCACCTATGCTGAGTCTGCTGCTGTGTTCAGTTCAGCTTTTATAAACATTGCTCAAAAATCATAGGTGTTCCAAACGTAAGTTGTGTCCTGCATGTGCATGAGGCAAGTGTGACCGTTGGGCCTGCGTCAGTGATGTGTTGCCCTTGCTGGTCACGAGCATTGGAGAGTATGATTTTTTAGGACCTGATAAGACTTTGACATGTATGACATAGCGTAAATGTTTGTAATGTTACATGCAACAAAACCCTCACTACATTTTAACATGGCTATTATTTGTGATTAAAATTCAAAAGTGTATTGCAGTAGTGTAAAAGTTTATGTGCATTTGTAAATTTGCGGCTTATTAAGAACGTGCAGAATATGGATTTAGTCTCAAATGTGCATTCACACACTGACATGGTGTAATTGAATTTGAAACTAATTTGCTATCTTGTATTAACCTCTTCTGTGCCCATGACGAGATAGTCTCGTCATGGAGCACGGTTGCGCTGTGCCCATGACGAGACTATCTCGTCATGAACCCCACCCACTAATGCAACGCCTGGCACAGGAGGGGGAAAGGGCGTGGCACAGAAGGGGTTAAAGTGCCTTTTCCTGGATGATGCTAACTTGGTCTCCTCCTGCGTATTAACTGTTAATTATTTCTGCCGCATATAGTCAAGTGAAGTCCTGTTTCTTTATTTCTGTTGACATTGTTCTCGCTGTTCTCTTGGGAAACTTTCCTACATGGACAGAGTAATGTTGGAACGTTCCTATGCTGCCCAATGTCTTATTGATTTTGATGCTCAATTTGGACTTGAACTTTTTAGGTCGAGCCTGGGCAGCGCATGTGCTGCTCTGCAAGGAATGCTGTATTCAGGTAGGGACTTGAAGCTCCGCCTACTCTCCGCCCATATTTTTCATTGGCTTTTGTCAGTCTACTGTAAACTGTGCTGTTCATTGGTCAATAGGCTTAGAAGTCCCTCCTAAGAATCACCTTGTCTCATTTTGTAACCTCCCATGGTGACCCCCCCCGTTACTTGTGTTGTTACTCAGTAGGTCTTAATTACAGCCTCCAAGCACTATTTTCTCAAATAGCTTTGTCCTGCCTGCTAGAACATGTTCTCTTCTAATGTTTTTTTTTTTTTTTAAATGATAGCATGGGCGCTCGACGCATTTGTAATGCAATAGGTCTCACATTTGCTAGAGTTTAAGCTTATGGCATTGTAAAAGACAATGCCTTTTATTTATCTGTTTTAAAAACATCTCATAAATAAGGCATTGTTATTTACAAAGCCAATAGCTCAAACTCTCGTAAATGCGAGACCTATTGCTGTGCAAACCTTATTCTATATTGCTTTATTTGCTGAGAGCATTTATGACAATTGCTTCATGGATTTACAGTTGCAATTTCTGTTCCAAATCTTTTGAAGGTGTGAAAGAAAAAAAAGTAAATGGTTTTTACTTTTCGGTTCCATAGAACTCCATTATTACGTCCTTCCTTACTTACATTATTTTATTTTTGATATGTTGTTTGGTGCCTTCTTTCGGGGACACATTGTCTTATGAAATTGAGGTCTAACACGGTCTCCGATTCATCCACCCGTGGATGTGCTGTTGAGGTAACATTTTAAGGTGTACAAATTTAGGGGTTCCCTGCGCCCCTATTAGGTTATGCCCCATAAGACCGGCTTGTTCAACACTGACATTGGCATTTCAGTTTTTAAATTGTGTGTACTCCGAGGTCGCATATTCTGTTACGCACATAGTAAGCAATCTTCCACTCTCTGCCACAGTTTGCTATCATGTCAACTGTGGGTCTGCTCGATTTATAAATGGCCTTGCACGGTTCCATATCGGTGACACTAAAAAGATACAAGCGCGCAGTATTCTGAATGCTTCATGAAATCTGAACAAAAGCCTTGTTTTCTGCCTGTGTAACAAATGCATGAGCTGAACATGTGCAGAACCCTCCTTGTCCCATACACTTACATGCATATTACATTTGTGTATTTGTAAAGCATGTTATCACCCGCTAGGGTATCCTGCGCTGAGCAGGTGAGTGCGCCTAGCCCTGCCTATCGTGGGTTGTTTCATTGAAATGCCAGGTCTTCAGCTCCTTGACGAATCTAGAAGAGGAGGCTCCGATGTGGAGTGGGAAGTTGCGTCACGATAGGAGCGATGTAAGGGAACATCTGTCCTCCTGATCTGGTTCCGTGTATGAAAAAGGTATAAAATATACCTACTATATGGGTTGAGGTAAAGCAGATGCACCCCTTGCTAGAGGGATGCAGAGAGACAAATTGCTAACTTCGGGCCTGTTGGCATCTAGGGATACAGGACCATACATGACTCACCATAGCTATTATTTAAAGGAAATATGCTGTAAATCAGCTACTTGTAATACAGGCAGAGACTAATAGGCTAGTGATGTTTGTAGGACGAAACCACACAATAAATATGTGTTTTAAATTACCACTAAAATACCAATACTTGTGTGTACTGATTTTGTGGCAGGGCACCACATTTTCACCTGCAGATGAGATTTGCTGACAAGCTTGTTTGGCTCCCAACACCCTTCGTCGCGCGAGCACAAATCCGTGTGAAGAGAGACCGCTCCCAGTTTCCTCTGAAAGGGTCACAGTTTCCATTTGGTTCTTGAGTCATCTACGGAGTGTGGCCCCAGTCATTTCGGGAAGCGCAACAGTTGTGTGTGTGTGTGTGTGTGTGTCAGTAATCGGTGACAGGCTTTGCCCACACCAGATTCTGGAATGTTTTTGATGACAATGTTCGCAGCTACAAATGTTTCCAAAAACATTGACATTGTGTTTAAACTTGGATGCGCTGAACTGGATGTGCATCTGTTCTTGTGCAAGGTCATGAATATATGCTCTTTGGGATGAATAATCCATGGTTTGCTATCCTTTACGGAGATATCTAGCACCCTACTGCTAGATATTTAAACTGTGACTGTTATGTCTTTTAGCTGTACAGCAGTGGTGCATAGACACAGTGCATTCATGTACATTGCGTAGAACTCCAAAATAGATAGGTAGGCATTCCCCAAACCACGGAAAAGCACCGAATAACACAAAGTCTGCCATGTCTACCAAATTTGCTGGACAAGTACTAAGGGGAAAGTTACTAAGGGTGCTATAGTTTGAGTTTTTACGAGAGAGAGACAGAGAGAGAGAGAGACCGACCCCTGGACTACAGAAGCGGGGAAGAGAGAGAGACCTGGACTACAGAAGAGGGGGAGAGACCTGGACTACAGAAGAGGGGGGAGAGACCGAGACCTGAACTACAGAAGAGGGGAGAGAGAGAGAGACCTGGACTACAGAAGAGGGGAGAGAGAGAGAGAGAGAGAACACACACATACACTCACCCAAACAACCCGGTCAGCATAAAAAGGAGAGCACTCGCAGGATCTTGTTCAAGGTGTAATTTATATTGTGCTGGGGCCCCCCCTCCACCGCACTGACAGACGTGTTTCGGCACTCTGCCTTTCTCGATGTCAGATATATATATATATATATATATATATATATCTATATCGTGTGTGTAATATATGTAAATGTGTATTTTTAAAGACATCTTGCTCTATCTCCACTCCCCCGAGACCTCTAAAGAACCTGAAGTCTCTGCCTTGAGAAAGCCTCTACATGTAGAAAAACTGTGTGTCCCTGCCAGACGCCACCCCTCTTTTTGCTGCACTTTCAAGTCCTCCCATCAGGACTGCCCCTCTTACATGTGTTCTTACTATTCAGGTTGAAGAGAACACTTTTTTATTTTTTTATTTTTAGTTGGCCTACCTCTTTGCTCGTTAACTGTTGTATTTACTTGTGCAATTAAACTACTGTTGCATTATTTTCTTACCATCACTTTATCTCCCGCGCCTCCCCCTCACTCCTCCCACAACACTGCTTCAGTTGCTTCATATCCCTTAATCTCCCCGTGCCTCTCCATCACCCCCTCCACCCTCCCTCCGAGGCTACTGTTGTTTTGCTTGATTCTTTTGTTTGTTGTTGTTGTTAATTTACAAACATTTTTATTTATATAGCGCGCCTGGCAATGGGCTCTGGGAAATATAACAATCAGCCTGTTATCATAGGATGTTGAGCCTGACTGCAGACTTGAACCAGGATCCCCAGCTCGCCAGTTGGCGGCTTTCACCCCTGTGCCATATCTTTTGCCTAGTCATTTTGCAGGGCGCAATACCATATGTGGCTAAAAGAGGTCCTAAGGGACACCTAGTGACAGCCTGTGGTACTGTACCCTCACCACTGCTTGTTTTAACATGGAGTAGTAGGGCCTGCCATTGTCACTCCCAGCGCTACAGCACCATTGCAGGTCTACTACGAAAAAAACCATAATGGAGTTCTTTATTTTATTAAGGTGTGGAGGGCATATCTATTGCATAGGTAAAAAAAACATTGGCATTTATAATGGCAATAGCTCCAACAAATGCGAGACCTATTGCATTTCCGATGGTTGTTTCAGTATTAGCTCTTGAGAGCGGGTCTGCAGATTATTTTGAGTGCGTGTTACAAGCATTGTAGAAATGCATTATTCATTATACTCGCGGTTCATTTAGAACACATTTGCTGTCCTCTTGATTCCTAAAAGTCTCTCTTATTATTTTCAAGGCTCCTTCCTGATGTTTTTCAAGGCACCATTGCACTGTCTCCCCGAAGCAGGTAATCCCTGAAGTCTGTGGAGTCTGGCACTAGCCCCTTCTTGGACTAAATAACTGTGAAGTCTTATCGTTAGGAGTCGTTCTCCTTCTCTTGCTCCTCTAACACCTATAATATTTGTTTTTTTGGCACTTCTTGGTTGGACTCCTGTTGCCTACTCTGAAACTGGTAATGGGACCCTGGACGAGCACTGTGGAGTTAGTGGTTTCACTCTTCATGTATTGAGAAGTAGATTGGCCTCCTCGCTTATTGAGATCTCAGTAGTGGAAATGTTTGCTTGTTGAGGACCAGTACTGGCAGTAGTGGGAGTCTTTCACTGTCAGTTCATATTCTTCTCTTAATGAGAAATCAGTGGTTGGACTCCTCTCCTTCTGCCCAGAAATAAGTGATGGGCCGTGTTTGCTGCTTAAAGGTCAATGGTTGGACTCTTCTCTGGGTCCGAAGTTGACTGTTGGACTGATTTCTCTTACTGGGAAGTCAGTGGTTGGATTATGTGTCTTACTGAGATTCAGTGTAGACTCTTCTCCTGCTCAGAAGTTGATGATTGGACTCTTCTTGTGTAAGTCTACATATATGTAACATGCTACCCTCTTGACTTTCGCCACCTCCCACTGCAGCACTGTTTAATTTGGTGCTGCAGTGCAGGTGGCAAAATGTCTGTCTGCAATAATAAGTCTGTGCATAGTTTGCATACCTCCAGACTTCCATCATGCACTGGGTTCCAAATAGTATCTCAAATGTACCTTTGCATTGGCTCACATTATGCACTTGAATCCCAGGACTGATACATTCACAAAGAGCTCACAGAGCACCTCTCCCTGATATGAAGTCCACTCTGATAACACAATTCTGAGATCGCCGCAAGGCTCATAATGTCAGACTGAGCTGACCTGAATTCCTGATCAAATGGGAATGATTAACTGTTCAGCACTTCTCTGCATCCATATCCATACATACTCAATAGGAATATGTTGGTTAACAGTAGACAGGGGAATGGGATAAGAGAGGAAACCGGTAACCTGGATATCATAACCACACTGTCTTCTCACTCCACTGGGCGCTGATGTGTACTAGGTCATAGTGGATATCTAAAAAGTAGCCTGATATGTCTAATTCCTGATCTCTGTATAGAATCGTCCAGCACTTCTGTATGCCTCAGGCTCTCTGGGATATTGGTGGAACTTTGACATAACTGGAGCATTAATACTATTTCTGTAATTGATAGTACTTGTTTTTCGGCACAGCCGCACTCCCTTCTTCGACGAGGCAACTCCGCTGTTTTCATTGGTACACGCTGTCTGGTTCTGATATGTACTTCAGGTTGTTTTTTAAACTGTAGCGTATTCATCCAGATTGTATAGGTCATGCGATTACTAATAGATCACTTCCCAAAGCATATACCACTACCTTAAATACAATATGTACATGAAAATATCAACAGTCTTTAATGGTGATGAGGATCCTTTCCATCCCTCATGAAGCTTAGTATCAAAAATGTGCAACAAAAAATATACGTTTATATTCCTAAAGTTGCTCTGTATTTAGTTTCACTTCAAACAAGCTTCCAAAAAGTAAACAATCGCTCTCCAAGGTTTTCACAGGGTTTGGTAACAAGGTCGGGCTGCAGCACAAAACGTATTTTGATTGCCTAGCCAGAACCCTGAGGGCCACGTTGATATCCATACAAGATGTCCTAAAAATGGCCGCCGACATTGCCAAAGATTGTGGAAATTCATTGGCTTCATGGGAAATAGTTTATGATTTTGTGTTCAGCGCCATATGTGTAATGCTTACTGCTGAGACGTCACGTGGTGGCAAAGTTCTGGGTGCACTGCCAGCCTTTGCCTCCCTGGAATGAGCATGGCACTGGTGAGTTCAGAGTATTAAGCGCGGCAGATGCAGGAGCGTGGAAATATAAGTCAGGCCACAAGTCATGGCACTCAAAATGTAGTTGTCGTGTTGCATCATAGGCTGATATATCAGTAGTTGGGCACCACAGGAGCTACACAACGGCACTAGTTTGTTTTGCACCATCCACTAATAAACAGGTATTGAGACTTTGATAGACCTTTCATTTTTACAATTTTTGTGACCTACAACAGGTACAAATGTCCCTTTACTGAAACATTCCCAGAGTTTAGATTGCACTCCTTTCCCATTATTGACCAAAGCACAGCACTCTCAAAGAACACTACAGCTCTCGCTTGCAGTGTTTGCTGGGTTCTTAGTGCTGAGAAAATTAGAGATCTCGGGGATAATTATCTAATTTGACTCCTCACATTTCAGTCGGGGTTTAGCAGGACTACTTTACACATCTATTCAAACGACAGGTTCACAGTTAAAATCCTAGAGTAGCCAGCTCGGCTGTTTTTAGAACCACAGAAGGATGAACACCTGTCATTAAGAGCCTCAAAATGACTCACTTTAAATGTACAATGCGAATGCGGTCTGCTTTATCAACATATCCCAAATGCTTAAGCGCTTGAGATCAGCAGTGGTAGATCGGGGAGATGAGTGCTTGCCACAGAAGCACGGTAACCTGTAGGTCGCAGGTTCCAAACCCTGTAGCTCTGGAGGCAGCAGTAATGTGCCTGTTGTGACTTGCATGGCTCGGGTTCTGATGCCTGTAAGCTTGCAGCCCATGCTGCTGCTAAGGTAGCATGTTTGATAAAAGACCCCCTGCAAATCTGAAGTTCGTACTGTGCTGTGGCATTGGGATCGCTGTGAAGATGTATGTCCCCGTTGCAGCAATCCCAGTAAAATAACTTGCGGTCATTTGCCCTCTCCAGTTTTGTGCTTTTTGGGATTTGGTTCAAATCCGTTCAGCTGTATTAAAAAAATTCTGTTTTAAAGAGGTGCTTGTGATTGGCATGAAGGAGTTAAAAAGTTAATTATATCGAAATGGGTGGTTCAGCGGGGGTTCCGCAGTACTGAAAATAGACAATCTGGCTGAGGGATCTTTTCCTCCAGTCAACCATTTCAGGTGTGCGGGACCAGGGTTGAGCAATCTGATCGCAACACTGAAGAAAATGCTATGGCTGCCACTACCGCACTCTGGGACTCAGTCGCTGTGCACTAGAAAAGTATTAAAAAAAATACGGTATAAGGAGGTAGGGTGAGGGCACCCTTAATCCCTAGCACTGGTGGGAACTCCATCTTTCACCAGAAGCTAAATAATTTTTTTTTTTAATGTAAGTTAGCCACGGACTGTGAGGTACCGTGGTACTCCTGCAGGAATCACCACTCTAGCTTCGCTCCTATTGTACTGTGGAAACATTTAAAAAAAAAAAGAAAATGGGGTTTGAATGCACATGGAGGTTTTTGCACCTGCGGGGTACTGAGCGTAGGCCTGACTAAATGCCAGGGCCCACAGCCAAGCAAAGGCAGTGCGCAGCAGGGGAGTTGGCTAAAAATTATTTTAAAAAACAGAAATTTACTGGAAAAAACAAACATTAAAGTATAATTGTTAGATATGTTAATAAGTTCTTAGCTTATATTAAAAACAATCCTAGAAATGCACTGCAGAAAACTTAAGGTTAAAGTGACATTTATAATTAGGCGTTGAAATAAGATAAAACTAATGTTTAAAGACCAAAAGAACTACTGAAATTCACCAGTTATAGTTTACTGAGCAAACTATACATTGAACCCCGCCAGGCAGTACTTATGGCCTTATATATTATATCACTCATGACATGTTGAATGACATTGTTCATGACCTCAGTGATGACATCACCCAGTCATTGTGAGAGTTCCTATTGGGTTTGTAGACTTGCAGTAATTCAGCACTCTACATCGTGGTCAATCTTCTCTCCTTAATTTGGTTTCCCTCTTAAAGTGTTCATACGACCTCATTTTTAGGTTTCGCAGAGTCAGCGCGCATGTGCTGCTCGGAGAGACTTTAGTAAGTGAGGGCTTCAAAAAATGCTACCGCCGGCTACAGCTTGCAGTGCATGTGCACGGGCGTGCGCAAGCTGTGGCCGGTGGTAGCATTTTTGCCCCCAGCTTCTTAGCCAGCTTGCTAGAACGCGCAACATCCCTTGCGTGTTTTAGCGCGTCATCGCAATCACTTTCGATTTCACAGCGATCGTGATCGCGATGACTTTCGTGGCCAATGCTTGTTGCTGTCTGTTGTCGAAGGCCTATTGTGGAGAAGACGAGTATACTCATGAGGGGGCGTTGGGTCATCCCATTGCCTGTCACTGCTTCTATTTCTTGTTAATCCCATTTACTTGCTTCGTATTCATGGCTTTCCTTTCTCCTTTCGTGTGTCCCTCCCATGGAGCATCGCTTCTTTACCATCGTTTTACTAGATGACTTGCATTCTTCCACTGCTTATCATGGAACTACATTTTTATCAGCTCTCCATGCAAGTGCATACATTTTCTCGCTCCCTCTCTCATGTGCTACTGTCCTGCTGAAATCTCCATCTCCGCGCTCTCCATGTTGCTCCCCTCAACTCGCATGTAATTCAGAAAGAAACAGAAAAGATTGTTACTTTTACCTCCCCTCTCCGTGCTGCTTAGGTTTCTTAATTGTTTTTTTGTCATTTTTACCCCTACCCTTCTCCACAGCTACTCTGCCCCTCCATCTTGCATTTTACTTTTAAAACTACCCCTCACCGTCCTATCCATCCCTCATGTCTCATTTTTGTTTTGTTATTTCCACTTTGACCTACTAAATATGTTTTTGAAAATTATTTTACTGTTCCAAGGTGAGTGTCTGCCATCATGGAAGAGTAAATATAAGCATGGTGTGTACACACACATTATAACTCTAGGGCTGCTGTTGCATCATGGCGCATACATGCAAAGAGTGATGACATATTCACGCACATGTATCATCAAGCTTTCAGGGGATTTTTTTTGCCTTTATTTTTTTTACCAATGCTAAAACACACTGGCAAAAAAAGCATTGGCAAAGCAAATAGGTTTGCATTGGCAAGGCCAAAAGGTGGGAGCCATTGGGTTGCAAATGCCTGTTTTGTGTTCAGTATTCTTCATCCCTCTACTATTTCTAGACACTTTATTTGTTCATTCCTTTACTACTTAGATGCCCTTTTTTTTTTTTTTTTTTTACATTTTTAGGACCTAATGGTGTCTCTGGCAATATTGTCTGCTGCTTGAATTGGCTATATCTCAAAACAAGCATTGGCATAGCCAATAGCTCTCTCCTTTGGGACCCTATAAGTGTTTAGCCATGCAACAGTTGATGTTGCACCAAGGATATTGTGCGGGATAACTAAACACTTATAAGGTCCCAAAGGCGAGACCTATTGGCTATGCCAATGCTCGTTAAGTCAAGAGGTTGACAGGTATGCATTTGCCCTGAAAAGCCACCTTCTGCCAGGATCTATGGACCACCCTCCGTAGTTTGATAAAATACAGTACACACATTCATGAGATGAATGCAACGGCATACGACCTTAGAGCCATGCTTACAACGCCAATGTGAGATAAATCACCAGTCAGTTGGACACCCTACGTTCTACATTATAAAAACATTTAGTATGGGCCTATGCCCAGAGATCCACTAGTGTATAATCTTTTGTCAACAGAAGCTTTGTCCTTTCTCAGAAAGTTTTGAAATAGGTGTTGTCTTTAAGCCACATCCTACTTATGAACATACCCTTTCAAGCCACATCCGGTGTGCTCAGCCTTTATCTATTTTTGACATTGAGCAATAATTGCACCCGAAAACTTTACTGATTTGTAAAAACAACTTTTAACATGCACGATCACACTTTCCTCCAGGGCTTCGCCATTTCCGTGCTATGAACCCACACCTGTACACTCAGTAACTGTGCTGTATATGACTATGGCTTTATCATACTTATTCTAACCTACGTGTTAGGTGTCTGCTCCACATCTTTTTAGGATGGTGGATACAATCGGTGCGAGAAGCCCTATTCTCCAATTAATTCACTATTTTCCACAGTTGCAGGTTAAAGGATCCACAATCTAGGCTGACTTTGTGACCATCATCATTTATTATTTCTTCCTCTGTTCAGCTACAGGGTGCATAATGTGTTTCGGCCACAAGCCCTTGATCACATGAAACCCTTATATTTCTTTGAAGTTTAAAATGATAATTTTCAGGCATATAAAGCAGCTTATGTGTAGACACAAAAATAAATTATGCAAACAAGGGGGTATATGCGTCCTAAAGACAGTTTTCAAAACCTAGTTCATTCACAAATTCCATCCTTTTTCACAGTCCTTCTGAGCATCCAGCCCAAGTGGGCAGATAGGCATTGCAGTAAAAAGCTGTATTAACCAAGTAGTGCTATTCCTAGAACTCACAATTGTCTATTATCAATATAAACTTGGGCAAAAATTCAAAAACATTCAGCATCCCTATCCCAAAAAAAGATGTTGATATGCGTTTGGAATACATGTCCGTCATGTGACAAGGCCATTGACTTCTCCCAATCCTACATTGGATGTGATTGGTCTGTTTAAGTCATCGTGTCCTCAAAATCTGTATTATAAATTTGCTGATCAAGGAATTCATCCTATTAACTATAATTGTTTTATCTTGTTACATCATGCCCAAGTGGATACCTGTTAGTCAAAACCATGAAGTCTTTCCCCTCTGTGCTTCTTTAAAACTCATTTGAAGCGCTTCTATAATATGAAGCGTTAATGTTAAAGTCCTCTTCACTTCCAGGTACTCCTATTTCACTCATACCACCAAGACTTGTTCAAATGCATACTAGTGCTTATAAATAATACTTAACAAAATTACTCATATACCATAAAACATACTTCATAGAGCATATTTTTTTTTAAAGAAAAGGCAGCAAGACTAAATCAGCCTAATTGCACTTTCATCTCTTTTTTCCACATTCATACCTACTGGGGTTTTTCTCTCAAGTACATTTTGCACAATTCCAATCTTCTAAGAAGAATGTCATGTCACCTCAACAATTTCCTCTAGCCACATAATCAGTCCCAAAGTTTTTAAGTAGTTTTTTTTTCTCTCCATGTTTTTCTTGAAAATGTCATGTGATTGAATGGTGTTTATCATGTTTGATGGCTCTCATGTCTATGAGGATATGTTTCCTGAGGGTGAATTGTGGGTCCCACATATATTGTTAACCACAAGGACATACCAGTACATTTTAGTACTACTCCACGTGATAAATGTCTTGGTCTTTCTTTTCTTCATTAGCATGAGACATCCTATAAATTGCTAATTTGCGTCTGTATGTGCATGTTTTGCAGTCATTACATTTAAAGAAACTCATAAGATCAATAGCCTCCTTCATATTGTTCATAGTAAAAATACTCTTAACCAAAATATGTTATCGATTTACTTCTGTTGTAGGAGATCTTACTGGTGTTTTTCTATAATGCAGTCCGACTTGAGTATATCCCAATTTTTGCAAATACGTTTGTTGATATCCTTTGACTGGTTATAGAAAGAATTGAAAAATCTCACTTGTTTTTCTGATGCCTGTTTTGTCTTACATTCGCTAGTGTACAGCAACTCATCTCTTGTCTTAATTTTAATTCTCTCTTTGGTCCTGTTTTATACTCACTTGGGGTACCCTCCCTCTCTGAATGTTGTCAGTGTTCTGTCACAAAGTGCTGTCTTCAACTACAGTTGTATTTAGCCCTCAGAGCTTCTCTATATGCAAACCTCCATTTGAGTTTATTTGAATGACTACTCATGCTGTGAAGGAGGCCTTTTCCAGTAGTGGGTAAAGAAATGTAGATCGTGTGTGATCATTGACCGGCGTGAATTTAATATCTACGAACTCCACTGCAGTGCCACTTGTGGTGCTAGTAAATTGAAAATGCACATCATTATCATTCAGACTTTCAACAAAAGCATTACGAATGATTAGTTCCCTTGCAATTGACAAATACATGATCAATGAAGTACATCCATACAACATTGTGCTCCACATAATTATCATACATGCTTCTCCCAGTATCCCATTATCTAGTTAGCATAGCCTTGGGTGGAGCAGATGGCCATTCCTCATGTTTGCTTAGATACCCCGTCATTAAAAGTGAGGATATTATTTCTCAAGCAAAATTTTGTCAGGCCAACAGCATCTCGATGCATGTTGTATCGTATTGGTCCTAAAAAATATCTACAGGCTGTCGAACCATTCTTCAGTGCAATACTAGTGTAAATGGCGAGACTAATCTAATGTCCTGAGGAAAAAGTCATCTTCCCCTCTATTTCCTCCATGGTAGAAAAGAAATCACCGTTGTCTATAACATGGAATGAAAAGGGCCAATACAAAAAGATGCAGGGAGTGGTCCACGTAGCTAAAGGTATTCTCAAGGAAGCTGTTAGAGTATTCTGTTGGTCTCTGGGGTGGAATGGCGATGTTCATGTGGATCTTGGGCAGCAGATATAGTACTTAAAGTATATAATATCTCCTATAAGGAACTAGTAATCTTTTTCAGTAAGCCCTTGGTATTTCCCATCAGTTAGCATATACCAGTATTTCTCAATTGCCTTGTGGTAATTCTGCATAGTGATTTCTCAATAGCAACCTGTGTTAGATAATTCTGTGCTTACCTCACATTTCATTTCCTTGGGTAGAATTACTATATTGCCACCCTTATCAGTAGGGTATACTACTAACGTATCCTGTTCAGGCGACCTCACTGACCTCCTTAGAGTGCATTGCTCACTCATCGTGCTGCTCTACCTGGTAGCTGTTGCCCCTCTGGGCTCCAGGTCTTGTGTTAGAGATCCTCCTCCACCCGCAGGCTCCCACCTACGCCCTATCACTGGTGGCCCAGTGGTGAGTCTATCTCTGCTTTCCTGTTTCCTCCTTTCTCTTGTTCTATTATTTCTAGCCTTTTTGCCTTTTTCTATTTTCTTCTTTATTTTGCTTTTTCCCCTTTATTCTTTGCCTTATGGGCCTCTTCTTTCTTACCTTGCTGCTGCTCGTTCCCTGCCCCCTTCCAGCGCCGCTTCCTGCCTCCCACCTGACCAACCCTCCTTCCTTCCCAACACTACGTGATGGAGGCAGCGGGCATGCCACTGTCACCCCAAAGGCAAGCCTGTCTGTGACTGCCAAGCCTGGACCGCCTTCTGGCACCAGTGACCCTGGTCCCCGCGGCCTTCACCGCTACGATGCCAGCATCCTCCACCCCCTCAACACTGGACGTTCCACTGCCTGTCAACTCGCATCACCGAAGGACACCCAAGGCGCATTCACCTGCCACAACTGCACCTTCTCCTGCTTCCGCACACCAGACCCACCAACCGAATGGCCCTCAAGAACCAGACCCAACAACCTCCGCTGCATCTTACTCAACACATGCTCCCTCAACAAACACAGAGGAGATCTGGGACCTGCTCGACTTAGTATCCCATGACGTTGCCTCTTCATGAAAACCTGGATGAACCCCACCTCTGCCCCTTACATCTCAACCTCCATCCCTGACTGCTATAAAATCATCCACAAGTCCAGCACCAACCGGCCGGGAGGAGGCATCGCCATTATACACAAAAACACCCTCTGCCTCACAACTAGCTCGGACGACCACTCACCCGACATGGAACACCTTCACATCCTGACAAACCCAAAGGCCGCCCTCCTTACTGCCCTTGTCTACAGACCTCGTCCCCCCTTCAGCGAATCCATAGCCAATGTCATTGCACACCACGCTCTAACCTCCATGGACTACATTCAACTCTGTGAACTCAATTTCCACCTGGACAACCTCTACGACCACAACACCTCATCCTTACTGGAGAACCTCGCCTCCTTCAGACGATGCTCTCCTCACCAACTCTATCCCCAAATGGTCTCCTCCCCAACCCAATCATCAGGACTCGCACTCAACGTCCTCTCCGTCTGCAAGCAACAACATCTCCATCAGCCACACCTCCAAACTTCATTGGACAGACCACCACTGCGTCTACTTCTCCTTCACCAAACCCACCAAACACCACTGCGTCCACCTCAACCCACGCAGAAGATGGAACAAGGTTTCTGAAGACCAACCCGCAAGCTCCCTTCGCAAAACACCACCTCCAACCTCCACGAATGCCAATGCCTCAGCACACAATCTCCACCGATTGATCCCCCGACTGCGCCAACACACTGACTCTCCTCAGGAAACCATCCGGCATTCAGTCCTTTGGGAAAGCCAGCTGGTTCTCCGCTGCCCTGCAAGAGTCCAGGCGTACCTGCAGACAGCTTGAAAGAAGATGGAGGTGCAGCAAGACTTTGGCAGACCAAGCAGCCTTAAGAATCGCTCTCACCACACTCCACCACCTTATCAGAATCACCAAGAAAACTGCCATACAGGAACGTATCAATGCCAATGCGCAAAGCAGCAAAAAACAGTAGTCTTCATTACCATTATTCCATTCAGTGCTTTAAAAGGGCCGGTACTCACCAGTACAGAGGACCAGCACTTTTCAATGTTTTTCTCCTGGAGTACTTGAGCTTCTCCCTAGACAGAGATAGTACCGTTACTCGCATGGCTCCAGCGGCAGTGCAGGTGTCTGCTCCTCCTGGGCTTTGATTTAAATAGTAGGTCCCCTGATTGGCACTGCTGCGCCATCACACGCTGCAGCAAGCCAGTTTGTTAATTTACTGTGTGCAGCCAGCGAGTTCACTGTTCAATTGCAAACCAGATTAGGAAATGTATCACTGACATCCCGCACAAAAGAGGGAGAGACGACGTTGCAAAAGCATTGAAAATGGAACAGAAATATGATTTTGTTCATTGTATTCATGAAAAAGCAGAAACGAATAGCTTCGGAATTCCGAGCCGGTAATCTTGCATGGGAAAGAGAGGGAGAGAGAGAGAGAGTGATGCAGAAACAGGAGGTAATGAGAGGTAAGAATGGGGACAAGAGATTAAAGAACTTCTAGAAAGACAAGAGGAAGAGATTTAAGAAAAGCAACTGAGTGAATGTTTTGAGAAACATAGGAGAGGAAGGGACAGGGGAGAGAGAGTAAGGCAGACAATCAAAAGAAAGAAAAGGGAGACAAATATATGGAGGGAGAAAAATAGGTGTAAGATGTGAGGGACAGAAAGGATGAGTTGACATGGGAGAGGACATGTGAGATGGATAAAAGGCAAGGAGTGAGATTACATGGCCACAGAAAATGTGTTTGATGGGTAGAAGAAGGGAAGACCGCAGGAGTGGTCAGAGGACAGGGTGAAAGCAAAGGAAAATGTGTGTGGAAACCATGTTGCAACTCATCACAAAAGAAGTCTCTAGGAAAGGATTTTTTTTGGCTTAATCCTCTTGCTACTATAACCTAACATTTAAGTGGGTCGGTGTTTGACTAGAAGTCCTTTAAGAATTGTGTAGGGGGTGCAATCAATCTAGTGTAATATAGGTACCTCTCTGCAGCTTCCATTTAAATGTGACTGAGCACGTATATAGGCTATGAATGCAAGTATAAAATCTGTCTCAAGAGAAAGATACTTTTTTCAGTTAGTTGTATTCTCGTCAATAACTGTGCCACAGTTTAAGCCTTCAAAGCAGCTGGTCCTGTACTGTGCTCCCTTCAATGATCCATTGCCCTGCCCCTTCAGCATACACACGCCTGCCTGCCTGAGGGGATGCGCCTCTGTGTCCGTGCTCATGACTGTGTGCATCACTGTGCCAGTGATCAGGGCTTCAGCTTGAGGCCATAGCCAAATCTGTAACTAAGGAAAGTAAAAGCTATTGGACAACCAAACAGTTCAGAACTCCTGGGTCTCCCATGGCCTGCTTTGTATGCCCCATATACGCAGAATGACTTGACCCCATTCAGAATGCCATTCAAGAGTGAAATCATCATCAACATTCTCTAAGCTACCACTGAATTTGCAATGCCCCTTGCCCGCCCCTGAGCTATCATTCCTTATACTAACTTGAACTGAGGTAACTTACAGGTTGCTTGTGAGATCTGCCAATTCTCCTAACTAGAAAGGGATCATATTTTATCATTATGCAAGTTTCTTTTCACAAATTGCCCCAATATAGAAAAATTGTGTATAATGTGAATGTAAAAATCTTTCATGTACCACGTGTAAACTGAACACATGAAATTTCAAAGATACGTTCTAAATTGCCCTTTTGCTCATGCATTGACAAAAAGAATACAGACGCAGAACTGTTGCTGTATTATTGTGCAACCCCACCCGGAAATGGGCGAATAAGGGGCAATGGGCGCTGCATTAAAGACCTAAGTAAAGCATATTATAGAACGGTGCAGAGAAGCATGGCCTCGGTGCCCCCTAGACCACACAGGGAAGAACCATTCACTCTAAAGACTCGGGGGAAGAGAGCAGTTGGATGACGGGAGAGGCGCCGCATCAGCTGTGTGTGGGCGGAAGTGGAACAAAGTGTTAGTGTGCTGTTTTTTTTTTTTTTTCTTCCTTCCCTTCAGCCTTTCGCAGCGGATGGATGCTCGGAGACTTCCGGGATGCTCTTGGGCACCTGCATCGGAGGCGCTTACTGACCGCGGGCTCGTGCACTCTGCGCACCATTGCATTATTGGACGAGAATAGAGCGGCTGCCGCTAATAGTGGTGCACATATTTGCTGACGCCACAGCTCAACACCACCCCCCAACACACACACACACACACACACACACACACTCTCTCTCTCGCTCCCACACGCAGACCCCCCCCCCCCAACCTTCCGCCCCAGGTCTCCTTAACTTGGCAAATAAACATCCAGCCATGGACCAGCGTGTGAGCATAGGTTGAAAGTAAATCCGGAGTTGTATCGACTCGTCAGATCCGTGACTCATAAAGAGCCGGCAGGTAGTACTGTAATCAAGGTCGATGCATGTGCCACCTTCAAAACTACTGCCTTTTTTAGATAGCGTCGCTTTTTAGAACTGTTGTTTCCTAGTGCAAATCTGGCCACGGGCATCGGAGCGCTTTACAGCAGTGCCACTTTGCTTTACACGCTCATTTCTAGCACAGGTAAATTAAATGGTTTGCCCAAAAACACATCACACTGAGCTCAGGACAGGATTCGAACCACGGGATGTTGCGCCAAAGCCAGGGTTCGAGCCTGGTTCCCCATGGAACAAGGTCGAGCGCCCCAGCCACATCTCCTTAAAATCTCCTGCTACACTTTGAACCCATAATGCAAGTGTTAACAGTGAAATTGCAAGTCTTAGAATGCAACTTTATCTACAAACTTTGGCTAAAAAGTAGAATTGCTGTGCAATACGAGTTCAAACTGCCACTTCGGAGAAGGCCCTGCCAGCCAGACTGGCTCAGCAACATTTTGGAATATTACGTTAATAAGGCCTAATCTGTAGTTTTGTTTTGTTTCATATTAATTTTTTGTTTTATTGCACTTCAATACATTACAAGTTACAGGTCACAATAATTCACCATAGTCCACCACGGGTCTTCCTTAATGTTCGGATTCACATTGGGAAGGGGTGGCTTTAAGTGGGCGGAGCTCTTCCACTTAAACAGGGGAGCCTCCCCTGCCTGTCCAGGTCATCTGCAAGCCTGAGGTCTGTTCGAACCAACCTCACCCTAGCCCCTTCGGCTAAGCACCACTCGGCTGTATTTTTCAACCAGCTCTCCATCATCAGGACCCTATTACTCAACCAGTGAATCGCCAGTCGCTATCTGGCAAGCAGTAGGGTAAAATCAAACTCTTCCCCGTTCCCCAGCAGAAAGGGCTGCGGAGTTGCCGGTAGTTCCAGGCTTAGCATGTCTGCATATATGCGTGCTACCTCCTCCCAGTATCTTCGTATCTGTGTGCGTGCCCACGTCAGCTGGATATATGCACCTCCACCTTGATCGCACTTAAGACATTGAAGTGACTTTGTATTGTCCAGCCTGTGGAGCATGGCAGGTGTTACAAATGTACAGTGCACAAAATTAAATTGTATCACCTGGAAGAGAAGTGTGAGCCCTTCCGGTCGTTTACCTGAAGCTGCCCACTACTGTCCACCACCCACTTGCGCTTTTTGAGTAACTGTTGTTTGTTTGTGTCTCAGCAGATTGCCTGGTAAAGCCATGTTCTAACTTCAATGCGCTTACCTGCTTGCAAGATTAGTGTTCGTGTATCCGAAATGCATGGTTTATTATCCGGTGATCATTCTGCTTTTTGGGCCACCCAACGTTTCTCCTGATAGTGTAAAAAGTTTCCGTCCCCCTTCTTGGAAGAGATCTTGCCCTTGGGGCCAAGAGAGCAAACATCCAACCACATATGAATTGCCCACCTCCTAGTTTCCAGATTCTCCTATTAAGTTCCCCGTCTAAATGCCAAAACTCAGGGAGGTCCCAGAGCTGCGCTGTCCAGCAAAAAGGGTACTTTGTTCCCCATCGGGCTCCAAACAGTTCCCATGCATGCAGGGAGATTTGTACAATTCGCTTGTCGGAGATCTGTGCTGCCCCGTTCTGTATAATTCCAGAGTGAGCTCCAACTGCGTCTTGGCTCCCTTAAGCAGAGATCTATCAATACTGCTTTCGATCTCATACCAACCACCTATAAATTGAAGTTGTGAGGCCTGATGGTATACTTCCAGGTTTGGGACCTGGTGTACTGCAGGTTCGTAGGTGCATTGTAGTTTTTCCATTTTTACTCTACTCCTCTTCCCCCAAACTAAGCTGGTAAGTGCAGATTTGAGTTTAATTAGTATCTCTCCGGGAAATGGGAACATAGTGTACTGAAAAATGTACAAGCATCTGGGTAGTACCAGTATCTTTGCTATGGCTGTCCTGCCTGACATGGACAGAGGCAGGGATATCCAGTAATCCAATCTGCCCTGTACATCTGACTGGATTCAGTGCTGTCCAACAATTGTGGTCATTGGTTACCTGATTCCCCAAGTATAGAAAATTAGGTTAGTTCCCAGCGTATCTCTACCAGCCTAAGTCATCCCACTCAAACCTCCGATAGGAAATATCGTCGACTTTTTCCTGTTGACTTTGAGAACTAACTGCAGCCTGAATGTGCCCAGCTCACTGAGCAGGTCATTCAAGGATATTCTCTGGTTGGTTTGGTATACTAATGTAACTTCAGCTTAAAGGGACACTACATGGCAGCCGTCTTAGGTTTGTATCGCCCAGTCACTGAGCACCTCCTGTCCCCTATATGCCAGGGGTTCAATTGCAAGAGAAAACAGCAGTGATGACAGCGGGCAGTCCTTTTGGGTACCTTACCCAGTTACCTACTCCACCGAAAACATGTTGTTGGTGTGAAGCCATGCCAGAGGGTTGGTCAACAAGGAGACCATTGTAGTGAAGCGCAGTCCAGATTTCATTGCCCGGAGTGTCTCAAACGAGTAGTGTCATATTATTGTATCAAATGCATTTTCTGTGTCCAGTGACACCATTGCAATTTCTTGGTCCCTGCGTCAAACCACCCCAAGCTGACTGGCCAGATGCCTTATGTTTAGTGCCATTCTCCTGCCTGATATAAAACTGTTCTGTTTCGGCTGCATCAGTGACATAATTAATCCCTTGAGGCGCATGGCCAGTATCTTGCCTAAGAACTCAGAAAAAGTGATGGAAGGCTGCTTGCAATGAGTCTATCCACTGGCAATAGCTTGGGATAGCACTCTAACCAATCATTCTGTTGCTCACCATGCCACCTCAGTTTGGATACAGCCATATGCAATTCAGTCTTGACCCTGTTCCTGATGGGAACAGGCCAGCCCGAACTGCCAGGCCAGGTCCTCCCTGCACCGGAACACAAGCAATCTAGGACCGGTTTCGCCCTAGTTATGGGTACAACTTAGTTCCAGTGACACAATGAGCATGGGACCCACTTCTGGGCATACCAATGCCACTTACGGTGGTACATGAAACATAGTAGCTTCCCCAGTATTTTATTGTCTTTATTGATTAGAGACAGTGGGTGATGGGATTTCCAGTTTGGGTGTCCTTCCCCATTTAGGGGAGGAGAATACTGGGGGCCTCGCTCATGGATTTGGACAGTTCCCCTACCTCTCGTGCCTTCTGATAGAGCCAAAGCAGTTTGTCTGCCAGCGCACCTGCAAACGTTTTATACCATTCTACTGGCAACCAATCTGAACCCTGTGTCTTCCGCATGTTCATTTCTTTTATCACCCTTTTTATTTCCTGCTCTGTTATGGGCCCCTCTAATTCAAGTTGTTGCTTGCATGCCAGGGTGGGCAGCATCAGCACCCACAGTACTGTGTATGTGCTCCGATTTCTGGGCTGCAGGGGCTTGTGTAAAGTGTCTTATAATACGCTAAGAGTGCATCTTTGATATCCCCCTTTGTATGTACTGTGGCTCCTGTTATGGCCGTGATGGCTGCCGGCACCCCTCCCTCTGAAGCCGACATGCCAGCAGTCTGCCTGACCTATCCTCCTCCCAATGCAACAATTATTTATACTCTGTGTATTTCAGCTGCTTTTTTCCAACGTCTTTAACATGATTCGTGTCCTCAAAACATGTTTGTCGCAGGGCCGCAGTTGTGTTGTGTTGGCCTGTCCGGCAGTCATCTAGTTCTTTTTTTCGGCCTTGGAGATTTGTGTCTCTAGGTCCTTCTTTCTTGTGTATGGCCCAAACATTGCCATACCCGGTATCACCACTTTCATGGCACCCCATTCCACTCTCCTGGTTCCTGCTGTGTTTGTGTTGTGTTCATAGTATGTGCTAAGCTGTCTCTCACAGTTCTTGCTAGTGCACCATTTCCTGCAGTAGCGAAACCAGGAGTCTCGACGTGGGCACCTCTGCCCTGGATCGATAATTGAAATGCAGTGGGCAGTTGTCTGAAAGGACTTTGCTTTTGTAAGTAACATCCGATGTGTATTGTATGTGCTGGTGATCTAGCAAATCATTCCTGGTGTATGTGCTTGCGGCTAGTGCATAATGCGAGAATTACTGCTGTTCTGGGTGGTGTTCTCGTTAGACACCAATCATGTCCAGGTCCCTCATGGCCTTTCTAGTGTTTTTCTCACGTCCTGCTTGTAGTTCGGGTTACACAGAAGCCTTTCTGCACCACCGTCCAACACGAAAGCCCCCTAGCCATAGCATTGCAGCTCTCAGATCCGGCAGTGCTAAACGTGCCAGCTCCCCGTAGTAGGATTGATTGTCTGGGGCGTCTAGTCCTACAATAGTCTGCGGGTGTCCATTAAGACGTCCATGTAGTAGGACGTATTGCCCTCTGGTGTCTGTCTCCGCTCTACCTCATACGGTGTCTTCGGTGCAAGCCAAATCCCACACCTCTGGCATGCATATTATACCCGGTGTGATACAGTGTGCCCCTCCATTTTTTACAGAGTTTGTCTGCCTCTCTTTGAAGAAGTGGTGTCTCCTGCAGGCAGGCTGTTTTGAACAAATATGCCCCTACCCTTGCCCGCTTGGTGAAATTATTCAGCCTCCTCACATCCAAGTAGCTACGTTGATAGTGTCAGCTATTCAAGCACTCCATGACACTTCTGTGCTCCTTTCGGACCCAAAGCCCCTGTGCTTTGTTTAACGCCCACTGTATCCCCCTTTGGCACTTTAAATTGAGCCCAGACCGGGTTGGTCGATATGATCCTCCCCACTCCCCCGGGTACATCGCATTCAATCAATACTATGGTAAGCAACTATACTCAAGTTCCACAACTATACATGCTGTCATTTATCTCACACAATACTTGCTTTCGCTCACCAAGTGCTTACAGGGACCCTCCACACTGGGGAGGGCACTATTCAGGTCCCTTCAGAGTCTTCCCCTAAAGGGGCATTGGTGGATATCCTTTAATAAGTACACCACTCCCTTCCCAATACCTCTTTTCATCAACACTTCAGTGCGGAAGTTCGCCCCTATCATTGGACTTGCCCTTTCCTGCATCGTTCTCTGCCGTGTGCCCCTGCCGTTCATTGCCGCAGTTCCTCCATGGCCAGACAGTGTCTCCAACAAGTCCCATGCTTGATGCAGCTCCAGGAAAATGCGTGATTTAGCCCCATGCAGCACTTGGAGCCTCGCCAGATAGAACATTGGGTATTTTAGATTCGTGTCTCTGCACTTTTTATTCACTGCTGCAAAGGATTGGCACTGTTTTTGTACCTTGAGTGTAAAGTCAGGGAACAACATTACTTGTGTGTCTTCGATGCTCATTCCCTTGCGCTTTTGCGACTCCAGCAGAACATCTCTATCCCTGTAGTTGAGAAGTCGGAATATAAGGGTTTCAGGTGATGACCTCGGAGGGGGTGGCAGGGCTGGTATTCTTTATGCATGCTCTATTGAGAAGAATTTGGACCGCCCACGGGGTTGAAACTCCTCTGTTATCACTGTTCCAAATACAGTTCCAGACATTTTCTTTCCATTCTTTCGGGATGACCAAACAGACTGACATTGTCCCTATGGAAGTGACTCTGTGTCCTCCACTTGAGCCTCCAGGGTGGCTGTCTTTCTGAGCAGATTTTCCATATCCCTTACATATGCCTGTCTCCTCCTGAGAAGTTTCCTGCGCCTGTGCTCCACCCGCATGATTTTTTTTCTGAGACCTTCTGGAGATCCGTGCAAACTAAGCCCAAGTCTAAAGCCACCCCATCCACTTTAGCTTCCAGCAAGTGCCACATGTATTGGATTGCTTTCATGATGTCCTGCAATGTCAAGTTGTGGGGCTGCACACCCGGAACCCCTGAGCCCTCGCCCTGAGGCACCAGCACCTTGGTGTATTTGTCCATGTTGATCTGCATGGTAGTGTGCCTGTAAAGGGCCTATTTTTCACCATGGTGCAGGTGTGGAATTGTTTTGCTGGGGTGCTCTGCCAATGCCATCAGCGCTCTCACCACCTGCATCTAAGCACTGCCTAGGTCCGCCCGGGCCCCCCATGGGGCAAGCAGGTCCACCGCTCACAAAGCTTCTCGGGCCGGGGGTCCTGGTCCTGTTCCCAGTCGCAGAGGCCAGTCAGCATAGTGGCTAATTTCCCCAAAATCTGTCATTGCTCCAATCCAGGGGCCCGCCCGCCTCCCTCAGTCACCTCTGCAGCTGTTTGCTTGTCAGTTGGGGCCTCTCTGTCTCCTCCGCACACAGGCTGCATGATGCCCCTGCAGAGGCCAGGCCTTACTTCTGCCCACTCCAATCCCCTCCAGGCTCTGTTATGCCAGCCCCCCCACCTCCCCCCCTCCAATCGTGCTGGGTCGCTCAGCGGTTGGGCACTGCCACACTCCCTGCATCTCCTCCTGGGTAGCAGATACTTCTTACGGGCTCCGTTCGTCGCTTACTGCTCCTGCTCTAGTTGCGGGTGCCAATCATACACCATTTTTGCCCGCCCTGCTCTCCTGTTGTCTCCGGGCTCGAATTGTTGAGTCTCCGACAGTCGGAGCTGAGGATTTCACCACTGCTGTGCCTCACCTCTACATGGCATGCTCTGGGGCGGCAATTATCTGGGTGGATGGGTTATTTTTTTAGACGGACAACTGCACTGATGGTGGACGTAGGGTCGGAGCTCTCAAACACGTCTTCACGCCATGGCTGTTGGCCACGCCCCTTGAGAATCTTTTAGTTAACGGATTGGGTCACTTGTCATAGAGGGTTTGTGCACTAAACCTAGAGATCTGAATTTTAGCTCCTGGGTGATTGGCAACCAGTGCTGTTTCTCTAAAGGTCAAAAAATAGCTTCAAATGTCTTTGTGTTCAGAATCATCCTGGCTGCAGCATTTTGAACTGTCTGCAACATATTCAGTTTTTTTTGTTGGCAGACCCAAATAAGCAGAGTTGCAGTACTCCAGCTCTGCCAACACAAACACATTCATAATGTGTACCCCTTTCTAGAGATCAACAAGCATTTGCAATGCAGTGGGTCTCACATTTGCGAGAGTTTAAGCTATTGGCATGGTAAATGGCAATACCTTTTATTTATCTGTTTGGCTAATTAACACACAAATAAAAGGCATTGTCATTTACAATGCCAATAGCTGAAACTCTTGTAAATGCGAGACCTATTCAAAGAAGCGGCTGCCATTGTCCCGGGCTGCTCGGAAAGTGAAAGCACGCATGGCATGCTGAATGTTGCAGGAAAGCATGTTGTGCCTGCATTAGGAGAAACTCATCAAAGGAAAATAGTGCTTCCAGACTAAAAAAGACGTACCGTGTAACACCCGAAGTAAAAGGGCCAGTCCTTATGGGAAGTTACATATGAAGACAAGGGGGTACTAAGGAGGGCCTAACAAGCCTATTAACAAATCATAAGCAAGCATTTATGAAGGGTAATGACACAAGCCAATGACAAATATGGGCGGAGAGTGGGTGGGGCTGGTTTTCCATACACCAATACAGCATGACACAGAGCAGCGCATGCGTTGCCCAGGCGCGACCTAAAAAGGTAAAAACATTTTTGATGCTTGTCCTCCGTGATGTGAGACTAAATGGGGATGAGAGGTGGAGAAATAAAGGGGAGTTCAAGGCATCATACTCTATGGTATTCCTGTTGGAGGCCCCTGGTCTTCAGGGTGATCTTGAATGCTGGAAGTGTTGAGGTTCCATGCAAGAGTTACATGTGATAATGGCTGAAGGAACAGAATCTCAGTGAGGTGCAGCAGGGACTTTGAGTCGCGAGTAAGTTGCAGGTGGCATTGCGCAGGTTTTTTGCAATGGTGTAGCGACAGAGGGTTTCACTGTAGTGTGTGCACGTGGTTGTTCCTTTCATAACCTTGAAGACAAGGGTCAATAACTGGAGGGGAGTTTGAATCTTGCATACAGACATTAATTGCTGTGTGATTGCATTAGCTATGGTGGATATGAAAGTCTACAGATGCATGCTGGATTTAAACAGGATACATTGGGTTCCAGCCAAGAGGCAACAACATTAGTGTGTCGGACAGAAAGAAAATGTTGTGTCTGGTAGGTGAAATGGAGGCACAAAAGTATAAGTTATCTGTTGTGGAGGAATTCAACATACAGGCCCTAACTGCAACCAAGTGCAGTTGAGGTTAGACCATCTAATGTGTGAAACTAGAGTTCAGGGGCAGAAGATGTAAAAGAGTAAATGACTTGAATGTTATCTGCATGCAGCTGGTAGTGGTCAAGTAAATACTAATGTGTTTTAGGGAGGAGAAAAGAGAGGTACCCAGCCAGAGCCTTCACTGATGCTAGTAGCCAGAGCTTGGTGGCGAGTTTGAGGAGCACAGAGAGACCGTGAAGTATCATTTGGACAGGTAGAACAAGAACAGTTTTAATACAGTGCAACTGATGTGAATGGTAACAGGTTTTGCAAGTGCGGTAGAGCAGTTATTAGCATCAAATGCGATTGAGAGGTTGTGTTGAATAAGGAATAGTGATAGAAGTTCACATGAGAGGACATTTCCTTGTACAGCAGTGCTGGAAGCCCGGCAGAGGTGGATTCAAAGTGTTGTAATTAGAGGCATAATGTATAATGCTTAAGCAAGGACATTCTCGTCTTTATGAAGAGAAGTGTTGCTCAGGGAAAACGCGGCGTGAAGCAGTGATCAAGAGGTGGCTTTTTAATTGAAGATTGAAACTTTGTGGGTGAGATCAGTGAGCATGCAGTTGTTCATTTAGGAAGCCTTGTGCAAAATCCTGAGTAGAGAGACAGATGCTTTATGGTTTAATGGATAATCAGTGTTTCTAATGCATAACTCATTGTTTCTCCTTTTGATGTGTACTGCAGACATCTGTAGCTGTCTGAAGGACTTCCTGTTAAAATAGGATGTAGAGAGCGAGGGAGGGCTTTGGGTCAGTCTCCTTCACACATTGGCTATAGTGTGTTTTTCATGCTTTGCGATTGCTTGGATGACCGGTCTGTCAAAGCCATGGAATCTTAGGTTCGTTTCATTGTACCCTTTGGATTCCCATTAGGTTTTGGTGAAGGGTGGGAGTAATCCTTAATTTGATTACACGTGACATGACTTATAGTTTTTGAGAACAACTACTCGGTATACATAGCTTGTTGAATGTACTTGTTAAACATACAGTGCTATTGCCTGACTTTCGCTCCCCCCAAAACCATAATTCATGGACTCCGTTTCTGGCGGGGTCCTAGTTTTCTGTCCAACAGGTTAGCTGCAGCTTATTTACGCAATGGTGTTTATAATATACTGTAGGAAGCTAAATAAAGCCATCCTTTTAATTTCCAGAATGTCACAACATGACAGGACACACAAAGTCTGAACTAAAAATGATTTTGACTATGATTTTTAAAAACAAACCGATACATCAATTGTTTTACAGGCCTTGCTTACAAATCAGCTTCCTGAAAAATGTATTAGTTACTTGCATTTTGTCAGTTTTCTCCGAGATAACACACATTTTCGTTTTCTTTCTTATAAGTAAACATTGTTACTGCAGTTTGCTCGCCATTAAATCACCATGTTGTGCAGATGTGCAAATTATAACATTTAGAGAACATTGAAGTGTTTCAGTATTGGTGTTTTTTTTTGTTTAATATGATAAAGCTTACCGGTTTCACTTTATCTTTTTGCCCATACCTTTCCCTGCTAACATCTCTTCCTGCCCGTACCTCGAACTACCTCCAACTTTCTCTGCGCACACTTCTCCCTGCCCCCACCTATGTCAGCCTCCATCTGTGCCTATTTGCATACCTCAAGCCTGCATCTGTCAACTCGCGCCTTTCTCAGCCTACACCTCTCAGTCCATTGCTCTTCCTGCCTGCACCTGTCATTCGCCATCTTATCTCGCCCCCAGACGGCCTGCCCGTACCTTTCCCTGGTCCCTACTCTACCTCTCGTTGCCTACACTTCCAGCGCGCACCCAGCCTGCACCTCATCCTGCCCTGCACGCACCTTCCCCCTGCACGCACCTTCCCCCTGCACGCACCTTCCCCCTGCACGCACCTTCCCCCTGCACGCACCTTCCCCCTGCACGCACCTTCCCCCTGCACGCACCTTCCCCCTGCACGCACCTCCCCCCTGCACGCACCTTTCCCTGCCTGCACCTCATTCCCTCCACGCACCTCTCCCTCCACGCACCTCTCCCTCCATGCACCTCCCCCGCACGCACATCCTCCTGCCAGCAGCTCTCCCAGCCTGCTCCCAACCCTCAGTTATCGGTCTGTCCTTCTCCCAGCACACAGCTCTCCGAGCCCATACCGTTCCCTGGCCGCACAATTCTCTTTTACCTGTTTCTGCCCACATGTCTCTGTCCGCACCCCTCCATGCCTGTACCTCTCCCAGGTGTAATGTTGGGCCCTAGGCCCCCATGCTGGGTATAATCATTGACGCCAGACACATAGTTGGGGTAGTGGGTAATGGCCTCGAGCACGTGCGCTCGGCCTTTTTATTAACAGCGTCACCTGACCCAGTGACGTCTGTGGTGGGTGGGTGTACAGTGTATCACCACACGTTAGAACACTAAAACGTGTCCATGCAGGGACACTACATCCCTCCCAATTTTTAATGACAAAAACCCAAAGTCAAAGTTCAACCTGTGGGAGAAAGAAAACCCATACATATGTAATACAGTGACCAAAACTTCTGTAGAGTCTTACGCCTCCGCTGCTTGGGGTCACAGACCATGTTCTTCCTGTCGCGGAGACCACCAGTTAACTGTGGCACCAGCCATGGGTGCTCGATGGATCCAGTCCGTTGACGACTCTGCCTTGAAGTTGTACTCACAGTCTTTTCTTTGCTTTACTTTCATGGCGACAAACGCAGTCGGAGTTCTTGTGGTTCACCGCTAGATGTTGCCGTTCATCTTTCAGTCCTGTCCTCTTCTTCATCTGTGGCGTGTATTCTGTGTGGCAAAAGACGGACTGGTTGCAAGACACCCCTCTCACCATGATGCCCCTCTCGCAGTTGTTCCCCTGCCACGGGATATCCCTGAGGCCCTCTTCATCAGATCTGTCCTGGGTTGAGTGTCCTGTATCGTGTTACTCACATGCTGATAAGTGCGGGTGCGGAGGAGACGACAAGTCTCACCTCAGATTCCGTAGTCAGACCTGGAGGGTAGCTGTTGGCTCCTGTCTTCGCGCGCGATGTCTTCATCCTCCTGGGACCTTTGCTGAAGGGCGGCTGATGACCATCTCTCGTCGCGGGGATACTCTCTTACTAGCATCTCTGAGGCCTTTGCCCCTGAGTCACCACGGCTGGCGTTGTCCAGTGTCCGTGTGACCCCAAAGGTGGATGTTCCGAACGGTCCAGCCTGCTCACCTCTGCAGATCCCAGGTGTGCTGAAAGCATCGTCAAGCAGATGGTCTTCTCTCCGTGCCACGGGTGTTCTCAGGACTTGCTCTCCATGTTCTGGCACTTGTCGCCTACCTTATCTTCGAGGTGTGAGTAGTCTTGCCACACTCCTTTCTCTTTACTCGGTTCTCATCTCCGTGAGGGTGTCGAGTCACTCTGACTTCTCCTTTTCTTGCAGTGGCAACCGTGCCACTCAGATCTTTCTTTCCCCTTTTTCTTGTAGTGGCAAACGTGCCACTCCAATGTCATCTTCCTTCTTTTCTTGTAGTGGCAAACGTGCCACTCCGATATCTTCTTTCTTCTTTTCTTGTAGTGGCGGACATGCCACTCTGATATCTTCATCCCTTCGCTTCACGACCTACTCTGGACTGTTTCTGTTCTCCACTTGGTCTGGCCAGGCTACACCATGCAGCGCGCGCACTCTGCATGTGTTCCCCCTGGTCTTGTCCTCGTCCGAGGACACTCTCACCATCTTCTTCAGCATTCCGAGTTAGGGTCGTGACCTTCCCTTCGTCTTCTCCTTTTCACCAGTTACTTTGGTTCTTGAAGTTTGTGGGGCCATACTCTTGGTCCTCTTCGTTCTTGAGCTTCTTGAACCACTTGACGGTCCACTCTGCCGATCGCTGGCAGGATACCTTCAGTCTTGTCGTCAGACCTCTTGTTCTGTAGTTTCACTGACCCGTGCGTCGGTCACCTCCTTTTGCAACCCCTGGTGGGTTGACTTCTGTGTGTTGACCACCTGGCTGGTCACTTGGTGTGATGTCCACTCTGACCCGTGCGTCGTTCACCTCCTTCCGCAACCCCTGGCGGGTTGGCTTTGTGGTGCGACCATTTGGCTGGTCGGCTTCACGAGGTGCGTCACGTCGTGTGACTACCTGTGTTCACGAGGTGCGCCACGTCGTGTGACTACCTGTGTTTGCTGAATTGTCGAGCGCTGGTGCGTGCTTCTTTTCGTACCGTCGTGGTACATCTTCAGTGTAGCTTTGCTCCTTGCGCCGTGTGATCTCTGGTTGTCCTGCACCCACTCCTTTCCTTCTCTAACTGTGGCAGTGCTTCAGACTGCTCCCTTTGGTTGCTTCTGTGGACGCACTTGCTGCGCACTTCCTTCCGATCCTCTTTTGAGACTTGCTGCCTGGACGAGTGTCTTCAAACCTTGCCACCCAAGGCTGGTGCACTCTGGTGTCTTCACTCCTGCAGCGACTACCCCTGGCCAGTAGGCGTCACCGCACTCCACGCAACCTTGTCAGCAGGCTCTTTCCTGGAGGATTCCTTGTGTGTGCACTTGTCGGCGTTTGCCACCCCAGTGTGGGCAGTTGTGCATACCCCCACTCTGCTTTACTGTGTTGGAGCTTTCTCCTTGGTGCTGTGCATTCCCCGTGGCACCTTTTCCACTTTTCGCTATACTCCACTTGCGCAGCCTGAACCTGCCTATCAATGCCGATCACTAGTATGCCTCAGTGCTCTTACTTGTGTCCCGGTGCTGTTGCACTCACTGCCCTATGCATTCGCACCTTGATTGTTCCAGGGGCGCAGTGCCTTGAATGGCCACTAGATGGCACTGCAGTTTCTTTTCTTTTCTTGACTTGGGTCCTGCAGATCTACTGCTCCACGCTGCAGGCCTCTCCCAGAGCCTCCACCGCCTCCATTACCTTGGAAGCGATCACCCCGGGAGCAGAGGGAAGGAGGGCAGGCCAACATGTGGTGAGTGCCCTTTTTTCCTCTTTTTGCTTTCCCTCTGCTGTTGACAGGTTACCTTCTGCTGTTGCCTGTGCACGATCAGGGCCTTTCTCTGCTGGCACTATTCTGTCTGCGGGGCTCAGTTGAGCCGTCGGGGAGACCTCGATGCCGGTGCGCAGGGTCCCGCGCTTCACCTGTGCATCACCCGGACTCTCCCTCGCTGCAAACTCTGCCTCCTCTTGGGGGGGAAACACCTCGCGCTCTGCGCGCTTGCTTTCAGTTCCAATGCGCCTCACTGCGCCTCCGGCCATCCGCTGCTCTCCTTTCTTCTCTCGCGGCCTCACCCCACCCCAGCAGCCGCACGCAGTTCACCTCGCTGCGGGGGACAAGGGGGGAGGGGTGTTTGTAGCTTCCGCCGGAGACCGCTTGCTCCGTGGTGAGGCTGAGTTCCTTTTCCTTCGTGGGGGCTGTGGAGTGGGTCGCTACTCTGCCCTCCCGCTGCAGCTCCACTTCGCTGCTTCACCCCCACCGCAGCAGCTCCTCGCAGTTGACACGCTGCGCGCGGGGGGGGGGGCAGGAGTCGCTGCCATACGCTGCGGACTTACTCCGCTCCGCAATCGTTTCCCTTAGGGGTGGCCCTTTTCTCTCCTCCACCCCACCGCCGCAGCCTCACTCCTCACGCGCTGCATGGGGTGGGGAGGTGTCGGCTACTCCCGGGGCTGCTTACTTTTACTTCTGTCGGGCACAGTTCATTCTTCGTCGCGGGTGGGCTCCGCTTGTGCACGCACCCCAGGCAGACATCGCAGCCTTCTCACACGCCTCGCTGGGGCTTGAAGGAGCGGGGTGAGCTCCCCTTGCCTGCCGATCACATAGGGACACGTCCCTCACGTTCCCTGTCGGGGCCCCTCACCTTCGGCCGGCGGGCCTCTTCGTCCACGCGGGTGGGCTCCGCGGGGTTTGCGCCACTTGCCGGGTCGCGGCCGATGCGGGTGGGCTCCGATCGGTCCGCTCTTTGTTCGGGGCGATCCCCCACCGGGGTCACGGCAGCCATGCGACGGGGTCGGGGTGGGCACCCGACTTTCTCGCTTTTCCCTCCGGGGCGGCTTGCACGCCCGCAGGACTTCACGGCGGTGCGGGGTGGGCTCCCGGTCACCACTCGCGCCCGGGGCTCTTCACACGCCCGGCGGGGATCAGGCGCTGTTCGTGCCTGCTTGGAGTTTACACGCAGGCAGCTCTCTCTCCCTTTTGTATAGCTGGGCTGCTGCACGCTGGGGCACAGCACCCTCGTCGCCATTGTAATGTTGGGCCCTAGGCCCCCATGCTGGGTATAATCATTGACGCCAGACACATAGTTGGGGTAGGGGGTAATGGCCTCGAGCACGTGCGCTCGGCCTTTTTATTAACAGCGTCACCTGACCCAGTGACGTCTGTGGTGGGTGGGTGTACAGTGTATCACCACACGTTAGAACACTAAAACGTGTCCATGCAGGGACACTACACCAGTCTGCCCCGCCCCATGAACCTTCGCAGCCCATTGCTCTTCCTGCCCTCAGATCGCCCTACATCTTCGCAGCCGGCCTTTGATGAAATCATCAGCAAGATCTCTGATCACAGAGCAGCTTGACTCCAGGACTGCTGAATCCCCTCCCTGCGCTGACCTCCTCTCTGCACGTGACGGCCTCCCAGGCTTACCGTGGTGGGCCAAGGACTCTTGTGTAGTCAGATCAGCCTTGCTCGTCGTGTAGTAGTCGTCTTTTTCACAGACCACTTTATAAAACATGTATGAAGCCTCAGATGGTTATAAGCAGTTATTGCATAAATTATGTTAGTCGTTGGTAAGTGCCATTAGAGTGGTCCTGCGGCATTTTCGAGTCGGATTGTGATGATGTTGCTGGTACTGTGTTCTGGCACATTGTGTGTGTTAGTGTGTGTGTGTTAGTGAGTGAGTGTTAGTGAGTATTAGAAGAGGTGTGGTGCAGCGGCCAGGGCAACTGACGCCGGAATCCGGGGGCTCACGGTTCGATCCCCAGTGCCGGCGGCAGATCAGCTCAGCACCATGTGACTCTGGGCAATAGCTCACTTAATTTTCCCGAGGGCCCCCAGCGCCTTGACACCTTCGGGTAATTGTTCGCGCTTTACAAATACAGACATTTACATTTACATTTTAGTGAGTGTGTTAGTGAGTGTGTGTGTGTGTGATAGATATTCGGTACCCTGGGAGGTAAGTAGGAGTCTTTTACCAACCGCCTACACCTCTCTGTTGGTAGACATGCCCAGCACATGGAAGTCGTCTGAGCATGTTGTTGCGTGGTTTGAGAATTCTTTCTGTTGGGACGTTTCCATAAGAATGTTTGCTATTACACAACCCCGGATACACAAACATGCTCCATGGATTTGGAATTCTGCTTCATTTACATTAACTGGGATTAGGTCGAAGCCTACCAGGCAGCACAGCTGTTTGGTTTACTAAGGACATCTTGGGGACATTCTGAAAGCTTCCCTGGGAATGCATTCCACACTTTGCTTACAATCGGCTTTGTAGTTTGTAACTCACATTTGCTTGCTTTCTATTTCCTGGCTTTATTTATTTTAGGCTGTCCAGTTTCAGTTCGTCCCTTCCCTTCTCCAAACTCGATTTACTATATTCTTCTAACAGTACTGAATTTCTGTAAGCAGGCCTTTAAATCTTCTTATCTTGCCCCATTTGCTGTGCATTCAAAGACCGTGGTCTTACAGGGAGCTTGGGCATTACTTTTTTTTCTGTGACTTCGGAGTGAGAGGATTTATGTGCAAACATGTTGGCTCCTCGGGGTGTGCTGTAGGATATATTTTTTTCTAGCACAAAACAAATTTAAATGCCTGTAAATGAACTATGCAGCTATTTCAGAATATGTCAGAATAAGGAATTGCCAAATTTTAAACACATTTTTGGTAATTCAGAAGTGTGGTGGGAAAAAATATTTTAATACGATCAGAACCAAGCAATACACCATGTGATGACATTTCCACACATAGTTTGTGCGCTGTATACTTTTATTTGTAAAACTGTATGTATGTGCAGATGTAGTGGACATTTCAATTGAAGATGTGTTGTCTGTAATGGCAGTGTGCTGCCATACCATGCATACTCTACTTTACCTCATTCTACTCTGGTCCACGTCCGGAACAGAGGTGAACCAGTGCCTGTACTCCGCCTTAGCAATACACGCTAGAGGTTTCTTTTTACCGGCAGACCTGCCGTTTTACTGAATTACAGGCACTTACTTCCTGGGATCTCCGGCACACCGGAGGTTCAATTTTCAGTTATACATTCAGAAGGACGCTTCCGTTTTTCCTTTTACCAGACCAGCCGGGTCGGAATTATCACCGGCAGAGCGATTTCTCCAAGACATCCACACATGTCCTAACAGCCCTGAAGAAGTCACGGGATACTTACCATTGTGACAAAACACGTGTTGGCTAGTTGTGTCCATTAATGATAAAGATTAAACAAATTGAAGAAATTCCAAACAACTTTTGTGGACCTTGGTTGAAAATATTCTTGATATAGGAAACATTGCTAATCAATTGCATTTATCCAAATGTGTGCCCGGAACTTTGTTTTTCTCATTCTACTTTGCACAACTCCACGCCACTGCACTCTGCTCCACTCCAAACTATGCCACTCTACACTGCTTCACTGCACTAAACTCTGCACCACTCCACGCCACTGGACTCCTCTCTACTCTACACCAATGCACTCTACCCCACGCTTCTGTGCACAACTGCACTTTGAACCACTGCACTCTACGCTTGGGTGAATAGAACCTCGCCCCCGAAAGCAGAGCTAAAGAAACTATACTGGAGTTGGGTTATTGCAAGAAGGACCTCTAGTTCTCAAGGTGGCAGAAGAACCATTGAGTTTCTTGTGCTCAAAGATGAAGTGCGTTGTGAGCCTTACCTTGATATTATCCAGAAGCCCTATGATCGTGCCCTTTATTTCAAGTTCAGGGTTGGTACTCTTCCAGTGCGCGAGCTGACCGCACGCTGGAAACCACCTTCCCAGACATCACCATTTTGCCCTTTTTGTGAGATCAAAGTTGAGTCAATTGCACATGTTCTATTTGCATGTCCTGAATACAAATCCCCAAGATCTCATTGGCTCAAACCTCTATGTAGAGACCTGGGTACACGTGACCATCTCATAGCTTTGCGCATTCTTAAATCAGACACGCGATCTCTGTACGTCTGCGCTTTATCGAAATTTCTGAGGTGGTCCTGGCTTATAAGAACGAAAACCCTTGTAGCTCTTAACCTAGTAGGCTGATTGCTCTTATTGTTTTTTGTATTCTCTTTTTAAAATTGTCCTATTTATAATGTTTATATGTACTTTTAACCTTTCACTCACCCTGGGAATTTGATGACACAACACCCTCATGACTTGTCTTCTGGTCTCACAAATTTGTTTGTCATATTTGTATGTGCTTTTTAAGATATGTTTTTATCGAAATAAAGTTTATTTCATCATCACTGCACTCTACGCAAATCCACTCTAAGACACTCTAATCTACTCTGCACCTCTGCACTCTATAACACTCTATTCTGTGCCACTGCACTCTACACCACTTCACTCTACTCTGAAACAATATACACTACACCACTGCACTACATGCCACTCTATTCCACTGTGTGCCATTCCACTCTGCGCCACTGCAATCTACCCTGCTGCACTCTATGCCAATGTACTCCACGCCAATGTACTACACCACTTTACTGAAAACCAATCCACTCTACGCCCCTTCACTCTGCTAACCTACTTGTTACCACTGGACTCTGCGCCCCTATTCTGCACCACTCTACTCTATGCCAGTGCGCCCTACCCCACAATACTATGCACTACGGCACTCTTCGCCAGTGCATCACTCTATGCCAGTGCACTCTTCATAAGTGTACCACTCTACTCTATGCCCGTGCACTCTGACATTCTACTCTGCAAGACTGAATTCTCTGCCACTGAACTCCACACCACTCTGCATCGCTGCACTCTATGCCGCTGAACTCTGCCACTGCACTCTATTCTCAACCACTCAACTCTGCACCACTCTACTGCACTCTATGCCACTACACTCTATGCCACACTACTCTGCATCACTCCACTGCACGCTACGCCACTGCATTCCACTCCACACCACTCTGGCACTCTACTCCACCCCTGCACTCTACCCTGCACCGCTTCACTCTACAACACTTACTCTGACAAGTCACACTACGCCACTGTATGCCACTCCACTCTACGTCACTGTACTCTATATCGCTGTACTCAAAACCAGTGCACTTTACGCCAGTCTTTCCTGCACCACTGTACTTTACACCACTTCACTCTACTCTTCTCCTCTGTTCTATTCTATTCTACTATACTACAATCGACGACACTCCATTGCACAATACTCCACTTTATGACTCTCTACTCCATTAGACTCTACTCTTCCACTTGACTACACTCTAAGCAACTCCCTCTATGCTAGTTCTTGCCACTTTATTCTACTCAATTCTTCAACACACTACTCCACTCTGTGCTGCTTCACTCTGACACTCCACCCTACCACACTCTTCAACAGTCTACTCCACTCTTCTTCACAACACTCTACTCCACTTTATGCCACTCCACTCTGTTCTACACCACTCACTGACACTCTATGCCACTCCACTCTACTACGCCACTCAGTGCCACTTTGTGCCCTTCCACTCAACGACAATCTACTCTCTTCACAACACCCCACAACACTCAACTGTGTGCCACTCCATGACTCTTCATTTCATTCCACGTCATTATAGAATGAATGTAGCTCAGGGCTCTGACTCTCATTTTGCTTCTGGTGTCCTTTCTAAGGCTGCTTCCCAGATCCCCCTGTAAACAGGACAGTCCTGTGTTAAGTGTGTCTGTTTTTTATGGTTTGAATTTGAGCATGTGTTGGGTGTAATGTTTTTACAATAATGTTGGTATCACTCTTGGCTATCTTTGTGACCTTGTTCTTGTCATTCATTTATGATAAGACGGCCTTTGTTTGGGTATATCCACTCCACATAAGGACTAGGATGAGGAAGAGTAGAAGGAAAGTAATGCTCGGTTACTTACTGGTAATCCTCATTACTCCAATTGTCTCTTCCTCGTCCCAGTACTTAGGTCCCTCCCTAGATTCCTGGCCTTCTTATCTGGGCATTAATAAACTGCTTAAGTATGGCTTAGGAAGTGCCTTGAAATGGGGCGCGCTGGAATTTATGGAAGGGACTTGGTCTTACTGTATAGAAAAAGCTTGGCAGATGGTGGAGAAAAGGGAATGCAAAAGGCAAAACCTCACAACCTAAGTACTGGGACGAGGAAGAGAGAACTGGAGTAATGAAGTAATCCGAGCATTAAGTACACTGCCGAGTGCTTGAAAGAGAAGTGGACGAATGAAGGTACTCACTATCCCACTATCTGTTTGAAACTGAGAGGTGCCGGTACTCAACCCCATTAAAAGTATTGCACAGTGGCAGCTCCTCCACTATGGCGGAGGAGCGTCGCCCCACTGCTTTTAAGCAGTGCAAAGTAAAGAAACATAAAATGATAATAACTTTGAATTATTATCATTTTATGTTTCTGTCAGTACTGGTGTCAGTGCTGCTTGGCGGGCGGGTGGGCAGGGCTGCTCTGCTCTCTGGGCACGGCAGGAGTGGTTTGCTCACTCCCAAGTGCAAATGGCTGTTTTGCCATCCCTCTCGGGCTATGCAAAACAGTCATGCGCACTTTCCCTGTTCTTCATGCCGGCCTCATAACATCCTGCATGGAGAACATGCCCAGGCCCCCATTCCCTGTCTGAGTGTTGAACCAGGATGCTCAGAGCAGCATTGTGATTGGTCAGGGGAGCCTGGGTGCTTACCAATCACAACGCTGGCTATGCTTCGTGTTCCTCGAGTCCGACGAGGAGAGCAGGGGCAGGGACACGGGACCCGGCGGCAAGGTAAATTTTATTTACATTGTGCACCCTTTTCCCCCCTTGCCCACTGTCCATCCCCCCACTTCGCCACCCACGAGTGTTTCCGGCCACCACTGGCATTGCACCCCTGCAGAAAAGTTCAAGTACTCTCCCTTCTCTTAAAATTAAAAAGTGCATGTCCTAAATACCTGCTCATGTAAAGCACTGCCCCTGCCCTGAATGTTCTGTTCATGTTATAACCTCCCGGGTGTACGAAGCACTGCTAGTATCTCAGCGAGGTGACTTGCTGGAAGGGTGTTCTTTGAGAGGTTGAGTCTTTGGAACGCTGCACAGATTAAAACTTGGCAGCTGCCAGAGTGTTGCTACTTCTGCGATGGAAACAGCAACATTAGTGTGAAAACTGAGCATTCTCCGGCAGGCAGAATTTCTTGCTCTGCGTGTTTTAAAAATAAAATAAAAAATTTACGGTGACATCAGCAAGTACCACTTAGCTGAAGCTGCCTTGTGCCGCAGAATTAGAATACCCATGATTCAATTCGCCAAGCAGTATGCTATGCCACTGGGAGAGGTACCAAGCCGCACAATGTCACCAGGGGCTCCTTTAGCTATCAGTATATCTCATCCTGGATTTGTTGGCCAATGCTGTCCATTGTGCTCGTGGTGTTACGGGCCGATGGCTGAAAAACGAGGGTGGGATAAGGGTGTTCCTTGCCATGGGGCCAGTTGGCAGCTATGCGGCCGCTACGAGTATTGTGCCATCCTTCACCTTAAAATGATGCGCACCGAGACCCTTATTAGACGCATGACTGCATCTCTGACCATCTCTCAGCAAGTTGCCTTTTGTGCATCTCGGCGCCGGTGTTCTGTCTGTGGAAGCTTCCCATCTGTTGGTTCCCCGCAACTTCTGGCGGGCCGACAAACACATTGCAGGCATTCGCAAGCGCATTTTCACTCTCTGCTAGCTTAAAGCACAGAAGGGCTCTTGAAAATAGAATGTCCCCCAAGTAGTCGCGGATTGGAGTTAGGCTAGTAAATGATTCTGTCCTCGAATATTTGGATGTCATTCGACGCCTGTCATCGGATTTTGAGGCCAAACGTAAAACTGTGGCATCTTTCTCGAAGTATAGACGGGGGAATTTCAGCAGTTAGACTGGATAGGAGTGTACCTGAGGGGGTAATCTTCGCTGGGTTTGTGAACAGTAATGTCTTGAGGGCCTTCTGACAGAGGTCTGGGCTCTGTAAATATGATTGTTTATAATTAAGGCTCCTTGTTTTCCGTTTTTACTGATTTTTACTGATAAATACAGACAAACATTTTATTTTCTTGTCTGTACTTATTTTTTAATGTGGATAAAAACAGAAATTGGGTTGCTTTTTGAGTAATTCTAAAAACTGTCAGCCATGACTGCCAGGCCAATGGCTGTGTGGATTGATAAGAAGGGGGGCTAAAAAAGAAAGGAATTTTAGTTAAGAGGCTTTAATGGCAGTAGATGTGCACAAGGTTAATACTTAAATTTGCATATTTTCTTATAAGTTCATTGATTTATCTTCTGCTGGTGTTTACTGCATTGAAATTTAATAGGTATTCAAGCATGAGTGCATATTTACCGGTTAAATAAATGTGTAAATATCCGAATTTCAGCTTCATTTTTCCACAAAATCCTAAATAAATCTGGATAAATACAGATAAAATTAGCAAAACATAAACATGGATGAATACAGACGGAAATGTAAAAAAAAAAAAATACCAGAAAACCGGGAACCCTATTTATGATTAACAGAGTTTTGTGAAATGTGAACCAGGCCACTTCAGGTACGGGAGTTCTCTGCTGGAAGTTGGACATGACCGATGACCACAGACCATGGTTCTAGAGTGTGCACTATTCGCTTAACAAAGACATAAAATAGGCTGGGAGGGGAGACCAAGAGAGAGATGGAGGTGGTCATATCTCATTGTTGATGTCACCCCTCCCTCTGTTTCTGCGGTTTTTCGGCAGTGGAGGGTGATGGTCCTTCTGTACAGGACTGACACAACTGCAGATTGTTTCCTCTTCCTGTGGCTTTTACGGTATTGACTCTCTGTTATGACATTTTGTCTGTTTCTGATCTTACTGGCTCCACTCTTTGACTGTATTTAACTAACCTGGGTGTCTTTTTGCCCTTTAATTCCTTGGACCTGCACTCGGATTTATGTCTTTGCGTGTCCCTGGTACCTACTTGTCTTAGTGCCACAGGCTGTAGAATTCTTCCACTATGCAAGCTCATGTAGGCATTCCAGGATTTCATGCCATTCAAGTGCACTGAGGCTGGTTGCACTCTTTAGCCTAGGATCTTAGTCATTCCTATGGCTCGCTTAGCTGCTTTTTAGTATGGCTGCTATTTTATGCAAGATTGGTTTGTGCTGTGGGTATCAGAAACGGTCCTGCAGTCTGTTTCCTTCCTAAATTTCCTAAAGATTGAAGTGACGTTTTGCCTCCCCTATTTCTTCCCAGGAGTTTCTTGTGCACCTCAAAGAATGTAGGAAAGCGTGGTATTTGTTTGGTGTGTCTGGATTTGTTGGAACATATGCTTCTTTCGCAATTCTTCCAAAACGTTTACTGCTTACAGATGCCTTTGGGGTTTTGATTGGACCTGCCTCATCCAGTTTTATTGTACAGTTTGCTCTTGATGTGCATTCTAAGCGGTTTGCTTTTGCATGTTCTAGAATTCTGCAATCTGGAACTCTTCTCCATCTGATCTCCAGCATTTTAATTGCTGTTTTGCTCGAACCATCTGTTCCAGTAGGCTGTATTGCAATCTGTGTTGCCTGAATAAGGTGCCTGAAAGTCTCCTCTTCCTGTATGTCTGAATCTGTCCGTCTGGCTAGTCGCTTTATTTCTAGAATCGCACATGTTCTGCTATCCCTGTGCGCCAGGTCCAGTTGGAACAGGGTATGTCTTATGTTTCTTAGTTTGGTCCCCCTTGTGACACCATGAGGTCATCTGAACAGGGAAGGTTGCCTAGCCGTTGCTCCTTTCCCATCCAAGGCTCTAGGGGCGAACTCTTTATTTTTTTTACCTGTTTAATTATATCTGTTGTCTTTCTTTTCTGGCTTCATATACTTCTGTTTCCAGACTTGCCATTGTCTTCCTCCCCTTAGATGAGGATTGGCCTCAACCTGTACAACATGGGTCTGTTTGTGGCGGTCTCTTTCAAACCCAACTCAACTTGTTGTTAGTGGAGGGAATGCCATCTCTCATATGTTTAGGAGTAATTAGTTCACCATCCACTGGTGTACGTTTTCCTCTGCTTATTCTCATACATACCTTGAATACCTGTCTTCTTTGGATGACTGATGCATATTTCTTGAGTAGTCAGGCAGCATCATGGAAAGCCATTTGGTTGTCTTTGCTGATTTGGCTTAGCTGTGTCGGACACCCTTGCCACTTTTAGACTGCTGGTGAAAGTACTTTTTAGGTCTCGCCTAGGCTTCGCTTGCGCTGTCTCTTCGAGACATGCTGTATTCAGGATATGTGCATAAAGCTCTGCCCTTTTTCTGCCCATCTTTTTTAATCCCTTTGCCTGTCCTTTGTAAATAGTGGTTTTTCATTGGTCAATAAGCTTCGTAGTCCCTCCAGAGTACCGCTTTTTGTCTTCTTGTTACCTCCCATGAGGACACTCCCTGTTACATGTGTTGTTACTCCCTTGGTCTTAATTATAGCCTCAAGGGACTATTTTCTTAAAAGACTTCAGGCAGGACACACACTTGGTCCTAAGCTAGGCTGGCAGTGCTTACTTCACTCACAAGAATAACTCACATTTATATGAGACCGTCTATTAATTTCCCTTCATCAGCTCCACACAGAGTAGAACCTAATCCGAAATTAATATAATAATTCTTTTGTCACATTTCAAAGCTACTAGTTTTATATATGGACATATCTAGTTGAATGTACTTGTGGTCCTGTCTTGCATGCAATACATTATGGGTAGGGTGGATTTACCATATCTTCTGCAGGATGCAGTACCATATGTAGCCAAAAGAGGTCCCCATGGACCTTTTTTGCCCACATATGGTCCTGCAACATGTCTACGTAAAAAAATGGCATTTATAATGGCAATAACTCCAACTTTGCAGGGTGCTGTACTATATGGGGCCAAAAGAGGGACCGCTTTTGGCCATATATTGTACTGCACCCTGCAACATGGCTAGGTAAAAAAATACATTTGCATTTATAATGCCAATAACTCCAACTTCAACAAATGCAAGACCATTTGCATTTTCAATGTAATGGGTCAGGTATTTGAGTTGTTGGCATTGAAAATGAAAGTGTTTTTTACTTTTGCTTTTTCATACCATTGACAAGAGTGCTATGCAAATATGATCATTCCACTGCAAATAAAAACAGAACTGAAAGTTCTGCCCCATTTTTAAGTCTAGCCTAGAACAGCGCATGCGCTGTTGCTCGAATTTTTGTAAGGGGATTTTCAAAGTGCTGCAGCCGCTGGCCTAAAGCCTGCGTGCATGAGCGCTTGAACGCGCGCAGCCGCCATATGTCTCCGTCACGGGTACTGTACTTCATGAAGGCGCTTTTGCTATAATCGGGCACCTGCGCTTTACTTTTAATGTTAAAAATAAAGCGCTGGTGCCGCGATTATAGCAAAAGTAAAGAAATAGAAACCAGCATCTATTTCTTTACAAAGAACAAGCATTGGCATAGCCAATAGGTCTCGCTTTTGGGACCTTATAAGTATTTATGCAGCACAATTTCTTTGGTGCAACAACAACTGTTGCATGGCTAAACACTTACAAGGTCCCAAAGGCGAGACCTATTGGCTATGCCAATGCTTGTTTTTTTAACTGGCTCCTGTCCCTGTCCTTTGTAAATGGTGGCTTTTCATTGGTCAATAGGCTTAGTAGTCCCTCCTTAGTACCACCTGTTGTCTCTTCTTGTAACCTCCCTTGAGGACACTTCCTAGTACATGTGTTGCTACTCCGCGAGCACTGCTTTCTTAAAGGATTTACAGACGGAACACAAACGGTGTCCTCTGTAAGGCTGGCAGTGGTTCCTTTACTCACTAGCACATCTCACATTTATATTAAACCTTCTATTAATTTCCATTCATCAGCTCCACACAGAGTAGTACCTAATCCGGAATTAATATATTAATTCTGTTGTCCACTTTCAAAGCTACTAATTTTAAATATGGACATAACTATTTGAATGTACTCGTGGTACTGTCTTGCATGCAGTGCATTATGGGTAGGGTGGACTTACCAAATCTACTGCAGGGTGCAGTACCATATATGGCCAAAAGAGGTCCTATAGGACATCTTTTGGCCACATATGGTACTGCACCCTATAACATGACTAGGCTCAAAACATTGGCATTTATAATGCCAATAACTCCAACTTTGCAGGGTGCAGTACTATATATGGCCAAAAGAGGTCCTAGGGGACCTGTTTTGGCCACATGGGATCTCTTTTGGCCACATATGGTACTGCAGCCTGCAACAAGGCTAGGTAAATAAGCATTTGCAATTCAATAGGTCTCGCATTTACGCGAGTTTGAGCTATTGGCATTGTAAATGACAATGCCTTTTACTTATGTTTTGATTTTTAAAACATAAATTAAAGGTATTGTCATTTACAATGCCAATAGCTTAAACTTGCGTAAATGCGAGACCGATTGCATTGCAAATGCTTGTTAATGTTTGTCAGTAGAACTGACAACCGCTTGCATTCTGAAGTGGTCCTTTGGAGCTCTTTCACTACATATGTAATACTCTGTGTGTGCATGTGACGTTTGGATGGATGTCATGGAATATTAGGTAAGGAATCGGCATACAGCCTTGTGAAGAAAGACAGACTAACCAGTAAAATAGACCTCGGGGTAATGGCTTGATTACGTTTCCATAATCTTAATTGTACATCGGCCTACTCTTACTCCATACAATCCAAGACTCTTTCACGTGCAGTCTGTATCTTTGATATGAGCTAAACATGGTAAACAGGACTTTCCAGCCTTATGAGTTGGAAAAAACGTTTTTAAAAGTCTAACGCATTCTCAGGGTTCCCTGCTTCCCTATTATACCCTTAGGAAGTAAGGATTGTGACGAGGAAGAATAGCATTGTGTGCATTAGAATCTGTAAGTGTACTCTTTCATTAAAGCATGATGGCATACAAACGCTCCACAGCCCCCTGGGGGCCTCGGATATACTCACACAAGGCACAAACAGGAGATGTGTGTGGGAGCATTGTCACTTGGAACACCCACATTTTAGCTAAAGTATTTTCCAAATAATGCAGCGATTCATTTCATAATCTTTAAAATGCTGAGCATGACTGTTAGCAATAGGTCGACGTCTCTGAAAGATGTACAATAACCATGGACATAGTTTGCCCTGTTTGAGGCCTGCCGGCATAATGCAGCTGGCTTAGTTTCAAAGTTATGAAGCCCGTGGTATGGCAGATATTTCGACCACACATTACAACTCTCTTTAAGGAGCCCTGATAGACCATCTGATCGGGGCTCATTAGCAAGGCGACGACGGGTTTAATGTGTATGTGAGGCGTGGAGTGTTGTCGCCACGCGAGAGCTTCTGTCGAACGCCATTATGTGCCACTGACGTTGCTGTCAGCTTTTCCTGTGTCAGACGCGAAGGGGGGGGCAGGGTCTGCTGGCGGAGCTGTGAACTTGTTTATCCCAAGTTCAGAGGCTGGATGTATACAGCACTTGTTGATAACCTCGTCAGACAGTCTGCATCATGGCATTTGTTAGCATTAAGATGGTGTGTGCTTACATGTATTGTGTGTTTTATAGTGCGCATTTGCAAGCCCATACTGAAGGTTATATGGCACGTAATATACACAATTTTATCCTATTTAAAATAAGCTTACACAAGCTGGTCTAATGTTGCTTTAGTTACAGCTTCACACTCATGTTTGTACATTTGAGGTTTGAAGAACATACATCCAGAATATAAAATTTAAAGCTGGGGTTGTGCCAAAACGCATTTTTAAAACAAAAAATTGTGTTTTGTGAAATTATGTGACGATTTCATTAAATTATCCTTTTGCTGTAGAATGTGGTTTGCTGATATTTGATTAACGTCCCAATTCGTGGTCCAATGAGACAACATCATCCGCCCAAAACAATAACTTTAAACTAAGCGCTAAATGTTATGTTAAAACCAGTGCTTTTGCTGACAGGGTGAGCTATGGATGTGACAGTTGTATAGTGTTGTATGAACACCATACCGCCCGGGCCCTATGTAAAGGTAGCATAATAACATACTATTCCTGTTGACAGTTGTTGCAAGTAACATTTACCATCAACTAGCATCTTTCTTTGATAATACAGTTTTAGAAGAAATATCAGCATCGTGCTTCACACCCATATGACCTATAGAATATGTGATGTTACAACGCATGGTGTTACCACGCAGTAGGTAACAACGCAGTAGTTATAACGACCACGTTGTAACCACGCATGGCTTTACATCGCAAGTCGTTTCTACGACTTGCGCTAGATGACGCGTTGGACTTAGGAATAGTATAAATTACTATTCCTACTCCAGTTGGCGCAACAGCAGGGAATGTTGGATTCAAAATCCAACACATTCCCTGTTGGTGCACGCCACCTAGCTCAAGTCGTAGAAATGACTTGCGATGTAAAGCCACACGTGGTAACAATGCTGTCATTGTAATGACCGCGTTGTTACCTACCAGCGTGGTAACACCCGCGTTGTAACCGCTGTTTCCCGACCTATAATATCCCCCAACAGTGACATCTATATTAGTATGCCTGGTAGTTGTGGTATGAGTGTAACCCCTATAGCATTAACCAATATTATGCAATGTTCTCAACTCAGCGGGTCAGCACTCTGCTGCGTAGGTTCGGATGGGAACAGAGCAACACTACTCCCAGAATCAGAGTGCGATGTTACCTCCACCGAGGAGCTAGTGCTGATTGGCAGGCGGACAATCCGTAATGTATTTGCTGTGCGGAGGGCCTCAAGCCTCCCCTCCAGAACTGCCTGCAGGGATGGGGCCCCAGAAGAGCCCTCCTGGGTGATGAGTCCTCTACTGCATCGTCCCTGCGATCATTGTGATTTTTGTTGCGGTCCAGCTCGGTGCTCACCTCCGCTCGAGTCAGGGAATTTCCTGTCCAACCACTCCCAGGCGCTCTCCGGGGTATTGAAGAAGTCGGAACGCTGATCGTGAAGGATCTTTAACTCTGCGGGGAACAGGAGAACAAAAGACAGGCCCACAGCACGTGATCTGACTCCCAAAAAAGATGAGCGCCTTTTCTGAACCTCAATTGTGTACTCTGGAAATATCAATACTTTGACACTATCGATCGAAATTGGACCACTGGTGCGAGCATTTTGTAAAAGGAGATCCCGGTCTCTAAAGTTCCGAATTTTGGCTATTATCGGCCTGGGAATTGCACCAGGGATAGGCTTTTTGGCCGGCACCCGGTGTGCTCGTTCCACTGTGAATAAGTCAAACAGCCCGGTGGGAGCCACTGTCTTCCTCAGCTACTCCTCAATGAACAGTGTGGGCTTCGGTCCCTCCATCCCCTCCGGGAGGGCCCACTATTCGTAGGTTGTTCTGCCGAGTCACTTCTTCGGCATCCTCTGCCCGGGCCTGTAGGATGTCAATTTGCCGGCGCATTTGGGATATTTGTGCTTCATTTTCTCTGATCTTGGGCGCTGTTAGTTCCAAAGTTACTTCAGCGGTTTTCACCCGGTCTGCTGCTTTCTTATGGTCATCTTTTAGTAGGTTAAGGTCAGTAGAAATAGTTACCAATTGTTGTTCAATAGTTGCTCGAGACTCTCGTATCTTCAGTAGAATCATATCTAGTTTGTCTGAACGGGGCACATCACTGTCATCGTGCCCAGACCTAGTCGGGGAAGTTCTGGAGAATGGGGAGCGTAATGGCGTGCCCGCCGATAAGGCCTCGGTTTTGGTGCGCCCCATTGGCTCAAATAGTACTGCCAGGCCAGTAGTAGCGTCCAGAAATGTGGGAATTTCACACTGGATCAGTCCCAGAGGGTATTACTGCAACTTGCCTCCTTCCAAAGAGATCCTCTCGCGGTGTACTCAGCGGGTGTCTGTTAATATTATGGGCCTATTACCCCGCGACCTCTACACATAGTGCTCAGCGGTCAGCAGAGCCCTCTCACTTGCAGCATGCAGCTCTGATCATGGCGTAAGGTCATCAAGCCAACTCCCCTATGCCCTAAATGCCACGCTGTGTGTCAATAGTCCTGCTTTTGTTGCAGCAGGTGCTGCCTCACCCACACCAGAGCCCCCAGAGGTGGACAACCTGGGGCTTCTCCACAGTCTGGCCACCTCCAGGCCCCCGGGGCACTCTACAGGCTACCTCACGAGCTGATGTAGAGAAGGGAGGTCAAATTATGGCAAATCTTCGCCCCGCCTCCTAATCTAAGCGCAGACAGTCTCAGCCAGGGTCCGTCCGCAGCTCCTCACTCCCCAGGTCAGCTCACTTCATGCAAGCCCAAGGGAAATGTGCTTGGCCCTTCCATAGTCGGTAGTAATGCCACTAGTCCTCTTTGGGGTGTCCTCCCGGCTCTTCAAGCCTGTCTCAGTGTGGGGTCACAGCTCCGTTCCTGCGGAATCAGGATCTAGCGAAGCTGGCGAGGCCGGAGCTTCAGTTGCTGCCTGAACCTGGCCCCAAAGTCAGTGGGGGATTCTAATTACTGGGAGGGCTCCCCAGGTCTTCCTGCTTTTGGGCAGTGTCCACTCTCACACCCTGTGCTAGATGTGAATCCGTTGCCCAAACGTTCCTGCCTCACACCCCTGGTCTCACCGGACCTGAAGCAACACCAGGGCTGTCCCCGATCTCCGCCGATCCTGGGACATGCCCATGGAATCCCTCGTCCTCGGCTGCAAGCATTCTCAATCAAAGGCGGTGAGGATAGCAGAAGTGCTCAAAAAGCCCACACCCAGCGCACAAGAGCCTGCAGATCCACCCGGGCACCAGCGCCTGACCCTACTTGCTCCAGCCACGCTGCTCAAGGACCCACAGCTCACCGGTTGTCCTGGCGCCGCCGCAATATCTCACCTCAGTTCGAGGGACCCTGCTGGTGCGCAGGACCGCCCGAGGCCCAACAGCGCTCGGCGGCTGTCGCAGTGACAATCTGGCCTGGACTTCCAGAACACGGTGCAAAGCCGCGGGACCAGGCTCGCTCGCTACAGGCCGCAGGGGAGATTCAGAGGCTGCCTACGCCCCACTGCCGTAATCGCTGCTTCCTCGGGTGCTCCGCCATCTGGGCACCGGTACTGGTTAGTGCCTCTATCTAATGGATCCCGCTGGGAGCGCCAGCCTGCTCTGGGGGTTCAGTAATGTTCAGCGGTTGCCACGGGGGCAAGTAGGCCTTGACTTCCTCGCCATGTCACCAGGCCGCAGGGCCAGTCGGATTTGTTGCAGGCCTCAGGGGGTAGTTCAAGGCTGCCCCCTCCTTCTCGCCTTCTCAGTCGCACCCTCAGGACACTCCGCCGGACCACCAGGCCCCTGAGTCACAGCCACATCCAGGCCGGAGGGGTCGTCCCTTCAATTCCGGGCACCGCCGAGACAGACTGCCCAGTCCAGGCCACCGCATCGTCATCCACGCCGGGAGACCGGATCTGCTCCAAATCGTCAGGAGACTCCAGCCAACTGCGAGTATAGCTCCCCACAGTCGTGCACAGGGTCGTGGATGGCTATTGATTTGTTATTGATGCAGGGATAGTTCCGGATTAATGGCTAGGGCCCGGAGCCCGTTGCTTATGCAACTGCCATCTTAGACAATTGGCCACGCCCCACTGTTTGCTGATATTTCATGAATTTTTCAATAGGAGGTCATACTTCACGTGAAAAAAGCCATGTGAGATAACGGCAAGACACCGGTTTGAGCAGAAAATAGCTCCTCAAGGCATTATCTGTGCATTTGTTTGGAAGAATCGCTTGTAGGAAGGCTGTATTATGGCTCTAATTTCTAAGAATGCAGCAAACTTTGATGGGTGAATGAAGGTGTAGAGGGCTAGTGGTAGAAGGGATGTTAAGCCTGTGTATGAGACCCATGAAAACAACCTCTTTGGAAGTTGTTTAGTTTAAGACTGCTTTTTCCATCCACTCTTTGATGGAAGTCGAGGCAGGTGAGGTATCAAAAATGAGTGGTGGGGGTACGACCTTGAGGTATATCTGGATTAAGACTAAGCTTTCGGAGGGAAAGAGTGCAAAGATGACTAAGAGCACACGGTGTGTGTCTGTAACACGGTAAGAGTTAGTATTCGAAGGAGAGAGGAAATGCTATGTGTGGCCTGTTGTGAATGACCTGAAAGAAAGAGTTTTAACCACTTGAAGGCCCTGCTTGCTGCAACCATGCCTGCCTGAGCATGCAGTAGGTGTTTTGACCGGTCTGCGGAACAGCGGCTTCCTCTGTGGATACCAAAGATTTCTGTGTCTTGTGTATGACCGAATCCCACTTGGTCAGGGTCGAGAATGCTTTGAGTTTCTTTAAGGTGTTTTGAAAGGCTATGGAAGGTCCGCGATTGCTCTAGAGCTCTGTGATTGAAATATTTATTACATGTTGATGAGTACACAAACATTGGTTTGCTATTAGTGAGATTGATATATTGTAATTAATTTTGAGAACATGAAATTGTATACTCGATTTTTCTTGGGTACCTCTTGTGGAATTTTTATAGTAGTTAAGCCGAAAATAACTTTTAAAATGAAAACACAAAACATACGTGGTAAAAAATAGACATTCAAATAAAAAATAATTAGACTTTGGAAAGGTCAAATTCACTATTCCCACCCCACTCTCAGCAACAGTAGGGAAAGTGTTGCATTTTGGAGGGGCCAGATTTACTAATCCCACACCAACCTGAGCAACTGTTGTAAAGTGCTGGACTTTGGAGGGTGTAGATGTTCTGTTCCACTCCAAACTAAGCAACAGGGGAGAGTATAGGATGTCTAAAGGGTGTGGTTTTCGATTCCCATGACCGCTCTAGAGCTTTAATCTTGAGCAGGGTTTGAAGATGGGCTGTTTCAATGCAGATTGGATGGCTCCTGAGGAAACGGGCTTAAGGGACGACCTTTGCCAGTGAATTTGGGTTTTGTTTGCGACTAGGTTTGTGCATAACTTTTTCCTGGTGGTGGGTTTGCCCTGCTGCTCATCTGGTATGGGAAATGGATGAGCGTGAAGCAGTGGTTGCAATATGAGGAAGGGAATTAATGAGGCTACTTGAGGTGATGTTTCTTGTGGGGTTTCAGTATTCGTAAAACCCCCATTACATGGGGTGCAGGAAGTTTTGTTCAGCCTTTAACCAGTCTTGAATTAAATCTGAGTGTTGTTTTTTTTATTTGTCCTTGGGTAGGTGGCGTGTCCATGTTTGTGGGCTGAAGACTTGGTTTACCAACAGAATGCTTTTAGCATGCAACAGTTGCTTCATTTGCCAAAACGGGTCTATGTGTTTATCTGAGGATGCTTAATTATTTTGAGATGAATTGTGATTAATAGCAGACTTCTAGTTTTTGTATTATTTTCTTTTTTTTTTTTAACTCTGGGCTTTTAAAATTTGAAATACCGAAGCAAACTTTTTTTTTATTGTTGAGTACAGAGTAGAGCCATGTACCCCATCCCATAATTTTACCTATAAAGTTGTGTTATGCAGATTTTTTTAGAACGCACTATCACATGGGAGGGTATCCTGTCGCTGAGCAGGTGGGAGTCTAGCCACAACTAGGGCCTAGTGTGTAGATTAAATACTTGGATGTTATCTTCTTTCCCCATTTCATTGATGTATGGGGTGCCCCTCGCCCGTATGCATCCTTTAACCTAAGCCTTTCCTCTTTATATTATAACTTTTACTGTACCATTCCCGTAACCAATTCCCTTAGCACTTAGAACTTTACTGTATCTTACTTCATTTTTTTTCATCCTCTGGTTTAGATCTTCTAATTTATTTTCTCTGGTAGTTTATTTCCCAAGGCAATTAAACTGAGAAAACAATGTGTTGTTGGTCAAAGCGAGGTGAAGTCATGTGATGGTTTTGAGGTTCTCTTATCGCAGGTGTACAGGGGCATGGAGTGGCCATCCCTGTAGCTGTGGTGATGAAGATGGCATGCGCTACGTCTCGTTTGTGGCAAGGAGACAGCCTGACTTGCCAGATGTGCACATTTGTCTGAGTCAGTCTTTAGCCTTGGTTCAGGAAGGTGTTCTTTCTTCACCTCTGTTCCTGTTTTGGGGTAGGTCAGAAGAGAGGTCTGGATACAGTAGAGCATGGATGGCGGAGGTATTTGTAGTTTCCTTCATTTGTTAATGTAATGTATTTTCACCTCCTGCTCAGCCAGTGCTAGTGCTGTGTGCTCAATAGAATGTTGGAGTCATGAGTTGCCTCGGAATGTTGGGACACAGAGAGGCGCAGCGACAGCTGAGCATGGGCTGAGCAGCAGACAGGCTGCGCCTGCTGGGGCTTTCCTTCACAACTTACTTACCTGTTATACTGGAACTATTCAACTTGTTACCTGTTTGAATAAACCATCTTTAATTACATCCTACCTGCATGGACCTCCTTACTACAGTATTCTTTTAAGTAGCATAGTTACGTCATTGAGAGACATTTTAATTCTACGGTTGAGGTCTAACCAGTGGCCTTTGGTGTGGGATGGTGCAAAGGAGAAGCGGTTGAGATTGTGTGGGAGATGTCTTGATAATCTGAGTGTGGATGGGAATCTCAGAAATCCATCCAGAAACTGACGTTTCCCTGTAGCAGCAGTATGTCTGAGCCCAGATGGAGGGCAGTTAGAAGGTTGGGTAAGTGGAGACGACGCTCCTTAGACCTGATGAATCTGAAACTTATTGTCTAGTGCAGAGGAGGAGGCTAGTTCTAGCAGTACATATTCTTAAGAACAAGAGGACCCCAGTAGTATGACCAGGGGTCATCTATGTAATGAAAAGGAACAATGGTCTAAATGGAGGCCACTAGGGTCCTCCGATAGCCTGGGCTACTGTTATTTAGATGAGCGAGAGTCAGGTGAACAAGGCAAGAAGTCCACACGGGACTAGTTACGCAATATATGCATGGACACAAGCTTGAAATGACATCACATTTATTAACAGCATAAATGGAATATCAATTTTGGTATTTCAAGTGATAGTTCTGTTGCTCACACAAAACGAAACGCCGTCGACCCTTACAACCGAAACTCCTTCACTGCATTAATTTAATTTGGAGTTTTGTTTACTGTTGTCAATGCAATGTAATTTTAAATGTCACTAGCACCCCTCACTTCACGCACCTTCACTGTATTCTTGTGTGAGCTCCAGAACTATCACTTGAAATACCAAAATTGATATTCCATTTATGCTGTTAATAAATGTGATGACATTTCAACTTTGCCTCCCTGCATATATTGCGTAACTAGTCCCATGTGGACTTCTTGCCTCGTTCACCTGACTCTCGCTCATCTAAATGACAGTCGCCCAGGCTACACTGCTCATACATTGGATTTAATTTCTAAAGGCTGCACAAACGAGCTACTAAAGAATGAAGACGCTGCCCACAAGGCACTCGGTGCTTTAAGAATTATTTCTCATTGATTTGTTTCCTGCTGTATGCTGGCCTTGTCGTCGGTCCTATACCACACAATAATTTACAATATTTGTAATATGTGTTTTAGAGAAGGTGCACTCTGGAAACCGCTATCCCTTTCCTGTTATTTCAATCGTCATATTATATTTGAAATTCAAAGAAGCATATTTAAGGCTTAGTAGCCAATGAAAGGGCACACCCAACAATTATAAAATAAACAAGATGAACAAATGTAGGTTCCTGCTGCCTCCTATTGCTGCTTATACCATCTGTGACTGCTGATTGGCAGGAAGCCGCTCAGACGCCCGGGACCAGCCTGTGGAATCAGGGTTACCAGCTGTCGCGCAGCTCGCTTTCCAGGAGCTGTTTTTTCAATCGTTTTATTTCTCCAGATTATACCTTTGCTGCGCCTTCGTGCACCGCAGCAGCTTTATGAGTGGATACACATTTACGTCAAATATAGTACAACAGCACCCATGTTAGGCTACGTGTAATGTAGGCTACAAAAGATGTAATCCTTTCTTAAAACACACTTTTTTTTTTGCACAGTCTGCATCAAAGGTGGATTGCGGTTTTGGACACGTGAGGTCTAAATCTTTATTTTATTTTGTATTGTTTTATGTTTTTAATAATTCCACGTTCGATTGTTGCACTAGTCTTATTACTTACTTTTCTTTCGTGAACAAATAAAAGATATTGCTGTTGCCGAGCTCAAGTTGCTCATTTTATTGACCTTGGCATGATGAAAGTCTGAGTTGAATCTGCAAGAAATTGAACATTTAACCTTCGTGTCGTGCATATATATATATTTTTGTTGTTGCTGTAATTGGATGAGCATGTGTCTGTGCACTCCGGTAATTTAAATCTTTTTTTCTTCATTGAATGGTGTGCTTGTGGGGTAACGCCTTCTGATCCGCAGCGCCAAGTTACAAAATCCGTTGCACAGGTCTTGTTCCCCTTCGTCCCTGTTGATTTTTTTTTTTTACTTCTATTTCTCGTTTACCTGTTATTACCACCCTTGGTAATCAAATGAATCACTTTATTTCCATGAATGGTTTTCCATTTATTGTTTGTGTATTGCTTTTACACCTCGGTGTTCTTCTGCACAGGCATGATGAAATGTGTAATCGACTTCCCTTGTGATACACTGCCTTTTATTCTCCCCTTACATTCTTGCTGTGATTGGATCATATTATCAAAAGCCAAGTCCTAGAGTACCATGGACAGTACGCTGCTGTGTTAAGAGCTGGACCGACCAACATGTGTTTGTCATGATCTCTGTGGAAAGTGATCACCTAGAGCTGTTATATGGCTTGAGCAAAATGGACACTTGCCCAGGCTCCAAGCTCCCCCCCCTTACCCTCGGGCACCCGGAAAAGTGCTGTTTCTTTATATATTTTATATCACCGCGGTCTGTTCGTGAGTTTCAACCTCTGTCTGCCTACGTATGGCTGTTTCGCTCTACCAAAGACATATATCGGGTATTTTTATGTGACCCATAATGTAGAATTAATTATTGCTTGCCAGCATGCTGGCTCGAATTAGCAGGAAATGGGTAACATATTTTAACATTGTACAGAATGCATGACCCCTAAATATATCTGAGCCCCAATAATCTTGACTTATGTCACTGTAGTAACCTGTGTGCCATTGGCTCGTAGAGGTGTCAGGATAGCGGCTTTTGCATTGGCCAGCTAGACTGTTGGGTGAATAATTTTACATGGGTCTGCCACCAGTTCTTGTCATAATATTGCCCCAGATTTGCTTAAGATGGAGAGACCAGAACCATGCCATAAGTCTATGTAAGGGCCATAAATGCCCAGGGACTTAATTTCCCCTTAAAATTAAAGGTCCCGTTAAACAGATTATGAAGGGAGGAGATAGACTTAGACTGACAGCAGACCTATCTTTTGAGGCATGACACTGAAAACTGAAACAAGAAGCCTGACTACTAATATAGCACAACGAAGCTCCCAGCAGCCTCTATGTATAGATGGGGTAAGCTAAAGGTATTGTAGGTAAGTAAAATTGCCTTTGTCAAGATGAATATTTTTTCTGATTTCTGTACATAATGCAAAAATGGGCCATTGACATACACAGTGACGTTTTTAGTAGGGCCCGACGGATCTCAAGTATCTAGGGCATTAGTGAAATGATTCTACAGCTGGTGCACTTTGGTTCACTCCCGGGTACCTCTTGGCACGAGTGACCGCAGAAGGATGAGCAGCTGTGTGGACCTGTCGAGATTCAAATCTATGACCAAGGGTTCAAACAAAGTTTGGCGGTGATCAACTCTCGCATGTCAAGCCCTACTCTGACATGGGATTGACTCTTTCAATCCTGCTAGCCGCTTGGTGACCTTAAAGTGTCCTGGGGTGCTGTGCCTCAGTGCTATCAGGCTTCTGGAGCTAGAGGGCACTCTACCCAGCCCTACCCGCCTTTCAGAAACCCCAACCTGTCTTTCGCAACTATTTTCGGGCCTATCATCCCTTCAGATTTCCCAACCTTTAAAGTTCTTGGCTGCCTCTGCAACAGCCATACTAGCCTTTTTTGATTGACTCCGCACCAGTCAGCCTTGCTTGCCTTCCAGAGGCAACATTCGGCCTGGTCTGACTGTTACAACCCCACTGGTCTACCAGAACCACTGTTCAGTTCTGACTGACTCCGCCCCAGCCGTTTTGGACGTGCAAATACAAGTCTTAAATCTTACCAGTTTGCCTTTACCTCATTCCTCCCACAAATGACCTCTGCTCTTTCAGGGAGCTCTTTCACTCCCTGTTGCCTTCATGAAAAATGCAGTTTGCGAGTTTTCCAGGCATCCTCTTCTCACTTCCAAGCTGGATCTCCTCTGGGAGCCGTGCTTTTCCACTTGACTTTGTAAATGGCTCCCTTCATCAGGCAGGAGATGGGATGCGCCCTCTTTGTTTGAAGAATGGGTGGGCGGGGGAAGGAGAGGATATGAACAGAGGGGCTTGGCAGAACATGCTCTGACTTGGAGGGTGGGGGTGGAGGAATGTTCTGCGACCCTGAGGAGGGTCTGGAAAGAATGACTTCATTTCAGATCCTGTGCACTTCGATTCCCAGATGGGGACACGTGGACTGCTTGCTAGTGTGTCTTTAGGCTGCCAAGGAAAGAGTTCTGTTGTGTTCTAGCATTCATATAGTGCTCAGTACCTCAGTGGCCGTGTAACTGGCGAGATAGCCATAATGTTATTACTCCTGCTGCAGAAATCTGCCTACATGCAGCTTGCAGGTTTGAATCCCCACGAGTGGCTCCTTCCGCCTTTCACCCTTCTGTGTCTCAAAAGTTTAACAAGAGTAAGTAATAGGTGGCCTATGATTGAGGTGCTTGCATTCCCCAGTACCGTTAAGGCGCTGTGTTAAAAGACGGCACGGTGAGTATAATTACATTTGGTAAAGGTGAATTCTTGAAGATTTTTAGGCGACTCTTTCATTGTGTACTTTTATAAGGCAATGTTGCGACCTTTCAGTTACTCCACAGTTTTTAGTGATGCCAGAGACAGTACCGTATCCTGTCGCTAAATGGTGGTCTCTAATCTCACAGCACCTTGAGACCCTGACGGGTGAGTAGTCGCGCTTTATAAGATCACGGATTTATTGAAGCCTATATTCTGTGTTTGTGACGCCATTTGGCTGGAGTTCATTTATCGGTGTATTTATTTTGAGTTTTATATAGTGCTACCTAGACCCACGGGTATCAGAGCGCTTTACATATAATGTGATTACATTTACAACAGTGAGCTTGGGATAGCTTGGTTTTGAGGCTGTTCTTCATGCCTGGGTATGGAGCATTCTGTTGCCTTGGGTCTTGCCTCTTTTGCTTTCAGTTCAGTAGAGTCCTCCGGCACAAAGCCGGTGAGGGTTTCTGTTGTTATCCCACCTGTCTGCCACAGTAGACCTTATACTTTGCATCCACAAGGTCCAATGACAGGCTTGCCAAGCTTATTGTAAGGACCTATGCAAGTTCAAGGCATCTTGTTTTGAAGTTGTTGCCGTTTGTCTATGATTTTACAATGGAGCCCAGTGTAAATTGTGTTGAACGAGTCTCAAGCATGCCATCACCAGCGTTCTGGTCTGATCTATCCGGTTATCAATCTGGAAGGGTTGGAGGATTTTCAAGAGACCATTGCGTTCACTAGGGGAAACGAAGGAGTTTCGAACTAGAATAGAACTCCTAGGTTCCTCACATTCAATGCAGTAAAATGCTCAAGGAGCTATGGCAAAGGAGTCGCGTGGATACTGAGCAGCGTTCAGGAAGGGCCTTGTGGCAATCCATTTGACTCCTTACATGGCGATGATTTTGTCATACACTCAAATTCTTTAAGTATAATCCGCAAATTGTGGTTGTCCATAGTTCTGTAACTGTAGAGAGCTCAAGTAGTGTCAGTGCTGCATTCTGCTCTTCGTCTCTGATGCTAGCCTAGGGAATTCAGTGTCCCCCCTCGTTGGTTTGAACCTATATTGCTGGCCATGCTGGACGTGGTTTTTCATAACCGTGAAGCTGTCTTGCTAACCCTCTTCCAATGAACATACTTGAATATGGTATGTTGGAGATTGACCAGTAATTTTCATGGACCTTCAGGTCAGCCAGTGTTTGCGTACTGAAAAGGTGGGCTGAGGTTCTGGGTCTAAGACTGATGCATTGGAGAACGTTGTTTTATCATGAACTTGAGGTGCACAACAAATACACGGAGAAGCTGCTTCAAACTCCATTTAGACAGGGCCTGTCTGGAAGTTGGTCTGACGGTTGGTGATGGTTAAGTATAGTACTGAGTTACTAGAGACCCTAATTTAGGACGCTTATAGTATAGGTCTTTTTGGATTTCAAAGGCGCTTTTTTCGAGTCATATGACTAACCACTTCCAGTAGATGTTGAACATTTCTACTCAATTGATTTCTGGCCTTGTCAATAAAAATTAAGTATTTATCAAGGTATATATTTTTGACTAATAGTATTATGGTAGCTTCTTCTCTACTTCCTGCATCGTATCTTGCGCTTCTCAGACATTGATTTGCAAAATTGCAATTGAAGAGTGCAGCTGATTGGTTTTAGCCCGGCCAATTGACCGCTGTATACTTTTTGGGTGGATTTGGTACCTGTGATGGCTCACGCGTGGCAGATACTGGCCGGGACCCCGGGGGCACTGAGGAGGGCCCGACTAGTGTTCTAGTCTTGAGGGGCCCTCCCCTTCCACTGGTGTGGCAGCCTCATAAGCTGGGGAGAAATAAAAAAGAGGCGCGCAAGGCCGGGATGAGATGGACGCGGGGAACATCAACGCATATTGAAGACAGCGGATCAGAATAGCTAGTTGGGAGGAAGAAGGACACAGATCCACTTGAGGGGGACCAAGGTGTATACGTGCAGGGGGCATCTCAGGACCGCATTCTGTATCAGAAGGCCAGGAGGACGAGCCCATATGCCTTGACGCTTCCCTCAAGCACCTGGGGGAAGGCGAGATGTATGAGGTGGCTGTGACTCGGAGTGTCACAGCTTCAGGCAAGTGGTCCAGAAGGGTGCGAATGTGCTATTGTTTGTTGGCTGGCTGCACACGCCGGCTTGGTGGGGGGTATAGCTTCCCCTGCATGATGAGCGCCACAAGGGGATTCTCTGCGGGACCTAGGATTTGAGACTTGGCACTAACCGTGTTGCATGCAATCTTGGGACCACACTTGGGGGTGGCAATCACAACTGAGGAGAGTGGACAATGAGAATCATAGGCATGGTTTGTGGAAAGGCGAGTTTATGATTACTGAAACTAATTGTCTGAGTTACTCACCTTTCCTTGTACATACCGGCGGAAGGTACAGCTGGTTTCAAGGGTGATTTATCGGGACACTGACATTGGCGAAGCACACGTAGGGATAAGTGGTGATGGGTCCTGTGGCTAGAATAGGATAGATTTTCATGGCCATTTACTTCCATTTCCCCCGAGGGTGACATCCAACCAGTGAGGGGGAACACAGGAGAAGATCCCAACAGAAAAACCCACGCGAAGCGTAAGATCAGCGGGGGTCTGGAACATTTAGTTTACCTACCTTTGTACTACTCAGACTTTCAGAAACAAACTACAGATCTCTCATCTATTTGGTGTGAGCTCGTGTCTCTAGGCCTGTAACAGTACCTTTCTTTGCTTTTGAATTTCTGAGGGAGGTAAACTTGTACAGTGTGGCTGAAGAGCTCTATTTTCTACCAAAGCTTCAGGGTCTTGGGTGTTTTCAGAGGTTGAATTGATTTTACTGTAGGTATTATTGAAAATACCCAACCCTTCAATAACGATAGTGCCTGAGTGCAGCAGGTTGCGGAACCCAGACCATTACGAGGAGTGGTGCAGAATAACACATTTGAGAGCTTTCTGTATTGGGTGTTCAAGCTAAATCCAGTTTGTGACTGGCTGTGTGCAGTGGACTATGTGATACCTAATGGAAATGCAATGCAATGCCTGCATACTTTACAGAAAATCTTATACTTATTTTGGATCTGGTCTGTTTGTCCACAACTCGAGGTGGTTAAATCACCACCGTGACACCTAAAGATGTTAAGGTTATGTCAATATACTCTAATGATGTATATTGAGGTAAAGAAGTTCTGTAGAAGTTATTTAAGCATTATGAACTAATGCTACCCCATCTCTTCTCTCTGAAGAGGAAAGCGGATCAGTGTTGCTTTTGGGCAGATTATGTACGATTAAAACACAGCTTTATACTCAAACTGCTTTGCACTGGGTGGATGTACCCCTGTAGGGGGAAGAGAGTAGGCAGGGGCTGCAATTTGGTGTTACTGAAAATGCAGTAAAATAGGGTATTTGTATGAAATTAAGATATTATTACCAGACATAAAGTATTGAACTATGAAACCAATTACATTCATGTATATGAACTAATTTACTGATTGAGTTTTAGTTTTTATTTTGAAACCATGATTGCACTTTAATTTTTTTCAGTGAATTTCAGAGGTTTTAAAAACAAATATGAATGAATGATGAGATTTGTTAAGTGCACGGCTACTTTGGGGAGTGTCCTGGTGCAAGAGGGACACAAAGCACACCCTGCAGTACACACCAACAGAAACCTTACTGTCAAACTGGGAAGAGCCAGGATTTTAGTTTCCTATGGAATGCAGGCTCAAAGGGAATCAGACTCAAATCACATGGGAGTGTGCTCCATGCTTTGGCTGCCAGGAAATAGAGACTTTGCCTCCCCTCGGACCCGTTTGAAGCGAGGAATCTATAGAAGAGAGGCAGAGTAAGAACACAGCATTTTTGATGGACGATACTGTTCAAGTGTCTTTGCCAGATAATCTGGAATAGCTAAATACACTGCCCTATGCACCAGGTCTTTGAATAATATCCATTTCCTGATGGGCAGCCAGTAGAGAACCTTCAAAGCTGATGCGGTGGACGAATGCCTGGAAAGACTTAGAAGTAGCCTGGCCACCACAGCCCAGGCGCAAAAACAAAATTGTAGAAGGGCGGAAAGGAAATGGAGGACTGACTATGAACAACAGCTGAAAGATGAATATAAAACCTCCCTGGCAACTTACAAAAACTTATTTTAGAAGAAAAAAGTAATTATTTTATACGAAAAATAAATGGGGCCAAGAATTCCAGCAAGGAACTTTTCTAAAATTAACAAAACTCAATACTAATAAACAGATAGTCAGTAGCACTGAACTATGCAACAGTTTAGGTCAATTCTTTGTAGACAAAGTCACTTCTGTTTGAGTCTTTTAAAACGACCAACAAGTATATTTTCCCACAGTCATGCTCCGAACCTAAACAGGGACCGTCCCCCCGAATCTTCAACTCTTGGTTCCACTTTCTGCCACCATCTGTGGAACAGATTACACAGGTGGTAATGACAACTAAGTCCGGGGGCCTAATGGACCCGTGCCCACCTAAGGTGATGCACCTGTTTCCGGATCTACTGAGTGATCCACTAGCAATGGTTTTTACACAGATAATAAAATCCAGCTGCTTCCCAGATTCCTGCAAAACCGCCTCAGTACTGCCATTATTGAAGAAGCCAAATCTGGACCCGCAGGAACCCGGAAATTACAGACCAATTGCGAGAATCCCTTTTGCAGCAAAAGTACTGGAAAAACTAATGAACAAGCAATTGTCACAATTTCTTTCCGCTGTGAATGCCCTAGATCACTCACCGTACGGATTCCGAGAGCGACATGGAACGGAAACAGCTCTGCTCATGGCTGTAGAGGAACTCAGGAGTGTACTGGACGCTGGAGGGAAGGCCGCCTTGATTCTATTAGACCTCTCGACGGCCTTCAACACAGTAAACCATGATACACTCGTGACCCGACTAGCCAAAGTATGAGTTCATGCGACAGCACTCAAGCTGCTAGCCTCATATTTGTCTGATAGAACTTTTACAGTTGAGCTAGGAGTGGCTAAATCCAAACCTTTTAACTCTCCGTGCGGCGTACCCCAGGGGTCTTCTTTAAGCCCCACTCTTTTCAATATTTATGTGGCACCATTAGCGGCTATAATAAGGAACTGTGGTTTCCTACCAGTCTCCTATGCAGACGACACCCAAATTGTGGTATCCGTCTCAAACGTCGAAGAGACAGCAGGCAGATTTAATAATTGTATGAGGCAGATTAATCACTGGATGCAGTGTAATTGCCTAAAACTAAACGGTGATAAAACCGAAATCGTGCTGCTTGGGACAGACATAAAAATCTGGTCCCCAGAGTGGTGGCCAGACAGCTTAGGTGACTGTCCATCCCCAGTGAACAAAGTTAGAAACCTAGGAGTGATACTGGATAACAAACTATTGTTTAATGCTCAAACAAACAAATTGTCTTCCACGATATGGTATATTCTCAAAATGATTAAAAAACTACTGCCGTTCATTCCCCAAGATTCATGTAAAACGTTAGTGACAGCACTGTCCTTATCTAGGTTAGATTACGGGAATGCCTTATATGCTGGGATACAGACCCAGCATCTAGCAAAACGACAGCGCTTACAAAACGCTGCAGCTAGGCTGGTGCTGGACATTCCCAGAATTGAGCCAGTTGCACACAGATTAGGAACCCTCCATTGGCTACCTATTGAAAAAAGGATAAAATTCAAGTCCGTCTATCTAGCCTACAAAGCCCTCCATGGGATAGGATCCCATTTTTTAAAAACACACTTGAAACCGTATGAGCCATCCAGAAGCCTGAGATCTAGCCAAACTAAACAGATTCAGGTTCCAAAATTCAAGCAAGTCTGGTGGGGGAGGGGATGGGGGGGCTGGGGGGGGGGGGGGGGGAAGTTTCCTGCTCCCTATTTCAATCAAAAATAGCCCATCTCTACTCGCATTCAGGAAAGAGGTAAACACCTGGCTGTTCATCTCCTGTTAGAACATCATTCTCGGTAGAATCCTGCTTTACATCTACTCAGCGCCAAGACGCCCATGGGCAATCATGCGCTTTATAAATTCACAAATCAAATCGCATTTTGGACCACCTGGACCACATGCCTCACCAGTGCCTGCGCCACTCCTAAATAGAGTGTGCTGGCCTAGTCCAGACGTGAAATGATCAACGCATCAACCACCACTCTCCTCGCTTCCAGAGGGAGGAGTGGAAGGAATTTTTTCAGGGTGCAAGGCAGCAGCCCACCACTGCTGAGATCTGCAGCCGCATAGAAAGAGCAGCGTCAAACTTCACCCATAAATCTTGTACCGCAGCAGCAGGGGGGTGGGGCGGGGCTAGCAGTGGGGGATGGGTTCGGGGGGCGCGAAGTTCTTCCCACCAATTAGATAGATGAGATGCCAATGGGATGATTTCCTGTTCTCCAGGTTGCATTTAAGTTGACTGCCCTGCATCCAATCCGAGGCAGTGTGCATGCAATCCATAAAGGAGTTTGCAATAGATGCATTGGAGCCACTGAACGCAAAAAGCAGCTGGACATTATCAGCATATGAGATGCCTTGACATCCAAACAGCTCCACCACGGAGGCCAGCGGGGACATAAAGATATTAAAAAGGGCGGGGCTAAGCGAAGAGCCCTGCGGCAACTCGTGCCTTAACTTCAGAAGAAAAAGGAGCAAGCCACACGACTGGCCTCTGGAGTCCAAAAAGGACTTCCACCAATCTCACACAGTACAGCTAAGGCAGACACTTGGTGGAGTTGTATAGAGTGTTGAACTGTGTCAAAGGTGGCGGACCAATCAAGAATATATAAAGAATCATAGGGGAGAGGATGTAGCCTTACGACTAGAGACGTCGATATAGAAGCTGGGGAACCAGGTTCGAGTCTCGGCCACGACGCTCAACATCCTGTGATTCTGGGCAAATCACTTAATCTCCCCGTGCCTAAGAAAAATTAATGTGGTGTCCTTGTGTAACGAAACTGGTGCTATGTAAAGCGATCTGATACCCGATATCTCGGGTCTAGTTCGCGCTATATAAAACTCCACCCCAACCCCCCCCCCTACCACCAAAAAAAAAGGAGGATCAGGACTGCATTTTACCCATTTTTATTTTTTGGTGTTCTGAGCAAAGCTAACCATAACTTCACTTAAACTTTGTGTTTTTTCATTGAATATATGCGCATATTTTATTATGAATTCTTAGGAAAAAATGAGGATGACTCTAGAGGAATAGCTTTCCTGTGGTCAAACCTATAAATGCCTGTGGCGCTGGAGAGTGGGGGAATTCTCGCACATGGAAGGGCAATTTTATAGACCGAAGTAATTGAGTGCGGTACCATAAATCTTCACTTACAGGTCCAAAAACTATACCCACTTTATTATGGGTTGCTAAAATGGTTACGTAATGACGGTGCAAGAAAATATGCCAAACATTTTCTTGCTCATCCACACCTGACATTCTAGTTAATGTGCATGCGTTTTACAGTAGTGTTTCAGAATATGTCAGCAAGCTATTGCTTAGACTTTAATAACTATCACTCAGAGTGTTGTGATGGGTTGTGTAAAAGGGGAAGGAAATTGCATTCTAATACCCACAAAGCAATAGCAAGACATTTTTGGAAAGCGATATATAACATGAAGTCGGAGTAAGGATACAGAGAGGTGGAGACCAGTATAGGACAGTGTAGAGTAGTGCATGTCTAGCTGAAGGCCTCACTGAAGTGAATTATCCTCCTCAGCCTAAAAGCTCCAGATTTCGAGTATACCTTAAGTCACATTTAGGGTACTGTTTTCTGAGAGGGAACAGTGAGTATCTGTTATGTTATTGTAGTATTTCTGCTAAGGTGGGGTGGTAATTAGCAGCACTTCCAGAGGAACGTATGTAGTGTTACCATCCAGAGTTTGCCGTTGCGAAGACAAAAACTGATGCCAGGTTACCACATGAGCCATTGCATGACCACATTGAAAATACAGTTCAAGTGTGAGTCACTTCTACAGATGTGTATCTAGATCATAACCAGAGGTGCGTGCACGCGCCAGCCTGCTGTTATAAAATCTGTGGTAAAGTGAAGGAAGTATTGCCGGTACAAATAATTTAATCTCAGTGGACAAATGTGGGAGTGAATTTCTAAGATTAAACTTGGCCACAGAGCGGAATAGCACCCGGTGAGAGATCACCCACTTGAACTGCAAAGATTTCGCCGCCCAGAAAGATTGACAAGTTACCTTAAAGGAGCAGCAGCCAATATTTATCAATTTACTTATACTTTTTCTAAGGTTATATTTGTAATGTACCATAGAGTCTGATTTCAGGAATAAAAGTCTGCTTAAGGGCGCTTGTTTTTAAAGTTTGTTAAACTGAAACCTTTCCGACTATTTTTCTTGGTCCGTCTTCTTTTTAGCACCTTTGATAGATAAGAGTAGTCCTTCCTTGACTTAAACAGGAACTAGTGATCCCGTAATGCTTTCACTTTGTAGCCTAGGACTTTAGAAAGATATTCCATAGCTGTCCTATTTTTGCCCCATTTATGTGGCACTTAATACCATGATTTGGCCTGATTTCAGTGGTTTTCAGGTTTACAGATGGTAGATATTAGAGACGGAAGTTAAAGAGATTTGTCCTGGATCATGCAGAGGGTCAAGTGAGGTTGCCTCGATTAAAACTCTGGTACTCTAGCTCCACAGTGGACAATTTATCCACAAGATTATATCTTGTTTCTCTCAGCTTGCATTGCTTATTGCCTATTACTTTTTTTTTTTTTACCAGCTCAGCACTGAGTGAACCTTCTCAGTATTTGGCACTTCCAGGCAGTATCATGGATACTAAGCTAATGGAGAGTTGTCTCGCTTGCCTTGAGTGCAGAACATTAGATGCCCAGGAAATATTCCTTTCAAAATGGTGGCTATGACGCCCAACGATGGGTGATCACTACCCTAGCTGTGCATCTTACTAGGTTGTTGAACACTCTAGAATTTGGCATTTGCCAGCCTTGCAGAAGGGATAAAAATACCAACATTATACAAACAGTGAGTACTTATTTATTTTTTATTTTTTGTTCTCGCGAATATTGTAGTCAGTTCCTGACCTACACTCTATCCTCTCCATCTTTCGAAAACAAGAGTTAATAACTGGAAAATCTGTATCATTCTTCTGCGTCTAAATATTTTGTTTGTTTCACATCAAGATCCCCAGTAAAAGAAAACTGAACAATGAATTTAGAGACAATTGGCACAGTATGTGGCACTGCTTTTACACCTGCACTTGTATCAGTTTCAGACTGCATGTATGCCCCATACACATAGGGGTAGGAATACTGCATTGATATTCCCTACCTGAAATTCTCAGTAGTGCAGGGATTAGTAATTCTGGGGTGAAGGAATGCCACTGTATTTTCAGTGGGACATTGAGCAACCCCTTAGAAATGGGGAAATACCATGGGAATCAGTGACCACACCTTATTCCTGTTGTAATTCCCCATTTTGTCTTGTTTACCTCTGATAAGATTCACCAGGTTTTAGGTGCTGAGATGTCTGGTTGGGAAACACAAGGAGTATGGTATGGCAACACTTGTTGTTCCTGATTCAGCCAATAACCGCTGTTCCTAACTTAATCAGGAATTTATGATCCACTTTAATGAGCACCTTATGCTGAGAATTTGGCGCTAAATTAGTGCTAATACTCCCAATGCACTATTTACCGTACTCTAGTTTGTTTTACGGTGTTGGACCCGGCCTCGTGGCGTGGTCCCAAACCCTCCTACCAGTCCAAACGGGGGCAACCCCAACCCTTCGAAGCCCCCCGAGATTGTACCCCACTACCCGCATCAGCCTTCGCGACGCGGCCCGCCCGGGCCTCGGTCCCCGCGAAGCCCCGACATCGAGGCGCCAAGACCCAACCCAAGGGGGTAGAGTGGCCACTCCACAGATCCCGGAGGAGGGGAGTTTCGATGGTGCCTCTCGTCAGCCCCCGACGCTTGGGCCCGATCGCCCTCCGGCCTCCCTGGGCGATGGCCCCACCCCCTGCTGGGTGTCTGGACTCTTCCATCCCGGCCCCTCCGGCCCCCCCGGCGCGAGGGTCCGGACATCAAAGGGCTCCAGCCATCTATCTGGGGCAACCCACAACCAGGACAGTAGTTGTATCCTGGAGTCGAGAGCCCTGCTGATCGAATCGCGGCTGACCCTACGGAGAGAGACTCATTGCCTGAAACGCGGACCTCGAGCCCTGCTGACCTCGTCGCGGCTCAACCTCGAAGAAGTAACCATCGGAGCCCTGCTGACCTCGTCGCGGCTCGACCTCGAAGAAATAACCATCGGAGCCCTGCTGACCTCGTCGCGGCTCGACCTCGAAGGAGTGACCATCGGAGCCCTGCTGACCTCGTCGCGGCTCGACCTCGAAGGAGTGACCATCAAAGCCCTGCTGACCTCGTCGCGGCTCGAGGAACCCCCCCAGCTCGAGGATTGAGAGCTGAGCGCAGGGTGTTCCCGTACCAGGCTGGTACTGAGACTGTCCCGCTACCCCGTCCCTGAACGACCCCGAGACTCTTTAGGATCCCTCGATCCTCCTGTAAATATTGCCACAGAAACCTGCCTTTTGCAACCGATAAAGACCTGTAAGATTTGATACCCTGGTTGAGTTCCTTTGTGGTGGGGGGGATTACTTGGCTGTGCGATCCTAGAAGAAGGACCTCGCCCAGGAGGCTTCTCAGCGGCGCTCGGCTACTTCCTAACGGAACGGTGCCTCTCGGGGTGGTCAGTCCGACACCATCTGGCTCCCCGGAGGTCGCCCTTCTAACATACGGCAATCCTACAAGTTACCTTTTTCTACATTTAAGCAGAGAAAATGCTGTTTGCTGAAGATGGTATTACACTTTCTATGTGTTTTCTGAAGAGGGCTAGGGCCCATGCCAGTAACAGCCGCTCAGATTGGCTTTGCGTTCTTGACACTTGTAATGCTTCCTTCATCACAAAAAAAGTAATCAAATGCAAGCTTGTTCCTCGCTGTTTTGTGAATGTGATTCAGTGTAACAGTTACACAAACTGTGCACCTTTCTCTCACTCTTGTTCGTCAATCACACTGTTAAGCACTGTGTCCCATAAACGATAACCACTCCTCAGTGGTTTATGCACGACATAGAAACACTTCCCCCATAGGCTCTGCACAACGCCAACACCCTTCTAACCATACATGGTGTAGTGTTACCCATATAGGCAAGTGCTTCAGTGCCCCACATATGATTAGTAATACTTTACTCAGTGTGGGGGGAGGCAGTGACTAAATAGTATTTGGTGATAACAGGGTGGCTTTGCTCTGAAACCTGCTGATCGCCTCCGAATGATTGTGGACCAATGGCATGTCGGGAGTGGCGGAAATGGAAGGTTCAGGACTACAGGAAGGGGCAGGAAGAGAAGGCATTGATTGGAGTGTTCTGGAAGAATGGTGGAAGGAAGTGAGGTGGAAGAGAGGAGTAAGGTGCAGGTTTTGGCTTGGTAGTAGGTGGCCGGAGAAAGAAGCGCGATTCAAAGAATCCAAGCCTCTATGAAGTGAAATGTGGGTGATAGGAGCAGGATATAGATGCAGACCTTGGTTGCAGAGCCAGGGATCAGACTGAAGGTAACTGAAGCAGGAGGAGAAATTAGATGTGTGCAGAGAATATGTGCAGGACACCATGGGTGGCATACGATCTCTAAGCTAGGCTTTCATTTAGAATACGGGTGCACCTAAAGAGTTGGAGAAACATATATTTGGCAGGGAATCGAAGAAGTGCCTGGATGGATATGGGTCGATAATTGGATTGAGAAAAGGCATTATGTGCAAGTGAGAACACGGTGTGGCATTAGATAGAGATGGAATGTGGCGATTTGAATACAGGGTGGCAAGACTGTCAAGAGATGGAATAAGGTGTATAACAAAGGAGTACGGTACAAAAAGGATAGCAAGTTAATTGTCCCAGCTGATGCTGTGCAAATGCCATTGTATTATGGTTTGTGGGTACATGACTCATTACAATTGTGTTAAAAAAATTTGATTGGCCTGAATAAGGCTTTGAGTGGTGCTAGCGGGGTGGTGCATGAGGTGGCAGAATGTAGTATGGCGGAGGGGGATCAGCGAAGGAGGCGGAAGCAGAGGGGGAAGACCAAGAGGAAGAACTGGGAGTGTGGTGTATTGGGTGGGAAGTCAGAAGCAAACCATGGTTTTAGGGATATGCTGTCGAAAGTCGAGGACAACATGGGTTGTTGGTGAAGGAGATGGAGTAGAATCCTAGCTTTGGAAAGAGTGCAGTAATGAGAGTACGGAGATGGGAGCAGGGGTGGGTGTAGATAAAGGGTGTACGGGGCCAACGCTGAATGTTGAGAATCAGAGTAGAATGTTGCCGCTGGGAGCAGAGAGGAGGTGCATTCAGTTCCAAAGAACCTTGTAGGGAGAGCCCAGCAGAGTGCGGTGGGCACCCATTACAGGCCAGGGGTTTGTGAGGGAATGAGAATAAGACAATGTGAACTCTCTAAGTGCTCTATTAGTTTCTTCAATCGCTTTGGAGATTAGGAATACCCATATATGTAGATTAGATTCCATTAGTGCTCAATCGACGTGCACAACGATGCGGTGATACCATTATAATTGTAGCATAGCTTGTGCTGAAGAAGAGTATTCGAATGAGCCCACTCTCAAGTGGTTGCACTTCCAGGGGAAATATTGCCAGGTTGACAGAAAAAGGAGTCAGTGTTCTTACTACTTCTCTGAATGGAGTTAGTCTAGACCACAGCAGCACGGTTTGCTTACGCTTACTGCTTGTCCTATGTTCAGTGGAGTTTTACAGCTTCTATTAGCAATGTCTTTCCTGCCCATAGCTAAGATCACGCGTTGGACACCATTTTGCCTCTTTACAATTATGGGATAATAAATAGTTAAACCGTCGTGAACAAGGGATAGTCTTACATAGCACAGCGGTATAATGGATGGAGTCTTCTACATCGTTTATACATTTATACTCCATTTTCAATCGCAAGAATCCTTTTGGAAATATCAATACTTTTTCTGTTGATTGTATATAATATGTATTCCAAAGTCTGTTTATTTGTATATCATGAGTCTATCCTCTATGCAGACTTAATGCAGGTCGTTGGTCAGGATTGATTAGATCAGATTTCTTTGTGCATTCTTTGATCTTGGCGTCTAACATACGCCACCCCTGATTCATTTTATTTCTAGTTGCTTCACTTGGGGATTCCTCACCCTTATTTTTAACAGACAACAGAAACTTTGGTATAATCAGCCCCTGATGAAGGACCAGTGTTTGGTCCGAAATGCATAGGGGATTCACTGAGATGTATGTGTTGAAGTCAAAATGAAGACTGTAGAATTCAAATTGGATGACTGCAATTATATGAAAAATAATGAAAAACATTCAATAAAAGAAGACTTGTTTTTATCACAAGGGTTCTTGTGATTAAAATTGCGTGCAATTGAGAAATGACTTGGGAGACTTCATCCAGTATACAGCTGTGCTCTGTGGGGCTACCCATTGTTTGCAAGAGTTTGTCTATTTTATTTTCTGGTTTGGTATCCCAAACAGCGGACACACCACAGAATTATGCTGAAATGATTTAAGTTCGACGACATATGACTTTCAAACATAGTATGTGCATATTGGAGCCATGCCTTTCATTTGCGGCACTCGCACTATTGTGGAATTTGTTTCCACCTCGCCCTAAAGTCCACACGTCACTACTTATTTCACTGAATGTAGCAGTTTATCCGGTTTGGAACTTCAAGTGCTCCTTTTTCTCTTTTTTTGTTTTTTTGTTTTTTGTTAAGACTTTCCTGAATAACCAGCCTTGCTGGTCCAACGATTATGACCTGGAATTATCTGCCAATTGCACTGTGATTTTACCAGCTGCTTAGTTGGTAATATAGGTCCTTTTATAAGTGAAAATACCTAAAGGTCGCCTCTTTCCGAAATGAACGCTGATATCCTAGGCACAAGGGCAGAAACCTGGAAGCATTAATATCCGCATTTATTCCCAGTCAGCTGATCTAGGAGGTATATAAAAGGCCTACACAGCTACAAAACACTGAATATAAAAACCAAAGGGCAATATACCAGGTGTATCCTAGGGATAATAACAATGCAAAGTATATTGATCATCCTGTGAACGGGTTTGGGGATTCATATAATTCTGCTGTCCCCCATCGCTGATGACCCAACAACAAAAGAAAGTGAAACACTGAAGCACCAGTGAGAGATGTTGTATTAGTCTGGCTTATAATGCACAAATAATGATGACGTTTGTGTGCTACACAGAAAGAACCCTTTTCTAAGTTCCATCAATAGGCTAAGCATTGAGCCAGCAAGCTATGCCCTTTTCAGCCGGACATTGTATGTGCTGTCCACTTTTCGTACACTAATCTTATTGATCTGGAAATTGGGAGTAGTAATTTTCAAACAAGCTAAAATCTGGCACCATATATAATTAGGGATTTTAAATTGGAAAGATTTGGAATATTAATTTGAAAGAACAGAGTAAACATGACTTGCTAGTAAAAACTTATTGATAAACTTTTTATTTATTTCTACCACTGTTGAGATCTACGCTTTCTTTACAGTAATCTGTCTAGCTGGATAAAATAATTGATTTTTCATTGTTTTCAACAAGTCATTTTGAGTTCAGGTGGAAGATTATCTCTTGTGAAGCAGTGCTAAGAATGTCTTCTGATCCAAACAATTCAACAAAATGGAAGAGGAGAATAGCAGGAATTGATGCTTTTAAAAGACATTTTGGCATCTTTTGCTCAGTTCTGTTAAGTAAATCAGGCTTTATCTGAAGCCCTGAATGTGGCAAAGTTCACTGTATTTGATGGTTTCTCCAATATGCTTAGAATGCATCCCTTTTTCCATTTTAATGACTGTAGCCATGGAAATTAAAAGCCATTTTAGTTAACACTAAAATAATAATTATAATTTGAAAACTGAAATGAGTCAACTTTAAATGTTTCTTGGTAAACAAAATATATTTTTAAAAAAGCAGTATTTTGGGTATAAGGTCTTGTTTAGGCCACACATATTATTGGCTTGATGCCTTCAAGGTCACGTTGAACTATTGGTCAGGCAGTTCTTGCACAACCTAAACACTGCTTTCCTTTGTGAACATGCATACATTATTATTCTCCGTTTCCTGGATTTTTATCCAATATATTTTACTGAAATGCCTCAAAGTGGCTGAGCGTTACAGTTTTGTGGAATTTCTGTCAAAAATTGGGTGCACACCCTTGCAAATGGAGACAGGACAATTATTGGGACGGAAAAGTCCTCTGCATGTTATTGGGCATTTACACCTGCTCTGAGAGCCCAACTGTACTAACAGGGACAGGTGTGTTTCCATTGTGGCCCAGTCACTGACACACCCACGCAGACACTTAGCCACTCACACCTCCACTGACAGACCCACTTACACACCCACTCACAGACCTACTCAGGGACACATGCACCCACTCAGACACTAATGCACCTACTCACAGACCCCCTCAAAGAGAGACACCCTCACAGACCGACGCAGACACTCATGCACTCACTCACAAACTGACTCATTCTCATGGAGGCACTTGCAAACCTACTCAGACACTCTCGCACCCAGTGAGACACTTATGCAGCCACTCCCAGACCCATTTAGACACTCACACACCCATTCAGATACTCATACACTCACAGACCCACTGAGACACTCGTACTCTCTCTCACACTCATTCTCAAAGGTTGCAGGTTACAGTTGGGAAATAGAATTAAAAAAACCTTAGAAACTCACTGAAAAAAAAATCAAAGGTTTCACGGAAGTTATAGTTAGGCTTAGATTTCACTCCTGCAAAACCGGTGAAATTTAGCAGTTCTAGTTTCCCAACTTTAACTTCCCTGTAATCGTTTTTCGTTTTTTTCCAGTGAATATAGATCTATATGTATACACTTACATTTGTGTGTGTGTGTGTGTGTGTGTGTGTGTGTATGTGTGTGTGTGTATATATATATATATATATATATATATATATTCACTTAAAAAAACATAGGTTTCACACATGTTATAGTTAGGTGGATATTTCACTCGTAAAAAACCAATGAAATTCCCCCGTTATAGTTAGTTCAGCTAACTATAACTCGCGCGCCCGCAATCCACTGCTCATGACGTCACATATTACATCACTCATGACATGGTCAGTGGAATCACTGATGACATCATCCTTGTGATAGAGTGGCGGTCGCGCGAGTTATAGTTATCTGAACTAACTATAACGGGGGAATTTCATAGGTTTTTTACGAGTGAAATATCCACCTAACTATAACATGTGTGAAACCTATGGTTTTTTAAGTGAATTTGCAAGGTTTTTTAAATGCTAATTCCGAACTATAACGTGTGTGAAACCTATGGTTTTTTTCAGTGAATTTGTACGGTTTTTTAAATGCTAATTTATGTATTATTATATATATTTATTTTACAATAAACTACGTATTAACATTTTTATTCTTTTTTGGTTTTTCACCGTGTGCGCACCCCCGCGATTAAAAACAAAAGAAATTCTGCCTTCGGGGTCCTTCAGGGACCCCCTGACAAAGGCTAGGGGGTCAGGAACTCTCTACCCTGCCCCCTTTTCCACTCTCGCACTGAAAACAAACAAAATGGCGGCCGACACTTCCTGATTTCGACCGATTCGAACGTTGACTAACATGTAACCACCAATCAGAATTACGCTCGCGCACGTTCGGGTGCTCGCACGGTGCGCGCACCCTGCGCGCGTATAGATATTGATATGCTTTTAAATGCTATTTTCTCAGGAAATACAGAACAGATTTACACCTCTCTGCCAAATTTCAAGTAATTCTGTTCAGCCGTTCGGGCTGTAGCTGTGTCTAAAGGTCTTTTTTCTCGGCCCCGCTTGACGAATCACCCCGAGACTTTCAGGGTAGGAGCTGAACGGAGCGCCCCATTAGTTTTGAAAATTTCGCGAGGATTCGTCAACCAGCGCCAAAGTTATTCAAAATAGAATTTTGAGATTTCCTATGGAAACACGGTCCTAACTATAACTATCTACTGGCGACCGCCAGTAGATTATATATATATATATGTATATATATATTCACTTAAAAAACCATAGGTTTCACACAAGTTATAGTTAGCTGTACATTTCACTCGTAAAAAACCAATGAAATTCCACGTTATAGTTAGATCAGGTAACTATAACTTGCGCGACCGCAATCCACTGCTGATGACGTCACATATTACATCACTCATGACATGGTCAGTGACATCACTCATCACATCAATGATGACATCTCAAATGACACATTGTGCATTGCGGTCGCGCAAGTTATAGTTACCCGATCTAACTATAACGTGGAATTTCATTGTTTTTTTACGAGTGAAATGTACAGCTAACTATAACTTGTGTGAAACCTATGGTTTTTTAAGTGAATTTGCAAGGTTTTTTAAATGCTAATTTCTAACTATAACGTGTGTGAAACCTATGGTTTTTTCAGTGAATTTGTACGGTTTTTTAAATGCTAAGTTATCTATTTATTGTTAATTTTTGCGCGCACGGTGCACTTCGCGCACCAAGCGCGCGCTGTGGGCACTCGGTGCGCTTCGCGCACCGAGCGCCCACATTGCGCATTTCGTACCGTGCACGCCACGCCATTTTTTACAAAATATCAATTGTTATTTTCTCCCTTGGGGGTCCTTAGATTTATATATTAAATGTGATTGTTAATTTTTTTTTTTTTTTTTTTTTTTTTTACCGTACAAGTACGGTAAGCTTACCGTAAGTGCACTCCGCGATTTTTTTTAAAAATTATTAAATTTATTTTTCATACTTTTTGGTCCTTTGTGAACCCCCTGACGAACGCTAGGGGGTCTGCAACTCTCTTCGTTGCCCCCTTTTCATGTTATCAACCTTTGTTTTTCAGTGCGAGAGACAGAAAATGGCGGCCGATACTTCCTGGTTTCGACCGATTCGAATGTTTACTTTGATCTAACAACCAATCAGAATCGCGCTCGCGCACGTCACCGTACGCGTACGGTAAGCTTACCGTAAGCGCACGGAGCGCGCTTACAGATATATATATTGATTTAAATGCTATTTTCTCTGAAACTACTGAACAGATTTACACCAGACCTACAAAAGGCACTTCCTTGACCTGCGGACTACCTCTCTGCCAAATTTCAAGTAATTCTGTTCAGCCGTTCGGGCTGTAGCTGTGTCTAAAGGTCCTATGGAAAAATGCATGGGGAAAACGCGTTTTGGGACCCCCTTTTTTCTCAGCCCCCGCTTGACGAATCACCCCGAGACTTTCAGGGTAGGAGCGGAGCATAGCGCCCCATTAGTTTTGAAAATTTCGCGAGGATTCGTCGACCGGCGCCAAAGTTATTCCAAATAGAATGTTGCGGATTTCCTATGGAAACAGGGTCCTAAATATAACTATCTACTGGCGACCGCCAGTAGATAATATATATATATATATATATATATTTGTTTGCCGAATAAACCCTTGATATTTTCACCTCCACACCGGAGTGGCTCGCTATCTCCTGCTGGAAACGCAGGGATATATATACATTACCGCCCTTTACCTTTACCTACCCTGAACCCCAAAAAAACCCTTTACCTCTACCTATCTCTGACCCCTTAATACCCAGTCCTGTAAGCCTTATCCCCCCCCCTTTTAAGTGGTATAAAAGTGATTAAAAAGAAAACTTTGTAAAGTCCTGCATTGTAACATGCTTGAAAAGGGCTCTCATTGTAATTACCCGTGTTGTAAAAACTTGACTTGTAACATCCATTGTGTTACACACTGATGTAAGCGTTAGGTACTGATGCTCACATCAGTGCTGCGATTATAGGTCGCAGCACTGATGTGCGCATCATAACAAGGTTTAGAACTAAGTTTGGGACTAATGTGATAAGTCAAGGAGCATGTCTGCCTCTTTAGTGGGTAGCATTTATCTGAATTAGAAACATGGGCATAGCCATGGCGCCCTGCCTAGTTCCCGAGCCTTCTCCCAGAGGCCCACATGCTGTCCAGCGCTACCTGTTTTATGGCCTTTTAACGTAGTGTGACTGAGTGATGAACTCATGGCTCTGGGAGATGACGTGAATGACCTGGTGCCCCCTTTACTGCTACATTCCTCTTTGTGCAACTTGTCGCACCACTTCTACCGGCACAATCCTTGCGCTGGTGAATAAAGATGATCCCATTCCAAGATGGTGAGCAGTATTTGCATATTATGGCTCGATGCTACCATAACACTAACTGAATACTTCAGGAAATGCAAGCAATGGAAGCCTGCTTTATCCAGAAGGAAGGATATATATTCGATCCAGCTACTTCATTTTGAGTGATTCATTTCTCAAAAGTTACACTGTAAAAGTATTCCCTTGCAGTACTAAAATAACACTGTGGCAAAACGTACAAATAGGCTAAATTGCACGCCATAGGACCGTTCATGGGAAGAAAACTGGAGCTCCAACCCACCGTGATTGTAGCGGCAGGAAACAAAATGGCATCTATATAAAGTAACATGACCTGTTACAACTTAAGGAAAGAAGTAGGTGCAAATGTATTCCACTTCGTTCCAGCAGCTGATCCAGGTGCAAATTGAGGCAAAGACTAAAATAAATGTACATATCCTCAGACAAGCGAAACCATGCTTACTATGAAAGCCTTATCAAAGCCTTCCTTACTTAAAATGTAAAGTATCTCTAGTTGTTAAAAAAACTATTGTGTATGTCTGCCAGAAGCAGAGGAATTCATTATATTGTTAGTTGAACCTGAAACCAACGGAGGCAGTAGTAAATGCCTCAGTTGAAACATTAGGAAAAGTAAGGTTTGAGTAGTTTTCTGAAATGTTATTTGAGGAGGTTATTTCTGCAGCATGGCGGCTTCCATTGTGAAGGCTCTACCTCCACATTTGAGCGGAAACCTCCAAAGAAATGATCAGAAGCAGATATTAAAGCTCAGACAAGAAGATCAGGGCAAAACCTTCAGGATAAGGAAATGGGCCAGCCTTGAAGATGAAATGTTGGTCAATGCTAAGAGAAGTCATCTCGATCTGACTGAAGAACTGATGTGGCCAGAACAAGTTTTGCTTTTCGGGAGTCTGGCATCAGTAGTTGGGTTAGATATTGGCCAGGTGGGTTGTTGTGAAGTCCCATTAACGCAGTAACCATTCTGAACTCCACAGTGCAACAGTTAGCTTCTTTATTCACACATTAAAATAGGTCCAGGAAACATCAGGTTCAGCTGCAGGTTGCAAGAATCCATCTACAGGATATCGCACCAGGATTGTAGGACCTCCCTGCTCAGCCTCTGGTCTCAGCTGGTGTAACAGTCATACAACACTTAAAGTAACATAGCAGCATTCCATGGAGCATCTTATACCTTGGGTAGCAGGGACACATAGAACACACGGACACATGACCCAACACATCTCCCTCCTTCAAAAACACAAGAATCTCACTATAGTATCCTAGACAAGGTATTTTTGCACAAACGTATTGACAAGACTGTTGAACCAAAATAAACCACACACAGCGCTCTACTATCTGGAACATGCAGAGTCACACCAACATGACAATACCTGGATCAAGCAAACTCCACCAAGGAACAAAGCTAAAGGTGTCGGTCAGTCCTCATTCTCGCAGTATGTAACACGCGTCTTTCAACCTTCTCATTAGCAATGTGGACTAGGTGTCTTTCAACCCTCGCTCATTCTATAACAGCAGAAAATCTGATGAATTTTGCAGTGGGTCTGTTTCAACCCTCCCCTGTCCTGTGACAACAGGGCACCTCACGAATTTAGCAACAGATCTCTTTCAACAAACTCATATCTGACAGCAGCAGGGCATCTTGTGAATTTAGCAGCGTTCACTTTCAACCCTCACTCATCCACAGCAGCAGGACATCTTGTGACTCCTACAAACAACTGCATAGCTAAAATAATTCCCAACACAATGTCACACTACAGAATATTAGCGCACATGTGCTCCTGCAGTGACCACAATCTGACTCTGGGGCAACACAGAACGACAAAACAGTCCTCTAACTACACTGGCTACAGCACCTAACCACTCTGTTACAATTCATCTCAGAACTCCTAAAATAATTGAAATTTCTAGTGAACCTATTCTGATAAATTTGACATTTTTTTTTTTTTAAATATTCTTTTTATTTTATTTTGACAAGGAAATAACATATAGAACATAATATGAGTACTTGACATGATTAGTTGTAGAGCAATTTCAATCGGCCAGTGTTCATAATACATATCCACTACAGGGCTATACATTGAGGGACATGAGAGATCCAATTGTACATAGATCATGACATCAAACGCACACATTTCCTGTACAACACCAAATGGGTCATAAGTTACCTCATTCTGGGTTCTTCCCTCTGCCTCCCAGATAATAAACCCTAATTCTCTGCTTCCCCCTCCAACTCTAAGCCATAATATTTCATCCATGGTGTCCATACTTTCTTAAATTTCCGCGGGCAGCCCCTAGCTTTGTCCGTCACCTGTTCTGCAACCCTTTATAGATCCAAAAATGCCCTCCATTCCTTTAGTGTGGGCGTTTGTTGCACACCCCAATACTTCGCTATGTCACGCTTGGCCACTACTAGTCCCAGGTTAGCCAGTAGTAATTTTTGTCATGGGATATCTACCTCTGTGGAAATACCCAAAAGAAGGAACCTCTGCTCCATTTCTATCTGGACCTCAAGTATACTATTAAGTTCATTCACAATCTTTCCCCAGTATTTCTGGATTTTCCTACACTCCCATATGGTATGTTTGAAAGTCCCATCTATCCCATGACATCTAAGGCAATTCGGACTATCAGCTTTCCCCATTTTGTGAAGTCTGGCTCTGTCAAAATATGTTCTATGTAAAATTTTATATTGAATGAGGCGTAATCGAAGCTTGATTGCCACCTTCCGAAGGGTGCATGAGAGCGGCCTCCCAATCGATGTCTTCCAATGTTCCGGTAGTCTCCTCCCACTTGGTTCAAATTGGACCAAGCTTATCCGGCATATTATTGAGTAGGGTTTTATATGTTTAGGAAACCGCTTTAGCCGGGTTCTCCTCTTGTAATAGGCGACCCTCCAGTGGGGCATACTCTGGTATTGCCTCCCTCTCTAACCCCCTCCGCCATCCATGCATGTTTTAAACGAAGATATGCATACATTTGTGTAGCATGGAGTTTATATCTGTCTTTGAGTGTATCAAATGGGGCCAACATCCCCCTTTCTAGAAGGTCCCCTATCTTGGAAATGCCAATTAGGTCCCATTTTTTAAAACCTCTAAGCGTCCCTATTTCGGACAGTCTATTCCCTTCCCATAGCGGGGTCTCCCTGTTGCATTTCTTGTCCCATTGCATTTGCCTCTCCGTGTGTTTCCAAGCCTCCAGTGTCCTCCGGGTTGCCTGAAGTAGTTGGCTACTGCCCTTGCCACCATATAGTGAAGATATGTACGATTTCTGAATTGTGATCTTTCCAGCCTATATGTCGAATGGTCTCCTTGTATATGGATGCACTCATTAATAACAATAAGGTGGGATGCCCTGTAATATGCCCTGAAGTCTGGAAGAGCCAGACCACCATTATATACACTTCTTTGCAAGGTTTGGAGTACCACTCGTGGGTATTCCCCATCCCATAGAAGTAAGCGTACCTCACTATCTGATTGAACAATGTGTCTGGGATTTTATGATAAATATTTTGCAGCACATAGAGCAGCTGTGGAAGCGTAATCATTTTATACATGGTGGCCCTTCCCATAATAGTTAGGGGGAGTTTGCGCCACTTCCTAACGTCTTCTTGAAAATTGTAGCTAACTCTTAACATTACGTGCCTGGCTTTCCGCGACATCCGTGGTAATGTAAAGGCCAAGATATGTGAAGCCTTCCGTTGACCAACGTAAACAATCAGGAAGCCCCTGTGGTTCCACCGCCCCCCCCAATTGGGTATAGTGTGGATTTACTCCAATTGATTTTGTATCCGGCATGCTTCCCGTTTACCTAAAAAATCTGCAAGATTCGGGGGAGGGTCACACTGGGGTCGGTCACGTATAATAAAATATCATCTGCATATAAAGATATGCGTTCCTCTTTTGAGTGTTCTGGTATAGTCTACGAACCCACCTAATCCAGGGGTAGTTCTGATAACACAGGCAAGGGGTTCCAAAATAAGAGCAAAAAGTAACGGGGAAAGAGGACATCCCTGTCTAGTTCCCCGTTATATTGGCCAAGGTTCAGAAAGAGCCCCGTTGACCCGGGCCCTAGCCATGGGTTTCGTATAAAGTAGTGCTATCCAAGCTCGGAAACTTGGCCCGAATCCAAATTTCTCCAGGACATAACTCATAAAGGGCCAAAAATTTGACAGTTTTAAACTACAACTACTATCTTCAGGCCAGCCCTCTGAACATAGCTTGTTTGTGTACTAAATAAGAAAACCATATAATGACAATGTTACTAATATATAGCAGAACACTTCATGAAACTGTCTCATCAGTTTCCCAAAGGAAAGCAAACTAAGTTGCTCAGAAGCCTTAATGTCTAGAAAAGTGCCAGCCGGCTAGCTTCATGTCATAAATATCTCAGCACGTGTAAACATAGGTAAAATGTTTTATCCTTCATTGTTTACATTTCAGGCTACCAGCCTGTTGTGGCTTCTTGCTGTCTTATGTATTCTCCCCACAGTCTTGATGCTCCCTGCTGCTCAGCCAGTGAGTGAGGTCATTTGATGGAATGTTGAGTGTTTGCGCTTGGATGAGTGGACACCTGGATTGAGAAGGGCTGAGCAGCAGGATGCTGCTCCCGGTGGGGCTTTACCTGTAACCTGAACCTAATAAACCTACTTCTTATGTTACCTACGAGACTACATCCCTGATTGTAACGCTGGCGATGAGCGAAAAAGAAACTATGCTAGAGGAACAAGAAACAAACAAGAAACTTGTGGAGCTGCTGAAAAAACTGAGTGGGTTACAAAACAAAAGCGACTGAAGCCTGTAAGATGCCTGTGAGAGAGGATTGCGCCGGTAGCCCCACCAGTGTTGATTATAGCAAACAGCCTGCAGTCCCGGGCATTTTCATAGGCCAGCATAAATTGTGCAGCCGGTCTTAAGGGCGGCTGCTAAGTTGATGGGACTTTGGTGCCAGCATGATTGAAGTTGTTATGCCAGGGGGAATTTTACTGGCAGCATTTGTTTGAAGCTGCAGCGTTCAAGAACCGAAGTTTACACTGACTCTTAAGGATTGTGACTAGGTAACTGTGAAGTATATGAAGGGCAATTGCCTGTGAGGAGTCTGCACAGCTATGTGTTTGGTATGCAAACCGAGAAAAAATGGGACTGATCGGGGGCACTGATGGGCCCTGGGTGTATTCTGCATGTGGAGGCTGTCGGGGACATTTTTACCTTGACTATTGTTACCATTGTAGTTGCGGTTTGAGAGAATTTACAAGCTCACCAGTATTGTTGTGTTTTGAATACATCGTGCTCAAGTGCAGGAGCCGACATTGAGGCAACGTCATCAGAGGTAGTAGGTGTCATCAGGTTAGTTAGGTGTCAGCAGATGAGAATTGGCCAGCTAAGTCAACGCATCAGGGGCCATATGTAGGTACCTAAATACCGTTCGGTAACGGCCGAAAATCGGTAAATATCCCGTGACCGACCGGTATTTAGGCAATTGAGATGTAGGTGGCTGGATTTCAGGATTCGGTAAATTACCGAATCCTGAAATCCTATGTAGGGGGCACTCAAGTGAGTGCATTTTTGGTTTCTGGATTCGTTATTTACCACCAACTACAAGTTGATGGTAAATAACGAATTCCTTTTAAAAAGCAATTTTGTGCTTTTTGAAAAGTGGCATGTGGCAGACATACATGCCCTTGGGGCATGTATGTGCGCCACATGTGCACACATGCACGATTCAGGGGTGCAACAGGGTGTCAATGTGACACCCTGCCACCCATGAATATGCTCCCCCTATTACCGATTCGGTATTTACCGAATCGGTAATAGTGAATGGCTTCCCATTCATTCCTATGGGCCTCCAGGCCCATAGGAATGAATTGGAAGGGATGCATTATTACCGATTCGGTAAATACCGAATCAGTAATACCGAATATTACAGATTCGGTAATAATTACCGAATGTTTACCTACATTCTATTTACCGATTCATAAATACCGAATCCGTAAAATTCGGTATTTATGAATCGGTAAATAGAAATTATCTACATATGGCCTCAAGTGTGGTGACGGAGGCACCCATTGGTCACTGCTTCATTGTTAAACGTCGGCTGACCCTGACGTCTGACACAGGATCTTGTTACAGAGCATTGCTAGGTGATGTTAAGCAACATCCTGCCTGCGCTTACTGCGGGATGTGTAGTGTGAGCAGCACTTCCTGTCAAAGTGGCTACGTAGCATGCAGTCACTTCCTGAGGGGTTGCTGATGCGTACAGCTGGAAACAACTAATTACTGATTAGTGCATCTTGTTTGAAATATTCATACCTGCTTATGCACACACCTTGGGATACTACACTGTGATGGTAATGGATTATCGCTCGTCTGCATAGCTAAATTGCAGATTGTCAGTGCTGACTAGTAGTGTACCAGTATGAATAGTGGACAACACATTTTTATAATTTCTCTGACTGTTGTGTAATCCGCTTTACTAAATTGGCACGGTTGGAATATAGGGAGATGATCTTTTAGTACAGTTCTTCTAAGAAATTCTGCAGTGCAATCAAATTGTGGTGATATTGTAATTCTACCTTTGCGTATTGCATACAGCTAGTGAAGCAGCGTGTGCACATTATCGTATTGAGATCGTGTTGTGAGGTTCGTCCTTATGTGAGATCAGAGTGAAGGGTATCCCTTATCATGAAGTGTGACCGTGTTATATTGAGTGACATGTTGGTCGTTATGTTGTTGTGACCAGGTTATTAGTTCTGTGAAGATTCCCTCTATGTGGGAATGAGGGTTGAAAGATACCGAGTGCGAAGATGCCATGTGAGAGTGGCATGGGTTAAGAGACACCCAGTGCGAAGATGCCTAGGTTGTCCACCTGAATTAAGGATGTAGACGCATTGCGTAAGCCCAAGGTTCCACCCTTCCTAAGGGGTTAAGGGTGTAGGGACATGTGTTGAGCCCAAGGTTGTACGGGTGTACGTTTTCTCTCTGTTCACTATGCAGCAGGAGGAGAGGGGGTTGAGTCAACATTTTTGTGATTGTGACCAATCTTCCTAAGGGGTTTAAAATGTATGGGCAATGTGTTAAGCCCAGTGGGTAGTTACCATCCTTCCTATGGGGTTTGGAAGATGGGGCAGTTTTTAGCCCAATGTTAAGGGGGTACATTATTACACCTCTATGTAGCAGAGAGTGGAAGAAGTCCCGTTTCAGTCTATTGTTATGGAGGGTAACGGGCTGATCCTGTAAGTGTGTGTGTGTTGTGAGGGGTTATCGGCACACTTGCATTGTGAATTTGTGGGACTTATTGATTGCCATTGTATTTTTTTTTCCATTTTCCATCCCATTGGAGCATTGAAGTTACTGCAGGGAGTGTTGTTTGATCTTTTTCTTTTGTTTCGGTGGGGTGGTATTTCTAGTTTTGTTGGATGGTGTTTTGCCGTCCTTCGTCCTGCTGAATTTCCTGTTGTTTCATAGGGAGGGAGATGTGTTGCGGCCTCTTGCTATCTTATGCATTCTCCCCACAGTCTTGATGTTCCCTGCTGCTCAGCCAGTGAGTGAGGTCATTGGATGGTTGGAATGTTGAGTGTTTGTGCTTGGATGAGTGGACAGCTGGATTGAGGATGCTGCTCCTGGTGGGGCTTTACCTGCTTTATCTGTAACCTGATCTAAACCTACTTTTTTGTAACCTAGGAGACTACATCCTTGATTGTACTATAGTCTTTGATCAAATGTTGGGTTGAAAATATAAATAAGGACCTAACTCCTCTATTTCCTTGTCTGACAAACGAAGCCGCACATCCTCAAAAACATGTTGCCACAAAAACAAACTCCCCTTTACAAATATATATTTCTATTGTCTGTTCCGATAGAAAAACATAAGTCCGTTTTCCTTCTGACAGCTGCCTACATAGAAGTCCGTTTTCTATATTTACTATCCATTAGACAGCTTCCCCATTCTCGGAATAAAAGGCTTTCTTCCTGTGACAGAGGTGAGCTCGTGCTAGTCGTCACTTACCATAAACTTGCTGAGCGAGGAATGTTGAGCGCGTGAAGCGCTTCAGTAATTCAAATGCAAACACACTACTTGACAGAGCGTTTTCGATGCATCTACATAAAACGTTTTTGTCTTTTAAGAGCAAACCTGTCTCAAAAGCAGTACCTCCGAATCGTACTGTATGCAGACCAGTTTTAAATAAATGAAAAAAGATACCGAATATCCAGTAATATCGTGAGACACTCTTCCTCGCTGTGCCGTATTGACTGTTGAACTGCTCCAGCAAATCACCTTGCTCGTGTAGCCTTGTTTTCATGGTCTCTTCATGTCCCAGCGCTTGTGTGCTTCAAACACCTGGGTGTCCCTTGTGATCCCAGGCAAAGACTGTGTTCCAAACGCCTCCTTTTGTTGCGGGAGGCTTTTTACTAGTACTGGCTAGCAACATCACCCTGTGATATTTTTTTTCTACAGCCCTTATGTCTACTCTGCTGTGAACTTCACAACACTGCACACGGCTTGCAAACACCGTTGATTGCTTCGTAGTTCAGAACAGGGCTGTAATTTTCACCAAAGGACTCCTGAAGATATGGCACTGTAAGGTACACGACCACAGCGGAAAGAACACTGCTTCCTTTCTACCAGTGTCCCATAATCGGTCTTTCCTGTCCCTTCCTTCACAAGCTCCCTCCAGCAGCAGGAATGCTGAAGCCCAACCGTCCCCTGGCAGATTTGAGGGCAGAGCAATAACTGGACTAGCACAGCCAAGAAAGGCGTTCAGCCCTTGGTACTCGGATGTAGGTAATTTGCACCTTGTATAATGACGGGCTACTCATAACTCAGGTGTAAGAAATCGGGTTATTTTCTCTCACTGTAAACTCTGATGATTAAGACACTAGAGACAAAGAACAGCCGAAGTCTGTTTTTTTAGGCAACGTGTTGCTTTACCTGTTAACTCTGATGTTGAAGACACCTATTGGTACCCAATTCTTTATTTCTTCTTTTTGCTCTTTTCACACGCATGATTTCATTAATCTCGCCGCTAGTGTTATGAAATCCCATTAGCGTAGTAACCAGCCTGGACTCTACAATGCAGCAGTTAGCTTCTTTATTCACACATTAATATAGGTTCAGGAAGCATCTGGTTCAGCTGCAAGTTATAGGAATCCATCTATAGGATAGCCCACCAGGAACATAGGACTTCCCTGCTCAGCCTCTGGTCTCAGCTGGTGTAAGAGCCATACAACACTTCAAGTAACTTGGCAACATCCCGTGGAACATCATACACCTGGTGGAGCAGGGGCACAGAACACACGGAAAGCAAGACACAACATGGCTGACTTAGGCCGAAGTAAAGACCATGACCGGACCATGGCATTGGTGAAAAGGTCCGCATTTTAATTGCCCTGCTGATTAACGAGAACCTATGGCCAGGGAGAGCTCCATGAAAGAGGCGTTGTTGAAGAAAGTGTTTAGGAAAGGAGCAAAAACGGGGTTCAGTTTTCCCAGATCTTTCCTGAAAAAACTCAGAGCACACGGGAGCTGCAAGTAATCAGGAAGTGAACAGAGCCCGCAGCTTCAATCCCCGCAACCAGCGAGTCAAAGCTCCGCATAAGTGTTCATTCGGGTGTGAGATGCCCGGAATTCCTGTCCAGGTCCAGGGCCAGGGCGAGGCTGCCTGGAGTGGTGTAATCGGGCTCTTGCCTTTGGTGATGACTGACTGATCGGGTTATATTCTTACTAACCTGTGCCAGGTCAGTGGTGTCATCTGTTGTGGCAGCATTCGAGGGCGAGCAATATGTTGCGGGAGTATACGAAAAGTGAAAAACAGTGTTCACAATTTACTGTTAAATCCAACAGTTTTGTTATAAAACTGCTGTAGTCTAGCCGTTTTGTCTAGAGCCTGTTTCTCTGAGAGAAGTGACAGCGCCTCTCTAGCAGCTGTCATGTAGGTCCTTCCATGGGAACGGTCATTTCTTTTGTTAATAACCTTTGACCCATGTGGTGAATCTGCCTTCAATGGCCCATCCAGCTTTGACTCTTTATTTCAGATGTTTGGTCTGATTGTTTAACGTTATTAAGGAAAATCCATCAGCTCTCCGTGTTCGTTCGTGCTCTCTGCTGGCATTACTAATTGTCGATGAAACAAATCTGAGTGTAATTTTAAGAGCTGGGCATGGGATCTCAGACTCCACGGTTTGTAATGTGCTGCCTTTGTTCGTCTGCTGTCTTCACAGGTTGGCTTGTTGTATTTATTTGTCGGCCTGCATACCCAGTCACCACCACGGGTCCTTGGCTGCTTGTAACCATGCCTCGGGTTGCTCTACTTCTGGAAAGTCTCCAAGTGGCATTTACTATGAGTTGCTCCTGTACTTGCCCGTGGGATATTCCTAGATGGATTCTGCACACCATTTACCCTGGTTGCCTGTATCCATTGTATGCCTGTGGGTCACTCGTGGGTGGGTGCATTTTACCCAGCAACTAGCAGTTACATTTCAGTGAGCTTATACTTTATCACACCTAGGTGAGCTCATTGGGTCACGTCTAATGGCTGCCTATGTCCAGCGAATGCATGTGAGTCACTCACCTGTTGCTCCTGGGTGGTAGCGTATAACCCTGCTAGCCTGTAACCAGTGCATTTCAGTGAGATGATGCCACTCCTGGGTGAACTCACTCATTAGATCATTTCTCTTGGTTGCCTGTGTCCATGCATGCCTGTGGGTCGCTCTGCTGTTGCTCATGGGTGGTAGCGTTTTACCCTGGTAGACTGTAGCCAGTGCATTGGGCGATCTGATTTTCCTGTATGGACTCTTTATATCATTTACCAAGGGTACCTGTGTCCTTTGCATGCCTGTGGATTGCTCACCTGACCCTCCTAGAGGACACCATGGATTATTTGCCCAGGCCGTCTGATCCAGTGCATGTGACCCCTTTATCACTCCTGAGTAGACTATAGAGACACATTCAAGCAGGCGTGACAATAAATTAATGTCAAGTGCGGGTGTTGTACACCCCTCTCCTTACACACTTAAGTACTAATGTGGGCTGTAAGGCGGAACACCAAAATACTCTCCCCATAGGCCACTTGGCAGTTCAACACTCTTCAGATAAATTCTCCCATACAGTGTGGCATGCTGCCCCTTTGCTAATGCACTTCAGTGTTTAATCAGGATTTCAAAGGGTTATATAAATGCAACCACAATATAGTGCAACTCAAATAACTGGACTACTAAACAAATATTAAGAACCGTCATTCGTTAGTTCACGAATCACATAGTGATGTGGTCTTTTGCTCTTCAAGGCTGACCACTGAGTTCGTGAATCGAAATGTGATGGTGGTCAGTTATAATTCACAAATCACTATTTCTAGTTCATTCCCTGTTCAATAATTTGCAAAAAAAATGATTGAAAACACAGAAATTCTTTGAAAAAAATCCATTAAGAAATCTTATAGTCAAGACAAGAAATAACCACTAAAAATCACTCTTAGGCTTACTTTAATGTCGAGACATATATACTTTTGGGGTGCATTAGGGTGGCGCTGTCTTTAGTCTTTAATTTATATCTCAACCATTATATTCCTTTGCATCAATTTTTGTAATTTTCACAAGTAATCATCAACAAGTAGTATTTATGAACTGTGATTTGTCAGAGAACGATCTTCAATGCAATAATGTATATAAAATTTCTTGTAAGAGATTGGTTTGCGAAGTGTATAAAGCTATTGCATCAGCTTTTTGGGTGAAACTATAATGCAAATTAATGGAAGTACAAATAAACCAATGAATGCAAACTGAAGACAGAACATAAACATAAAGTTAATGGGTCTAACATTGGACCACATGTAGCAAACCACCCCCCTTTCTAAAAAAAGAAATATATATATTTTTTTGTTTTCTCAGATCCTGGCTGGGCCTCCATTAACCGCGGTGTCTTGATATGCGATGAGTGTTGTAGTGTGCACCGGAGCCTTGGGCGCCACATCTCCATGGTGAAGCATCTGCGGCACAGCTCCTGGCCCTCTTCCTTGCTACAGGTAGGTATAGGCCCCGGGGCCTTCACATATGCTACTGCCAGCTCAGAACTTATCCCTTCTCCACAATGTAGGTAGGCATTGATCTCAATTCCGCAAAGTGCCTGGGGTAGCAGAAGTGACGACATACATCCTTTAACGGTGGTTACATCACCTTTGTCCTGTAGACATCAAAGGACATTTCATCATGGGAACTTTGCCTCTGAAGGAGCCACAGAAAGTGGCATTACTGACAATAAACTACAATAAGTGCAAGATCAATTAAAAACCCAAAGGTTACTAAAGACAACAAATGTATAGCCAGATTATGTCTTGTACATTACATAGCGTGCCACAATGATATGCTAGGTAAAGATGTAACATTTCCAAACAGAGAGCATACATCCAAGTAGATATTTAAATGTTGAATTAAAGTACTGCATGCCTAAACACAGTTTCCAGTATCTAGGCATAACCATGATATGCTCAGTTATGGCCTCAGATGTGCCAACCAGCCTCTAGTGCCCAATTAGTCAAATGCCAGGCAAAAACCTCAAACGCCCAGACATGGCATAAATGGTCATCCATAACTATTATACGCACAGGCACAACCATCATGTGTTAGTTTACACAGATAATCTGACCTATCCCACCACTAACACATCAAGTGAGTTCTCTCAGTGTTGACTTGCATGCCACACTAGTCCGGCAGCGCTAAGACATCTGTGAAACTAACAATGCAAATATCTTGTTTGCATTATTACATGGTCTCCAAATATCCATAGGTTATTGTGGCCCACTGCTTGCATTTGTGCATCCCTAATCTGGTTTTCAGTTCACCCAGGAATCACAGTACCAAGATTCCAAGATGGCGCTTACAAAGCTCCTCACCCCTAAATTGCATCATGGACTAGTACTTCACAAACGGAAGATCTACGGAACCCTCATGACACATCTCCATCCTGATTTGCAATACACCCTAAATCACAAAAACGAACCATCTACCAAGTTTTTACAATGTACTTCTTGCCCATTTTGTAGTCTGTCCTGGTATGCTCAACACAGATTTTTCAAGGAGCACATAATCTCTGTGCGCAACCTGCTGCTAAAAGGTTGCAATATCAGTAAGACGGCATTGAGAGTAACACGTTTGCTGCATAAAATGTGTGAATGGCTGTACACAATAGACCTACACATCTCTGCAGCAGGTTCATTAACCTTCAATGTTGTCAATCTCATATTGAGGCATCTGGCTTGGAAAGTTCATAAGGATCTATTTGGCCAGTTGTCAAGCCCAGAGTTGTCTTACTTGGATTTAACCTGTCACTTGCGGGCCAACATTCTTCTCAACATGATCAGTTCACTTTGCAATTATAACCTTGTAATTTACTCTCAGGACGGACCATCAGTGATTGGTGCGGATCAGTATAAAATGCACCACGAGAATGCTCCAAATCTCTCAATACTGGGATATTAGTGAGATGTTTAGGTGAAGTCTTACAAATGAATCAATACAGCTTTGTACCTGTTCATCTCTCTGCTTTCCCTTGTTCTCTCGTCTCGTGTTTCTCCAGTTCTTCTATCTTTTTTCTCCTATACTCTGTCATTATTGCTCCTTGTTTTCCATACCCTTTGTAGTGGCAGTTACTTCCTATATGTTTATTTCACTGCCCCTTTATTTTCCCTTTTCCCTTTTCTTTTCTTTACGTCTTTCATTTCTTTGTTCTCTCTTTTCCTTGTATTTCTTTATTTTTTTTCCACCCTTTTCTCTCATATTAGTTTCTTTCCCATCATTGATTCCTCTCTTTCCGTATAATTTGCTTTCAGCTGCGTTTTTTCCATTTTTCTCCTTCTCCATCGAATCCCTTCTCTCTCTATTGCCTCTCTCTCTGTTTCTCATATTTGTTATTTGTCTTCTTGCTTTGGTTCTTTCCGTCATATGGTTTCGTGTTCCTTAAGCCTCTTCCTTTCTTGCCCTTCTTTCTTTCTCTCATTTTCATTATTTGTATCTTTTCTTTTGCTACCATTCAGTCCCTTGTCCATCAAATATGTCCCTTCAGTCCCAGTGCCTGATTAGTTATAGCCCCCCCCCCTCCCCCGAGGGCAGAAGTGACTGTTGAATGGGCCTATAGATATCAGCTGAATGCAACAGCAAGGGAAGAAACAGTTTATTTTTCTCTTACATAATAGGTATGGCATCAGCAACAGAATGACAAACATAACTCATTTTAATGAAATTTCTTCATTTGTTTGTAATCAACATTATACATATGAACTGTGCAGTTTGAATCCGCTCTTGGGTAACACAGTGTTGTACACCCCTTCCACCGTCATTGTACATGCCTATCCTTCACAGTCATCCCATCTCGATTTGTTTAGTAGACTTTGGGTGCCCCCTTCTATGACCTTATATGGCTGTTAGGTGAGCTGGCCGTTTAGTAATATTTGATGATGATTCTGGTCCAAGTCCTATCTGTGAGCAAGTGTTGGTGCGCAGGACTTGAGGGTTGTCTGTCAGCTAAACTATTCTTTTCCACGGGGTACGCTTAGGGTGCATGGAGTGGTGCCTACTATTGGAAAGCATGCGTCTGTGGCTGTGTTCATGGTGGGTGAGTGTCATTTTTAAGCTGAACAAGCTCTGCATGGGTAATAATGCTGCAAGCGTAACACACGGACACAAAAAGGTAGCGGCAACCGTACTAACTTTTCTCATAGACTTGATCCAAGTACAGAACCGGTAGTGGCTGTGTAATATAGTCTGCACATAGATTCAGAAGCAGTGGGGCAGGTCCCCTCTGCACAAAATGCAAACCAGCAGCGCACATTCTTCTGATACAGAGCAGCCACAGAACAGGCAGCACCTGTGCATGTTTAACTCACGAATACAAAAATCACAGGCCGCCTTAGAAACCCATTTTCACATAAACCGGGTACGCTCCAGAAAACAGCAGTTCAGGCTGCCAGCACACAAAACAGGTGCAGACCTCCATCGCAAAACAAGCACTGCATGGAAAACAATAGTGATAGTGCAGGCCTCCCTCAAATAATACATATACACTATGGAAAGCAGGGCTACTTCCGAAAACAAGTGCACCGCACGGAGCAAAAAGGCAGGCCTCTCGTGCAAAACGGGTACAGTACAGGGAACCGCAGTACAAGATTACCTGGCTTCAGCACCGAAGCATCAGTGCTGTCTCTGGGTCACAAATCCAGTAGAGCACAGGAAGCAGCAGAGCAGTGCTACCTCACAAGGCAGGAACAGCAGATCAAGGTAACACTGCGGCCTCCGTGTTGGATATCAAGTAGAGCACAGGAAGCAGTAGAGCAGGGCTACCTCGCAAGGCAGGAACAGCAGAGCAAGTAACACTGCGGCCTCCGTGTCGGAAATCAAGTAGAGCACAGGAAGCAGCAGAGCAGGGCTACCTCACGTGGCAGGAACAGCACAGGAAGCAACAGTGCGGCCTCCATGTCAGAAATCAAGTAGAGCACAGAAAGCAGCAGAGCAGGGCTACCTCACAAGGCAGGAACAGCACAGGAAGCAACAGTGCGGTCTCCATGTCAGAAATCAAGTAGAGCACAGGAAGCAGCAGAGCAGGGCTACCTCACAAGGCAGGAACAGCACAGGAAGCAACAGTGCGGCCTCCATGTCAGAAATCAAGTAGAGCACAGGAAGCAGCAGAGCAGGGCTACCTCAGATCAGAAACAGCAGAGCAAGTAACAGTGCGGCCTCTTTGTCACAAATCAAGTAGAGCACAGGAAGCAGCAGAGCAGGGCTACCTCACAAGGCAGGAACAGCACAGGAAGCAACAGTGCGGCCTCCATGTAAGAAATCAAGTAGATCACAGGAAGCAGCAGAACAGGGCTACCTCAGGTCAGAAACAGCAGAGCAAGTAACAGTGCGGCCTCTTTGTCAAAAATCAAGTACAGCACAGGAAGCAGCAGAGCAGAGCTACCTCACAAGGCAGGAACAGCACAGGAAACAACGGTGCGGCCTCCCAACAAAATACAGGCACTGTGCAGACAGCAGCAGCAGTCCAGCATAAAAAAAGTCACAGCCCTGGAAGCGGCAGCGCGGGTGGGTGTCAAGTCATACAAAATGGGTACAGAACAGGAAGAAGAGGGGCAGGTTTACCTCACAAACCAGATGCAGCACAGGAGGAAATAAACAGTTTAAGAATTACAGTAAAAAAACTGGAAAAAAACAGGAAGTCGCTCAATGCCAGGTTTATACAGCAAAACCAAAGGAAATGATGGATGGAGAGTTGAACATTGCAAGCACTCACCCCCTGTCAACTGATCTGGGTTTAATCCACCACCGTTCTTTAGCCCACTCTGCCACCCCAGTTCAGACATAGCCATATGCAAATCAGTCTGACCCTGTGCCTCATGGGAACAGTCCAGCCCGAACTGCCAAGCCATGTCTTCCCTGGACCGGAAACAAACTTCCTATTTATACAGCAGCCAGGAGGCGCACTCCCAGCTGCGACCCCTTTGGCCAGCCATGGTTTTTATTCGACAGCACTTTTCATGCTATTTTTAAAGCATGCTTATAAATGGTACAGAATAAAAGGCAATGAGTCACAGAATGCAACGTGCTGTTAGCAAACAAGCTGACTGAATGAAGTCGCCTCATATGACATGGAGCTACTTGTGCATGCAACAGCTCTGAGAAAAGTGCAAGACATTTATGTTTAAAAATTAAACTGGAGCTGAATTCCACCTACACTTTAGGTCTCCGAGTGGCCAAGTGTAGGTAGAATACGAGCTTTCGAGTGCATGTTTTGAGCCCAAATGTGGTGCTCTCTGATCTTTTTAACAAATGCGTTTTTTGAGCTTCTTCAAGACTGATTATGAGCATTTTTTTCATTTTGTTGATGTTTGCAGTGCGTTTCAATGGGAGTCAGGTCTACAAACCAGGAACATTATTCCAGTGGCTCCCACTCGGCCAGTTTGTTTCAATTAAATGTAGAGCTTTAGATAGCTTGAAGTACACGTGGTCTGGAATAAGATGTCAGTGAAAACGCCCCATTCTACAAGTCCATGGTCACTCTGCTCAACCCCTGCTGCCTCGGTCTGAAACTGGCATGCCATGCATACACAGAAATCTCCTGAGGCATTTGAAATGGGCTACCATCTTTTCAGTCCCTGGTCGCAGGCTTGCAACGGGCACTTGCTAATCTCCGTAAAGAAACAAAAACAAACTCTCCTGCTGACACTCCTCACTAAAAAGCACTAAATGTGCGGTGGGCTGTGGTGCCCCATTCCACCCCAACGCATACGTTTTCAGTTCAGAGGTATGTTGTCGGTGGTAAGTGTGACTATAAACTTATTTTTTTTTATGTGGATAAATGTAAGCTCTCATTATGGAGTGGCAGAGGCTTCTTTATTTAAGGTTCAAAGTTACAAGAGCAACCCTTATGTCCCTGCGAACCGGGTAAGTACACTGTACTACAAAACAATGTTCACAAGGAACTGATTTGAAGATAATCATCTATCGCATACAACATCAATAGTTGTGTTTGAATTAATCTCTCACAAAACAACATAAAATCAGTGATAAACACAGTAAGCCTACACACGACCTTTTGAATTTTACCAAGCCTCAGCCGAGGTCTTTTATTTAACACAATTTTTTCATTGAATCACATATAAAAACATATTGTATATACACACAACTCCTCTCTTTCTTACATTCGCAGTGCAAAGTGAACCCCAGTGAAAAAGACCATAACCTCACGAAAATAACAAAAAATAAAAGTGTAAAAGGTTATTGGAAAAAATTTAACAAGGACAGTTTATAAACAATATATAATAATCCAGTCAAAGCTGTCTCTTATTTCGTTTGTCGACGGCGTTTCGACCCACTTCTAAATACCGGGTCTCATCAGGACTGTAAATATGGGGACTAGTAGAGGGAAGAAGAAAGAGGGCAAGTATAACTATATTAGAATCAAATTACTAATATATAAGGTTATTGAATTATCTGGAGAGAAAGAAACAATGTCCTTCAATCCGTGCTGGCTCTACTAAATACGAGAGAAAGGGCACTGACTCTGTGGCCATCAATCCAATACGTGGTTACTCCGTGTGTGTCCGTAGCGGAATGAATCTCGCTGGCTCCCGGACCCGGAAATGACCAAAGACTTTATTTGTCATTCCCGGGGAGAATGGCAGCCATCTTGTAGCGGCTAGCGATGCTCTACTCAGCTGTTTAAAAAAGAGATTAGAAATGAGGGTATAGCATGTGCTCTAATCATAGGACCTTTCTATTGAAAGGACATAGATATTTAAGGACATTGTTTCTTTCTCTCCAGATAATTCAATATGTAAGTAATTAGTCGTTTTTTTAGCGTGGAGATTCTGTTGCGAGATATGTATTGATTAAAGTTTTCGATACATTACAGAAAGGCTGAGATAAGAATTGATACTATCGTGGGAAGGTCGTATCTCCCTGAATATTGGGGGCACCTCTGAATCGTATTCATGGAGGAAAAATAATATAAAGCCCAAGTAAGTGGTTTTAAAGAAATACACGACACCGTGGTGTTGTTTTGGCATACCCTCATGATTGAACATTTATTAAAAATAAACATTCCTTATCTATAGGGAAGCGTGTATCGCCCAATATATTTGGTCTATTATTTGACCCTTACCCGTGGATGAATTATAAAAAGTCCAAGTAAGTACATTTAAATATACTACACCGTGGTGATTCGATGAATATTTTTATAATTGAATTCACACCATAAATCAAAATAAATATATGTTCCTTACCTACAGGTTTGGACGTAAATTTCCATCCTCCACATCCTTTGCATACTGGATCCGATAAGGACAACTGTATGCTTAACACTGGTAAGCCATAAATTAAAAATCTGCAAACCTTTAAGGTTTTTAACCTTATATATTAGTAATTTGATTCTAATATAGTTATACTTGCCCTCTTTCTTCTTCCCTCTACTAGTCCCCATATTTACAGTCCTGATGAGACCCGGTATTTAGAAGTGGGTCGAAACGCCGTCGACAAACGAAATAAGAGACAGCTTTGACTGGATTATTATATACTGTTTATAAACTGTCCTTGTTAAATTTTTTCCAATAACCTTTTACACTTTTATTTTTTGTTATTTTCGTGAGGTTATGGTCTTTTTCACTGGGGTTCACTTTGCACTGTGAATGTAAGAAAGAGAGGAGTTGTGTGTATATGCAATATGTTTTTATATGTGATTCAATGAAAAAATTGTGTTAAATAAAAGACCTCGGCTGAGGCTTGGTAAAATTCAAAAGGTCGTGTGTAGGCTTACTGTGTTTATCATTGATTTTATGTTGTTTTGTGAGAGATTAATTCAAACACAACTATTGATGTTGTATGCGATAGATGATTATCTTTATTTAAGGTGCCATGGCTAGAAATGCCCTCCCATTCTTCTTAAAGAAAAAATCTAATTTTTCGGCATTTTATCGCCACCTGAGGAACTGTGTTATTAACCAGCTAAAGTTGGTCTGTTCACTAGGGCCTCTTTATATACATTGAGCTGATGGGGCGTCACCTTTGGCCTGGGACATTCAGGGTGTGTTGGGACTAGTTGCGGAATCTGCTCCCCAATTGGGGATCGGGCACAAGATCAATTGACACTTTGATAGACATGAGTTCTGTGCCACTGGAACCAGGCTACACCCGATTGAGGAGCCCCAATTAGTACAACATCTGTCTATGGTTGTGGTTCAGGGTGTACCTGGCCTGGCAGCTCAGGCTCGATTGTTCCTATTGGAAAAGAGTCAAGACTGATTTGTATACGACGAGGGCCGAAACTGAGGTGGCACGATGGGCAAAAGAACGGTTTGCATGCTACCCAAGGAGAAAAACACGAAAGAAAAATCATGTCCATAGGTTTATGTGGATGGTGCCTGAAACCAGTTTGCCAGTATCTCCATATGGAGAATCAGCTGTTGTACTGCGCAAATGGCTGCCTTTGTAGTCACGGACGGTGCTCTTCTTCAAGCGAAGACTATGGAAAACGCCTCACCGAAGCCAGAGTGAACCTTTTACCAAACATACACTCATTTGTCTCAAAAGGGTAAACGAGGAATGTTGAGACCCTACTTCTTACTTTTATAATTGTGACCGGATACCGATTGTTTGACACACCCAGAGGAGAGCTGGATGTTGCGTTGCGCGGAAGTCTGCGGGGTGAAATGAGGGCAAGTTGAAGACTCCACTGCAACCTCGCGGAAATTCCTACGGGGAAGTAATAGATTCTTCTCGTCAATGTGAACTGGACATGAGAAGAATTTCTCATGTCTGCAGAGCACTTTCCCAAAAAGTCACTCACAGGGATCCATGCAGCTTCATAGTCCGAAACCTGACACTAAAGTATCTAAGCATCATACTTGCCGTCTCTTCTGACAAGTGATGTGTGATGTCACATGTCTCACTCTGCTGTCCGGGGTGCCATCTTGGGTGTGGCTCACCGCTCTTGCTGTAGAGCCAAGGGACTGATAATGTCCTGACTCAGTTTCCTGAAATATATGGGAAGCAAGGAGACACAGTACTCCCTCACCTACATACGAGTCAGCTGTTGCACGTGACCGCACACAGACAGGGGCACCTGTTAATGTTGATGATTTTATTTTTAGCAAGTGTGTGGAGACGTGACCTTGTTGTGTTTTGAGGAGGCCTTTATAATGGGCCGAAACGCCTCAACACCTTTGTATAGGAGCATGACAATACACTCTCAAAGATATAAAGGATGACAAGTCTGGAGGATATTGTGTTGCTACATTTGGACGTTTATTCACCTTCAGGACTGATTGTTGTGCTACCTCTTGGCTGAACCACATGCTGAAAATGGGAAGTGGACTCCTTTGCATGTAAAATTGAGCGTCAATGATAAAGTGCTCTTGCATGCATTGTTGATAATATGGAACGTTGATTAATAACTTTATTAGAAATCAATGTTGGTAACATGCGTTTTTAGACAAATGTATTGATGTATGGGCGAGTGAGTAAGTATGCATCATAGTGGGAAATAATTCCTTTGACTGAATTACAACAATAAGATTCTATTATTGTTGACTAAGTAACATTTGAATCTATCCTATGGAGAATTCTCTGTTGTAGTGGTGATGGCTGCGTCACTGCTAGAACGGAGAGGTCACCTGGGAATTGCGGAGAGCAGAGGACTCTGGTCTCTGGCGGATCCCGGCTCCACATTAATCTGTTAGAGTTGCAGGCCATTTGCCTGGTGTTGAAGGCCTTCCTACTGTCCAGGGAAGGCTGAAGCAGATTATCGCAGACAACAATACTGCCATACGGTACTGCAACAAGCAGTGCATAGTAAGGTCTTGGATCCTGTACCAAGAGGCACTGTAGCTCTGGAGTTCGCTAAAGCACCAGGGCATCTACCAGATAGTGAACCACCTGGGGGATCTTTAAACACCTGGCTGGAGAAACTCAACTGACAATGCCTGGCTGGTCACAAATGGTAGTTGCACCCAGAGGTGGTAAAATACATCTTCCAAAAGGAAGACAACCTTGAATAGAGCTGTGCTAAGCTGGTCTTACCATACATATGTCTACATTAACAGATAGATATGCACAGACTGACCCACACACAGGCAGGCATGTGTGCACATAACACACCTTCTCATACTGTCTTCAGCTTACTTCACTTCCCTCCCTTACTACCAGGTTGGTGAGTGGATGACACTATCGGTCGGTACTCCTCATATAATCTGATGGGATCTGCCATCTCCACTTCTTGCTGCTTATGTGCATCCCGGTGGTAATGAGGCACTTCTTTTTTTTAATTTGATTTTTTTATTGCATTTTCTAAGTACAGCACCGCATGTCACAATAACATATAATTTACAAATGAGGAAAAGAAATACATCTACGTTATACTAAACAGTATTGTTTTTTTTGGGAATAAACAACAAAAGACAGAAAAAAATATATTTAAATTTCCATAGTATGTCCAACACATAAAGCTATGGCCCACTATGAGTCAGCGTTTCCTTCCAGTTGTAAATAGGAGCCCAGATCTGTCTGCTGAGTATTTTCGCTCTCTTACCCTTCTTTTCGTAAATTCCCCTCTCAAGATTAAATACTGAGAGGAGCCGAGCGAGCCAAAGCTGGAATGTTAGGGCAGCTTGGTCGAGATAGGCCGAAGCTACAAAGATTCGTAACACTGCCATGGCAAGAAAGAGAAAGCGATAAGTATCAAGACTGATGTTAGCTTGACTTTAAAGCCCAGGGTGGACTCAAAGAATGTAGAGATGGAAGTTTTCAACATATCAAGGCGAGGGCAAATAGAAAACATATGGGCTAGGTCGGCATTTAAAGAATTACACCGTGGACATCTAATGCCCTCCTGCCCCCCCATTGTGAGATCTTTGCCGGGGTGTAATATAAGGAAAAGAGTGTTTTATAATGCTGGGCCTGGAGCCCCGCAGAGCATAAAACAGTCTGACCCAGATCTAGGGACTGGATAAAGTTGTCTACATCAGTACCCTGCCTGGCTTCCCATTTTTTACCATGTTTTTCTAAGTCATCCAATTTAGTTGCTATTAATTCGCTGTAGATTCCCTTAATAGTACAGCCATCCCCACTACTTATGACATCCATGATTTTTACATTTCCAAATCCATTAGAACCACCCAACTTTTTACTTAAGAAACTTCTAATTTGGAGATATTTGAAGAAATTCCTAGTATCAATGCTAAATTTGTCCTGAATTTCCTTAAATTGGTAAAATCCGTCTGAGCTTGTTAAATCCCCGATTCTCGTAAGACCACGTACAGCCCAGCCCGCCATAATTTGGTCCGAAAAGATTTCTGGCAACGAAGGGTTGCCAAATAACTGAGTATAGAAATTCATTCGGCCCAAACCAGTCTTCTTCTTAAAGGCAGCCCAGATTTTAATAGCTGCCTGCAAAGTTTTGAATTTGGTTCTCTTAAAATAGCTAGGCTCACTAAATTTCAAAAAGCAATTTTCTGCGTCTACCCCCAGAAGTAGCCTATATACATCTGGAATCATAAATTCAATAGCAGGATCTTCATGTTTTACCACCAAGCATCTCACACATATATTGAAAGGCTGCGGCCCAGTAGTAAAATTTAAAGACTGAGGCACTTCTTGTACTAAAAATAACTCTTCCTCCCCACCCCTTCTCCAACTCTTCCTTTTCTATGGTACCCAGACAGGGTATCTGAATCCTACTTACAGCCCCCTGGATTCCCCAGTTACAGTTCTACCAGTGTTCCTGGCTCTTCCCATTTTTTCTCTTTTTTAATCTTTCATTGTTGCATGCTTTGCTGTTCTTTCTGCAGATGGTACACACTTTGGCTGGCAATGGTGCCAACTCTATATGGGAACACTCGCTACTGGATCCAGCCCAGGTGCAAAGCGGACGCCGTAAAGCAAACCCTCAGGACAAAGTGCAGTAAGTATCCCTGTCTGAAAGGCGTTTCACATGCATCCCCTACTGTTCTATGTGACGTGACATTGCGTATCCTCTCAGACTGCACCTGCAATTTATTAAACATCAGACATGATTGTTTCTTATTATTTTTTATTCAACCTAATGAATGAATGATATAATGTTGTAAAGAGTGCAATACCCGAAGGTGTCTTAGCGCAAGGCGGATCAAGGACAGAAAGGGACGCAGGCCAAAATAAGTCTGCGAACACTTGCCCTAAGCCGGCGGAAACAGCCAGGTATTTAGCTGCTTTCTGAACAGCTGCATGCTGTGTTGGGAACGGAAGGCAAGAGGGAGGGAATTCCATAACTTTGCCCCCTGAAATCTCAGTGTTCTACCGCCCCATTTTGCTTGATTGATTCTGGGAATCTGAACCTTGTGCTCCGTACTAATTCTAAGCGTTCTACTGGCCATATACCATGTAAATAGCTCCTGGAAATAGAGGGGGCCAGTAAGCACCTTGCACAATGTTTTAAAAGATATTCTCCTCTCTACTTAGGCAGTGAAGGCCATGTAGTAGACGCGACACCGGTTTTAACTTGGGGATGTTCAGGAGGGTTCTGGCCACCTCCTTTTGAAGAGACTGCAATTTTTTTATCAGGTATTTCGAGGTACCGAGATAAAGCGCTTTGCAGTAGTCTAGCTTCGACCCAATGAGGGCCAACATTACGGTCTTCTGGAGATCAGTTGGAATAAAAGGGAGGTTTTTTTTAGAATCCGTAGCCCCCAGAGGTCACTGCATTAATCTGACCATTGAAGCATAGCTTGGTGTCAAAAATGACTCCCAAATTTTTGCCCTTCAGAACTGGCTTAGGTAGTTCCCCCAACTCCTAGAGCCACCAAGATGCGTTCCAGAAGGAGGTTTCATTCCCAAAAAGCAGTACCTCCGTTTTCCCCGAGGTTAATTTAAGACAGTTCTCCTTCATCCAACCGGTCCCTGTGGTCGTCCAGCTGCGGAAGTTGTTGGCATTGTTTTCAAACTAAGATGATACAGACACCACAATCTGTGTGTTGTCAGCGTAAGATAGCACGGTCAAACCAAAACTCATGTTAAGCTTAACAGAGGGGTAACATACACATTGAAAAGTGTAGGGCTGAGCGCTCAGCCCTGTGATACCCCACATGGGAGTGAGAAGGGACGGGATTTTACCTCTACCATTCCGATCCACTGTTGCCTGTTTTCAAGAAAAGAGCTCAGCAGCGATAGTGTCATACTCCTGACGCCCAAAGAGTGTAGGCATTTCCTAAGGAGCACGTGGTGGACAGTGTCAAAGGCGGCAGAGAGATCGAGTAAGATTAATGCCGCTCTGCTGCCCTTGTCCACCCTCACTCTAATTTCCTCCGATGCGGCCACCAGTGCAGACTCAGTGCATTGGTTGGCTCTGAAACCATGCTGTGCCTCATCCAGCAGTTGATGGGCATCCAAAAAGATCAAAATTTATGCGTTCATGGCCTTCTCTAACACCTTAGCCGGGAACGGGAGTTGAGAGATAGGTCTATAGCTGTCCACCAACTTGGGGTCCAGAGAGGGTTTCTTCACTAGTGGAAGAATAGAGGACTTTTTCCAAATTTCAGGATATAGCCCAGAGCTCAGTACTTGGTTCAGAAGATCTTTAAGTGGTCCCGCCACCTGATTAGCCAACTTGTTGATGATCCTTTGGGGGCAGGGGGAGGGGGCCCCGGACTTAATTGAGCACATAAGGCTTATAGTTTTATCCTGCGTGAGGAGAGAGAACTCCTCAAAAGTGGGAGAGACTTCCTGACCAATAACTGAGCTTGAGACTGAAGCCTTTTTCCAATTTCAAATGAAGTCCGCGCTGGGAGGCTGCTGCGAAAATGCTTGAAAGATGGCATTGACCTTAGATTGGAAGAATTCCGCCAGCTTACCGCAGAAGGCTTCGTCCATCTCAAAGGAGTTGTTATTGCTCCAGTTCGACAGATCTTTAATCGTTTTAAAAAGTTCCCTGGAGTAGTTTCCTGCTATTCTAATTTTCCCTGAGAAAATGTTTGTCTTTTCAGCTTTAATAAGCTTTTTGTACTCTGCAAGGATCGCTTTATACTTAGCTTTTTTCCCGGAGGAGTAATTTACTCTCCAGAGACGCTCTTCCCGCCTGCACCTCAGTTGTGCTTCTTTCAATGTTGGAGAGAACCAGGGAGCAGAAGAATTTTTCCTATGGCTTTTTAGTGTTCTCACAGGTACTATTTTGCTGCATGCTGTCTCCAGCCATTGTGTGAGGCAGGTAGCTGCCTTGTCATTATCCTTGACAAAGTCTGGTACAGAATTAGAGAGAGCCTCCTGTAGAGCCTCTATCTTGGTAGCTTTTCATTGCCGGAACTTAACTCTAGCTGTGTTAAGTTCCGCTCCATTACACTGGGTCGAGATAGAGAAGAAAATAGCTGAGTGATTCGTCCATGGAAGTGGAAGGGTCTTCACTGTGCCGAAATCTTCATTGTTAGTAAAGATGCCATCCAGAGTATGGTTAGCTATATGAGTAGGTGCATCAATACGTTGGGACAGATTAAAGCTATTGAGAATGTCCACCAAATATCCTGTATCTGCATCAGATGGGGACTCTAGGTGAAAATTAAAGTCCCCTACCAACGTAAAATTTGCGTAGGTGATGCTGGATTCCATGAAGGATTGAATTTTATCAATGAAACCCCTCCTGGGGTCAGGGGGACATCGAGTGATTCAGTTTGGGGATAGGCTTTGCATCACATAATGTGTGCAGGAACACCTCATGAACAAATAGCTAAGAGGGCATGAGTGTCCTTCCCACAGAACACCTTCTGTGGTAGAAACATCCCATTTCATTCCAGGCAGCAGCATGGTGCTTATCTTGTCCCAAAGTCTTTTTGCTAGTGGAATGGAGGGGGTGTCAAGGGGTGCAGTCCACATCCTGTAGGGCATGTCTCATATTTTCTCTCTGTCTGAAGGCCACAGAAAGCATGTGTAGGTGTCCTCTAGGGACACTGAGCCCCTCTTGAAGTCTCTCCATTATTGCATGCTTGTTTGGATATGCAGCTTCACCTCACTGCATCCAGATGCATATACTGCATTGTTCAGGACTGATGAGGCTGCAAATTCAAGCTATCCAAGAGGACCCTAAGCTTTGACTACATAGATCATTAGTGACCTCTGTGAGTCTGGAACTGTACCTGAAAATAGCTACATCTGCATATTTACCAGGTGCCACACAAACTTGGAAGTCTAGAGCCCTTTAATTAACGTTTATGATTGGGTTTCACTGGTGTCCCAGCAAGTGGTGTAACACAGCGGCGGCACTTTTTGGTGGACTTCGGAGGATTTTGGAATTGTTGTGTGTGTAACCTCTAATTCTTTCTCAATATATGTTCCTAGCCCCACCAAATCGGAGTTCATCAGGGCCAAGTACCAAATGCTGGCCTTTGTTCACAAGCTGCCGTGCCGCGACGACGATGGAGTGACCACGAAAGACCTCAGCAAGGTACCAGAGTTGTGTGCATGAACATTTAGTAGGATGCCCGTGATGTTTGTTTTTATGACTGCCCACTCCAGACACCTCATAGATGTAACCTTAAATACAAAAACAGAGAGGGGAACCCTGACCAACCTTTACCCTTTTGCTCTAGGGATGAATAGTTCGAATAAAAAAGTATCATAGCTCACGTGCAGTTACACTTGTAAGAAAGACTCGAAATTAGTTGGTTTTTGAGCCTCTAAATTACTGTATTCTGGCTGTTGCCTAAAACACATTGTTTCTGCATGCCAGATTGCTGCACCAACAACTCTTAAAAAGTGCTTTGAAGAAATTATTTAGAGTTGTTTCTATTTTTTCTAAATGGTATGGTGCGGTAGTCCACTTTGTAAATAACAAAGTGACTAACGTCTTACTAGTAAGAACAAATCCCCATTCATCTGTAAATCAAGAATATAGCACATAGGTGGGTTGAGGTCGATTCTGTAGTCAATGTGGCAGTAATTAAATCAGTATGAAAAAGAGTGTAGGGTTAGAAATAGATCCCAAATAGGCTGTTTGTAACTCAATAGCAACTGTTCTAACTAGCAGCGAATACAAAAGTTGCTAGCATTCACGCCAGGAATTTTCAATTCTATTAAGGACACTGAGGCGAGGATTATGCTTTCTCTTTCTTTACTGACAAAATTTCCGCAGCCATTGCAAAACGTTCAACATTTTGCAAAACTACATGATGCTATAGTGTATATCTACCAATCACAGTTTCTCTGTCCCTATAACCAGGACCTTTCACGTAACGGGAACCTCTTTCTTTGCCTCAAAACGAGTAATGCCATTAACATCTGCAACCGTCCAACATCGACAGCTCTGCAGGTGGTCATTTCCAACCTCAACAAGTGTTCAAACATGAACCAGGACACCAAGTGTTAACTTTGACCAGTAACTTGGAGAATGATCACTCCCCTTTTTGCTCTGCACCTGAAACAGAAAGGCAACCAGTAAGAACTGTGGAAGACATCCCATACATAAGGGTGGATAATCAACCGTCACTGTTGATAATCACAGATTGGGTGGGATAATCCTCGCCTCCGTGTCCTTAATCGAATTGAAAATTCTTGGCACGAATGCTTGCAATTTCTTTATTCTATTACAGGACTGGAGACTTCGGATTATATGCTAGTTTAACGCTTATCAAGAACCACAGATGAAATATCGCCCACAGGTTTGTAGTAAAACTGTTTAAACGTAGAAGCAGAAGACCAAAAAGCTGATTTCATTATATCTTTCACATTTGTACACAACATATACGATTTTGATGCCATTGCACCGCTCAATGAATGAGCACCAAACACTTGTGTGTCAATACCAGCCTCTGCTGTGATCAATCTCAGCCATCTTGCATAAGTGTCAGATGTAACAGGCTTGAAAGGCTTTTGTAACCCAATTAATACTCTTGTACAACCCTCTCGCTGTACTGCCAGAGTGGATTCTTCAGACACCTTTAAACATTGAACTACACACAATTTCTCATTAGACGGAAGAGCATTCTACTCAATGGAACGTGAAAATGTTTTAGTCCTAGCAGAATAGTAAATGAAACCCAATCCGTGGAGATTACTCTACCTGTCAAGTCAAGAACTCTCCCATCAGAAACGCGTCGACAAGCAGATAGGCACAGGAGCATAGCCGATTTGGCTGACAATTGTTTCCTAGATAACTGTGAATTGTCTGGCCATCATTCATACAAGGTCAAGACTTTAGAAACATCCCATAAAAAGGAATACTTAGCCTTAGGCGGGTTCGCTACCCGAATCCCCTTATGCAGCTTGTATATTAATGGATTCATACCTACCAGTCTGCCATCCACTTGGGCATGTCCTGCCAAGATGGCAGATTGAAAATTGTTTACTGATCTGTATGTTAAACCTTCTGTGGCTTTGTGTGAAAGAAAATGTATCACTTGAGATAACTGTGCCTCTACGGGATCCACATGTCTTTCCACGCACCAACCCATCCACCCTTGCCGTGCTGATGAGTACCGCTTCCTGATGGAAGGGGCCAGGCCTGCTGGATGAACTCTGAAGCTGCTTCCGAAATTCCTGACAACATCCACTGTTGCCGAAAGCCTCCAGGCCATCAGCGATAGTTGCCTCAACAGTATTCGTAGATGCAACTCCCCCCTGAGGGCCCTGGAGCATCTTCAGAGACCACGGAAGGAGAGGACAATCGAACACCAGCTCCAACGGCATGGGGAACCAAGGTTGAGCCATCCACAGGGGGGCCACCATGATAATCTCTGCCATTTGATGGGAGATCTAATTCGCCACCCTAGGGGTTAGGACAAAAGTTGGGAACGACTGTGAAGGTCGTAGACCTCTCCTGTGAGAAGGCATCCGTGGCCTTCACTAGGGGATCCGGTCTCCAGCTGAAGATTTCCAGTTGTTATTGAGCCTGGATACAAACAGGTCCATAACACATGGACCCCAGATCAAGTGAATCATCTGGAATAATGACGGGTGGAGTGGCCAATCGCTATAATCCTTCAAGTGATGAGAGTTCCAGTCCACTACTGTGTTGGATTGACCAGGTAAGTACTCCGATTTCACTGAAATCTGGTGAGAGAGGCAATAATGCCACAAGTCCTTGTCAATCACCACCAACATTGGGGACCTTGTTCCCTCCTCCCCTCCCACCCCCCTCCTCCCCCCCACCGGTATATTGTCCATCCGAAGAAGGATGCAACAAGATACTGATTTGGGGGAGAGGGTCCGAATCATGAATGATCCAGCCAGATGTTCCAGGCAGTTGATGTGAAGAGACAACTCCTGAAGAGATCGTCTGCCCCCTGTGGAGACTGCTCCGCAATGAGGCCCCCAGCCCCAACGGCTGGCATCGGACTCTATCACAATCTGTGGGAGAGAACTAATTATAGCCCTGCCAGGCATCCATGTGGGTCAGCCACCAACGAAGTTCCTCCCTGACATCTTCTGTTGGGGAAACCTGATCCGTGTAGGACAACCCCTTCTGAAGATGGCGTATTTTGAGACATTGTAAGGCCTGATCATGGAGAGAACCTGGAAAAATTGCCTGTATCGAGGAAACCAATAGACCGACCAGGCGAGCGATCGCTCACAAAGACCTGACTTGTTCGGATAAGGCTACTTTCAGCTCCTTCTTCAAGTCTTGTAGCTTTGACTTCGTGAGTTGTAACTGTGCCGTCTGTGAGTTGATGACAGACCCCAGAAATTCTATCAATTGGGTTGGACACAGAACTGACTTGGAATTGTTGATGACAAACCCAGCTCCAGTAGCAGGGAGAGGGTTGTCTGTAAGTGAAGTGATGCCAGGGAAAGCGATGTAGCCATGATGAAAATGTTGTCTAGATAAATTATTAGATCTATACCCTATTCCCTGAGATGGGCCACTACCGGTTTCATCAGCTTGGCGAAGCACCAGGGAGCTGAAGAAAGCCCGAAAGGAAGTGACCAAATATTCCAGCCATCTGGCCTTCCACCGGAATTGTATAAACCGCCGTAGCTGAGGAAAGATTGGCACAGTTAAATGTGTGCTTGAGGTACAGTCGGACCATCCAGTCTCCTTCACGTAACAAATCCGCCAACAGATGGATACCTTCCATGTTGAAGTGCCTGTAGCTAACAAAATGATTGAATTCTCTCAGATTTAGGACTAATCTGTGTCCACCTCCTCTCTTCTGCACTAGGAAAACGTTGCTGCAGAAACTCCTGGGGCAGTAGTCACAAAAAGCTACCGTGCTCTTCTGAAGCAGGTCTCCTATTTCTGCGTCTATAAAATCTCTGTCCTGTTGGGGAAAATGTAACTGGCGGGGAGGATACTCCTGGTGCAGAGTCTGGTAAAAGTCTATGTGTAAACCCTGAATTGTTTGCAAGACTCGCGCATCTTGTGTAATGGTCATCCATTTGTGTAGAAAGTGACGGACACGACCCCCCCCCCCCCCCAGGAATAAAAGAAGTATGGAGAGATCTTACCTGAGGTAATTTGGCCGCCTCGATTAAAGCGACGGCGGGAAAACCTCTGTCTTGTGGGATAAAAGGTGCCACCTCTGGTGTCCTGACAGTCTCCTCTGCCACGACCGTAGCCGCCTCTAGGGGGACCTCGGAAGTAATGGCGGCCAGGCGAGTGGGCCCTGCCTCGCCTGGCCCTGCCAGAAAGGCCAGCTTGAAACACTCTCTTGATGTTGGTTTGGGTGTTGTCAAGGGATGTAAAGGTGCCTATGTATTTGGATACGTCCTTGCTGAATCTGTCCCCAAAGAGGAGGCCTTCAGCCAGGGGACCTGCTTCAGCAGAGGCAAGCTCTGTGAAATTAAGAGTCCATTTGCATCAATAAGGATTTGCACCTTTCAGCAGAGACGGCGCAGTCGGTGTTCCCATGAAAACAAATAGTGCTCTGAGTCCAGCCCGCTAAGATGTCGTGATCTACAGGCAAACCTTTGTCTTTAGCTACTATAACCATCTCCAGGATTTTGCAAGAGGACCAGTTGTATATCGAAGTTTGTCTTGATAGCTGTGCCAGGCGTATCCGTGTCCGTATCTGTGGCTCTTTTGCACGCTGGTGTCGCGCCTGCTGAAGCGGGAGGGCTGGAGTACTCATGGTCTCCTGAAGGAGCTTGTGGAAGATTGGCTAAGGCCTGCATGTGAGGCCATGTAGATGACTTGGCTTTTGACCTTTACGCCCCGTCAGAGGGGCCCAGAATCGACCCGGAATCACCTCGGGACTGTAACCCATGACGCTTGGCGAAGTTCTCCAACTGCGCAGTTATTGACTTTAGGGCAGCCGCCAGAGCCTGGTTGACAGTCTGAGGGACAGGCGATTTTTATTGCTCTGACACTGTTGAACCAAAGCATCTAAGGTGTCGCTCAATTTGTCCTCCAAATAAGGGACCCTGCTGCTCCTAGTAATAACCATATTTGTTCTTCTCAAAGGTGGCCCAATACTCCATTCTGGGAATATAATTAATTGCAAATTGGCCAAGTCAGTTCCAAAGGAATAGATTAGGGGGAGCAACCCTTAGTGCGACAGATATACAAAGACCTATGCTCCTCAGCCTAGCTGTATCAGAGTTATTGCAGCCCAATCAGGGCATCAGGAGAGCCAAAGATCTACAAATAGTCTGCACTCGGCTTGGGCTAACTGATTTTTCCAGCCCGAGTTACTTGACTGTGTGGTGTCCGATGTTAAAAGAACGCGGAACGAGGAGGAAACTGCACACCGACGTTGCATAGCCCAAAAGGTGCCCAAAACCAGCCCAAAACCAGCCCAGTTGGGCTGCGCGAGTCTGGCTCCAATGAAAAACTGTTATGCTCGCGGGACCGATGTGGGGAGGCTCTGCGGCGAGTATTTAGGGTGCGCCCGTGCCGCGGAGGCACTTTTATCCTGTGCGTCCACCAGGTGAAGCTGCAAAAGAAAATACACTGCAACCGGCAAGTGCGGACGCCGGCTCGCGGCGCACCCAGCGCTAGCTCGCACCAGGTGAACTGTTAGCAGAAAAACTCAGAGATGCACAAATACGCTGGCAAATGCGAGCGGATAACCAGCGAAGCAATTTACCAACGATTTTCTAACAATTGTATAAGGCATTAAAGTATAGAACAACACGAAGTATAGAGCACTTAACTCTGCTGCGAGCAGCAAAGAACGAGCTCGTGTTACGTGAAAGGTCCAGGTTATAGGGACAGAAAGACTGTGATTGGTGGTTATACACCATAGCATCAATGGAAATGTAGTTTTGTAAAATGTTGAACGTTTTTCATTGGCTGCTGAAATTTTGTCAGTAAAGGAAGAGCGCATAATCCAAAGCCTCCGGTCCTGTGATAGAATTCATAACATGTTAACATTACTCAACTTAGTTTTCTATAGAATTCCTTAGGATGCATATTAGCGCAAATGTCACTTGTTCAACAGTTTTGTTTTCCACTAGATACCAGGAGCCTTTCTTTTCATGGGCAAATATTCCTGGAACCTGCTTATCGCCTTTATTAAGTGATCCTGGAAAGGGCTCCACATCCACTGATGAGCCACTGGAAACCCGAGCGTCCAGGATGGAATGGCCATAGCAGCTCCTTGGAACTCCACCCCTGATGAGGAAGGTGCTAGAACTGCAATCATTAATAAGGCTGATATTACTAAATACTCAAATCTTAAAATCTATATCCTCCGGCGCAACTCTACCGGTCTGAAGCGATTTCGAGCTGAGTTCTCCGCAGACTCTTATACCGGCAAGGCCCTCCTATGTGACCACATACAATTTGTATCCTGTGCATAAGTGAGTCCTTTATGTACACAATCGTGATGAGGTATTCAGAAAGGACATTGCAATGTCCTGCTGTAGCATACGAACCTGACCCATGTTGTGCAAAGCAACGAGGCTGATGCATGTCCTGTCCATGGGCGTCCTTCTGTCTTGTCAACAAGCAGGCTTAACCGAGGGAGCTCTCTAACTTTATTCTATGAAACCGAGCGTTTACTGGCCACAGGGTGCACCTGCGTATCAGCCAGGACTCCGATTAATGCTCGTTCTTTTCTGTTTGCACCGTGCTACTTTTAACTAGGGATGTGCAAAATCTGCATTATTTGCTTTTGCATAACCATGCTAAATTCCGCAGCAATTACACACATTTAAAAACCAGCATTTCGCGCTATATCTTAGTGCAAACTGCACCCTCGTGCCCATTTTGGACACAAGGACACATTGGAAAAATGCAACAACAACAAAAAAGTCCCGCGAATAACAGCTGATCGCTGTCTGGTTTTTCTTGTTGGTCCCTTGCTAAAACTGGCATAAAAGCGTGACTTCGGGAATTTTGAGGAACACGTGTAAAGCAAGATTACGCTGGCATAGAGGGGTTTCGCACGGCCCTGATTTTAATTCTGTATTTCTCCTGAAAATGTTGCCATCTGTATTAAGTGACATGCTTCAAGCTTAGATTGGGTTAAATTAGCAATTTGAGCTGTACATTTTTATAAAATGGGGCATACTGCTTAGGGCGTGCCTTTACTTTTTTGACGTTGTTACCCTACCTGTCCGTGCACAACCAAATATGACCTTAGTTTGGGCACCCGAAGAATTCAGTACTTTAGGGGGTCTCATCACGCATGGGTGTGTTTCTGGCCGTTTTCTTAATTTTTGCTATAAAATGAAGCAGCTCTGGGATTCACATTGATCACATTTGCACCCTGCACGAGGACAGTATTATGTTTGTGCTATTTAGAGAAACGCGATGAAACTGTTCCTTTTATAGCATTAATGGTGTATAGATTAATTTGCTTTACACACTCCTGCCATCTAGTGGTTTTTCCATATTTGACTAGTGGTGTGTCTTCAAAAAGTAAGAAGACAACGAGTATTTTCAAAGACGATTGATTTGGTTTCCATTTTGAGTCATGAGTAAACTTGCAGTGAAAAAGCAAAGTACAATATTTATTTCAGTATACAGTGCATCTGAGATAAAGATTGTAATGTGTGATGGGTATAGATTGCGTAAGGCAACACCTACAACAAGCACTGGTAAATGAATTCTGTTTTACCTATGTAATTTATAACCTGTTTTTCGTTGTAAATTGTAGTTTGGTGATTTCTAATACCTGAAGTGTCTTAGTGTGCAACACGGACGATGCGAGTTCCTCTAGCGCACTGAGTCACACGTGAGGCTTTTTATGTAGACCACAGGCAAACGTAAGGTGGTCCAGGGTGTACCTGACTTGAGTGCTATAACCTGCCTTTTAACTCCTTGACTCCCAAGTGCAGACACGGTGCACCTGTGAAGCACTGATCACAGCAGGTATTGTGGCACTATTTTCAGAGCTGTCGACTTTGGAACTGGAGGAACGAGATTTGAGTCTTCGATAGGCAAAACAGCCCGTGGTTCTGGGCAATTCACTTAATCTCCTGTGCCTTAAAAAAAAATTAAAATGAATGCGCCCTTGTGTAATGTAACTGCTGCTCATGTAAAGCGCTCAATATATTTTCGGGTTGAGTTTGCACTATATTGAAGAAAATAAAAAAACTCCAGGTGTCTTACTGCAGTTTAAAGTACTGGCCCTTACACTGAAAACAATCCGTGGTACAATTGCTGATAGTGTAAAATCCAGCTAGAGGTAGGGTTTCACTCAATATGGTACAAATGATATAGAAACAGTGCTCGCAAAACACAACAGCCCTGCCAAAACCAAAAGTAATGTCCTGCCGATCATTGATGTCCTGCCATCAAAACGCTGATGGTAATTATGAAAGTATAAGTGCACAAAAGAGCACATTAAGGTCTATTTTACTTCACAAACCACAAAATAAAAGTTATAAGTTCTGTTTTACCGCAGTGATCTAATTGTTTTTAAGAACCCCATCAATCAAAAACAGTAGAGGGCTGCAGAAATGTTTGTGCAATTTACTGAGACATGGTTCATAGAAAACCACCTAGAAGCAACAATGCGTGTGTTTGTCATGGCACGGTCACCTGCAGTTCTAAAATCAAACTTGGCACGAGAAAACAAAATTGACCATAACAGATATGTGTGAATACGTATGATTGCCTCTGGGTGCTTAGTTTTCGTGTAATGTTTGTGTGACACTACCAAAGTGAATGTCCAACTGAGTGTGCGATAAATGTCGACCTTTAATTTTTGTTTCTGTTCATTAATGTTAATAACAACTCTTCAAAATATTTAACTTGTATTTACTTGCTCAGTGGCAACAAGCCACATTTGACACCAAGAGCAATTTCAGCCAGCACTAAGTGCTCACGGAAGTTGCATTGCATCGTCCTTTAGCTTTAATAACACATTGCATGCATTGAATGTATGCACGATTTAGGACACTTAGTGTACGCTTACACCGATAAGCAGCAGTTCAGCAGAGGTTTTATGTTATAAACTTGACCCATGTGGTGCCGCGTTAAACCACTAATCTATTCACCACAAACAGTATATTAGTGGGCAAAAGTGCAGCCATGTTGATTCCCTTGATATTACCATGTAATCTATAAGGGGTGTTATAAAAAAACGAGTGGTCTGATAACCAAATGAAGAAAACGTTGTTCCAACAAAAAATTATGCCTGCAACAGATAAATCAATAAATAGGAAATGAAAAAGCAGAACTTGTGTGACTGCTGCCTGACTCCATGATGGTGGCAGTCTCAGAAGGGCAGAGCCTAGATGTGTTGAGATGTTTGTTATTGAAGTGGTGTGTGGGAGAAAGAAAAAGGGTTAGGGGAGCAACATGAGGGACAGAGACGAACTGTAGAGAGCCATGCGCTCGGCAGAAAGTAAAGAAAAAGTAACTAGCACAAGGCAAGCGCTGTTTAGGCAAAAGCTTAAGAAAGTCCCACAAAGCAGATGAAAATAATTCTTGGGCCACGGGAGACTGACAAGAAAAAGACCCGAGGATCACCAGGAAATAGTATGCTACAGACAGTAGACATGAAGGAAAAGTAAGTGGCAAGCACAGGAAGCAATGACAAGCAAGGGGGTGGAATGAAAGCCCCTTTCAAGATTTATATTAACAATAGATTTCACAATGTGCAGTACAAGTGCTGTACAGGCGAAACTTAAACATTAGTCCATATTCAGTGAAGTTTTATCTGGTATATTTTGTAGTTTTATTGCGCGCTCCCTGTTGCCTTTTAAGTACTTCGGAGCACTTCAGGTGAGTAAGATTCTGGGCTGTTGCCTTCCTAGAGGTAGCTCTGGTCCACCGCAGGGGCCTCTGTCCGATGTTCTTCAGTTGTTTCTCCTGTTGTTGAAAGGCTTGGGTTCAGTGTTCAGGTCTGTTCTGAACCACTTGTCATGACTGTGCCTTCAAGCTTGGAATCGATGCATTCCACAGCTTGGGGCCCTGAACTCGAAGGGCTTTTCATCCAAGTTTCCTCTTCGGGAAGTAATGCTGGGTGATGAATGTGCTTAAATCGATTTTTAGAGACCAGCACTTATTTTTCCCTCTTCAGACTTTGAACCAGAATAAAAGAGGGAACTAAAACCATGGGGTCGGGAGGGGTGGAGGAGTAAAAAGAAAGACAGAAAAGCGTGACAAAGGGAGAAAGCAGAAGCCTACATAAATGAGATGATGAGCTGGGAGTGTCAGAGGCAGGAGGTGGCATGGAGACTGTGCAGCCCTGGTGCTCGCCTGGCAGACATTCAGTAGCGCAGGCCGCAGGTCTCGGAGCAAATCTTTGGGCCCCGGCGCTTATTGTTTTACAAATCAAGCACTGGGCGACGAGGCCTGCTGCTGATGAGGGCAGCTGTTCTGGAATGCATAACCTGGGGAAGTTTCCGGTGATGCTCTTTCACCATCAGTGCTTTTTACTCGTTCTCCAGAGCTTTGCAAGTGCCCTGGCCTCGCCCTCCACCTGCCTGTTGGGCAGTGTGGCATATATGTATCCTCATGCCACTATACATGAACTTCATGAGAAGCTATGGTTTAGAGTCTTACGAAGGCTGAACATTGGCATTTTAAATATCACCAGTACCTGTCCCACAGTGTTTATCTTATGTTTGATATCCCGCGATATCCGAGAATTTATATCTGATTCCGCTATAGTGACAGGCGGATCTGACGCAGTTCTTATCGTCATATTTTCAAGTACCATTTATTCTGCTTAAATATACGGATTCTGGGAATACAGAGTAACCTTGGGATGTTTTTTAAATGAAGAAGTAGTGGATGTCGCAAACGGTATTCTCTCAGCTGTGATGGAAATAAGAAAGTAAATACATGACATTGAATGGGCCCAAGACACTCCCAAAGAAGCCACAGTAAACGGCAGGCAAGCGTGTACATGACGACAGTGCAGGACTTTTCTGTTTAGTTGACATAGCAGAGGTCACGTCGGACATCTCGTGGTCTTTGCAGCCAAGTTCTGTGTGTTTTAGAACTAGTCTGGTAGCAAAGTCTGTGTGTAGGGATCAAATCAAGACCACGCGAGAGGTACCCTCTGTGCTTTTAGGGGCAGCAGTTTATTAAATGTAGGTTTGCAGTGTGTTAGTAACACTTGTAACTCTTTTCTTTCAGCAACTTCACTCCAGTGTTCGGACGGGGAGTCTGGAGACCTGCCTTCGGCTGCTGTCCCTCGGTGCTCAGGCCAACTTCTTCCACCCGGTATTACGAGATTTGTTATTAATGTCGTTAATCATCGAGGTAACTGATGAATGAAAATTGCTAGAGCGCTGCTCCCCTGGCCGACTCGTTTTGGAAGTGTGATTGGAATGAAATGTCTCCTTGACCATAGAAGACTTCGGGTGCCACCAAAAGGTGGCTTTGTAGGTGTAACCTCTCACATTGCAGGTGTTCTGCTCCAAGCTAGGGTGAAGATGATGTACATTCGAATTGTCCACCTCTTATTGGTATTGACCCAGCTGTGTCCAGTCCTTAAACTGTTTGAGAAGGGCACTTTTGTATCAATGCCACCAGACCAGGGCGGTAGTCCAAGACTGGAAAATACTGCATGCATTTCAGAGATTTGCTTTTAACTTCTGCGTCATAAGTTTGAACCCTCACCAGGCAAATTACGCTTTCATCCTTCAAAGGTCTGTAAATGGTTGGTTGAGTTTGAATATCACAAACACAATAGACACCCTTACTGCAATTACTGTTGTGTTTGGGGAATACTAAAATCATGATAAAATGCTTCATTCCCATTCACGTTCAGTGTTTGAAGGCGTCTGGTTGTGTGGTTTATCGCTTCTTGGTTTTATGTTGCTCCGCCAGAAGATGCATGCCATAGTTTTGTGGGTTACTTAACCTATTTTGTCTCCTTGTGACTTCCAGGAAAAGGGAACCACTCCTCTTCATGTGGCTTCCAAGGCAGGGCAGATCCTCCAGGCTGAGCTGCTGGTCGTGTACGGAGCTGACCCAGGAGCTCCCGATGTCAATGGTAGGAGCCCCATCGACTATGCAAGGTGAGCGCAGAATCTCCGAGCCAGCAGAGATGTAGAAAAGGCGTGGTGTCATTTAATTTGGGACAGGAATTATCAGAAATGGAGTCTGCCTACAGAGGCCTTTTGTAGCGATGGTTGACATGGCACGCGACTGTGGGCAGTTCCTATCTCGGTAATTAACTGTTTCTCTGGTTTCCTGTTTTTACTGTTAGACACTCCTCTGCGACTTAGCAAGTCGATTCTTTGTATCTAGATTGTCAGTTTTTGGTGTTTTTGTACAAATCTCACTAGCTCAGTAGGGTCCAGTCACCCACACATCCATTGCCCCACAACCACTGGTTCATTATCACCTCATCGCTTATTCCCACCCATTCACCCCCAAAATCATGACTTTTTCACTTTTGAAACTCATCTGTTCGAAAAGCTAGCGAACATATTTATCACAACTGCAAGCAAGGCCGTTTGCTCATCTAAGTTGAAGTTGTAGAGTAAATTGACACCAATGGAACTGTATTTTAAAAAATATTTAGTAATTTGCCTCAGTTTGGAATAACTAGATTACTGTACTGTCCAACAAGAAGTCAGAGGCCCTTTTTAGGTGTTGTATTTTGGAGTGCCTGGGTTGGCAATTCTGGTTTTAATGAATAGTAGAACCAGGTCTTTACTTAGCATTGGCACTGCCAATTAATTTGCTTCTGTGTGCTGAAAAGCTATTTGCAAGCTTGAACACGATACGAATGAGGTAAAGCCCATGAGGTGGCCGTAGTGGAGGCATACGTCACACAGTGTATCTTGTACCTGTTGTGTTGCTGCGAGGAAGCATGCAGTTCTGCCGCAGGCTCTGTAACTGTTCTGTGTGTAAGTGAAGCCGGCACTGTTGATGCTTATGCTGAACCTGTGGTGTATGATAGGGAAGCTTGATCAAAAGTTTCCATTGTGCAAGAGCCAAAACTATTGTTGCTATGAAGTAGGGTATGGTAGATGAGCATATGGTGCGAGAGAAAGAGCACAGAGTACGAAGGCTTGGTACAGGAGGGGAGCGCATGCCTTACACACACACACAACATTACAGTGCACGCCGTACCTAACACAGAGAAGATGTAACACAATGGCATAAACTATAAAAGCTTCCCTTGCACACTCAGAGCAGGTATATTGCAGCCTTCAGCAGGGTAATGTACACTCACACAGAGAACAGGTATATTGGTGAGGTTGTTAGGACGGAGTCTATCTCGAAGCAGTGTTGTGCAGCGGCATGGGCCCAAGATGGAGGTTCTAAGGTGGAAGCAAGAGCTAGTGGTGGGTGGGTCTAAGCTGAACGCCCCAGGGGGGCTGCAGTGTGGACACAAACCTGGGAGGTATTGAATGTTAGAAGTGCTGCTGGAGGCGATAAGTTCATGAGACAGCAGCAGTGGCTGGATAGGTCTCAGTAGCTGTTACACCACATAAGCTAGCGGGCTGATAGGGTGTCCAACCTGCAGCGAATGTCTGCACCTCTGCTTTATCTGAATGGCACGACCAGAAGCAAAGGAAGCTGAAATCTGGCTTGACGCAGTGAGGTATGGATTAATGGTAGCATACACTGATAGCGTTTGGCGAGAGCCCTGAATGTAATTCTTAGACAAATGACAAGTGAACAGTGTTGGTGCCAATGTCTGCAGATGTACATTCTTCATTTTTTGAAATCATTTGACAGTCCTGAAAGGACAGGACTTCTATAGGGATTTGTAGTGTACTTCACAGGTGACTCCTTGTGTTGTGGTGGGCGGGAGGTTATCCAAGATGAGTGTACCTCATTTAGCTGTCAACAGTATTGGAAATCAGGGCCATATATGGGTGTTTAATTGTCATGGGAACTCCCTCTACATGAACCCTAGCATCAGTGCCTATAGGACAGTGAAGACAAAATATTTGTCCCTCCAACCACTTCCACCCCTGCGGCCACCATTGTACAGTAAATACATTGAGCCCCAAGCACAGCGACTCAAGGATTCCTCACAGGCTCCGGGTACAATATAAGTTCCTTGTGTAACATAACTGGTGCTCATGTAAAGCGCTCCAATACCTTCAGGTCGAGTTTGCGCTATATAAATATGCAACAAAAAAAAGGACTCCAGGACTGCCTCGCTACCACTCTCTAGGTTCCACTGCCTGTTACCACTCTCTAGGTTCCACTGCCTGTTACCACTCTCTAGGTTCCACTGCCTGTTACCACTCTCTAGGTTCCACTGCCTGTTACCACTCTCTAGGTTCCACTGCCTGTTACCACTCTCTAGGTTCCACTGCCTGTTACCACTCTCTAGGTTCCATTGCCTGTTACCACTCTCTAGGTTCCACTGCCTGTTACCACTCTCTAGGTTCCACTGCCTGTTACCACTCTCTAGGTTCCACTGCCTGTTACCACTCTCTAGGTTCCACTGCCTGTTACCACTCTCTAGGTTCCACTGCCTCGCTACCACTCTCTAGGTTCCACTGCCTGTTACCACTCTCTAGGTTCCACTGCCTGTTACCACTCTCTAGGTTCCACTGCCTGTTACCACTCTCTAGGTTCCACTGCCTCTCTACCACTCTCTAGGTTCCTCTGCCTGTTACCACTCTCTAGGTTCCACTGCCTGTTACCACTCTCTAGGTTCCACTGCCTGTTACCACTCTCTAGGTTCCACTGCCTGTTACCACTCTCTAGGTTCCACTGCCTCGCTACCACTCTCTAGGTTCCACTGCCTGTTACCACTCTCTAGGTTTCACTGCCTGTTACCACTCTCTAGGTTCCACTGCCTGTTACCACTCTCTAGGTTCCACTGCCTGTTACCACTCTCTAGGTTCCACTGCCTCTCTACCACTCTCTAGGTTCCTCTGCCTGTTACCACTCTCTAGGTTCCACTGCCTGTTACCACTCTCTAGGTTCCGCTGCCTGTTACCACTCTCTAGGTTCCACTGCCTGTTACCACTCTCTAGGTTCCGCTGCCTGTTACCACTCTCTAGGTTTCACTGCCTGTTACCACTTTTGCTGACTGAATAACTGATTGCTGCCCCGCTGACATGCTCCTCTTTCTGTAGGCAGCACTTTTGACTTCTTATCGTGTCTTTTTCTGCAGGCAAGCAGGGCACAATGAGCTGGCCGACCGGTTGGTGGAGGGTCAGTACGAGTTGACGGACAGACTGGCATTCTATCTGTGTGGGCGTAAACCAGGTGAGTGGCCCAAAGACCATGGCATTTTGCCTTAAAGTGTGTAACTGTCAGATGCTAACAGTCAGCGTCATGCATGATAATTGCAGTGAGAGGAACAGTGGGTGCACCTGTGAGAGGACGCTCTTCGCTGCTGACCCATGGATATGCTTTTTCATATTAACTGAGAGCATTTCTTGCGCCTTTCAAAAGAACCGCGTTTCATAGATACAATATCTACTCCTACTACCACCTCCCTCTCTCTCTCCTTAGTACACGCCTTATTAAAAGTACTTGGAGACTCCTTAAGACACCTTAAATGTAAGCACTTGAAAATAATTTTGGGGTATAACCAGGTGTACTGTGAAGGTCAAATGAACATTGTTTAGGTTTTGTTTAAACATAAAATATCAGAAAATTGTAAAACACTTTTTTAAATAGGCATCCACCAGAATAAGGACGAACAGACTTACGACCACCGTTTTTTTTTCTTCAGGAATTTAGCTCTCCCAGCCAAAATTTACTCTATAAATGCCTCTAGGAGTGTACTTTCCCAGGAAGATCCCATTTCTTTAATTATTTTAACAAGTTCTTAACCCTTAATATAGTAATATGTAGAAAATCGCAAGCGCGCTTACAAAATCAGTAGATTCCAGCAATGTTTTAGGATTTATGTCACCGGTTGCACGTTCGCTATCTGAAAATCGCAGGTTGTGCTCAAACAATAAAAATAGCATTTGCTTCATCCACAAAACACTGAGAGGAGACTGGCGAGACGATATCTGCCTAAAAGAACAAAACTGATGATTTTGAAAACTTATTTTAAAAATGTTGCTAACAAATTTAGACTATATTTTAATGGACAGAGCATGTTGACTGATCCCATCAGAAGTGAAACTTAAACTAGTGGTTTAACATTTAAGATCCAGTTGGGGGATGCTCTAGGTGCTGAGACGTTGCTCCATATGTGTAGGAGTTTCAAGCAAATAGCTTGCTGTCCTCACGTAGCTGCATCTGCTTTTTCATTGGAAATGCTTAAGAATTAAGAAAATCGATGAACTGATGATGCACGAGCTTCTTGGGAGAGACTTCTGCGGGCAAAAGGAAAAAAAGCAATACTTTTAAATAATGAGATAATTGAAACTCAAATATATTTTGGGAGCAGTGACCTATGAACGTGCTCTTCTTTGAATATATTGCATGGTTCTTAGCCATGAAGCACTGGGTCCCTGGGGTGTGAGAAGCCGGATGAGACGTTCATTACCTCCAAGCATAATTTCATGAATTGCTTAAGAGCCTCTGGCGTCTTTGCCGCTGTGCCATCTACACGACTGTGATACGATGTAAAGCCTTTGCTTTTTCCTGTCCTATGATGATGAAGATGTCCTTTGTAAAACGATGATTTGATGGCAGCCTTGGAATTAGCAGAAATTATTTTTATCTAACTAATTGGAGGATTTTCAGATAGCTCTTACCACCATAGCTACTGCCTTCAATAAATTAAAATACCACCATGAAATTATTGGATCCCTCTGACTTCACTCTGAGCTTCTGTCCAGGACTGTCCATTCCCTCCTCTGTCCTAGCACCCACCCCTCTGTACTGCCATTACATTGTCGAAGTGCCCGGGCCAATGACTTTTGCAAATACTTTAACATTACATTTCTCATATTCAAATCTTTGAAAGTTACCATTCCCCGCTTACAGAGGCGTTGGTGTGCTATTAGACTGTCAAGGGCGTCTGGAATCTTTTAGCGCCTTCAAACCAGTCAGATATGTAGTAAACATTAGAATGGCCCACCTACACCCCCTATTTAATGCTGCCAAGTCCATCATTACGTCTCTAGTCATAAGCTACTACTGCTGACTTTACTCGATGGAGAGTCAACAACTTAGCAATGCGCATACTTTTCTTTCTCCACTGTGGTCGCCCCTCCTCCTTTCACTGTAGGGAGCTTGCTTCTAGGAGAAGCCGACAGTTTTAACTCTTCTCGGTGCTGTTCAAGGCCATCCATGTCTCCCCATCTAGTCAAGCCTTTTTTCGGATGCTCTTCCACTCGTTCTCTCTGATGGGGTAACATCCATATTTTTACAGAACCGGAAACCCCTTCTGCACACTTGATGTGCTCTGCCCTCCTCCTTGGAACTCATTTCAGCTAGGCCACAGGCCTAAACGCTAACAGAATTCGAATCCACTCTGAAGATTCACCTCCTTAGTGTGGAGTCTGCAGGTGACGTAGGAACTCTGCTTCATCTTCTGGTTCAGTTAGGTCTCACTTTTCATTCCTTGCGAATGTACCATCGACAGAGCGGCTGCTTTTTAGGTCTCACCTGAGCCAGTGCACATGCGCTGCTCTGCGAGGCTTCTAGTAAGGGCTTCCAACTCTGACCACACGTCGTGCGTGTTTTAAATTTTTTTTTTTTTATCACAGGCTATTGGCCTTTGTATGCGTCTTTGTAAGAAAGACAGCACGCAATTGGCCAAAGGAGGGTGCATGTCCCGCCTTCTCTCCAAACGATAACTCCCCTGGCCTAGGAAGCTCGGAAGCGAGCAGCAGCGTGGCCGTATGCTGGCTGCATTCCTGACATTCCTTCGCGGACGCGCTTGTTTTAGAGTTTTAATGCAGTTTGCATCTTGTAGGTAGCTGTTTTTTCCAGTTTTTACATAACTGTGGAAGTAACCCCCGTTCCTTGAATCTCAAAAGAGAGTTTGAGACGTTTCTGCAAGGCAGGAGCAGTTTAATCAATCCAAGTCCCAAAGGAGCGCAATACATTTGTTATTAAGGCTGTTGACGGAGGATTCAGGCAACATTCTTAATTAAAAACCTTTTTTAATATCTGCGCATTAAAACAGCATAATTGGTCTGTACTGTAAGTTGGAGAAGTACTTTAAACACAGGGGGCCTCATGATTACGAATCTATCTCTGTGTAAATGGGCCTTTCTTTGCAGACAGGGGTTACGGTGGATGGAGGTTTTGAGGGTGCCAGCCCCCAGCCCTGGCACCAGGAAGATGTGCTGCCACCAACCCCGCAGCTAGTCAGCTCAGAATAAGAGCTCACACTGCAGTCTCTTGTAGGGAGCGATGGAATGACTTAGTGACTGTGTTCACTATTGCACGAGGCTGCACTAGTCCCCTCGTGCCGCTGTGTCGCGGCTGGTGTGAAGGTGGTACATTCAGCTCAGAATCAAAGCTCACACTGCAGTCTCTTGTAGGGAGCGATGGATTTCTTCTCTAAAAACCCCCGACTCCAAACAGCTCTCCGGCATCCCCCCCTCTCCCCATCCACTGCCTCTTGCTCCTTTCTACCTCCTGTCTCTGCGCCTCTTCTGTTATTTCTTAACCTTCGCTTCCTCCACTCTCTCGATGCGTTTGCCTTCATCTGCCTCTAGTGAGGAGTCCTGTTATTCGTTCTCTCCCTCCACACCCTCGCCTCCAGCTCCCTGTGGTATTATCGTGTCCACCTGCACAGGTTGGGCGGAGGGTTCTCACTCTCGCATCCTCTCCAGCCTATGCTCGCTACCTCACTTTACTCTGTCCTTTCAACCATCAATGCCTCCTCTCTAACTCCCACCTCTTTTCTCCGAGTCCACCCGCTCCTCTCTCACCCCTCCCTTTTCTTTTCACACCCCGGTATTCCTTCTCCCCTCACCCTCTCTCTCCGACCCATCCCTTCTTCTCTCAAGCCTTCCTTTTTCCTCCCCTCGATTCTCTTCCCGTTTCACCCCTCCCCATACATTTCTCCCCATAAGCCGCCCTCTTTCCCCCCTCGCCCCTTCTCATTGGCTCCTGTCGCTCACCCACTTCTGCCCTAGTCCCCACCACCCAATGAATGACACACGTGAGATGCACTCCCTCTGTGTCCCCCATCACTTCCCCCCTCTTAGGTTTGCCTCCCACTCCGGCACCACCACCGAAAGCAAGGCGCACCCACTCCCCCAAACTTACATGGTCCCGTAACTGCTTGGAAAGTGCTTTGGGGCTACACGTCTGGCATAAAGTACTATACAAACGTAGTCCTCCACTCTCTCTGTGCCCTCCATCCGCCCCGCGCCCTTGCTGGGAGGCACGAGTGGGGTTTACTCCTCAAGGGACAAGGCACACCCCAGACATGACACAGAGGACATCTTCTGGGTCCACGTGAAAGCCTTGGTCGCAACAGAAGACGCCAAGACAAGGATGGGCAGGGAACAATGTGTATGGTGGCGAGTAAAGCTGTCATGGAGAAATCGCTTTTGCCTGCTATGCCCCATTGTACGTAGCATTCAGCGCGAGAAAGGCCTCAAATTGATGATGTTGTCAACAGGTAAGAAACACACAGATGCCACGGTTCTATGACCACTGTCTTTAGGTGATCACTGTTCCTGCGACTGCATACTTAATTCCTGCATTCATCTACAGACCCTCCCCCCCCCCCCCCCCCCCCCCCCCGGGCTCAGTTCAGCCACTCCATCGCCGACCTCGCCAGCACCCACGCACTCGCCTCCATGGACTACATCCTCCACGGGGAAATGAACTTCCACCTCGAGAATAACAATGACGCCAACTCCGCCACCCTGATCGACAACCTCGGCCTCAGACAACTCGTCACCGCACCCACCCATGCCGCCGGCCACTCGCTGGACCCTGTCTTCTCCACAGGCCCCCACGTCGGCTTCGACCACACCACCGAACTCCACTGGACCGACCACTGCTGCATCCATTTCACCTTCAAGAAACCAACCACGCACCACCGCACCCAACAGCTCCCTCGCCGCTGCTGTAGCAAAGTCACCGAAGACCAGCTGATCACCACCCTCGCCCAGAACCCACCCACGACCCCACCAACCCAGATGCCGCAGCCTGCAACCTCAGACGGTGGATCGACGACTGAGTCAACACCCTCGCCCCGCTCAAGAAACCCCCCAACAGTCACGCCAGCAAGAGAGCCACATGGTTCACCGACTACCTCAAGACCTCCAAACGCGCATGCCGGAAACTGGAGAAGATATGGCTCCACGAACGCACACCGGACAACCACGCAGCCCACAAGGACGCCACCCGCAGACATCACCACCTCATCAGATTAGCCAAGAGATCCTCCTTCAAAGACCGCTTGGATAACAACGCATACGACAGCAAAGAGCTCTTCAGCATTGTAAAGGAACTCTCCAACCCCAGCGCCAACGACATCCCACCCTCACAAGAACTGTGCGATTCACTAGCCATCTTCTTCCACCGCAAGTTCGCTGACATCCACGACAGCTTCAACACCACGACCGCCCCGACTACGCCAGACTCCACTTCCCTGTGAACACCAACAGCGCCAACCGCCTGACCTCCTGGTCCAACGTCGACGACGACGAGACACGCAAGGTCATGAACTCCATCCACTCAGGATCTCCGTCAGACCCGTGCCCACACCACGTATTCAACAAAGCAGACGCAGCCATCGCACCCCAACTACGGAAGGTCATCAACATCTCCTTCGAAACAGCGACATTCCCGGAAAGCTGGAAGCACGCCGAAATCAACGACTTCCTCAAGAAGCCCAAAGCGGACCCCAAGGACCTCAAGAACTTCCGGCCCATCTCCCTGCTCCCGTTCCCGGCAAAGTTCATCGAGAAAATCGTCAACATACAATTGGCCTGCCACCTGGAAGACAACAACATCTTGGACCCATCCCAGTCCGGATTCAGACGTAACCACAGCACCGAGACAGCCCTCATCGCCGCCACAGACGACCTCAGGCGCCAACTAGACAACTGCGAAACATCGCCCTCATCCTCCTGGACCTGTCAGCCGCCTTCAACACGGTCTGCCATCGCACTCTAAAGACACGCCTCCTAGAAGCCGGAATCCAAGAGAAGGCCCTTGACTGGACCACATCCTTCCTCTCCGGCAGAACCCAGAGCGTCCGCCTTCCACCCTTCCGATCCGAAGCCACCGACATCATCTGCGGCTCTGATTGATTGATTGAAGAAAAATCAGTTTACCATTTAAACCCAGAGTTAGCTTTTCTGACTGTTTCCTAGACCTCATAGCAATTCAGCTGTAGAAACTTTTGGATTTTATATGTATTTTTATTTTTTGAAGTTTTGCATAGTGCGAAATCGACCCTAAGGTATTGGAGCTCTTTACATGAACATCAGCTATATTACACAAGCTTTTTTTTTCACGGAAGGAATAATTGATGTGCACAGAATTACAGGATGTTGAAATGACTGTCGAGACTGCTCACCCTCTTATGAGGTCTTGTTTAAATAGCAACGAGAAGGAGCCTGGTAGACCTGAACTGGCATAGCGTTGTATATCCTAGGAGCATACCAGGTGAATGCTTGGGGCTTCGCTTTGTCCTTTCTAGTGCAGTGATCCTGTTGCTGCGCCTCATGCATACTCCACTTGAGAACTTAATCTGGGTTACTTATAAGGCCTAAAAGGTGAGACCTATTGGCTATGCCAATGCTTGTTGTACCTGATCTCATCCCAACACACTCTCCCTGCGGCTTATGTATACCTGCTACAACTTTTCAAATTGATGTATGTTCGCTAAATCAAATGTAAAAACATTTCTGCTTGAAAAGCACATGGTATTTCACTGTACTGAATAATGTAAATAAATGAAAAGATAATGCAATATATGAGTCTATCTGGCTATAACATGGTCCTCCCATTGCTTGTCTGTTGCAGATCACAAGAATGGACATTACATCATCCCACAGATGGCTGACAGGTGAGGCAGATTTCTCTGGCATCGAGCACTTCTCTCTGGTCTATTTTTTTTCACTTTACAGAGAGTGAGAGCAAAGGCAGCTGTGTGCTGCTTGCTACCAGTCATCCCTCCCCCATTGAGTCTTTGTTATGTTATCTGGCACTTCCATAGTGTGAAGCTGTCACTAGTTTAGCATTGCAGCACTTTCAGGAATAAATACGCCCAGAGAAGTGTGTGGTTGCAGTATGACCTATGTCGCAAGAATTGGGTGACGTGCTTGAGGGCCTGACGTTGTCTGGTCGTGTAACAACCAGTGGGACATGGGTAGTATGTGTGCCTTGTCTTATAGAGGTTTGTGAGAGGAAGAAAAGCCTGTTTCATCCAAATTTTATTTTACATATCAGATCGCCGGACAGTCGCATGGTCAGAGATCTATACCATATGGTGGTCGGTGGTGGTCCAGTTCAAAGGGAGTAAATTAGTGCAGTGTTATATCTGTGTATGGAGTTCACCCTGAAGCGCAGCCCTAAGAAAATCACATATTCCTGAGCTATGCGGGGTCGCCCCACAAGGTGGTGGCTCTTGCAGCACTTATTGGTGCCAAGACGACTAGTCTAGAGCAAATATCTTTACTTTATAATTAGGACTCACGGTTTTCAGGTTTTTTAGACATTTCTCATTTTGTTTTGCCATATTTATTTTCAGTAGAGTTGGGCCGGGTTTTCGTATCATTGGTTATTGCAGCAGTTAGAACCCAAAAATATTCTCATTTCATTTCTCCCCCAAAAAATTGTAATAGAACCTTGGGTTTTCTACAGTTGGGACCAAAAAACAGAACAGATGGTATTTTTTTTTCCTTCATTTAGTTTAGAGGTTGTTGATAAAGATGGCAGTGTATTTCCATAATTATAATTGTTAAATCAAAATATGAAACCTTTCATTTTTACTAGTCAAAGATACAATGGGCATAAGAGAAGTGAAGAAATGAAGGAAATGCCTAGGTGCACCCTTCAGATAGTTACTACACCAGTAACCCTGACAAAATGAAGTAGTTTTTTCCCTGTAAACATAACTTCCCTCACACAAAAATCATCCGTACACCTACCCCCCTCACATGGGTATTGTGGCAGTAACCATGTGCCTGATCTGGCAGTCTTTGTGCCAGCAGTCAGCAGCGAAGAGATGGCAAGTGCAGGCAGTTCCTGCGAAGCGAGGGTCTTTGTTCCACGAGGGAGTCTACTTATTAAAGTCTGTGACTTGCCCTGCTTTTCGTCATTGTCAGTCAAATACACTTTATTCGATTTATAACAATCATAAAAGGCTTTTCGTCATTGGGTTGTGGTAGAATTTCTTGCATCCCAGTCGTCATCCCCCTGTATTGGGGGGTGTACGAGTCTTTCTTGGCGCATTGGCCTCCTTCCCTCGAGCGTAGACGGAGCCGTCACCGTTTACTAAGCTGTAGTTCATGTCGTTTGTTGCATTTCGTATGTGGAGGGATGTCCCTCTCCTCCCTCATTCTCAGTGCTTGTATCTAGCAATGGAAGCCGTTTCAGGCATTTTCCTCAGGATTTAAAGTTCTTCACAACGAGTGAATTCCTTTCCTTTTTAGACTTGGTGTACTTCATACACCAGTGTGCTGGCATGTCTCTTGTGGAATTCTGGCGAGGGATTCCCAAATCTTTCCATATTTATGGTTAGAAGTTATTTATTTGTATAAACGTTAGTGCCTACAGGGTTATAATCCAATGCACTTTATGGAAAACCGTTCTTAAAAAATAAATGATTTTTAATTTGAAAGACTTTTCATACATTAAATTCTTGGTTGCATAATTTACTTGGTAACTCTTTTGAGGCTAAGCTTGTGCATTATCTTTCGGGACCATGCCTAACCGCTGCCTCTGCGCTCCCTCACTTTTCTAAATTAATTTGCTAGTTTGTCCACCTCTGTTCTGTATCCTGCTCACTGAGAACTTAATTTGACCATCAGGCTGTGCTGACCAGGCAGCCAGGCTTGTGGAACTCTGCAGCTTCCAAAGTCCGATGTCATCAGTATATTGTTTACTACTCTCAGCTGTTCTTGTTTCCACACCAAATTATTCTAACGTGAGTTTGTAACAGAGTCCCCCCTGGGTCCATCTTTTTACGCGCCCAAAGAATTAACCTATCAGAGAATCGTTAATGGAAGGATATCTAAAATCAAACTTTTCCAGCCTACTTGTTCTGTTTTACCTTTTTCCCTGGAAAGGGCGGGCATCATGTTCGATTCTTATTCGCTCTTTAATTATTTCGTTAGCAGTGCAAATGTACCTTTGTCTGTTTCTATGAACTTGCTTCATGAAGAGCAACTGTCTGTTGCATTGCTTTCACCTTTGTGTGCGTTAATGTTCTTATTGGGTTGTACCTCTTTGGGTATATAACTATTTTATTTGCATATGCATGCTTATATAATGATGTGTGAGACACTGCTTTCTACAGTGTAGAATATTCCATGTGGTTTTTTTAAGCCTGTGCTTTATTTAGCGTCCTTGTATGCTTTTGATTGTGCACTAGGTTGTGTGCGAATGGACTTGCGTTACTCTCACTGCTTTGTGCTTATGTTGTACTGTGAAGTTTTTCTTATGGGTATGAGCATTTTTGTGATTGAATATGTGGTGCCTGTGTGTTTGGTACCACAGAGTTGTGTATTCCAACTGAAATTTGAATGTGCAAAATAGGAGACCAAATCTGAACATAGATAGTACTTCAGAAGTGATTCAGAAAAGTTCACACGGGAGCACAAGGCTTGGAAATACGCATAATGGTAAAATGCTTTTCATCAGTGTATAACCGTGTGATGGTAGACTGAAGCACCAGTCCTGGCAGTGACAGATAATGGTGGCAGCAGAGATATACTATTAGCCTCCACAGTTGCTTTAGCAGGGCTCACTGAAAGAACTCCATGAAAGTAGTGGTCAGGTAGCGATTGGTGTAGTATGCTGGAGTAGTCCCTAAGATCACCGCACCACGCCTGGGATCTTTCAAGGAGCACTGATATCAGTAGTGGGCATTCATAGCCACAGGGTCCTACGTGCACAGGAAATGCCTAGCAATGGCTGGCACTACAGCAGAGCTGTGAGTCTTCACCTACAAGGCTGAATGTGGTATTCATGAAGGTTCCAGGTGCTCTCGAAGAAGCACTACAATGTAGAACCCCCGTTCTGGAGAAGCATCTCTCTTGAACCAGTTTCCACAATTGTTTCTAATTTGGCAGTGGTTGAAACCACCCTGCCTAATGGTGGTTGTGTCAAATGTCCCTTCTCATTCTGAACTGCCCCCCCCCTGATTCTCACACTCCTACACTTCCTCCTTTCACTTTTTGTTTTTGCCTGTATGATTAAGATCTAGTTCTCCTATTCTCAACCCCTCCTTTATAGCTCTTTTCTCCTCTTTCTTTAGTCTGGTCTGGCAGGTTAAGACAGTTGTCGACTTTTGCGATCAAGAAAATGTAAATAATAAATTGTAAATATACATACAGAGCCGGACTTTGCAGACCTTCAAACTTACTGTGCCACCCAATATCCGCTTCCTTCACGCAATCACCTGGTGCACAGCCGATACCACACGCTGTGCACACAGATTATTGGAAATTCTTGCAGAGAGCAGGTTTTTAGCTAAATTGTTTGCAAGCTCTGCGCAATCAGTGTGCACTAGGAACTTCACTAGGACATCGGCAGCATCCTCAGTACATTTTGGGCTTTTTTCTTCCTTTTTTTGTTGTTGGAGATGGAAGGCGATGAGGTTTAAGTGCTTTAGGATGTGCTCAGCACAAAACCCGATCCCCTTCTAGGCTTTGCCTACTCCTTTCAAGGTGACCATTTTTCAACGGTTGGTAGGTCTGGCTTTTGGTCATCCCTCTTCAGCCATTGGTTTCCTCATCATTCACATTTTGCTTTCACCCACTGCAGCCTACAGCATGGGGCAAGGAATCCATCAACTTCAGCCATAGGCTGTACTGCCCTTTGAGTGGTTGACATTTTGCTTGATCACCAGGTATGTCAGAAATTTTGTGAGGCTGAGGTCAACAAACTAAAATGGGACCCTTCATAGGATGAGAGCCTCTTTCAAAGATTAATAAAATGTCCTATAGAGAAAACACAGAAGATCCATTACCTTGTGCCATTTAATAGTAATAGCTGTTAGCTGCCTTTTACAGTAACAAACCGAGCAGCTTTGCTTTAGAATCTATTAATAAATGTTGGATCTCAAGAGGAAGACCCTCAGAAAGCATGGGACCTAGAGAACAATGAATCCTTTAAGCATCCCCCCAACCCTTCTGACGGGCCTGCGATCACATGCACATAAAAATAAGTGTCCTTCATTGATTTCCCACACTTTTAGTTTTCAGTTTTATCTTTACTCCTTTCATAGGTTCTCTTTTATTTCTTTACATTCTCCTTTTTTATTTAAAAAAAATATTCTGGCAACTCTCTAGACACAACAACGTTCGCTGTTTTTCTGAGTTTAGAAAAACAAAACAATTATTGCAATAACACAGCTGCCACATTTACATAGCAGCATTTTGTAACTTTTATTATTTTAATTCATCTTGCATATGCTTTAAAAAATGAAATCATTAAAACATTTTGTACTACAAAAACAGCTTAACAAAGCCACATTTTAGCTTTGGAAATGCTCATTTCATTTGTGGTAATGCAATAACATATCCCTGTTGCAGCCACACTAATCCTGTTGCCTCCATACAGGGTCCCTCCATGTTCATTCACTCCTTCTGTATCCTATATCCTGTATATGGTTTAATAGAAAATTAAGTTGTGCCATATACAAGAATAATTTTGGCCATGTATACAGGATACCAATACTCCTCGGTATCTTATCCTCTTCCTCCTCCTTCGCTCTTTCGTTTACTCTCCATTTTTTCTCACTTATTTAAGATGTCTTAATCACCCCTGCCACCAATTATCCACATTAAGCCATACCTTTTTTTCTTTTTCTGTTCTCTTTATTCCCATATGTCACCCGGTGTCCCCTTCGCTCTGGCAGCAGCAGATAGACAACCACAGCAGCTCATTCTTTGTGAGCCTAGCAAGCTTCACGCCTGTTTCTGGCCAGATGGCTGGCTCTGACCCGTCCCTGGTCAGCATCACAGGTCCTGCCCTTTCCTTCCAAATGACAAAACCTGTTCAACACAGAACAGCTTTGTCCATGAAATCTAAAAGAGTGGTTTTTCTTTGCAACCAATGCACAATTCTGCATCTCATTGAAGACCTGTAATCTCTGATCAACGTTTATTGGGTGTCCAAATCCCCTTTGTTTTGCTAATCTTCTTCATTACAGTCATTGTTATTGCCTAGGCTCCTAATCCTGGGTGCTTTGTACTGGACATTTTGGATTCTTTTAAAGTTTTCATGTTGTATGGATTATTTTAAGTTTACACCACGGCACATTTATTAAATGTCAGTGTATTTGGATCCTTGCTTGCATTTTAATTCCTATATAAAGCACTTAACTTACTATTTTTCACATTATATTGAGGGTTTATTGAATTTATAAATCAGGATTATATTGTATTATCTTGAGGCTTTTTTGTTTGCAGTTTGAGTTCATTTCTTTAAGGGTCTTTTTTTTTAGTTAAAAACTCTGTTTGGAATTTACACTGTGTGCAAAAAGGGTAGTGTGCTGATTTATGAGTTAATACGAAAAAAATAGTAATTATAAGACAACAATGTGGTGTTTGTATAATGTTCAAAGTTGTGCATGATTTTATCAGGTTTACATGTACTGTTAGAAATATCTATGGTTTGTTTGTTATGGTATGTTTGAGTCTTATTGGCATAAGATCAAGCCTCAACTAAATAAATACAAATACAATAATTGAGGAGCTGACACCCTCTTTACCCCAAACTGTTTGTGAAATCGGGGAAGGTAGTGATATTAACAAAAAAGTATACTCCTTAATTCCCTTACAGTTAACGTTTACTTTTCTCTAAAAACGGAGTTTACATATAAATGATGTCAAACTAATTTAACATGTCATACGTGTGCTTATTAAATGCAGTATGCTAATTTTATTAATATTCTATCAATCAATCAAGCTTTATTTGGCCATAAAAGCACAATAGATAGTACAAACAGTTAAAAAAATAAACAATGCAAATAGTGTATTAACAATAATCTGTACAATTGGGTTTCAGAAAACATATTTATCATTTGCACAGCACCACGTAAAATCTTCTGATTTGTTTTTCATGCTATTAAAACATTTTTTTATTCTCACAGAAGTACAACAAATGGCCTTTCACCACTACTGAAATATATTTTGAAATGTTTGTACAGTTGACTTATTAGCTACTTTAATGCTTCTTAGGAAAAACATCCTTTAATTTCACACTTCGTACTGCAGGCCAGACGGTCCACGTTACAAAATCCTGAAACTCTCCAGTCAGAGAAGGAAAAGTAATTGTAAAGTGACTTCTGATCTGTCTCTGAACACAAAGCAAATGTAACAAGATAAAAACAAGATTTTAAGGCATCTTTATTGCTGCTTCACTTCCTGACTGAATGGAGCACCTGTTCTTTGTCAACTTGCCAGAACGGGCGAGTGGGCAAGTAGGTTTTTCCGAGGCTAGGTATATTATGACCATTGGCACAGTTCAAACAGTCCTCAATAATATCCCTATTGAGACGGGCTTTCTCATTGGTCCAGATCAAAAGCCAGAGGCTTAGTGAAGCCAACCTAACATCATCCATGACGTAATTGAGCCCCAGCTATTCATCTATAATAAAGTGAGAACTACATGGCGGTAACCCCAGGAGTTTCCTACAGAACCTGTCTTTTTTACCTATAGGCAATTGATTGCCTCAAATAGGTGCCCTGTAGGTCTAAACGGGAAGACACTTACATTTATATATGATCATCTTTGCTGGTATAGGCTTAGAGCCTATACTCTTGGCAAATCAAAAAAAGAGCCCCGATGCTTTTGAAAATCTATTGATTCTAATTATAGTCATTAAATAATTGAAAACAAAACATAGTTATTTGGTGTTAAAGAAATAAGAGAATGATGTGCTCATCCAGTGCCTGAATTGCACAGTGTGTAAGCAGAACCCCTGGTCCAAATCCCAGCTTTGCCTTTGAGCAAAATACGTGATCCTAAGAAAAATTACTTCACTCTTACTCGTATTCAGTATCAAATCTGTAAACACCTTGAACTAAAACAGATCCGGATGTATGCTATATACAAACCTAACTTGTATATGGTTTAATAGAAAATAATGTTGTGCCACATACAAGAATAATATTGGCCATGTATACAGTGCATTGATAAATTGGCATCTCGTGGTTCCCGTGATGGTAGTTTTGTCAGGGTTTGGAAGCAGGGAATCCTTAAATGTTTCCAAGTTCATGTTTGAACAATATCACTTTTAATAGATGTCCGTTCAATGATACAAACCAATGCACTATTGTTGAACACAAGTTTAAAAAAAACAAAAAAAAAGTTTTTCATGTGAAAGAGTATCTTGGTTTTAAATGACATTGGTTTTGTCACTCTGTCGACGGCTTTGCTCCTGCTTTGGGTCCTTGGTTCTATAAGAGCTCTGCCTATGAATTTCTGGCTTGCCCATTTCTCTCCAGCTCGAAATACACTTCCAGGCTTGTTTTTAAAAATAACTGTATTACAGTTAAATTCCATAATTATTGAGAATGTAATTTGTAACCATCCCTAGGATTTGACCCTCGGTTCTGGTGTGTAACTTCCCGAAAAATTGTTAGGGGTTGTAGAACTGGTGTTCACTTTAGTTAGTCTCCAAAAAGGAGAGTTGCCGCCCTGTGGGCTTTTGGATTGTGTCATCCATTGTTGGGTTTTCTTCACGTGGAGGACTAGACCAGAGAGCCTAAAACTTATTGCTAATAAAAAGGCCACGAGCACCTAAGCCTGGCCCACACAGCCCTACTGGAACAAGATCTGGCAAATGGCCCTCGGGCAGGGGAATTGTAAGCGCTGGCATGGAATATATCCACAGCAGCTCTGCCAAAAACATAGCGGTGGATTTTCGACATATGCATTTTGCAAAGAGCAAACAAGGCCCATATGGCAGGGCGCTTTACATAGACAGGAAAACATGAGTAAACCCAAACAATGCAGTAAATAATAAAATAGCATTCAGGAAATTAATTATATTTACAACATAGTAAAGTGCATGTTCATAGGAGTGAGACAATCTTATGTACATTTGGCAAAGGTGGGGACAGCAGTATTCATTGCAATGCGCTGTGGAGGAGAGGGAGTGTACAAGGGTGCTGGAAGAATGCTAGCCGGAGGGCTTAGTATGGGAAAGCACTAACCAGAGGGTTATTGTGAAGAGGAGTGTGGATAGATTTTGGGAGACAGCCAGAGAAGAATTTAATCATAATACCCAAGCTATTTCGGGTCTTTGCCGCATTACTATGTGATGCTGACAAGTCTATAGCCGTACGTGTCTGAGAAATGTGTTTATTGAGTATCCAGGTGGGTTTCTGTGGGATTCTGATTATTGGTGTGGGTGCGCTACTGGAAATGAAAGAACCATACTCTGGGATCCTATAGGTTGAAAGTGTTGGGGTGGCCGCAGAAAGGTGCAGAGCCACGAGTCGTGGAGTCGCAAGGAGCAGACGGACAGTTGACTTGCACATTTATTATTAAAAACTCTGCGCCCCAAACATTTGCAACAAGGACACATATGATAGTGCATCTGCTCTGTTACCTCTTTGGTGACAAGCAGGCCACATTTAAAATCTTGAGAGGTCATGCACCTGCTGCAAAGATCTTTGTACCCGACGCTTTCCAAGCTGTTATAGGGCTAGGGTAACTCTGGAAATTACTACACATGCTAGTGAGATCTTTGTGCAGTGTAGTCACAGGTTTGACTCATCATGGCAGAAATGCTTCATGTACGTGCTACACAGCATAGTATGCAACATGTAGCTCACAGATTTGACTTACTAGCTCCTTGGGTTACTGCTTTTGTTGCAGAGATCCTTTTGTTGCCTGCAGGTCACCATTTACAAACCTTTGTTTTTTTTCAAAACGCACTTTATTGAGTTTTTATGCAAGCATCCACGAAATCACACACAATATTCAGCAGCATAATCCCTGAGAAGTAATCGACAACCCCCCACCAATGACACAGTGCATAATACAAGGATGTACAAGTCGTTCCAGAGCTGTGCGCCAAATAAACCAAAATCTCCCAACTAAAGCCCATCGTTAACCACCATGGAAAATTAAAAGTCCCTCCCCCTCCCACAATCCCCACCAGCAACGCAGACATCCGTTTCTGTCCTCATGCATCCCATACGTCGAGGAATAACTATATGTCAAGCTGTGTGATGATCCCTTCTTGTTCCGGGGCTATCTCCTCATCCAAGGCCTGCTCCTCGCTATCAACCTGCGGCTCACAATTTACAAACCTTGTAATATATCTTAGTGAGTTATGAGTTCGCACCAAGCAGTCAAACTGAAAGTAGTGGGTATTGAACGTTACGTTTTTTTTCTCGAACTTTTGTTGTTCTACATTTGCTTAAAGGGTTGCTTTAGGTAGTCATAAAAAAAGTTTTGGTAGTGCTACACAAAAGATTATTAGTGCACTGACTCAAGTAAATGGATATGCCTTAGCGCTTTAGAGTGCATGCATGTTTCTACATAGAGAGCTTGGAACAGTTAATAAAAATAAATAAAACTTTCCTCCAAATCATAACTTATCTCTTAAGTGCTTGTGAAGTGACAAAAAGGCGAGTGCCTTTGTTTCCTTAACACGATTGGCGTTGAGGAGCTAGGTTCAATCCAGCTCACTGCCAGAACAAGACTCTAGCAAAGGGGAATGCTGGTGGCCCTTCAAGTAAGGCATTTATTTCTGTTGGGCCCGCTGGAACTGAAAATATGAGGATTTTCTCACCCGCTGTAGTTTCCTCCTTGAAACAAAAGCATACAAAGTGCAGCCGCAACTGCTTATGTCAAGTTACCCTATTTGTCCTGGTAGTGTACTGGGTGTACCCACCCACTTTCTGCACCCATAGGGCACTTTGATATTACAGAAGGGGCCACAGATGCTTGCGCGAGTCCTTTTGTAGCATAGACCGCAGCAGTGCATATATAGTACTGGTGCTGTCCTTAGGGGGTGTTCCCTCATTTGCATGCCCCATGCAAATGCTGGAATCTTCTGTGCATATTATGTACGTGTGCATAGAGGCATAAAGACTGTTGGGAGATGAACGGACTGCCACAAAGAGGTCGTGCACCATCATGTGACGCTTGCAAGGAGGGAAAAGGGCTCCCATGGTGCCCCGAGACATCAGTCTTTCAAAAGTAGGTGGAGCGCAGCTTGCACTGTGGAAGGCTGATCAGCTTTTTCATACCGCTGGTCTCCCTTTCATTTATGCACTGCCCCCAGGGTAGACAGGAGTTCACGGCTGCCCTGGTGGCAGCAAAATATTAGGGAAAGATGTGCCATGGCACAAACTGGGACAGTGCGTCCTATGTCGGCAAATTGCCCCTGGACAGAGTCAGCACACTTCACTGGGTGGGGGGAGGGTGGGACACAGCTGGATTCACCGGTTTTCCAGCATTGTGTGGGTGTTAGTAAGTGTCTTGGGTTTAATTTTTACATTTGTGTGTTTGTATCAAACAGTGAATTAATGACAAATACTCTGAAAAGTAATGAAAGAGAAATACTACATTTGAAAATCGAAACATAAATTTGATTTTAATAAAGTTGTATAGTGGTAAAACACTCCAATCCCCCCCAAAAGTCTCTACACATGCAAACTTTGGCTGAAAAGTAAATAAAGGATAGAAGAGCTGGTTGTGCAAACTAACAAAAAACAAGCATTTACAATGCAATAGGTCTCGCAATGACATTGTTTTGAGGTATTGGCATTGAAAATGCTATTGTTTTTTTTTTTCTTTTTCCCCCTTCGTGAAGCATTAATCAAGTAATGGCGTTGTAAATGACAATGTCTTTTACCCCCTATTGACAATGTCCAATTGTGTATCAAATCAGACTACCTACCACTGACTTCAGTCTGGAGACCACTACATTTTACTAGCTAGCAACAGCCACACAGCTCCAAACCATATGAATTAAGTTTGAGTATTCAGAGGTGCTTCTGAGATAAGAATATTGTCAGGATGGATAGATGTTCTGTATCCTAGTTAGGGTAACTTATGTTCTGTGTAAATACTTCCATTGTACAAGCTTGACATGATCATTACTTGAGATCCTCAGGCAATGTCTGTTCTTTCACGCTCACTGATGCCGCCTGTGGCCAGTGGGCAAAAGAAGGTGTCTGCATGAGAATCTGTGAAAAGTGCGCTCTCACGATTGCACCAGCTCCTCCCTTCTGCAGATTTTCTCCAAGCGGACAACATGCCATTTAGTATCAAAGGAAATGTGTCTTCCGTATCCTTTTATTGCCCCTATGTTTTTCTAATCCACGTGGATAAACTGCTCCTCCAACATCCGCTAAATGATCAGTAGTTTTGGGGTCACTTTCTCACCATTAACGCGCATTTCATCAAACTGTTGGACTGGGAAAGTGCAATAGAAAGGAATGTCCGCAAACGTTTTGCTTGTGGCTCTTCCCAACATTCCCAATGCCAGTCCTCTCTGGTAATTTCCCTGGGGGCAGACATTGCCAACAGTCTGCGCTATTTTTTAGCACGAAGTGTATAATCGCATACATTGAAATCGCACAAAATGTAAAATTTGTATTTGGCATAATTTCATGCAATGTGGCATATTTTTCCATTGTTTGGAGTAAGAATGCAAAAGAAAGGTGCATTTCGCAGACCACTATATAAAAATGCCAGACTATAGGGTTACACAGCCTACACCTAATTGTATAGTATTATAATTGCATTTATATAGCGCTTACTACCCCTGACGAGGTGTTGAAGCGCTTTTTTCCGGGAGTGGCACGCTACTCCGGAACCCATAAAGGATTAGTGGCGAATAAGTATAGTGAAATATTGAAGCGATTTGAGTGCTGGATATGTTAGTCGGTTATTTGGATTGAGCAGATTAGTGAAGAGATAGAAGGGCAAAAAAGGTTTGCATCTATATAGCGCTAATGCAACTATCCAAAATGTTTCGGGAAGACAGCAGCTCTGGGCTTTCACTTTCGTACATCTCAACCCATTCTGTTGTGTGCACTAACACCCCCTGAAGGTGTGCACATAAAACCATGACGTGTTCTTACTGCTTACTGCTTACGGTGTGTTTGTGCAGTCGCTCACATTGCATGCGGCTTGTATTTTTGTGAACATACACTACGTGCTCAAATAATAGTGTGCATATGTTGGCACGTGAACACGCTGCTGTTTGGGCTGCCTTAATATGCCCACACACCAGCGAGGACTGAGGTGAGGTAGACCCACCGCGCGGGAGAGGGGAAAGGCAGAGCTGGGGAAAGTAGGTCTGTGGTGCTGAGGTACAGGCAGTGCTGGGGGGGGGGGGGGTCATGAACTCAGGCAAGGCCTAGGTGGGCAGGTGATGGAGGGAGACAGGCAGAGCGAGGGAAACCACAGACCTGGGGCATGAAGGGCTGTACTGACGTCTAATCAGTACTAGAGAACCAGCAGGGGGCGCTAAACAGCCAAGACCAAGAACAGGTGGTCTTGATGGACAGGCAGGACTGGTGGATAGACATAGCAGGAGACAGGCAGCTCTGGGTGGACAGCAGGTATGAAAACACAGGCGGAGAAAGCCGTACTAGAGCCAGGTGGGCGGTGGGAGTGTGAGAGACAGGCAGGGCGGAGTGCTGGAGGGTTACGGGCAGGATGGTTTGGGTGGACATTGTGGGCTGAAGGAACAGGCGGAGCGGGCAGGGATGGAGACACAGGCACAGCTGAAGGCAGGGCAGGGTGGACGTGTGGGGCAGGCAGGGCTGGGGACAATCAGGCCTATATGGGCAGGTGGAGGTGAAGGCATAGACAGGGTTGAAGGCAGAGGCAGGACTGTGACGCATGCGGGGCAGGCAGGGCTGGGGCCAAGCAGGTCTACTTGGACCGGCGGGTGTGTGTGGACGGGCAGGGCTATAGGCGCGGCCGAGCCGTACGATGAAGGACTGGCTCTGAAATGGTTTTGCAGTGAGGGGTCTCTGCGGGTTAATGAGCTGACACCATGATTAAAGCTGACTATTTGGAATGTGTCTGGACCCGTGTGCACAGCCCGGAAAAGGTTAATGTGCTAAATACGACTGCTCCTGATTCCCACCCCTGCACCTGCCCTCTCACATGAGAGAGGAGAGCAAAGAGCTAGGCAAGAGGGAGAGAGCAAGGGAAGAGGGTAGAGAGAGAGAGGGCGAGGGAAGAATGAAGGGGCGAGACATGACTGGGAAGAAGCAAAGAGCAGGAGGAATGGGAGCGAAAGGTTCAACAGGAAGAGAGTGAAGCGGCGACGGGAGAAGAGTGCATGAGGGCAAAGCATCGAGGGGCGAGGAAGGAAATGAAACGACAAAACAAAAACCGATGAGAAACAGAGCTAGGGAGGATGGGAGGGGAGACTCCGGTGTGGCAGTGACCACAACGGATAGAAAGATCGAGACAGGGAGCGTAAGAGGCAGAAGGTGTTCAGACAGGAACAGTAAAGAGACTGGATGACAGAGAGAGAAGGGGAAAGAGGCTGTTAGACAGAGGGGTGCATAAGGACGGTGTGAGGGGCGCATTCCGGTGTCTGCCGCACACTCACCCTGCCTCCAGGACTCTTCGATACCTGTTGCTTGTTGGAGGTCCCGTCGCCTTGCTCCTCTTTACCTCCTGAGATCGGTATCCGCCACCCGAATGCCATGCGGTACCGACTCACTGCCGTGTGTGCACCAGCCGCAGGTCACGACGAGGGCCTCCCCCCGTGCTCCAGGGGTAGCCGAGATCAATTACAGGCCTCACTCGGGGTCGCCAGAAGCACCGCTCTTCAGCCCGGGTCCCTAGGTTCACCCCCAGCCACCGTCAGTCGGCAGCGCCTGTGCCATGCAACTACCACAGCACCCCAGGGCCAAGAGCCCAAGTGGTGCCGCAATAATCAGCCGCACTTACTTCCGCTGTAGGCCGTGCCTTTCTTCGGATGTTACATGGGCGGCCGCACATGTTTTAGCTCAGTGGAGTGGCCCCAAGGAACCCGTGAGTGAGCTAGTAGTCGTCTGCCAGCCTCTGAATCTGTTGTTGGGACGATGCCGGTAGGATATTCAGCGGATATTGGGAAGGGCTACGGGAGCTGTTCTATCTTGCGTCCACCATGTCTTACTGCTTGGCCACGGCCCCAAGGGCGTTAAGTTTGAGATGGAAAAGATTAAAGTCCTTAGAAATCTAATCAAATCTTTGTGGCTTTCGAACATCCTGAGTTTGTCTTCTCTCCAATTAAAGCTTGTTAAAATGACTGCCTGCATGCATCAACGTTTGTCACAAGAAGTCTCTTCAAGAACAAGAGTTCGCCAGTCAGCCGCTGTTTATTTTTGTATCACGCTTTCACTTTAAAGTGAAAGAGCGATGCAAAGATAAACACGCGGTGCCCGGTCTCCTTTTCAGACGGCCCATCCGGACTGGAACGCAGTGCTTGTTTACATAACACGCCTCCTGCGATAAGAAACTGCTTCACGACAGCCGTGAAGCAGGCGATCCAGTCCGGATGGGCCGGACAAAAAAGCGAAAAGGAGGTCCCCCAGGAAAGCTCATTTCCAATGGCAGGCCACCGTTTACCATAAACGGTGACGCAAGCCAATGGAAATGAGGGGCGGGACTTCAAGCCCTTCTCTGAAAGTCCTCCTTGACAATAAATCTCGCCGAGTGAGCTGTGCATGTGCGCAGCAACACTAGGCGAGACCCAAAAAGGAAGGGTACCGGTACGGAAGCACAGGAAACAATGGAAAGAAGTAGAACAACGAATAGCACACCCTTTACGTAAAAAAAAAGCAACGTGCATCACCGTAACAAAATTCTAATTTTGAACTCCAAAATTAAAATGAACTGTTCTTCTGTCGTTATTTTGAATGTATCATAAGGGTTCGTGTAGGCTAATGCAGGACTGTGCTAGACCTGACCGCTCACGCGGTCACCCAGTAAAGATCCGATGACAAACAGTGGCAGGGAAGATGATCTGGAACGCCCTGCACGGAGTGGGTTTCCAGCTACGCTTTGCAGGCTATAAGCAGTGAGTGTTCATCAAGGAATTTGAAAACACCCCAGGACTCAGTAAGCTTTGGTGGTTTTGTTTTTGATGGGGTGTGGTCACGGTCCCTGCCTTCTTATGGCTCAGTCTCCGAGCTCAACAAGCATTTGCAATGCAATAGTACTCACATTTGCGAGAGTTTGAGCTATTGGAATTGTAAATGGCAATGCCTTTTATTTGTGTTTTGAAAATCTGCAAGTGTGTGTCAACATGCACTTTGTACTTAATGTCGTTGCTTACAAGAAGCAAGGCTGGCAGTAACTGTTCCTCTTTTACTGCCAGCCTTGCTTCTTGTAAACCAGGACTAGAAGTACAAAATGTGTGTTTACGCACCGATTTCACGTTTAAAAAAAAACATAAATAAAAGGCATTGTCATTTACCATGCCAATAGCTCAAACACTCGCAAATGCGAGACCTAATGCATTGCAAATGCTTGTTTTAAGATGGCAGGTCTACTGTGCCATTAGCTTATGCCACTGTTTGATTGTTCCCTCACGGTGATTGACAGAGAGAGGGGGAAGAGCTGAGAAAAAGTGTGTGTGCCCGTAGTTTGCTGCTGGATAGCTTCAGCTTGTATTACGAGAGTGTCTGTAGACCTGCCTGTGTTCGAGATCATGTTCTAATGCTTTTTAACACCTGCCTTTATCCTGTTCTTTCCTCACTGCTTACTCTTGGAGATAGAGTTCGTCAGAAGGGCTTGCCCCAGAGGTACTGTCTAATCATCTCTTGCATTATGCCCACCTGTGCTTTGATTGTCGTCAGTGAATGAGCAGGAGTGCCCAGCCCTCACCATCACCAATTCACATTTCACTGGGGCTTGTATTACTCTATGGGAGGGAAGAGGAAGGGCCCATTGTCAGGAAACCCTTATGATAAGGACAGTGCCCTTCTCCAGAGTTTGGGTTGGGAACACATTTGAGTGGAAATGTTCACATTGCCAATCATTCAGAAGAAGCTGTCAAACTTCGAAGACCATGAGGAGCTAGGGAGCACACAAGGCACTCGGGGTAAAGTGATAATAAAAATCAAGGAATCAAGGGCGGGTGAAATATTTTCAGAGGTTCCAGATGCCTTAACATTGCAAAGAGTTGTGAGCCATGAGAGCCCCCGGTTTTAGATCCCTTTATTTTCAGAATTGCAGCACTAGGGACTCTTTTGTTGGGATTTTTTTTTTCTTTACTATTTCAGTGCTCAGCTTAGGTTAATGTTTACCACAATTATGACCTATAACTGAACAGAATAAAACTGGAGGAGAATGGTCTTTACTTCTTTTATTGAAATGCTGCACCTTAAATCAAAGGAACCCTTTTATTTCTCACCAAGACCCCAGGCTTAGTTTACCTCTTAGTTGGGTCTTGAGATAGGTACACTAATTCTTTATCCTTGTCGCCATTGTGCTCAAAATACACATTTTGCCGTGTCAAAAAGTGATTAATGATTTGTGGTGTTAATTTATTGCACTGTAGAGGTTTAAGAGAAATTCTGAAACATTTTCTTTTTGCACAGCTTGGATCTATCAGAACTTGCAAAAGCTGCCAAAAAGAAGCTGCAAGCGGTATGTACTAATGTTACTAGTCTTTCTTATCTCATTTATTCAGAGCAAGATTTCAGGGTGCTTTGCAGGTCTGTTTCATTTGGTCATAGGGATGCTGCAGTCAGGGTTGCTTCCTTCCATCATTCTTGACTTGAGGTCAAAGCACATTTCATTCTTCTTTGGGCTTTCACCCTAGACGCCCTTTCTAACTTCTGGAACAGTGTACTGGCCACTTCTTTGGACAGAGGATACTTTGATCCTAGTCAGAGGAACAAACTTGGATTCTAGTTTAACCAACTTTGTGTGTCCAGGGAGGTAGGCGGCACCTATATCTAACATGAACAGACTACTCTATGGTTTCGGTTGAGCAGGCTGTTTTGTTTTGGTCCCTGCTGGACAGCCCACACTATGCTATGGACAGCCTACATTAAGTTAAAAAGCATGCCAATTGAAACTAATATGACCCACCAATCTTGGATCTCAGAAAGACTGGCCACCCTTTAATCCCAGTCCACGCTTTGTTCCCAGTTGGACAGATCCCTGTTGGTTCCCAGTTGTGAGTTCATCATTGTCTTTTCAGTTGCATGGCTTACACTTTGTACTCAATTGGGCAGACAGCACTAAGTACCCACATGGACAGACCACACAGTCGGTGTTTGACCGATCACATGTTAATTGCGTACTCCTTCCTCCTCTTGCAGTTGAGCAACCATCTATTTGAAGAGTTGGCAATGGATGTCTACGATGAAGTTGACCGACGAGAAAATGATGCAGGTGAGAAACAAGATGGTAACTTATAAAGAGTGAATTGTCCCCATAGAAGAATGAAGAAAGGTTGGCGACAGCCTTTGACAGCTAATCTTTAATAACACAGTTGGAAGAAAGCCGTAATGAGAACCCAAATTATTTGAGGGAAAACACATGGCAAAATTATTATTTGAAAACTATGTGCATAAAAATTCTGATACATTTAGAAACTGTTATAAGTGCTGCATGAACTGCAACGCTATTTTATCTCTGACCACAATAGAGGAACTCTGGGATATAAAGTAATAAAAAATTCATTTATTCTTCAGAGAAGGTGGAGATTAAGTATGAGAAAACAAGATTCCAATCCTTATTAGGAGTACATGTTGAAGCATGGTGGGAGATATTTGTTCATAAGGGCATTCCCAAGTCGTTATTTTGATTTATTGTGAAGTAGTTAGTTTCCACCTGTATCTCGTTTGCGAAAATTCTGATGGTGATAGTAATATTTTTTTCTCTGTCGTACAATTCATATTATTTCAACTTATTGGCACTCAAGGCCATGTGTATGCCCTTATTACCACATTAGTGATATAGAGCTTTTTCTCACTATTATATTTTTTTTCCGGCAGGTAAGGCTAGTGATGTAGGTGTTATATGAAAATAGTTTTTGTATTGAGACAAAAGTGAATAAAGTAAAATGTATTGTATTTCAATTGGATTTATATAGTACTTACTACCTGAAATATACATCAGAGTAATTTAAATTTGCTGTTCTCTCAGTAATGACAAATTACAGATTTCAGTGTATTTCAAACATTTTGCCAAATTTGATAGAGGAATGTCTCCTTAGTGGCACCTGTTCAAAATGGGCTGTTTGGTTCCTACCTGCATAAGTTCGCAAAGACCTCGACCGAGATAAGACAATATTAAAATCACATACAATAAAAAAACAAAAAAACAAAACCCAGTGTAAAGATGCCAATTACACATCAAAGTTTAATACAAAGATGAGAGACTAAGAAAATAAATTGGTGTTAAAACATATTGCCTCAATTTGAGGCAACAACTGTACTTCTTTAGCAGATACATCACTGGCATTAATAAATATAGGGTGTAAAATTATCACCTGTGGGGGTAATTAATGGTTCAGTGGGGGTCCTTGGATTGCAGTAATTTTTAAATGAAGTCCACCAAAGTCAAAACGTTAAGGACCACTGTTCTAAAGTATAGTAGAAGATCCTGCAGAAACTCCCTTGGCTCTAAGATGTCACTAAAAAGAGCTCTCTTAAAGTGTACTCTTGAGCGTGGATTAATGGAAAACCCCAGGGAAGGACTGCTGTGAGACCTGCAGCATAAGTACTAGTGAGACCAAACTCAAGTTTCACAGTTTGAGCTGAGAATAAAGAGTTTGCTAATTCAAACTGGCGTAATGCCCTTCCTTCAGTACGATTAAGGAAACTCCAGTGTGTTTATGGAATTGTTTCAAGTGTATAAATCAATGTGGCAGCGATTATTTGTTTGAAAATTGTAATCAAACGTTTAAGATGTTGATATCAAACTACACTGAAAAATTACCAGCCCTTTTCCAAGGACTTGTCCCTTTGCTCCTAACTGAATAATATTGGTTTTATTACTGAGATCTGAGAAATAGAGGAAATATTGACTTCTTAATAAGCTGTTTACTTCTGCAGACATTTTCTCATCTATAGTATCAAATGTCTTGATCTTTTGACACTCTTATTTGTTTCGTTGAGACGGGTGAGTTTTAAAATCAATTCCATGAAAGATCTAAATTCTTCTATAATACTTTTAAGATTGTTTATTTTTTAACTGCATTAGATAGGTGGATTTGTAGAGCAGGTATATATTTCTAGGATTCTAACTTATTTGACTATGAGACTTCTCAATCCAAGCTTAAACATCTTTTAAATTCTAACAATGTTTTCCAGAACAAGGGTTACGTTGAAGGACAGAATATGATCGCTCAATTCATTAGCTCTGAATGTCAGAAAGAAATTGTAAACCCTCATAAGAAATCACGTAATCCATTATAGCCCTTGGTAGATACATGGATTATGCTTGCTGGAATGTAGTTTTCTAATCTTGTACAACTATGCAGCCCAGGTCCCAAAAGAAGTTTCCCTTACTTGTCAGCTTTAAATTGCGTCAGGAACAGAGCCTCTGGAATATTTAATGACTCTTCCCTTTCTTAAGCTCCACCCATTTTCAAGGCCTGGTTAGAGGTTTTGGCATCTAGATCTCCCATGATTAACATATAGCTGGTTTGTTCCCTTTCAATAACTTGTATGATGAACTCCTGTTGACTTCAACAGAGCTATATATTGTGGCCCGTGTGGGTAAATATGGACTGTAAAGTAGCCAAGGCTGGTGTTATGGATACAAAGTTAAGTTTTAGACATTTATGAGTTATTACTTGGATTATTCAAAATCACAATAAACATATACAAACTCAACAATATATGAGACTTCATCTGGGTTCCCCTAGCAGGTTTATGAGGAGTGATTTCAGCTGTTGCAACAGTATCACTGGACTATGTCAGCGCCTCATGATAATGTGCAGCACAGTAGACCCAGCTTCCCAAATGAAAATAAACCCTTTCAGAGTTTCAAAGTATCCAAATCAGCTTTAATGTGAGAATGACTGGCTTTATAGCAGGTGTTATGCTCTTGTATCTGTGCACAACAGCAGCATTATATACATGTGAAGGACAACTCCTTAGTACTCCCCGACCTTGTAATAAGTCTGTCTCCATTTCCAAACAGTATGGAGCAGAAACTGAATCCTTTAGGAAATACAATAAACTCTGGCACCTTTAGCAGATGTATTCTAAGAGTTCCATAACTGTATCAGTTTTGTGTAAGAGGTGTGGCGCAGCGGCCAGGGTGCCTGACTCTGGACCGCGGGTTCACGGTTCGATCCCCGGTGCCGGCGACAGGTTAGCCCAGCACCATGTGACTCTGGGCAATAGCTCGCTTAATCTTCCCGAGGGCCCCCAGCACCGGGACACCTCTCCGGAGGTAGCTGTGTGCTTTACAAATGCTGGCATTTCATGTCATTTCATTGTAATTCTGTCTGAGAGAGCTTTGTTGCTATCCATCAACAAGCAACTCACAACCCACTATTAGCTTCACCAGCTTCTAGACCGCCCCCAGACCGGATTAAAAAAGAACCAAAGCACCGAAACAGCACTTATCGCGGCCACGAGCGACATTCGAACCATCCTGGACAGAGGAGAAACAGGTGCCCTCACCCTGCTTGACCTCTCTGAAGCCTTCAACACGGTTTCCCACAACAATCTCATTAGAAGACTCCACGAGAATGACATGCAAGGATTCCCCATCAAATGGATTGTCTCCTTCTTCACAATGGAGAACCCAGAGGGGTCAGGTTGCCACCCTTCACATCAGCGACCAAGAACCTGATATGTGGAGTCCTACAGGGATCGTCCCTCAGGCCCATCGTTTGGAACATATATGTGACACCGCTTGCCAACTACATATGATCACAAGATCACGCCATCTCCCAACTCATCCTTTCCCTGATGGACAAGACAACCTCCACCAGAACCAACTGCATGACCATGGTAGCAGACTGGATGCAAACCAACTGCCTGATGCTCATCTATGACAAGATGGAAGTACTGGTCTTAGGCATCAAGACCTCCCCATGGGACTCCATCTGGTGGCCGTTTTGAGCTAGGACCAACACTCACACACACAAACCACGCAAGAAATCTAGGGATCATCTTAGATGACAAGCTCAACATGACTGCACAAGTCAACGCAGTGAGCACCTCCTGCTTCGACATGCTACGCAAGCTGCGAAAGATCATCTGGGTGTCCCATCCGGAGAGGTGCAGGGGCACTTGAATGGCCGGGCTGTGTAAGGACGCATCCATAGGTCTGGTTGAAACAGAAGGCGGCGGTGGGGGTCTCTGGATGTTAGTCCAGAGAAGGTCCGAAAGGTACTGCAAGGATAGACAGAGAAGAAGGAGCTGCGAAGTGCAATCGTCCACGATGTGCTGAGCCAGCGTTAGTCTGGCAAGTTCTTGCCAGACTAACGCCGGCACGATAATTCGCCAAATCTTCCTGCCTGAAATCAACTGCACTTCGAAGCTCCTTCACTGCCAATCCTTGCATTACCTTTCGGACCTTCTCTGGACTCTCTTCCAGAGACCCCCACCACAGCCTTCTCTGATTCAACCAGACCTATGGATGCGTCCTGATTCAGCCTGACCATTCACGTGCCCATGCACGTGCCCCTGCATGTCTCCGGATGGGACACCCAGTGTCGCTTAATATCACTGTCATAAAATAACTGAGACCTGGTCCTGATGATGGGATAAACATTCCTACAGGCCAAAACGCCATTGACTCTTACAGTGAAAATCACGGCGACATTCCTTCAAGGGTGCCCACCTTGAATTCTCCTGTATATATTAACATTTATTGTTTGGGTATCACTACAATGTAAATTCTGTCACCAACTGTTTTTTGTTGCGCCCCTTCGTGTCGCTGTACATCCTTGCGTGTCACTTGCGTCGTTTACCATTTTACGACCACGTGTGCACAGTATCCCACAGGTTACATGCCATTTAATATAACGCAGTGCTATTTTCATACATGCTTAAATATATAAAGTTGTCTATATAACAAATACGTAGTTATCTATACAACAAACTTACGTTGTCGCATTGAATTTTGGTCTCCCTGCTTTTTCCTTGTTCTCCTAGCAATTAATTGTGCTACCAAAAATTGGACCATTAACTTACACCTTTATAGACATTATACAATTTTTTTATGGAGCATGAAAATTGTTTCAACTTTGCAGCCGTCCTTGAATGTGTCGGATTATGGTCAGAAGTGCAGCATTAAGTTTCCTACAGCATGTATTGTCCCAAGACTCCAGTTCCATCTCCAGGGTCCACACTTGTCCCATTGAAGGCACATATCCACTGCCTAATAAAACGTCTAGATGCCATTGATTTCTGCATGTCCAGTAGGCTACAGACTTTGTTGCAGAAATTCTTGTAACCTGCATGTTACAAGGTCTAGGTTTTTGAAACATTTCTTACTTAGTGAGTTATGAACTGGCATTAGGGATCTGCATGCAAACTGCAAGCCTCAAGTTGACAGCCGTTCTGTTTTTAACTTGGTTTCTAAAAAAGATTCCTTTGAATAGTAAGAAACACATATTGTAAGTGCTCTATACATGGTTATTAGTAGACCTACTCATATAGACAGGCACACATGTAACATTCTTACAGATCATGCATTTCACTAACTTAAAAAGCATGGAAAAGTTAAAAAAAAAAAATTGGCAAAGTCAATAGATCTCCCCTAAGTGAGAGCTATTGGCTTTGTCAATGTTTTTAAGCCATGTATTATTTGTGCTTCACAGCTTAAAAGGAAAGGAAGAAAAGCGCTGACATGGTTAGATACTGGCTGCATCATAGCACTTTTTTCCTTTACTTATTGCCATGGTGCACAGCAGCCACACTGCTGTACAATATGCTAAATAAGTGTTGACAAAGCCAGTCGTTCTTGCGTAGGCGAGACCTATTGGCTTGGTCAGTGCTTGTAGTATTCTGCTCTTCCTCCTCGTTTACGGTATTGAAGCCCTTTACTTTGTCTCATAACGTTTATGGGCTGTCTGTGTTACTATGGTGCCCTCCAGTGGCTATTTTTGTAACCGTACTAATTCATTAGGTCTCGCCTGACCCAGCGCATGCGCTGGTCTAGCGAGACTCATTGAGAGGGCTCCAAAAAGTGCTACCAGGCCAGCCTAGAGCTACAGTGCATGTGCGCGGGCGTGCGCGGTCGCGCGCGCAGCGCTTTACACGATTACTTTCACGGCCGCTTTGATGTTTGATCGTGATCGCGATCATTTTCACTTTCGCGGTCTCGCTTTTGGGACCTTATAAGTATTTAGTTATGCAACTGTTGCATGGCTAAACACTTATAAGGTCCCAAAGGCGAGACCTATTGGCTATGCCAATGCTTGTTTTTACATGTTCCTCAGAAAGTCTACCTAGTGTAGGAAAGCGTTAAAAAAAAATTCCTGACGGCCAGTGCGGTGCCCATCAAAAGACGATCTGGCACGAATACTAAATTACTGTATGCTGTATTCTGAAAAGGCATGGGCTAGTGTAAATAAAAATATATAATTAATACACTGACTGTGTTCTCTGTCTACTGGAATGAGCGGTGCAGGGGCCGACTGAGCCATTCATTTTTTCACACACTTCACTGGTCATACCATGCACAAATCTGCAAATACTTGGCCAGTGTGTGAGGGAACCAACCAATTTGATGCATGGGCGACTACACTCCCTATAAAAAAATAAATGGCTCAATATCCTGTGATTGTAGGCAAATAACTTAATCTTCCACGCCTAATTAAATTAATATGAACTTGTGTGATGTAATTGTGCTCGGGTAAAGCGCTCCAGTACCTTCCTGTCGGGCCGTGATCATGCTCTATGAAAGCGGCGAAAAAAGAAGAAGCAGTACCTTAGTCACATCCCAAGCAGTGAACGGACACTAATTAAGTTTAATCAATCTGTAGTTGGTCCATGCTCCACACAAAAAATAGGAAATGATGCATGAAGCGATGTGTCACAAGCTGCCTAATTAAGGCAGCGAGGAAGAGTGATAATGATGCCAACAAATGGTAAGTAAGGGGTTGGCTAAAAGCCTCTTTTTAGAGTTGAAATTTTTTTTTATAGACAATAGGTCGCCAAGTCACAGCGCATGAGCGCTGCTGTAGTTACAACCTAAAAAGCAAATCTCCAAATCCTAGTTTATAAGCACTTGTGAATTGACCAGCTGATTTTCTTTCTTTTCCTCAATGACATTGACATCAAGGTGTTAGGCTTCAGCCAAGATAAGACTGGAAAAAACGAAGTGCTGATGGCCCTTTAAGTGAGGCTTTTCTGTTGTGCCCAGTTGGAACATAAGAGAGAGATCCGCATCCCCTGCAACTGGCTTCTTTGAGCACCCAGCATTAATTGGCTGATGCTTTAGTCTGAGTTAGCTAAATTTTCTCTGCCCATTTGCTTCAATAAAGGCAGACTAGAGTTCAAAACTCTACAAATGCCTTTTATTACTTAGCACTACAGACAGAGATAAGGTGCTAAGTCCTATCTATATCCATGTGCTTATTGGGCACAGCTCTTTTGCAGAAACTTGATTTCCTGTAACATAGGATGAAGTTTTCCTGTCCTAGAAACTACCCTCTTGATCTCTGTGCCGCCCTCTCTGACCAGTCCCATTAGATACTGCTTCTATAAGTCTCTCAAAACTTGCCTACTCACTTCATATAGCCTGTCTCCACCTTTTGTGGGGACTTTGCCATCACCACCCTCTATTGCCTCTTTACAAAGCATACAGCTGCTTTACAAGTAATTAATATCATCTCATCAAACATATTCCTTACTACATGGCCTCTCTTATTTTTGGGGTCCCGCAATTTGATCAGATCACTCCCAATCTTCTTGCACTACACTTGCTCCCCTTTCCAAAATTATTTTCAGTTTTGCTGCATTATTTTCAGGGCACTTGTCCTGGATTTACCTACATTTCCAGCTGAAAAGTTGAATAAGTGTGGGTGGAAACTGTACTGCTTGGAGTACCTAAACTTACATTTTAGGAACTTGAACTTTTTACTTAAGCTTTTTCCTCATTCTCTCTGCGGATTTTGGAAGTTCTAACTTATTAAGAATTGGTTGTAATCTTCTCTTCTATTTTGGGGAGCCCTTTAAACGATTGTTCTGAAAGTTAAACTATTCTGCTATGTGCTAATACTGTCTGCTTTCTTCTATTTGTGGAGTTATTTTCTGAGTTACTGGCTTTGAATTGTGTACACCATGTGTATGGCTCACAATGGTAGGCTGTGGAAGAGAGCTCTGAACTCCTCTGAGTTGTTGAAAAGTGAGGAGAACAGGGATGATGATCTAAGATGCACTGATGAGAGGAATCTCAGCCTATGTATATATTCTGCCTCATTGTAAACAATGCTGAATCATAGCTCAAGGCTCCTGGTCATGTTCATAGCTACTTTGCTCTCTGCCTAGCTTTGTGCTGTATTAAAGAGATACATACATATGCAGTTAAGTGCATTGGAATTCTGAATCCCCTTCATTCCCTAAAATGTTGCCTTAGCATTACAAACTCTAGGAGATCATGATGGGTAATGATAGTCATTATAAGTATTTTCATCAGACATGCCTAGTGCAGATGCCGGTGATGCTATGAAGTTGGTCCTTGTAATGCTTCCAGTGGTTCTTTGTGTTCACTGCCTTGCTCTCCTCAGTCCCTGAAGGATTGTTTATCGCTGTCTACGTGCGTTGATTCACCAATGCATGGTGTAGCAATAGTGACATCACTTTGAACCTGAAGCCATCACAGTGTTGACCCCTGTTCCTACCCTTCGTGCTTCCACAACTTCCTCTTGGATGCTTGGGGAGGGTGACCAGATGTCACGGATAGTCCCTGTTTTCAGAGGATTGTCTCGTGTGTTCCGATGCATTTCTTAATTTTCAATACATGTCCTGGTTTGTGGGACAACAGTCAAGTCATTCAGCAAAGAAGAATTTAGATTTTTCACAGTCTGCTGGGCTGAAAATCTGGAGTTCGAGGCATATGAGCTGCAGATTGTACACTTAGCATAGGTCGCCATCTGGTGTTGGGCCCGGATGTTTGCAGTTTGTTTTTCTTCTTGGACCGTCTTTGGAAGTCACGAGTTTGGTGACTCCTCCTTCGGTCCGTACTGCGCATGGGCTTCGGCTCCATCCTCAGATTGTTTTTTTCCGCCATCGGGCTCGGATGTGATACTTCGTGCTCCGGCTTCGAACTTCTACGGTTCCAGCCTCGACGGAAAATCCTCGATTCTTCGAGTTCCTTCATCATCTTCATCTCTCGAAGCGGCACTTTTTCCATCCCGTACATCGACACCGGCCTTCGGGCCCTCCGCGACTCCGGTCCCGGCCGATGGAAAGGACTCCGTTTAAAAAGTGCCCAAAATGTGGGTCTAAATTTCCCCACACCGACCTCCATCAGGTGTGTAACCTTTGCCTCTCTCCGGAACACGAGGCTCGAGACTGCCCCGCCTGCAAGTCTTTTCGATCGAAGAAAACGATCCGAGATCGAAGGGCTCGACGCACCATGGCGCACTCATCCTCGACAGCTCCACCGGACATCTTCGGAGACGACGCCGAAGCTTCGGGGCAGACACACACCGAACTGGGAGAAGACATCGTCAGCGCTTCCGAGGCCGACGACTCCGACCTGGAGGACGTAACACCAGGACAGCGGGCCGTGAGTACAATGCCCCCTCCCAGCCCCGCACCGAAAACCAAAGAGACTCCGGTTACTCCCTCGCCTGCCGGCCTGGGCAAAACCAAAACCAAAGCCTCGATCACCCCACCTTCGGGCCCGGTGTCGAAGCACTCAAAGTCTCACGGCAGCTCGGGATCGAGCCAGCCGACGCCCGGTGCCGATAAACACCACTCGGCACCGAAGCCTGCAAAATCCAGCTCGACTCCGAAACCACCGGTGCCGAAGCCTGGACACTCGGCGCCGACCAAACACAAACAGAAATCGGTCGGCACCGACGCTCCGGCGCCGAAACAGCATTCGACGCCGAAACACACGGAGACCTCCAAAAAGCAGGGCGTACACAGAACATCGAAACCTCCGGTTCCGAAATCGCCGGTGCCGACAGACGACTCGGCGCCATTGGCTCTGTTTACACCAGACCCTTTACAAAAGACTTTGTCCAGAGATCCAAAGACTGGCCTTTTGACTGTGATTACTAAGAAGCGTCGCCTTGAGGCTCCGGCTCCTCCTCCTCCACCCAAAAAGAGGGACTCAGCTACTTCTCCCCTTAGAGTACCCTCCCCACTGCCACCCCCCCTCCCACCACCACCCCCTCCACCTTTACCTCACTACGATCCGGCCCCATCCCCAGATCCGGATGACGGGGACCCGGACAATGACCCAGGGGACGCCCCAATGGATCCCACTCCACCAGGGACCCCAGATCCATGGGAGGATTATAATAACCCTGATGTACCCAATGTACCTCAAGACGACCTATACCCATCAAGGCCGTCTCCTCCAGAGGACTCTTTAGGGTTTCACCATTTAGTGCAGAGAGCAGCACACTACCATGGGGTGGACATGCACACGGAACCAGTGGAAGAAGACTTCCTACTGGATACATTTGATTTACAAGATCGTTCCACTGCTATTTTACCCATGCTTAAGGGTGTCACCAAGCACGCTACAGAGGTATTCAAAGACCCTGTCAGAGCCAGAGTACTAAACCCTAGAATAGAGAAGAAGTACAAGGCGGCACCCACAGACCCTGCATACATCAAGGGCCCTGCTCCTCTAGATTCCCTAGTTGTCTCCACAGCTAGAAAGCGGGCTAACTCCCAATCCTCAGGAGATGCCCCACCACCAGACAAGGAATCTAAACTTCTGGACGCGTCTGGTAAACGCACCGCCTACCAGGCTGCAAACATGTGGCGCATTGCAAATACACAAGCACTGCTTGCGCGATATGATAGAGCACACTATGATGAATTAGAGGCTCTTATGCAGCACCTTCCAGAGAAATACAAACGCCAAGCTCATGACCTGATACAGGAGGGCAAACTAATCACAAACACCTCCATTAAGTGTGCCCTCGATGCAGCAGACACTGCTTCTAGAGCCATAAACACCAGTGTCCTGCTTCGCCGCCATGCCTGGCTCAGGATATCAGGGTTCAAGCCTGAGGTCCAGACATCAATACTTAATCACACCTTTGACCAGCAAACACTCTTTGGCCCAAAGGTAGACGAAGCGCTCGAAAAAATGAAGAAAGATACAGACACAGCGAAGTCTATGGGAGCGCTCCAGACCCAAGCCTCTAAGCGTTCCTTTCGACGCTCGTCCTTTCGTGGCACAGGTAGAGGCTCCTCCACCGATAATGCCTCTACCTCCTACAAATCCCCTCCTCAAAATACCTTTTCAAAGGGCAACCAAAGAGGTGGTTACAGAGGCAACAACAATAAGGGCAGGGGCAAAACCAACAATACCCGTTCTGCCACCCCACCCGCACAATGACTCCCCTTCGCTCCCCCCAGACCATTCCACTCCGGTCGGGGGCAGACTACAAGATTTTATCCACGTATGGGAGTCCATAACATCGGACAAATGGGTGACCCAAATCATTCGGTCAGGGTACTGCCTCGAGCTAACATCTACCCCACCCAATATCCCACCAAGGCACCGTCCAATGTCCCAAGAGCATTCCACACTGCTCAAACAAGAGGTACTCTCGCTCCTCCAGAAACACGCCATAGAGCAGGTACCCGGCAATCAACGAAATCTAGGGGTCTACTCCCTATATTTCTTAATCCCAAAGAAAGACGAGACCCTCAGACCCATTCTGGATCTCCGGCCTCTAAATGCCTACATACATTCAGACCACTTTCACATGGTCACCTTACAACAAGTCCTCCCACTCCTCTGCCAGGGAGACTTTCTCACAACACTGGATCTGAAAGACGCGTACTTTCACATTCCAATACACCCCTCTCACAGAAAATACCTCAGGTTCGTGGTGGACGGGCAACATTACCAATTCAAGGTTCTCCCCTTCGGGGTCACCACTGCACCACGGGTGTTTACCAAATGCCTAGCAGTAGTAGCAGCACACCTCAGACGTCAACATGTTCACGTCTTCCCTTACTTAGACGACTGGCTCATAAAAGCCGCGTCCTACCACCAATGCGTGCAACATACAAACAGCACCATCCAACTGCTTCATCAGCTAGGCTTCACGGTGAACTACCAAAAGTCCCACCTCATACCATCTCACACAAAGCAATATCTCGGGGCCACCATAGACACCTCAAAAGGTATTGCCTATCCAAACTCAGCCAGAATCACAAGCATTCTAGCCTTACGCAAAATATTCCTTCCTCAACACTCTCTACCAGCAAGAGTGTTTATGAAGCTCATAGGGATGATGGCGTCTTGCATCTTCATAGTGCCCCATGCAAGACTCCACATGCGTCCACTTCAGGAGTGCCTAGCACAACAGTGGAACCAGGCCCAGGGTCAGCTGACGGATCTGGTGTTGGTGGACGGCCGCACACATCACTCTCTGCAGTGGTGGAACACCACAAACCTTTCCAAGGGACGGCCGTTCCTGGACCCGGTTCCCCAAGTGACTCTAACAGCGGACGCATCGCTCTCCGGCTGGGGAGCGCACCTCTTACACCTCACAATGCAAGGTCTATGGACGCCACAGCAAAAAACGCTCCACATCAACCATCTGGAGCTTTTGGCGATCTTTCTAGCCCTAAAATCTTTCCAAAAGCAGATTTCAGGCAAAGCAGTCCTCATTCGCACAGACAACATGACTGCGATGTATTATATACAGAAACAGGGGGGGACACACTCTCCCCAGCTCTCCCGCTTAGCCCAGAGCATATGGAGATGGGCAATTCCCCAAAACATTTTTCTCCTGGCACAACATGTTCCAGGCGTACAAAACACCATAGCAGATCTGCTCAGCAGACAGACTCAACAACTACACGAATGGGAACTGCATCCACAAGTTCTTCACCCATTCTTCCGACAGTGGGGGCATCCTCAAATAGACCTCTTCGCCACCCACGAAAACAAAAAATGCCCAAGCTTCGCCGCCAGATACCCACACCCATTGTCCAAGGGCAATGCGATATGGATGAACTGGTCAGGCAGATTTGCATACGCCTTTCCACCTCTCCCACTAATTCCATTAGTGGTCAGGAAACTACAACAGCACTCCCTCACACTCATTCTGGTAGCTCCGACGTGGGCCAGACAGCCGTGGTACACCACGCTACTACAACTATCAGTGGTACCACATCAAAAACTGCACCTTTCCCCATGCCTCCTAACCCAGAACCATGGAGAAATCAGGCACCCGGACCCAGCTCAGCTCAACCTGGCGATCTGGCTCCTGAAATCTTAGAATTCGGGTACCTTAACCTTCCCCCTGATTGCATGAACATCATCATGGAAGCCAGACGTCCTACCACTAGAGCATGCTATGCCGCAAAGTGGAAAAGATTTGTAATGTACTGCCGTAACAATACAATCAACCCTCTAGATGCATCCATACAACACATCATATGCTATCTGCTCCATCTTCACAGGTGTAACCTGGCGTATTCATCCATACGCCTACACCTAGCAGCGATCGCTGCCTATCTACAAAACAGACAGCATTTGTCACTCTTCAGAGTGCCCGCTATTAAAGCCTTCATGGAAGGCCTTAAACGAGTAATTCCTCCCAGGGCACCACCCTCCCCTGTATGGAATCTAAATTTGGTCCTTACACGACTAATGGGTCCGCCCTTCGAACCAATGCACAAATGTGAGCTACAATTTCTCACCTGGAAAACAGCTTTCCTTGTAGCTATCACTTCCCTTAGAAGGGTTGGTGAAATACAAGCGTTCACCATACAGGAACCTTACATACAAATGCATCACAGCAAGGTCATACTTCGAACTAATCCGAAGTTCCTGCCCAAAGTCATTACCCCCTTCCACCTCAGTCAATCAGTGGAATTACCTGTCTTCTTTTCGCAACCCCAATCTGTTGCGGAAAGGGCCTTACACACACTAGATGTGAAAAGAGCGTTGCTATATTACATACAAAGAACGCAACCCTTCAGGAAGACCAAACAGTTGTTCGTTTCCTTTTCTCCACCACATAAAGGCAACCCCATCTCAAAATCAGGGATAGCTAGGTGGATTGTAAAATGCATACAAATTTGCTATCAGAAGGCAAAGAGAACATTATCTGTTCCCCCTAAAGCCCACTCTACAAGAAAGTTAGGGGCTTCTATGGCTTTTCTAGGGAATATACCCTTAGATGACATATGCAAGGCAGCCACATGGTCTACACCGCACACATTCACAAAACACTACTGTGTAGATGTGCATTCCCAGCAGCAAGCTAGGGTGGGCCAGGCTGTACTAAAAACACTCTTTCAAACAGCTGCAACGGATACCGGTGGTCGCCGCTAAGGTTGGGTACTGCTATATAATCTATGCTAAGTGTACAATCTGCAGCTCATATGCCTCGAACGGAATATGCTACTTACCAGTATGCATCTGTTCTTGGCATGTAGAGCTGCAGAGTTGTACACGCCCACCCGCCTCCCCGGCTACCTGTATCCGTTCCAGTCCATCTTATTTAGATACAACACACATGGGTTTCTCACTGTTATTACTACGCTCCATCATTTCCCTGTTGGCGAAAAACAATCTGAGGATGGAGCCGAAGCCCATGCGCAGTACGGACCGAAGGAGGAGTCACCAAACTCGTGACTTCCAAAGACGGTCCAAGAAGAAAAACAAACTGCAAACATCCGGGCCCAACACCAGATGGCGACCTATGCTAAGTGTACAACTCTGCAGCTCTACATGCCAAGAACAGATGCATACTGGTAAGTAGCATATTCCTTTTATTAAAGACACTGAGGCTAATATTATGCAGATCTCCTTTATTGCCACAGCTCAGCAGCAACAATTGAACATAGAACTTCAATGAACATTCTAAAGAAGTATAAAGTCCCTTCGTGACCAGCCATCTTCCTTCTTTGTTAAACTGCGAAGAAAGATCAACGTGCAGAAGAAACAGTAATAAAACTGAAGATAGCTTTCCAAAATGTGGTCAAAGGAAAAAGATTCTTATTCTGAAAGAAAAAGAATAACATTTAATAATATCTTGTTATAATATAAATAGAAAAAAATACACATTAGGGAGGGTTATATTTTCAATAGAGGAGGGATACTATTAGCCTTCGTGTCTTTAATAAAATCCAGATTTTCTGCCCAGCAGGCTGTGAAAAATCTAAATTTTATGGCATGACACGGAGGCCATATTACGCAAGTTTAAAGTGCATTAAGAACATTATCAATCACATTAGAGATTGGTCTGAAATAACGAGCCTTAAACATACTATCACTCGACCAGTCTGCTGCCCTAAGGATATCTTGCAGTCCCCCTCCCAGGAAAAAAGGCCTGTGAAGCCGAAGCACCGCTGAGGGGAGTGAGCTCCAAAAATAGATATGTCTACACCTCTTTCATGCATGACATCCTTTACCCATCTTGCTAAAGGATGGAGAAGAGACTCCTTTATGAGGAGATCTATAGGAAATCAGTAATTGGCATTCATTCATTCTTAAATTTGTAGTTCTTTTCTCGTACTCTTTCAAATATTTAACCACGCAGAGTCTTTCATTCTGAGGAAAAAAGGGGTAAAAGATACAGGAAGACATCGTCTTGGTTCTTTTCTTGAGATAAAAGCAAACACCCTCGGGTTGGAAGACCCTGCTGGAAATATCTAATGCCTTGACATGTGAAGTTCTTCAAAAAGATACTAGACATAATAAAACTGTACATTTATATAAAATGCGTTTAAGAGAAAGAGAAGCATTCTCTCCCCAAGAAGATAGAGTTTAAAGCACGAGAGTAACATCCCAGAGGGCAGTATATTTTGCAGGGAGAGGGTTCAGAACTCTCATGCTTCTCATTATCTTTTTATTCAATAGATTCTGGCCAATGGAGACTCCGTTAATTAAGGAATGGCCAGCTGAAATAGCAGACCTATAAACATTAACAGTTCTATAAGATAAGCCTGATGTAAACAATTCTGAAAGATGTTAACGTGAACTAAATCAGTTGAAATGGGATCATAATATCGTTGAAGGCACCAGCGAACCCATTTGTTCTATGCCAATAGATGAGCCTTTCTTGTACCAGATGCCCATGACTCGGAAATTAGTCTGAAAGCATTTGACGAGAGCCCTGGGATTCGCCATTGTCTCCTGAAATCTTCCATGCCGTCAGCACCAGAAGACCCTGCTCTACAAGGGGATGGATGTCTCCCTCTGGACCTAGGAGTATTTCCTTGAATGAAGGAATTCGAATAGGAAAGTCTATGCTCATTTCTAGAATGATTGGGAACCAGGCCTGAGATCTCCAAAGAGGCGTTATCACGACCATGCTCTCTCGGTAACGTCGAGCATGAAGGAGCAGGCGGGAAAGCATAAGGGGTTAAGCCCCTCCAATCTTGAAGGAAGGCATTTGCCTTCTGAGCTTGAGGGTCCGGTCTCCAGCTGAAGAAATTCTTCAATTGAGTATTCAGTCGGTCTGCGAACAAGTCTGTCTTGAAGGGATCCCATTTGGATTGGATGGTTAAGAATACCTGTCTGTCCAGTCTCCAGTTGCTGGAGTCCTTGAAATTCCTCGAGAAACAATCTGCTACACCATTGTTCCACCCAGGAATGTGTTCCGCTATAACTGATATTCCTTTGTTCAAACAATAGTCCCAAAAGCCTTTCACTAGGTCTGTTAGGCCCTTGGAATGAGGACCCCCTAGTTTGCTGACATATCGTACTGCGGACACATTGTCCATGCGTAACGTTACGCAGCATTTCATCGATTTCTGGGTGAAACAACAAATCGCAAATGAACCTGCTAGTAATTCTAAGCAGTTGATATGCAACTTCTTCTCTTGAGGAGTCCAACGACCCCCTGTTGATGAGTTCCCACATCTGGATCCCCATCCTTCCAAACTCGCGTCTGACTCTATTACTAAATCCGGTTCCTCCCCAAAAATGTCTCTGCCATTCCATGCTTCTACATTCTTTAACCACCAAAGGAGTTCGCTTCTTGAATCCTGGTCTAGAGAGATCAGTTGGGAGTATGATTGAGTCAATCTCAGAGATTCGGCCTTCAATCTCTGAAGTGCTTGATGGTGTAATGGACCTGGGAAGATTGCCTGAATTGTGAATGAAAGGAGACCGAGGATCCTTGCTAGGACTCTAAAGGGAAAGGTCTTTAGGGTGAGAATCTTTCTAAGTTCTTTTTTTACTTTCCTTACTTTGTCGCCCGGTAGTCTCAGCTCGGCATTTACTGTGTCTACCAAGAAGCCCACAAACTGAGTTTGCTGACTTGGAATTACGCAGGATTTTTTCATGTTTATAATGAAGCCTAGGTGTTCTAACAGATGTATTGTAAGGTCCGTGTGAAGAGAAACGGTTTGTTTTGATTGGGCCATTATAAGGATATCGTCGAGGTATATGATTAGCCTCACTCCCCTCTGTCTGAGCCAAGCAGTGACTGGTCGGAGTACCTTGGTGAAGCACAAAGGGGCAGACAATAGACCGAAAGGGAGACTGCAAAACTGGTATAGTTTTCCCTCCCAAGTGAATTGGAGAAACTTCTGGTTGGGTTCCCAGATAGGGATTGTCAGATAAGCGTCTTTTAAGTCCTGTCTCGTTAACCAGTCCCCTTTTCTTAAAATGTCCCTTAGGAGGTGTATCCCTTCCATTTTGAAGTGTTGGTAGGCTACCCATTGATTTAAGTTTTTTAAGTTTATGACTGGTCTCTGTTCCTTGTTTTTCTTTTCTACCAAAAAGGTATTGCTGAGGAAACCTAAGTGAATGGTCTCGACAATCGCGCGTTTCTTTAGTAAGTCCCGTACCTCCTGAGAGACCAGAAGTTTGTCTTTGGCAGAGAAGATCATTTCTCAAGGACGTTTTGTTTGGAAGGGGATATTGATGAAGTTTATTTTGTACCCTTTCACTGTAGTCAGAACCCAAATATCTTTGGTTACCAAAATTCCAATTCCCAGTGAATTGATGAAGCCTCCCTCCCTCCTTTGGAGCGGTATCTGAAAGCTCTCACCAGGTTCCTACCTGATGAAAATGAACGTTGTCTCGGCTCGCCTCTGAAGGGACGTCCGCGGTTCCTCTGTCTCTGAGGGTAGAATTGTTGAGAGCCGCAGTTGTTAAATCTGCCGCCACGGGCCATGAAGGGTCTTGAAGTGGAGTTTCCCCGGCCGGGGAAACCAGACTGTATTCTCCCGGCCCTGGTAAAAACCTGATTTTGAAATACTTTTTTGATCTCTTTTTGGGACTTTTGTATTGAACTAAAAGCACCAACGTACTTAGCCATGTCTTTAATAAAAATCCTCGCCAAAGAGAAAACCTTGTGAATTAGGGCCTTCATCATTCTTGGCTAGTTCGATTAGTTTGGGGTCAATCTTTAATAACACCCCCTTTCTTCTCCGTAGAGATAGCAGTGTTAGCATTGCCGATAAGGCATATAGCCCTCTGGACCCACTCCCTGAGTTCTTTAGGGTCAATCAGGAAGTCCCCCAGATAGGCTGATTCAGGCATTTCAAAAACGTTAGTTAGTGGGCCTATGGTGTCAAGAAGGCGGTCCTGACAGGATTTTAAGCCTTTATCCATGCCCTTCCTAGGATCTCTGGAGGTTTTAGCTAAGAAAGCTACCACCTTGGGATACAATCCTGGGGTTGCAGCTACTTTATTGGGAAGGGAGGGTCTTGGGCATTCAGAACGGAGTCTGGATCTAACCTCCTTTGGGATCTCTTTCCTCAACCAGAAGGAGAGGTAGTCCGCTACATGCTGGGAAGGGGTCCATTCTGGGGATAAGGGGTGTTTTATTAATAATGGGTCAAACATCAGGTCGCCGAATGGGTCCAAGAGTCCCTTGTTAGGTTCTGAGGCCTTGGAAGCCTCTTCAGAGCTTCCAGTTCCCCTTGGTTGTGCCTCTTCCGCATCTGTGTTTAAGCCAGAAGAGCAGGACAGGTCAATTTCTGGGTCAAAACTGTTGTCACTATTAATATCAATAGGGAGCTCAGGGCCTTGTTCATGCCCATATGGGGTGCCCGAGGCATCAGTCTTGTCACCGCCTTGAGAGCGTGAAAGAGGGGCGGAGGTTTTAGCTTTGTTGAGTCCTTTCCCTCTTTGCCTCCAGGGGCCCTCTTCTTTGGAGCCTTAACTGCTCCTGCATGTTATTACTAGTGGAAGGGCATGGGGACGTTTGAGAGAAGGATTCTAATTTCTTATTATTTGTATCGCCAATTGACCCAACCACTTTCTCCAGAGCCTTGTTTACTAGGTCCTCCAGTTTGTCTTCAATATTAATTTGAGGTGCAGACATTTTAATACATTTATCAATTGTAGGTTAATAGATAATATTTAGCACCAATTAGCAGTGTAATAGTTCACTCGAAATCGTTGGAAACAGTGTAATATTTTACTAGAAATCGTTTGAAAAGGAAATGCTCAATACCGGAGAGAGGAGCGTTTGAACAGCTGATCGATGATGCGGACAGTTGATTGAAACTGTCCAAATTATACAAAGGACAGCTGTTTTGTCCCGTTTAATTGAAATGGCGACCGCATTGAAAGAATTGAATGATGCCCAAACTGTTGAAATGGCCGCCACGCACGTAGTAGTGTGCGTGGTTGCCTCCTAGGGTATTTTTCTCTAATACTAATCCGGCCCGCCTCGGATGTGAGTAAACACGCCGAGGGGGCCGGGGCGAGATTGCTCGTAACGCGGGACGCTCTGTAGGGAAAAGACGTCCCCGCGGTGGAAGTCTCAGTAAGCCCTGATATGCGGGGGGCCGATAGGGAGAAGGCGTGGCGCCAGTAAAGCGGTATGTGTGTGCATGGGCGGTGTGGTTTTTAAATATATACACGTCGAATAGGGGAAGCCTAATCCGGTTCAAAGTAAAACCGGAGGGGGGAAAGAGCAAGTAAGGCCTGAATATATAGAAGGGGATAAGAGTTATGCCTTAACAGAAGGGATTGGAGTAAAAAACGAAAGAATCGTGATAGCGGTACACATGGAAATGTAGTTAAAAATTAGCCCTGAAACTGGCAGGTATGAGGAAAAATAACACTAAATAAGTAAACCTAAACATCAGTATATCAAAATATAACCAGTACATACAAGTATAATAAATAATAAGGGCTATAAAGCGTTAAGCTGGAGAGTATTACTTATCTTTCTGAGCAGCAGCAACATGCCATAAAATTGAAATGATGCTCTCCTATCAACAGAGCCTCTGAAGTGATTTAAGTTCTTATACGTTTCTTTCAGGCAGCACAGAAGTATATTGGCTGCGTGCTCGTAACAGAGGGAAGACAGAGTGGGGAGGAGGGGAGGCGGCTCAGGGTGGAGGTCCTGCCACAGCTAATGTTCTATATAGAGAGAGAGAGAGAAAGAGAGAGAGAGAAAATAAATATATGAATGAATCTATATATCACACATACAGTGTACACACGCATTTACAAGGCTATGCAAAAATCTGGACAGGCCACACACAAAACAAGCATTTGCAATGCAATGGGTCTCGCATTTACGCAAGATTGAACTCTTGGCATTGTAAATGACAATGCCTTCTATTTATGTTTTAAATAACAAAACATAAATAAAATGTATTGTCATTTACAATGCCACTAGTTCAAACTCGTGTAAATGCGAGACCTATTGCATTGCAAATGCTTGTTTAACAAACCCTTGTGGCGCCAGGTGCTACATTGCTGGGCAACCTGCTAGTCTGGGCCGTCCAAGTTGTTTTTCAAGACTTACCAAGGGACAAGGACGGCCCGTTCACGGTCCTAGCTCTCATTTGTTTTTCGTATGTGTGTACAGATATATTTATCATACATGCATAGGTGTTTGCATGAATGGAAGTATGTACTTTTGTACTGTAAATCTGTATGTGTGCATGTATATATTTGCTTGTATGTATGCATGTATGATACTTATATACCATGACCCTGGCCGCACCTCAAAGGATGTGCCCTAAAAATCTCAACAGAGCTTTAAAAATGTCTCTGCAATGTGCCTGATGAATGCACGCCCCCCGTCATTATACCTCACCCCCACCTCCCCCCGCCCCTATGAGCCCTCCACTTTCCCCCCCTGTCAGGGTACAACAAGAGGCGAGCAGAGGCAGGAAGTTCCCCCTGCATGGACAGAGCACAGAGACTAGGCGCCCCCAGTCCCGGGAGACGTCATTAAAGAGTAATTAAGAGTCTGTAAATTGATACTTGTATAGCGCACTACTCACCCACAAGGGTCTCAAGGCGCTTGTACGAATACCGCTGTGGAACCCATCCTGGCTTTCCCTGTGAGGCGTCCACTCCTAGGCACCCCCAAGGTGGAGGCCAGGCATCCTTAGCGTTGTGGGGGCCGTTGTGGAGATTAAGCAAGCTATTGCCCAGAGTTGCAGAGTGGGACTCCATGATTGGAATGGCACCGAGGCGAGAATTATCAGGTCCGTGGAATTTTTGAGCCCAAGACCCGCCGAGGCGGGGAATTGAACCCTGGTCCCGGGCTAGACCAATGCATCAGGGTCTGCCGCTCCAATCATTGAGCCACACTTCTCCACACTGCTGACGTCATACCTGCCAGGGCGCTCTGACGTCAGACAGGAGCTACGATGGGTTTGGAGAGAAGAACCAGGCGCTGCAGAAGGAGCTGTGATAGGGAAACAGAGTTAAGCACAGCATGCCAAGAGCATGTGCTTATTGGCATCAGTTCCCCCAAGCAACGTCTGTGGCTCCTCGACATCAGGGACTTTGTTAGACGCATCCTGAAATGTTCAATGGGCTCCGACTAACTTGAAAAACAATATGTGGATTAATCAGACCTTAGGCCTGAAGTACTATTGTAAAAACTCACAGAGGAGGTGTGTGTGAGTCATGGTGAGTGAGGTTCCGTGAAGAGAGCTCAGCGGGTTGATGCACCCGCTGTCGAGAGCCCGCGTTTCGTTGTGAAGAGCAACTAATTTACACCGGACAGTGTTTCCCTTGCTGCTCATGGTTAGATATGTACAGCTACAGGTTTATAAGGGGTGCATAACACAAGAATATAACAAGCATTAGCAAAACCAAAGTTTCTAGTCTTTTGGGTTTGCAATTCTTTGCTAATGCTGTTCGGCATTGGCAAAAAAAAAAAATCCCCAGCGCAATGATATACATGCATGTCCGCACACATGTAAGGTATATTTTATGATGCTGAACGGGCCTTTTTTCGTTTTAGTTTAGTGTTCCAAGATTGTAGACGTTCATCTTAATTAAAAAACCAGTGGTGCGCGCGCACCACAGAGGAGCAGGGGGAGGGAGTGCGTCAGCGGCAGTGAGGCGAATGCGCACTGCTGCGCGTGCTAGACACGGTCGGGAATGGGCGTTGCAAAGGAGGAACATGCGCCCGCCTTTGCCCAATCGCGTGCCTTTTAAAACAAGCATTTACAATGCAATGGTCTCGGCATTGTTAAAGTTAGAGCTATTGGCACTGCTCATGACATTAGTTTTGTTTGTTTTTATTTTTAAAACATTTAAAGAAACGCCATTGTTATTTACAGTGTCAATAGCTTAATCTATCTCAAATGCGAGACCTATTGCATTTGCACCCACACACAGAGCCACCCACACAGAGCCACCTACACAGAGCTATTCACATAGAGCCACCCACACACAGAAAGAGCCACCCATGCATAGAGCCACCTACAAAAAAAGCCACCCACACAGAGGCACACACATACACACACACACATAGAGCCTCCCACACACACACACAGCCACACATACATACACAGAGCCGCATACACATACACACACAGCCACACACACACATACAGAACCACACACACACACACACATAGATCTAGACACATACACATTGCTCTTGGGAGCCAAAGCAGAAGTGGCACCGTTGTTTCTAGATCTTTGCATTTATCACCAAAAATTAAGCATTTGAAAAATAAATGACTAATAAAAATTGACAGATTATCTGAAAGGTTTCTGAGGAGCCTTCTGGAAGCATGACACAGCGTCAAATAGTTACATTTTGCGGAATATTGCACACGTTTACGTTAGAACCACTGTCAGTAATGAAAATGACTTTCCAGCTCACAGTATTTTACTATATCTAACTTGAAATCTCTACTCCACCTAACTTTAATGCACTTCACCCATTAACTTTTTAAAGCTATTGGCATTGCTCATGACATTTTTTTTGTTTGTTTTTGTTTTTAAAACATTTAAAGAAATATTTACAATGTCAATAGCTTAATCACTCTCAAATGCGAGACCTATTGCATTTGCACCCACACACAGAGCCACACACCCAAAGCCACCCCCACACACACAGTTACCCACACACAGACAGACCCACCACGCATAGAGCCACCTACAAAAAAAGCCACCCACACACACAGAGCCACTCACAGAGCCACCCACAGACAGACCCTCCCCCACACACAGAGCCACCCACACACATAGCCACACACACAGAGCCACCCACACACAGACCCTCCCCCACACACAGAGCCACCCCCACACACAGAGCCACCCCCACACACACACACACAGCTACCCCCACACAGAGCCACCCTGCACACAGAGCCTTGACAGGAAGGCAGGGTAATAATGCTGGCCTGGCAGGCTGCGTGTGGTCGGAATTTTCAAGACTGGAGATGGTCGTGCTCTGTATTCACCACTGTGATGAGGAGGGGTTAGGAGTGCTCAGAATAAAATGTCGGCCCTGCCTGCCGTGATAAAACACTCCATTAGCTTCACTGTTTTTAAATGAGTGATAATTGTGGCACAGCCACACTGAAAGGTGATTGATTTTTTATCTGTAGCAGCACGCTTTCTGAAAAGGTTAACCCAAAAGTCCCGCGAATACCCTGTCCCCTTGCCTTGCTGCGAATTTCGCACAAGTCTATTTGGCATAGCTAATACTGAAAAAATATTCATTTGTCCAAAGACGCTGACATAGGAAATGACCTCACAAAATGACAAAACAATGGCGCATCTTCTGCCCGGACGATAGCGGGAACAGAAACTGAAAGGGTGCAAAGGAACAGCATGTCTGAACTGAAAGGAACAACTGGGAGATTGTATGGAACTTGTGGACAATGTAATATAAAAACAATACCACACTTGTTCCTAATCCCCCTCAAGCCTTGCTTACTCTCAATGTTCCTTTCAACAGTGCCAATTTTATGCCGAGAGATACCCACTTCCTCCTGCAACACATGTCATTCAGACTAAGTCTCTGCAGTAAGTGTGTTTTTGTGCGAGGTGCTGGTTCGTATTTACTCCCTCCCCTCCTGCGCGTTAGAGTGAAACTTCCCCGCCGCTGCTTCTACCTCGGCTGCACCAATCCATTGGAAGTTATTACCCACCTGCCTGCCCCACAAACGACTTTAGAAAATGTGGGTGCCAGGCAGGGAATCGGTAAGCGTACCCCATCTTCTGAGTCCAGCGTTTCATTAATTGTCACCTACGCGCATTTATCAGACAGCCAGTTACAGTGAACTCATGAAATGTTGTCCCCAAGTTCTGTATCCAGGCACATTGACTCTGTCCCTTTCTCTCTCACTCCCTCACGCGCGCGCACACACACAAACATACATCTATAGATGTATCTAGATGTATCCCTAACGTGCATATAGGAACTCAGATTTATCTATACAACAGGAGATCCGTGTCCCTGAGGATACTAAAAGCCCTCTCAAAAAAGACACACAGACATACACACCTATACAGCAAGAAATCCTCTGCGTGGAGACTGCACGTTTAAGCGCACACACACATTAACACACACGTACAGCAAGGGAGCCACTCCCTGGCTATTGCACTCGCACACGCAAGCAGCAGGAGATACCAGTCCGTGACGATAAAAATTCACAAATACGGACGTGCGCAAACACTAATGCATATTTAAACACAAACTACAGAAAGAAGTCCCCTCCGTAGCTATTGCAAATTCACACACACACACACACACACACACACACACACACATCTGCACCCTGCGGCTCCGATGCGAACTCCTGGGCTCTGTGGTGCTCTGCCCCGGGGTCTATGGCCTTTCCTGTGGCCCGGTGTTGTGCTGCTGAATTGGTGTGACGGCTCACGCGAGCCCGTGGTCTGACCCCGCCCACTGGGCCTCGCGCCCTGCTTGGGAACCGGACACTCCTCCGATCTGTTCCCGCAAGCAGCAGGAGATCCCAGTCCGTGACGATAAAAATTCACACATACGGACGTGCGCAAACACTAATGCATATTTAAACACAAACTACAGAAAGAAGTCCCCTCCGTAGCTATTGCAAATTCACACACACACATCTGCACCCTGCGGCTCCGATGCGAACTCCTAGGCTCTGTGGTGCTCTGCCCCGGGGTCTATGGCCTTTCCTGTGGCCCGGTGGAGTGCTGCTGAATTGGTGTGACTGACGGCTCATGCGAGCCCGTGGTCTGACCCCGCCCACTGGGCCTCGCGCCCTGCTTGGGAACCGGACACTCCTCCGATCTGTTCCCCTGCAGCGGTAGCGGTGTGCTCCATTTCCAGGCATTAGAAAAGAGGCTGGCAGGCTGCGGTGCCCTTAGCTGAGCCCGGAGACGTGGTGGAGCAGCACGCTTGTCATCATACCGTGCCTGCATTGCCTCATTACGCCGTGGGTTTGTAGCTGTTCTGACTCGAAGGGAAAGTTTCTGATGAATCCGCGGATGTGGATTTTCATTCCGCCCAGGCTTACGTGTTGAGCTTGAAATGGTTTCCATTTCAGGGTGCTGGCCAATTCGTAGAAAGCGGTCCGCGGCGTGCGCTTCACTTACCTGGGCAAAATGAACCTCCTCGGAGTTGCAAGCGCGCTTTTGAGTGCAGGTAAGATTTGCGTCATTAATCTACTTTCATGTGTGGAGCCAACAGCAGGGGGAGAGGACGCCAGGAACACCGCCGCCTTTCTCCGAGGCAGAGCAGAAATGCCTCGGAGAAACGCAGCATCCTTTTCGGATTCGGGGGCGTGTTTTGCTGTTATCTAGACTTTCTGCAAAAAACACGCCCCCCGATCCGAAAAGGACGGGGCATGATCGGAGTGACGGGACCTCTTCTCCAATGGCTGGCCAGCATTGAAGAGGCCAGCCAATGGAGAACAGGGGAGCAGAGGGGCGGGTTCAAGACCCTCTTCTCCGAGTCATTAAATCTCGGATCGAGACTGCGCAAGCGCAGCCTTCGAGCCGAGACCTAAAAACATGCGAAAGCAATGCCTGCCAGCAAAAGTCTGATCACACGCACGAGCGTGTGGTCAGCTTTCAAAACACTTAAAAAAGGGCTCTCGCTGCGCGACTAGTACTGCACACTGCAACGCAGACGTGAGCCCTAAAAAGTGGGTGGACCACACGCGTGCACCCCAGACTCGTGCCCTGATCATAAGGATAAAACGAGGAGTGGTTTCTTCTGGTATTGGAAACAGGGACGTGTAAATTTTACAAGGCAGCTGCAGCAGGTGACAAACCTACCGAGCTATAGCAATAGTTCCAACGAAACCAGTTCCCTCAACACATTATATGACACAAGCAAAGGTATGCGCACTTCTCTGAACTTAAATATAATTAGCAGCCCCTGAGGGGAGTCGCTAGTCAAGCATTGTGCGAAATAGCTTGCTTTTGTTTTTTAATTGCTGCATCAGTGGTTGCCAGGCTGCAGCCAACACCTCGACCTGGTTGTTAAGGCACAGACACCTGTTGCGCTTGAACAAGAAGCTGGGGACACCAAGAGCTACAGTACAACTGTGAGTAGCTCCCAAGAGAGCAGAGACCTCCCATCCCTTGTAGAAAGCAGGCACCGGACTCGTCCAAGATCACACAATGAAGCCAGTGGCTAAAGCGGTTGTGCAGTCAACCGGCTGAGAACAGTCCTAAAGTCGAAACGCAAGCCTTCGGGAACACAAAATTGGAATAGAAAACAGGTTTTAAAGCAGGTTCCCAAATATGTCACTCGATGAAACAATGGACATGAAGCAACTCAACACCATCGGACACCGTGGAACCGAACCAGACACCATAGGGAGGGAGGGACAGACACACCCCGTTCTGAACCTCAGTCACACCACCACTCACACGCCTCCTACCCCACAACCAGACAAAGAGGGCTGTCCCAAAGCGTCTCGCATGAGAACGGCTCGTGATAACAGGCAGTTTAAGCTAACACAAGATGATGGGCGGAACAGTGAAACTTTTCAACCACTCACCTCCAGTCACGAGATATGGGTGGGTGAATCCAGTGTTATTTTGACCCCAGTTTGGACCCAGCCATATGCAAATCAATCTTGACCCTGCTCACTGTGCCCCTGGATTCAAGCTATCCTGGCTGATGAGGGGTCACATACCCCAAATCGCTAGGATGCTTGTTTCTGGTTTGGACTGTTCCCATGGGGCACAGGGTCAAGACTGATTTGCATATGGCTGGGTCTGAACTGAGGTCTGAACTGAGGTGGCGAAGTGAGCTAAAGAAGGATGATGGATTCAAACCAGATCTCTTGACTGGTGGGGGTGAATGTATGAATTATTCAGCATTCCGTCAATCAATTTTGTGTCAAACAGCAGCGAGGTTGTTCTGTAGTGTTATGATTACTAGACTTGGTCAAATTAAAAAGACCATCTCTAAGTTTAGGGCTAAGCAGAATATATACATTCATAAACTTATGTCACCTAACCAATCACAGGGCACTATTAATAATGCGTCAACATGATTCTGTTCTCCACAATTCATAGATTTCAAATATTAGAGTAGAAAATACAAGGTTGGAAGCGTTCAGAAGGTGCGTCTTTGTGGGCTGTGGTTAAACAACGAGGGCAAGCCGCGCACCCATCCAGTGCTGAACACATCTTTAGATCTGGCCCCATGGGCAACGTGACATCCTGGCACATGTTCAAGGTAGAGGGTTCTATGCCTGGGCACCAGGCGAGCGTGCCAAGGCAGCCTGGGTACTGGCCCTGCCGGCTGAAGCCACTAGGGATAGGGAACGGTCTGCTCTGGAAGAGCAGCGAGTGTGAACATGTAGGTCGAGTGTGAGTACACAAGCCTCACACGCACTACCCCTTGCATTAGTGTTCAGATGCCACCATAGTCGACCAGCAAGAGGTGGTGGCCACCCACCCACCACAACATCAGGTGTCAGGAGTGGGGAGGGCATGAATCGGAAGCCAGTACTGCCACAGTCCACCTACAGTCCGCCTAAGACATAGCATGGTCAATGGACGACTTCACCATCCGGTGAGCGGGCCCTGAAGTCACTAGGGCAGTGAAGAGGTGTTAGGCAGCAGAGACTGAACACAAGGTGCCAGCGCAGGAAGTGGAGTGGGGACCCACAGGAAGTGGAATGGGGTCCGCACAGGAAGACATGGCGGTGGAGAAGCAGGAGATGGAAGAGTCGCCATCAGTGGGTTCAAGCTACCCCAGAGCCTTCATAAGGCAAGTGCAGGCCTGCCAGCCTTGATGCAGGACGGGGGCCCAGGGTACATACATAGTGCAAAGTACACAGCGCAAAACCACAGGTTTAAGGATTGGAATGTACGGCAGGCTACTTAATGTAAAAGAGAAGCCATCAACTGCCCTGTGAGAAGGCTGGGGGCTTAAAAGTTACCTGTAACCTTTAAAAAGAGGGCCCATGTCCAAATTATGACCCTGTATCATATGAGAAGATGAGGCAGGGCATAAACCCTGGGTAGAATGCCCCCCTGCCCCAGACCAGGTCATCAGGCTGCCATCTTGTTTCCTGTCTTGGCTTCTGCTCGACTTCCTGCTGCGCTCTGGTAGCTTAAGACAGGTGCACCGGATAGCGAGAACCAGTGACAGAAAAGTTCATGGAAAGGAAGGCGGAGTCCTGACAGCTTGAATCTATGTGGAAACCAGTCCCCGCATAACCAGGTCTTGAAAACTAGGCCTCTTGACGTCAAGAGTGACGGGGGGCCTGAAACCCAAGAATGCACACCAAGCGCTCGACCAAGGAGCGGGCGCCCGCTCATATTAGGGGATAGCAGGGTCCGCAGATGGAATATTGGTCCAAAGAGGTGATGTGGACAGGACACCCGTAGGGGCCTCGCTGGTGAAGGGGGCTCTCACCCCGAAGAGTAAGGCATCCATGGAACAGTCCAGTGCCTTGTGAAGGGCCTCTCTGTGAGGTGATTGGGTGGGGTCTAAACCCACTTTATGACCACTTGAAGGGGGAGGGGGCAGGGAGTATAAATACTAACCAATAGCATTAGGGAGGGTGGAGCTCAGCCAAACTCGAAGACATACACATGTGGGGGATGGGCAGGGCGTAGATACAGGTGCCCTGTGGAGCAGGTGAGAGGCATGGGGGCTGCAGAAGAGCATTACTTCACAAAATCACTTACAGCAATAAAAAAAAGACCAGTTCCCCAAGAGGGCGGAGCCAAAAAAGTCAGCAGTGATTCATAAACAGTCAGGTTGAGGCCTACATCTCACAAGTAACCTACTACAGGTTAAACAAGCATCGTGGCACCGACGCTTTACTTTTAATGTTAAAAGTAAAGCGCGGGTGCCGCGATTATACCAAAAGTAAAGAAATAGATGTTTTTTTCTATTTCTTTACTTTTGTTATAATCGCGGCACCCGCGCTTTACTTATAACATTAAAAGTAAAGCGCGGGTGCCGCGATTATACCAAAAGTAAAGAAAACAAGCGGTACTAAAAGCGATCGCTATTGTCAACAACTAGTGGTGCACGCGCACCACAGAGGAGGGAGCGTGCGCTACTGCGCGTGCTAACCACCGTCTGGAATGGGCGTAGCAAAGGCGGGACATGCGCCCGCCTTTGCCCAATCGCGTGCCTTTTTTTGTAAAAAAAAAAAAACACGCGAAAGCCAATGCCTGACGGCGAAAGCTGATCACACGCGCAAGCGTGTCGTCAGCTTTCAAAACCCCCATACAAAAGGCCTCTTGCTGCGTGAGCAGTGCTGCGCATTGCAACGCAGGCGCGAGCCCTAAAAACGAAAAGCTTTAGTCCTACTTTTATATCTGAACTGTCACGGTTTTCGCTTCTCGAAATCTGGTCACCCTATTTCATTATTAGGGGAAGGTCAAGGAGGGGAAATTACAGAAAGTAAATAGAACTTCCACTTTGCTCCCTTCTCGACCCCCTGTGATCTAGGCTAGCCAAGGCAGTGCCAGGGTCGAAGGCCTTCTTGCCCTCTGTATAAGGGAGAACTACATGACGAGATTATTAGCTCCCATTTGCTCGGGAAAAAGACTGCATTGAAACCTATTCACGTGAACGTGCTGTGTTTGGACTCTAATTGACTCCTATTGCCACCTTCTTTCAAAGGGGCCACTGACTCCTACCACCCGGAATCTTTCCCACTAAGACCCCCAACCTCCCCCCACACCCGGCCTCCCCCCCCCGGCTCCTTCTCCACTCTTGCCCGCAGACTCGCTGATGGCTTCCCAGGTCTGGGGCATCGCTCTACCTGTGGAGGGGGTTAGGTGAGTGAAGGACAGTGCCCCCAGTGCCCTCCGAAGGCACGTGCCTGAAGGATTCAGCAGGTTGTTCTGCTTCTGGCAGGAATGGCAGTGGCAGCTCTTCAATGGCGTAGGAGCGTCACCCCACTCGCTGGCTCAGAGCCAGTAAATGTAAATTAAAACTATGTTCTTGCATCGTTTTAATTTACACTTGCCAGCTCTTAGCCAGCGGTGTTGGGAGGGGCAGGACCGAGGCTAAGGAGAGGGAGGAGGAGTGCTACCTGCCCTCCATTCCCTAGGTGCGCATGTGTGTTTTGGGCCGCCGTCTCAGGCCGACCAAAACACACATGCGCACTTAGGTTTTCTTCAGCATTGAGCAGCTGGGCTGAAGAAACCCCACAGACTCCCTGGTCTGAGCAGGAGCTGGCCGTATGACGCCCTAACGCTGCTGTGAGCAGAGCGGGCGGAGGGCTGTCAGAACCGCCAGTAATCCCCCTCCCCCCACAGGTGACCTGGAGTGTACCGGGCGACTGTTCCATCACTGGTTACTTGCAGTCTACGTTACTTACTTGGTGCACCAGCTCATTCCTCTTGTATATGCCGAGCGCGGCGTGCTCTGGTTGCTGCATTTCACATGAAGTGTTAGTAATGGCATGCTATGTGCGGAGTTGCTCGGTGCAGTTAGTACATCACAACTATAACTTTTATTGCCGTGGATGTACTAACTGCACCGAGCATCCTGCTTTTTACAGTTCTACATACTTGATATAATGTACACTAACTGTCTTCATTCGCTTATTACACGTGTTCTATGTAGTGTGCATAACAAGGTGCAGGTAGCTAATACATAGTTGCTGGATGCGAGGCGTGTGACTGCTGTCCGCATCTATTACCCTCTTGGATATCAGCTGGCTTACGCGAGGCACTTCATGTATTAAGGTTGTGTAATACCTACATCGCTTGTTCCATACGTACATATCCATGTCTATACACGGATGGGCATCGGGCAGATTTTATGTCGTGGTTCTATGCTGACAAACTCTGTGGAGTTATTACATATGTGGTTAATGCTAACTGGCATCGTGCAGTTAATGCATGCGCCATGCAGTTCATATATCCGTGGTGATTTACTATCATGTTCTGTACACTTATTACACCATCGTTGTATGCCCACGTGCACAGTGTAGTTATTCATTTTATGGGAATGCGATGGCCTACTCGGTACATTTTTTACATCAAAGTTTTATGATTAGATGATCTATGCGGTTATTGCATCCATTGTCGCATGTAACCTCTTGAATTCAATACATTTTGCTGGCATGATCCATGTACTCCTTTCATCCATTCTTGGGGATTTTCTGACATGTTCTGTGAATCTAGTGCGTAGTAGTCATGTGCTTACATGCATAGTGCAGTTTTTACACCGGTGGTACTTTGCTGGAATGTTCTGTACATTTAATACCTGCTAATCAAGCGGAGACATAATCGGCCCAGTTATTATGTCCATGTTTCTGTACGTACACGATTCGTGCTGTTATTATGTCAGTCGTTTTCTGCTGACTTTGCACCCTGTTCTTGCCTTCTGGCTCCTCTGGATCTGGTTAAGAAAATCCAAACAAGGCCTTGTAAGGCATTTTCCTGACATCGCTTTCCATGTTGTGCCCGGGGCATGCCAGGAAGCTTAAACCACACGATGGGAACATGGCTGCTGAAAGGCTGTCTGCTGGGTCTGGGCAGTGTCACGGTCTGGGGAGAGGAGGGAGTTCTGGAAGGGTGTTCAGTCCTCCTGGTGATCTCTCTCTCACAGCTGCCTATATGAAATGATTCATCTGTCCATATTTTTGCTTTATCTCGGCTGTTTCAGCTTGGCTTGATTGTCGCTTTATAATTTGTTGATTGGGCCCTTTCGTCCAGCAGACGTGTTGCTCCACAAGTTGATGGTGGGCTGTGGTTTTGTCTGCTGTAAAAAGAGGTCTGTCTGCTGTAGCCTGTGTTGATGCTTAATTTGGATGAACGTACACAGTACTACAGATATCGGCTCTTAGGAGCATAATGCCCTGTGTAAGAGGCTACCATCATCGGACCCAGTGAACAAGTGAGCTGTGCCTGTGCGACCAAAACTGCCGGGGGAAAGGTTGCACTTGTGTGTGGTGTTCTGCAGGGTTAATGGGGAAAGTGGGACGCCGCAGGTGCTTACCAGGCCGTCAGTGAGAGGGCTCCAACTTCTGAAATGCATGGATCGGGGAAGGATGTTGGAAAAGGTGTCCTTTATTCATGTTGAGTAATGGTCGGTATGAGGCCAGGAGTGTGTGTTCCAGATTCCACATGGTGGCATGTGAGTGGGACTACACATGTGGGGTTAAGCGAGGAGTATGAGGATGGGCTCGCAGGCTGCACATACACACCAGGAAGGGGAGGGGCCTTGAGTTTTGAAAGTGAAAGGTTTTATTGTTCTTTTGAATTCTTGATAGTGCTTATTTTCACTCGGAGTCTCTCCCATAGCTTGCGCGCTTGTGCTGAGGTGAGGCCACTTCTTGTGCAGCTCTTCGAGGCAGTGTTGGGAGCGGCCGTTCTTCATCTCAGGCTCCTTCTTTGTTTCTGAAATGGTGGGTTTCGATTGGGAGAAGGTTGAACCAATCCCGTGAATCGCCCGCTGTGCAGTGAAGAGGGCCATGAAGGAAGTGCTTCCCGCTGGTTCCAGTGTTGTGCTGGTAGAGTGGGGCCTTGTGGTTGTCAAGTCCCAAAACAGCAAAATTCAGCCTTGTTGGGAGATACCCCCTCTCGAAGGACATACTAGTCAGAGTAGGGTGGGGAAGTCTGCAGGAAGTTACCTGGTGTTAAGAAGTAGGACATTATACAAATCAGTAGATTTTGAGATGTGTGGGCAACATTTGGGCTGAACTGCTTTGAGGAAAAGAAAGAAGACTGCCAAATACTGAGATCTTTCAGTACCTCCAGACTAGACATGTGCTGGCTACATCATCCCTGCGGTCACACTTAGGAAAACGCGAGCCCCCTAGAAGTTGGGATTGTATCCGAACCCCTACTGAAAAAGCAACATCACTTATATAAAAAGATATACAACCAACTCCCAGACTCACTAGTAAAACAGATGGGAAGATGGGGGGGGGGGGGAACCTAGGCGAACTTAGTGACAACGGGTGGCCCATGGCTATTCAAAGGCCAGGAGAGGAGGCAATAAAGTCCGGGTTTCGACTTGCGCAACTAAGGATTCTCCACAAAAGTGATTACACCGGGATACACATGCGGGCAGCGCTTCTTAAGCTTTCGAAATCTGGGACCCCGACAGAACCAATACTGGAAGCCGGGGTCCTCCACCTGAGCAACTCCTACAATCTGAACATACAGAAACCAGTATGTATCAAACAGATACACAAGTTATAAAATATTTTGTTTAACTCACAAACATAAAATATGTTAACATAACATTTGAATTTTAATGGTAAGGTTTGAGCTTTTTGAATTGTTATTGTATTTCTAAAAGACAAAGGAATATTGCTAGACACTATCGTGCTCCACGACTCAAGATTAGGACACCAACACAATCCTTGGCTTCCAATTTCAGATTCCTTAACCTTTTTTAAAGTGTTTTGAAAGGTTTGATTTTTCTTGTTTATATCTGTACTTTATTAACATGCTAACTCTATATATTTTCCTAAAATACATGGACCCCTGAGTAAGTTTTGCAGACCCATGGAGGTGTGCGGGCCACAGGTTCAACACTGCATGAGGGGGTTTGGCCGAGCCACCTCAGACGTGTGCCTGAGAGGCTGCAACCACAGTGGGTAATTTACTCATAGAATTTGATGTTGTCCTCGACTCGAGCATTACTGGGAGCGGGTGCCAGCATGTCTAAAATAGAGTTCATGACTCGCGGAGCTCCTAAATGCAAAACTACCCATACTCTAGATCTGAAACCATGAAACACCACGTAAATATCCTAAATGGCTGTGTGAGCTAGGCCTGGCAGTGGCCATGCAAAATGGGCCTTGGCATCTGGTGTGAAGTCTCCCTGCACACTCAGGCAATGGAAGGAAGCTGGTGCATGGGAACAGAAACATGGAGAATGTGGGCCGAAGTTGTCCCAAAACGTCTGGAAAGGTGTTGTGGCCCTGGAAATTATTTATAAGATGCAAATAATTCCCTCAGAAGATTGTCTAATGATGAGCTACACTTAACCATCATGGCATAAAAACTCGAACTAAATAAAGCACTTGGTAAAGTGATATGGGTGGATAATGGGAACTGTATCTATAATGTTATTGTACTTTTTTCCTGAGTCGGCTGCAGTGCATATGTCTGTATGGGGACCCCTTGTATGGTTGAAATGTGGGGGGGGAAAATAAAATTCAACCTTAATGTATTAACCTAGTTTTGCACTAATTTACATTCTGAATTGTGTCCGCGACATTACACAAGCCCCAAACACAATGATTTTTGTCTTTACTTACTGATTAACTTTGAAAGTTGCCTTTTAGCAGGCATTGTAGCTCCTCGAGTACTGATTAACTCTGAAAGTTGCCTTTTAGCAGGCATTGTAGCTCCTCGAGTCCCACCCTGTTCTAGAGTTTTAAACAGAGTTGATTTTCTGCTCCATCTGACGGGTTGAGTTTATCTGAATGTTTTCAAACAACTGTTCTCAGTGGCTCTGTACAGCATTTGCCAGTGACTTGAAGCCATTCCTCATTTGAGGTGGTGGGGGGCACTGCCACTTATTTTGGGGGGCCGGCACTTATTTTTCTGCATCATTTATTTACCGAGCTCAAGAAAGGGAAATGACACATATCGGGAAGACCGTCTCAAAAAGCGAAAGCAGGAAACTACAGCAGTGAGATAAAAGGGAGGGGGGGGGGGTCTGGTAGTAGATTTAAGAGGTATGTGGTGGTGTTAAGGCTACCAGACTGGATATTCCGTGCGCCGTTTCATTGCACCCGCGGCGAGCTTCTGAGCAGAGTTTCCACACCGGCACTCTTTCTTTCACAAATTAAGCCCAGTATGACCCGCTGGACATTACCTCTCTCTCCTTCCTCGTCTCGCTGAAAGAATGTCTCGGTGGTCCCTTTGGCCGTAGCCCTGTTGCCTGTGCACTGCTTGCCTTTGAAGTGGTGGGACCCTCTGCACGTCATTTCCGTTAGTATGTGGATTCGTTGTCCTGTATTTTATCTGGACAGTGTGTTGTGAAACACAACAGGAAAACACCCCTACTCCTAAATGTACCTACTGATACCTTTAGTAAAGTCGTTTGCTCTTCAGTGTTGCTTTTTACTAACAAGACAGCATGATGAAACCTGCCTCTCCCTCACTTGCTTCTTCAGGGCCTCAGTTTACACCTCCACCCCTTGGTCTCTGTGGCTCCTTCATTGCGGCCCTTGAGGCGTCCGCTCTCCTCCAAGCCTTTCATTTCTAGGACTCGCCAGGGACAGAGAGTACAGGGTGGGCTGTGGAAAATGCCCCTGTTCTCAGTCCATGGCACCTGTCTAGGGACAGGCATTTAAGGACGGGGGTGACGCAGCCAGCCCTGCCTCACCCCGGAGTTAGCTGGATATTCAAGATGGGCCATCGAGGTTAGCATTGGCGGCTCCAGGCCGAAGCAGCGCCATCATTTTGTGCGCCTGAAGTGTGGTCAGTCACCTCAGTGATTTCATTTCTGTTGTGATCACCCGTGGGGCTTCTCTCCAGACTGAACCCAAAAGCAAGAGCTGTGTGGAAATGGCTTCAACGTTGTGACGATCCATGTATCTTCCAAGCACTCCACATAGCCCTCGCTCCAATCAAAAGTTTGTGTTTTTAACAGTTTACGAGGTGGGCAATAGTTTTTCTCTACTTTTCCCTGTTGTCTGAAGTATCAGCGTCAAGGCTAGCCAGCATGTGTGTAGCGCCAAGAGCTGCTTGCAGCCCTTTAGGACCGTCTTGGCGCTGTAGATTTTATGACCACCTTGGGCACATACTCCTAGGGACCACCTCTTCCGCAGTGTGGTGCAAGTCTTCGATAGTGAGTTGCAGTCCCTCACCTGTTAGCGAGTCTTACTGATAGGCCAGTGTGCTAGTTCCCCATCCACCACGCGCAGGAGGCGAAGGGACTTGTCCAAGTGCAAAATAACTTTTTGGCCTTAGTGATGAGGCCTGCTAGACCGATCGATGTTAACTCCAGCTTGGTGAACTGAAGGCGGTAATTCCAACCCCTCCAAAAGAGAGCTGTGTTTTTGCTAAGCCTATGCAGACTGCTCCAGATCAACCAGGAACGGGTTATCGGGGGTATGAGCATATCCATACCGAATAGTGTTTGTATGCGAGCGAGGAGCCCACAATGCCAGCTTTAGGCCGATCTGGCCGTTCGTGCTACTTTGATCTCCATTGCCAGTGCACAGCAGCCGCGGCCGTTGAGTGCTAAGTAGATTCCGCTTGTCCAGCAGCTCTCCTGCCATGGGCATCTCAGATGAGTCGGTGGTTTGGTCACCGTGAAGTAACCCGGTGGAGCCATCAAAGTGTAGGAACTAAATAGCTGGACTGGCCCAGACGTTGGTGCAGCCTCGAACCAAATCTGAATATGGCATCTCCTGTTGTATCCTGCTGGATGACGGCCATTAATGGCTCATAAACCAGCAGGCAAAGCATGCCATGCAGCCCGAAACTAGTATACATATTTTGTATATGTCGGCACAAACTCGAACGCTTTGTTAAAATTCGGCTCCTTCTGTTGGAAATATTAGAGATTGTGGGAGGACTACACCGTGCCTGTAGTACATTGATGGATGTTTTCTTCCATCAAATCTAGAATGGGATATGCTCCTTCAGTAGGCTTATTCTCTTTGCAAAACAAGCTTTGGCAAAACCAATAGATCTTGACTATTCTTGGGCTATAGGCTTTGCCAATGTATTTTAGTCATCCTGTGGAGCAGTGTGGCTGCTGTACCTTATGTTCCAAAGTTATTTAAATAAAGTGCTATGACGCAGCCAGAGCTGGCTGTGTCATAGTGCCTTTTTAGGTCTCACCTGACCCAGCGCATGCGCTGGTCTGGCGAGACTTATTGAGAGGGCTCCAAAAAGTGCTACCAGGCCAGTCTAGAGCTACAGTGCATGTGCGCGGGCGCGCTGATGTTTGATTGTGATCGCGATCACTTTCGCGGCCGCCGGGCCGCTTTCCATAACCAATAGGTCTTGCTTTTGGGACCTTATAAGTATTTAGATATGCAACGGTTGCATAGCTAAACACTTATAAGGTCCCAAAGGCTAGACCTATTGGCTATGCCAATGCTTGTTTATGATGGATTGGAGTGGGCAACATGGACAATGAGAGGAAGGGTGGTATGGAACGGGCAACATGGACAACAGGAGAGAGGGGACGAGCAACACTGACAGCAGGAGAGTAAAAAAGCTTACTCGGCTGACGTGGAGAGCATCAGAGCGCTCATTTGTTTCTGATGGCAAGTGGGGAGGTGGGAAGGAAGAAGCAGCACAGACATTGGGAATGAATAAGCAACATAGACCATGAGAAGGAAGAGGTATACACAGAAAAGAGGGATTGGGGAGGAAGCAACAAGAACAAGGTGGGGTGGGAGGGAAGAAGCAACATGGACAATGAGGGGTCGGAGAGAAAAAGCAACTTGGACTACCAGGGGAGGGAGTGAAGAATCAACAAGGACCACAGAGGTGAGAGAAAAAAGCAACACAAATAACGGACAGGAGGGAGGGAAGAAGCAAAACTGACAACAGAGGTGGGTGAGACAGAAGAAGCAACATAGACGAGGAAGAAAAAAAAAATAGTACCGGAATCACAATAACAGCAGAAGGACTCTAATCAAAATGAAGCAATCAGTACTTGGTCCTTGCTCCACACGAAAGAAAAGGAAATGAAACTGGCAAGCACTGGCAATTAGGAGGCACCAAATAGGAGTGATAAGCAAGCCAATAAATTGTAAACGGTGAGCAGACTCCAAACCCTTTGTAGTAAACAATCTCTCTCGCAAGCAACAGCACGTGTGCACTGTCTTAGCCAAGGCCTAAAAAAGTACTCCTCTTAACAGAGGATTTGTATGCATTCATTATGCCTAGGCCTACTTAATGTGTTTCTGAACTGGGACAACTTGTAGTGCCTTCTACCTAGTAGTCATTCTATTACTGGCGGTGCACTGGTGTAGCTAACTTTTACCATTGGTATGACCGTGTAGTTCTTTCGGAATCTGTGTGCCCTTTCTATGTGCTTCAGAGATGTTCAGTCAATGGTAGTGTTTGTTTAATTCGTTTGAATTTGTTCAAAGGATTACTCAAAAATGATTTGTGTTCGGCAGTGTTCTAGTGTGAAGAGCGACTTCTCGGTTTATTTTGTTTCATTGGGGTGAACGGCTGCCCATTGCAGGCCTTGAACTCGTGTTCTAAAGAGCGGAGTTCTTAGGCACTTATGTAGGTTTGATGCAGTTTGTTGTAATAGGAATTCTTAGGTTGGAATCCTTCCCAACCCGTATCCTTGTCATCTTTCGTTGTGGACGCACAGGTGTGTTCGTCGTCAGTTTGCTTGTGCATCAATGTTCGTAGAAGAGTTGGGTCTCTGCTTCTTTCCTGAATTTGGGTTGCTCCTTGGTATGTATTGTGTTTGCAGAGAAGTTTCATCATTTTGCAGATGGTGCAGAGATGTTGTTCTGATAGCCGTCTTCTTTTAGGGGCAATGATCACCCGTATGCTAGCCTTGAATTGTGTATTCTGAATATTTTTGGAATTTAGCTTGGATGAAAAGAGCTGTTCGATTTAGGCTAACTTGAATTGAAAGGCTGCAAGTATCGTGTGGAAACGCAATTGCGTATGGCTCAGAATTGGGGGGGAAGGCAAGCGCTTTTCTAATGTGACGATCTATAAACCGCTGTGTAGAGCCCCCTTCTCGGGATGCTACCAACGATCATGTCCCCGGTTTTCACTGTGGCAGAGCGCTGTGAAGTGGTCCCAAGGCGCAAAACCGCTCCACATAATATAGCCATCTGAAAGCAGTCTGGATTAAAGATGACTCTCCTCTGTCTCGCCGTCTGCCAGCCCCTCTTTACATCCAGCTTCCCCGCCTTGAGTTTTTCTTCCGAGTTGGCCTGGGAGAGCCTGGACCGCCCCCCCGGGCTCTGGAGCGCGCTCAGGGTTCCTCCCTCGCTCATTCCATTCCAGCCGCTCACCCTGCCAGACGCCAGCGCTGGGAGCCGAGCGGGGCTCTGCGGGGAGGGCGGGAGCCGCTGCCAGGGCCAGCCTCATTGCCTTTCCTGCTCCGTGCCAGTGAAGCCCTCTCCGGAGGGGCTGGTGGCGGGTCCCTGCAGCCTGTCTTCACCCACACTCCCCCTGTGGACAAGTACTGGGGCGCCGTGCACAGGACGCCTGCCCAGGTGTCTTTTGAGAGACTGCGGCCAAATCTCTGAGCAGCTATAGGACAAACCAGCCATTGCCTAAGCCTCGAAATGTTCTCCCCGTCGTAACTGGACATCTGGCCTTGCTTTGGGACCAGGAAAGGAGTCGAATTGTCAGGTAGGATGTGCTGGTTCGAGTCGGTCCGCGCGTGGCAGCCAGGCTCTCGCTTTCTCCTAAGCAGATCACGTTGTTTCCGTTCACTCTTTTTTGAGCTGAGAAATGTGTAACCATTCCTGTTTCTGGAGGTCCGATTCTGGCTGTGTGTCTGATCTTAGCACTGCAGCAGGGACGTGCGTCTTAGCTCTTCTTTCTGCACACAAGTCCGATTCCATTGCAGCCCCCTGGCGTTCTTTGCTATTATCTAAGGAATGGTCTGTATCACTTCCCCATCATCACGGATACTCCGTTAAAAGCGTCCAATCCCGTCTCTTCTCACGCTCTTCATCCGTCTGTCCTTTCTCCTCTGTTCCTTCTCCTCTGTTCCCTCTCCTCTGTTCCCTCTCCTCTGTTCCCTTCTTCCTCCTTCAGACTTTCCACAGAGGGTGTGAGGTCACGGAAAGCGAGACGAGTTAACTAGGAACACAAGCAAATTATATTGTAACTTACAATATAATTTGCTTGTGTTCCCACTTGTGTGTGTTTTGCTCAGCCGTTTTTGTTGTCGGTGCGCTTTTGCCACGCAGTTTTGAAATCATGACTAATTTTCGGCATCTTGGGGCAGGCATATTCTTAAAAACCGCGAGCAGCAGCAGCGGGGCGGTGACGGGCTTGCGGCCGTCGGGCGAAGGCGAGGGTTTATTTAGACTAGTCTGGCTGGCAGCGGTTGGTTAACCCCTCGGGCATCGTAGCCTCGCCTGCCTTTTATCCTCAAACTGCAAGCTGCATTTTAAGGCGACACATACATTCTTCTGATGTCATTTGTGTGGGTAAACTGCGAAAAAGGACGACGGCGTGTTTTCCGATTTCACCAGCGTGATTGGTGCCTGGCCTTTTTGATAAGGGCGTGTTTATTTTCGGTTTGATTGACGTACAAGCACGTAAAGATGTTGCGCCAGCTCCATCCACACTTTCATTTGGACCTGTTTTTTGACAGAGGCCAGCATCTGTGTGGCTACAATAAAAGGCGCGTGTGTCCGTGACGGACTGGAACCAGCTGTTGGTTTTTCCTCAAGTTTTACCAGTGATGCTAAAGGGAAGCGCAGCTGTGTGTTACATATATGTCTAGGGCAGGCTGCGTAATGTTACATGCACATGTTTCTGGCCGGTGAGAGGGGAGCATGTGTTTTGGGGATGGCACGTAGAGGGGAGCGCTGGGAGTGTCTGGGGGTGGAGTGGCGGAGGGGAAGCGCGAGTGGGTGATTTAAAGTGCAGACCCACTGGAAGCACCGTCATAGCGCCCTCTGGTGGCGGGGTCGTAGACTCCTGGGCTGCGTTTATTGCAACAGCCACAGTTGACTTTTCTTCATCTCCGGGCAGCCCAGGGCTTCTAGTGGACCGGGTTCTGATGGGTCTCAGACCCGGAAGTAATTAGAAACTCGTATTGAAACGGGTCCCTATATTGGTCCAGGTATTCATGTCCTTAACTTTCTAGGCAAAAGCACTGATCGATTGACCGTAAACACCCTTAAAGTAATCCATGTCAGCAATACAACCCCTGGTTATACTTCATGTGGTTATGTGTAATTTGTAAAGCACACTGTCATCCCGGCGCTGCTGCCGGTGCAAAACTAGCCTGGCCCAGGGCTGGAGAGAGGGTCTATTAAAAAAGCGAGGCCTTCAGCTTCCTGCGGAACTCAAAAGTAGAAGCAGCGGCTCTGAGGTGCTCAGGCAGGTCATGCCAGGCTTAGGAGCGACGTAGGAGAAGGCTCGACATCCGGTCCTAGCTCTGTGTATGGATGCCATGTGTGCCCATAGGAGACTTTCCGAGCAGAGGCGTCTGGAGGGTTTGTGAAATGAGATTTGTCTAAGGTAGTCTGTGCCCATGTTATGTTATGCTTTGAAGGTGTGTTTGAGGAGTGTGAACAGGCCACGTTTATGTATTGAGAGCTGCGGTCGAAGTGAATTAAAAAAACAAGTATGGGAACTGTGATGCTGTGTGCATGGGGTCCGTGAGCGTGGGGGCCGGTTCAAATAAGTGGCAAAAAATATTTTACCTTTTTTGGTCTTTTACCTTCCGGTAACTACATATGAAATGACGCACAGTTTAAATGAAAAATAAATTTAAGTTAATCAGTAGGAAATGTACTGTTGTACATTGTGAAACCTCTATTAGTTAATCCACTGCAGAGATCTGTGTGTAACCAAAGCGCCACGGAACTGAATCGTGGTTGGTGCAGTGGAGAAAAGTGACTTGTGTATAGTTAGTGCTATGAGGTGCTAGCTAGTGACAGAAAGCACTGTCAATTTTAAACTTGCATTACAGACAGTATGATATGGGCTGCTACAAAATGAGCAAAAGCTTTAAGGTAAAAAAAAAAGTGATTCCAAAATATAGATTTTATTAATATCCAGACTGTACATAGTGCATTTTGTTTAGAACGGGCCATTAAAAGCACACAATTCACAGTTCAGCTGGTAAATCCCTTGCAGTACCACTCAAAAAGAATACATCTGTCTCATCAGGAAGCGTCAGGTGATTCCATCAATTAAATCCAATCCAGGATTCCAAGTACCATTTACATTAGCAGATTAACCAGTTGCGCACATTTACATTTCGTTCAGGCAAGCAGGCACCCTGGCAAGAAGGGTTGTTTAGCAGTCTGCCCCTCCTTTGTTTTCACAGCACAGGCGTTTCCATCCCCCTCCACTTCAGCTTGAACAATTCTGCTGTTGGAATTAACTGTTCCAGGAGGGTTACCTTGTCACAGAATGTTGGTGAACTGTTTTGGTGAAATTAAAAATGAATGGGCATTTTGTGCCCCTAAGGGCACGCCCACTTCGACATCTGATTGTGAGCGACTCAGGCTCCCTGCGGTGCAGTGTGATATGCGTGTGGTGTGGAAGATTGTGTGCCGCGCTCTGAATGGTTTTAAGTCGTCTGGTGACTCTTTTGCTGATTCCCATGTAGTAGTTCTTACCGTAGTCCAGCTTGCTTTTGACTAGGGGGTGTGTGATGGTTTTGCAAGTGCTGGTTGAAAGCCATTTGAAGATTTTGTTCGTGGTGTGAAAACAGGAAGTTGAGATGGCGTTGACTTAAGAGGTCAAAACCCAAGGTTTTTATCAGGGGTGGGTGTGAGTCAGAGTTCAGCCGACCACAAGGTGGAGACTCAAAAAGATATGTTCTTTCCAAAGATCATGACTTTTGTCTTGTAGGTGTTAAGTTTGAACCAGTTGATCTTCATGCTGTCGGCGCTTTCAGTCATGCAGACGGCAAACTTGGTCAGGGTGTTGTAGGTCTTCTCTGAGAGGAAAAATGTAAGCTGGGTATTGTTCCTGTAGGATAGGACGTTGATGTCGTGGGTGTGGCCGATGCTCGCTTGCGGGATCCTGCAGATGTTAAGAGGTCGGGCTCAATGAGCATCATCTGTGGGGCACCACATACGAGGTTGCTTTCATCCAAAGAGTATGGGGTCAACCTGACTGGCTTTGTCTTATCAGTAAGTACAGAGTATATCCAGCAGAGAGCGAGTCCTTGGATTCCAATCCCAAGCAAGCAACTGATGAGGTGGATTACCATGTTGAAAGCCGCAGAGCGGTCTAGGGGGATGACAGCAGCTGTTTCTCCTCTGTCCAGGGTCATACGGATATTGACTGTTGCAGCGATGAGTGCGGTTTCCTTGCTGTAGATGGTGTAAAGCTGGAATGAGTGATGTCAAGGAGTTTATGGTTGTTAAGATTGTTGGTGAGGTGCATGATAAGTTTTTCCAGAACTTTAGCATGGTACTTTAACAGGGAGGTCGGTCTGTAGTTGGCGAGTGTTTGGTCTGCAGAAGGAATCTTCAGGAGAGGGAGACTGTGGTGGATTTCCATGTGCCTGGAAAGGTGCTAGAAGAGATGGAGACATTTAGAATCGGGGTGAGTGCATGCTCATGGGTTATAGTCCTTTGCTGATGACATGAGGGGGCACAGATCTAAGGGGGCTCCAGAGAGGATGGACTACATGATGGAGAAGGTATCGTCCTTGGAGACAGTGGGCCAAGTGGTCAGAGTGGTTACTTTGGCCAAGATGAAGAGTTGTGTATCTAGGAATGGTGGTTCTGGTTAAGGGTCAAAGTTGTCATGTATGGTGGTGTCTTGCTGCAGAATAACAGAGCTTGTCACAGAGGTCCTGAGAAGGGGTAATGTTGTTGGAGTCAGCCGCTGTGGAGGTAAAATCTTTCACAGTGGTGAAGGACTTCTTGCTGCTGTTGGTGCTGGCATCAATGCAGTTTGGGAATTGAGCCGATTTGTGCTCTGGATTTGCCAGTGGTAACAGCTCAAGTCAAATTTGAAGGTGTTCTTTTCTGCGTTGTCTTTGCTCATTCTCCATTGGTGCTCCAGTTGCTTGCAGTGGCACTTCGCTAAGCTGAGTTCCTCCGTGTACTTGCTGACTTGTGGTCTGGATCTTGTGGTTTTGCTTGTCTTGAGGGGAACTAATGTGAGTGTAGACATTGATCCAATTGTTGAGGTTAGTGATGGAGACAGATAGGCTGCTGTTGCGTTTAGGCTTGTGTTCCATGAGTATGGTTGTCGGCACCGAATAATGAGAAGATGGCTTGTCATGTCCTGCCTGAAGCATGGGTAACCCACTTCATGAACCTGTATAATCATGGTAGCCCTACTCGACAAATTGCAACTGTTGGCTCTCCACCAGGTTCATTGTCGCAGTTTGAGGTGAGCGAGATTAAAGAAGGAATATATGCCCTAATACGCAATAAGGCCCCAGGCCCGGATGGGATTCCTCCTGACTTATTTTTGGCGCAGGTTGATCTCTGGGCACCTATACTCACGCACATTTTTAATACGGCAGTGGAAATGGGAATGCCCAGGTCGTGGTCAACGGCTAGCATTGTGCCCCTATTTAAAAAGGGCAACAAGTGTGACCCCAAATGCTACCGTCCAATCTCATTAATAGATGTGACCGTAAAAGTACTAGGGAAGGTTATCCTGAATCGTCTGACGGACTGGGCGGAGGAAAATGAGATCATTACTGACGTTCAGTATGGTTTTAGACCTGGTCGTTCTACCACGGACCAGTGCCTTAATCTGTATAACTTGGTGGCAAAGTACACCGTGGCAGGCGAGGGGATGGTCTTTTTGGCCTTTATGGACCTGACAGCAGCTTTTGACCGGGTGAATCGCGAGAAGCTGTGGGAGATTCTTGAGCTGCTGGGGGTCGATCCATGACTAATATACATCCTTCGAACACTACATCTAAACACAACAGCTCAGGTCAGATATAGCAATGAGGGGAACCTTACCGAACATTTTTCATGTACTAGAGGCGTGAGACAAGGCTGCATTTTGGCGCCCTTTTTATTTACGCTATACATAAATGGTTTGGATAAAACACTTGTTGACTTGGGGGTTGATTGTCCAAGAGTTGGCAAAAGAAGTATACCCGTCCTTCTATACGCGGACGACGCAGTCCTCTTATCCCGTACAGGGAGGGGACTTTAGTCTCTCATTGACGGCTTTAGTAGGTTTATGGCAAATCTAGATTTATCTCCTAATCTCACAAAATCCTACATAATGGAAGCAGGGAAAAGACCAACAAAGAATTTCACTTTTAAAATTGGGGGACTCAAACTGGAGACGGTCGAGGTTTTTAACTACTTAGGAATATTATTTGATAAACACCTCAACTTTAATCCACTAATCTCAGAGAAATGTAAGCAACAAACGAGTACAATGGGCTCAATCATGAATCGAGCCTCGAGATTAGGTCGTTGGTCACCAAATGAAATGTTGCATTTATATAATTCAATTTGTTGCTCTAAAACCATGTACGGGAGCGAGGTATGGGGATTCCGTAATACGTCCTTGATACAATTGGAGGAAAACAAGTTCCTTAGAAGGATTTTGCAAGTTCCTCAGAGTATACCTGCCCACATTGCTCATGAGGAGCTGGGGATTCCTTACATTAGCGATAGGATAAGCACTAAACCAATAATGTGCTGGATTAAAATCTGGACCAACCCTGAGGCTAGTTTAAGTAGACAAATAATAAAGGACTGCATTAGCAGGGACAAAGGACTACGGATACCCTGGCTTAAATATGTGAAGGAGACTTTGAAGTGGTTGGGATTTGTAAACTACTTTGATGAACCCACGACCTTGATGCCCCAGGTAAAAGCTGCCATAAAAGCCGAACATCTTAGGCGCCTTGCTTGCGCACGAGAAGACACTGAAATACTGAAAGGTTCAGTGAGAGCCCACATTTTAACAAAATCTGTAGCAGGATTAGAACCTTACCTGGCGTATATATATAACAAAAATGATAGATTTTTAATGATCAGATTTAGATTAGATCTTTTACACCATATTTTAGCCGTCCCTGCAGGGTACATAAAAGATGTTTTGTCAAAGGGTCCGTGCGGCTGTGATCTGGGATCTCCGCAGGATACCCTTCATTTTGTATTTTTTTGTCCGTTATATGAGTACCCAAGGGCAGTCTTTTTAAAAACTGTTCTAAGAAAGAACAAATTCACCCAGGTAAGGGTGGCACTCTTATACCTGAAACTTTCAGCGGACCCCCTCACGTTGTTCTGCACAGTGAATTTTTTAAGACTAGCTGCAAAACTAAGGAAGACTAGATGCGAGATGTAAACAACTTTGCTCTGGGGTATAGAGGGTCGGGTATTATGATTAAAAGTCGCTTCTTAAATGCCCCAATGCATATTTTGGCCCTTACTGCAGTCTTAAACAAGGTCCCAATCTAATTACGAAATGAACGGTTTATTGATCTTGGGAAGTGCTATGATGTTTTAAATTGATATAGTTAATATCCTCTTCTTTTTTGGTTATGATTATGTATTCTTAAAATGCCATGGTGTTAGTGCCACCTGCACTGAAGCTGTCAAAACTCTGCACCTTATAAATACTGTGTCTTGTTGCTTTGCCATAGGTATTTAGCTATCAAGGTCTCGGATAAAACCCTGATGAATTGTTATTTTTTAAACATTTTAAGGACATTTTGCTATTTTAATGTATTGTTGGAATTTGTAATTGTTATGATCTTGCTTGGATGTTTTAATATCCGAATAAAAGATTATTGAATTGAGTATGGTTGTCAAGTCTTCCTCTGGGATGTTTCAATTTCAGTGGGCTAGCATGGCAGTAGAAGTTCTGTATTGGTGCAGAACTGGAATGGTGAATGTGATGAGGGCCTGATCGGTTCAGGTGATAGGCATGGGTTTATTGACTGAGATGTTGTTGAAAGTGGTTCAAATTGGGTCCAGGAGGTGACCAGTTGAGTGTGTGGGTCTTTTCACATGTCGGATGAGGCTGAGGTTACCCAGGTCTTCGAGGAGTGTGGTCGTGTTTGGGTCGGCATGGTATTCAGGTGGAAGTTCAACTTTCCTAAGAGGATGAAGGAGCTTGAGTTTTGTTTTAAGTCAACTTTCATTTCCTAAGATTATTTGCTTTTTCCAGGTGTTGCTACTCTAGATTTTTTTTGTAAGCGATATGAGTTTTGTGTAGTGAATATTGTGAACTGAGTCATCTCTAGGTGTCTGAGTGAGTTTGCATTGTGGTATTCCTAGTTTTTTTGCCCTAAGCTTCACCATCCGGGCAGCATTTTCTGCCGTTCAAAATGGCTACTTTTCAACCATTCCTAAAAATAATCAGAAATTGACTTGGCACAATTTAGAGCTTTGGAGTTGAGGCTGAAGATCGTGCGAGTTGCTCACAGTGCTCGTCAGTGGGTCATAAAGGTCATTAAAGTGTGGGAAGGAAATACAGACCTGTCAAAATATGAACACCAGAGGAAGAGAGAATGTTGTACTTACAGATCAGTGGGCGAGTTGTGCGTGGGGAATGGTGAATTGGAGGAGACAAAATAAAGTACCCGCTGAAGGAGAAACTGAACAGACTGTGCTGACGAGAAGAGAGATGACGTATGAAATATGCAAATTAATGATTTTAAAGGTATGTGGGGGGCAAGTGTCTAACAGTTTGACTGTAGAGTAGAGCTGTGTGAGGGGAATTTAGGAGTGAATGACGCACACTGGAGACCACTATCCCTTCTACATACCGTAGTAATTTGGTTCCATATTTTCAGAATTAACATATTTTCAGTTCTAATCATTCGCAACAATCATTGTTTACTCATTAATTTGATTATGCTAAAAGCACTGCTAAATCCAATAGGCCTGGCTTGTGTTAGGCATATGTTCGCTGCTGTGTGATATGTCTGGAGGCATTCAAATACTGGACAGGGGCATGCTTTGTCAACCACAGAATTTTAGTTTACATGTTTCAAGCCGCGCCCTTAATTACATAGGTCACGACACTTGGACAGGATTCCTAGCTACACTTTTTTGGCGTAGGTCTCTTTAGCCCCCACCATACACACACACATGTTTTTCATCACACTTAAAGCCCAGGGACAGTGGTGACTCATTTTAGGGTTAGAGATCACTGGAGATTTTCAAGTTATTAACCCAGTCACAGACTTGGAAAGTAACCCAGAATAACGCTTTTCCTGAGATTCTGAGCTTACAGTATATCCGTCCAATCACGCCTGCCCCTCAGTTTATTAGTGAGGTGGACGTCTGTGGCCTTTAAGGGGTGCTTGCGAGCCACAGTAGCCCTGCCAGGATTTTTGTGTTATGCCCCGCTTGGAGGCTCAAGAGTGGATCCGACTGTTTGGAAAATCTCGAGAGTTCCTGAGAGGCCTTTGTAAAGATTGCAGGGCTGGGGCAAAGTTAGTCACAGGTCCTGTTTACCATGGTTGAATTTGCGTGAATTGTTTGATATGCTGTGGGACAGTCCACCTTTGATTAAGACCTCCCATCTAAATTCCTCCTTTTTCACTCAAGCAAATCGATCAACAGGGCCCTTTTTACTGCTCGAACCAAAGTTCACCAACTACCATCGACTGCGTGTAGCCCGCCATGAGTCCTTATTTCCCACAACCTTTCAAAACTTTTTTATTTGTCTACTTTTGTCAAGTTGAAAATAATCCCACTAGGGCTACTCAAGGTCCATGGCTTGATTGCCCAGACTCTAATCGTTCCAGTTACGTTTTCATTTATTTGAGGTTTTGTACAATATATTACAAGCCTAAGTGAACAAGGATGAAGACATGTCCCACTCAATTGGAAATTCTGTTCATTCATTTTACAAAGTACTTAATCTGATCCATAGAATGGTTCATGGGAGCAGTTCGAACTTCTCCAAGCTCTTTCTCCTTTGTCCATCTCAACTCAGTCCCCTAGCTCACCTCGATGATATGAAGTACATCGAAAGAGGTTGGAGATGGATTGTGTTCAGAGGCAGATACTGTGGAAGTGGCAGACGACCAAATGCATTTTCCATCAAACACTCCGAGTCCCCAGTTCTCTCAGGAAAGTGCATAGAAATCGGTGAATTGTCTCTCTCGTCCTTTTTGTGCCCTTGCCCCAGTTTTGGCCCATGTTGAATCTATTGGGTGGATATTGTCTGCCATGAATACCTGCATTAACCTTGGTTTACTCTCTTGCTTCAGTCTGGTTGACCACGCAGAACCATAGCACGCTGGTGACGGAACGGAGTGCGGTGCCCTTCCTGCCCGTAAATCCAGAGTACTCCGCTACGCGCAATCAGGTAAGGCAGTGTCATGTCAGTTGGCGCACTCTGCCACGCTTTCCTAGACTGTAAATACCCTATTGGATTGCTGTGCTTTATTAGTTATATATATCCTAGTGTGATAGCTTGCACGATATATTGTAGTCTCAACTTATGTGTTTCAATAGATTCTTGCATCGTGTTAGGTGTATTTTATGTTATTTCGTAAGTAGTGTTACATTAGTGTTTTGTGTTATAGTATATTTCACATTCTTCCTTTATCACATATCAACTTGCCACTGTCATTGCCTTCCAAGCCTTGGTTTAGTCTAAAGTCGCCTGCTTCAAACTCCTGCATATTGTCTTACCTTTGTATCGTACAGACATCCTTCTTCTTTTTATTTGTTATTTAGCCAGCATTTTGTCTCCCATTCTTTCAAGCGATTTACTTCAATCCTTTGTACTGCTGGTTTTTGCTTCTACACGCTTTAGATATCTGTGTATGCATGTACGCACTCCTTCAGGGATTGCGCGCCGGTTCCCGTCTCCTCGTCAGTTTATCTGGATCTCCTTCAGTCTGCTTGTTTCAAAGCACTAGAAACCCAGTGGATCATCCTAGCGCAGTCCTGGCACCACTGTGGTGAATTAAGAGAGAACAACTGGCCTGTTCAATACTAACTGGCTAATTATGAGTCTTACGTGAAAACCAGCGTAGAGATACCCTACCCAGAATTACTAGTACTGCAGAGTGCCATGATTACTGGCTGTATAGTACTGAACCCTTAAGGGTTTGGACTCCTGGAATGAGAATTGGCTGCGGAAATCCGTGTTTGCACAACAAATTCTACAGGTTTCATCCATGCCGGGGAATTTTCCTTGGACAAATTCCTTCACCTATCCACTGGTGGTACTTGTTTGGGGAAAATACAGAAGGTTTTTCTTATAATTTGTAATTCTGTTTCAACGGCGCACTGAGGTCTGTGGTTGAATCAGGATTTTCGCAAAACTTGCAATAAGGGCCTACGCCTGTCGTTCGACTGGTCATTCCTAAGTATATAGGGGCTCTGGAATCACTGGTCAGTAAAGAATAAATAATGCGGCTGCATCCAATAAATGATGCTTCAGGAAAATTCGAATTTTTGATCTAGAAATATTTTGCTTGTGTGTTCTGTGAAATGCCTCTTCCACACTACTCTATTCAGTTTTCATGGCCTGTTGCACACTCACTTTCTCTTCCGTTTGCATGTACCATAGCATTCTTTCTTCGCCTTTGTATCCATTGTCTAGCTCTCTCACTTGGCGTCTCATTGTACTTGCACACGTCATTGTACGTCATGGCTCTTGTCTTGTGCACTCTTCCTTATCACTTCCTCGCCCTCTGTGACAGATGGTCGGTCACCTGTCTCCTCTCCTTTTCATCTCTTCGGCAGGGACGACAGAAGCTAGCCAGGTTTAATGCCCGTGAATTCGCCACGCTCATAATCGACATCCTGAGTGAAGCCAAGAGGCGGCAGCAAGGGAAGAGCCCCATCAGCCCTGCAGGTAGGGGACCTCTTGGATGTACTGGACAAGGGGTCACTCAGGGTGAAGCCTCCAGAAGGAGCACCAGAACAGGGGGCTCAGGGAGACGGGAACAGAGTTAGGGACAATTACTAGTCTGTTGCAGATGGAGACTGAAGCCGAAGAAAAAGGATTAAAGGATAAAGATAATAAAATAAGGTAAAATAAATGTGAAAGTAAATAAATTAGAATAAAGATACAGAAGCTACACCATCACTCATGAGTCACAGGTACACAAGAGGCATGAGGGAAGCCAGGGGCCATTGATGCAATTGCAGCAGTAGGGAAGCCGAAGGGAGGGGGAGGGGCATTCATACAGGTGCACCACTAGGGGTGAACCATGGGTCAATTGTACAGTTACATTTCAGCGCAAGGGGAAGCCAGAGCTGCTGAACAGGTAGAGAACCTGCACAGTGGAAACGGAGGGCCATTGGTGCAGGCCCAGCAGCCCAGGGCTCCAAGGCATTGGGAAGCTTCACATGTGTACATTCCTGCTTACCAATGCGTGGCTGCTGTACATCTCCGCACAACAATTTTTCGATGGTGTACCTCTCCAGCTTGATGGATTTCGACTAGCGTTTACCCTTATTCGTTCAGTTCAGTAAGTCTAGTTTTATGTTAAGATGGTATTTGTATTGTCCTATACGCCATTATGAGCAGAAGGCGTTTTCAAAGCCCTAAATGGGGACAGAAGAGAAATAAAAGATGAACCAGGTGAGAGGAAAGGAAGGGGAGCATTTTCAGAGAATAAATGAAGAAGTCTTGTGGATGAAGTGGCCTTTTCCAAACGCTAGTATATTGCTTCATTTGTTCCCTGATCTTGGAAAGCCCTTGCTTATACATTCATTGCTAGCAGCACCCTGACTACATGCACAGATGGTGTATACACTACTCTGTATATGCTCTGCTGGTATACCGCCTGCACATAAAGGGAACGCTGGGGTGCAATCTAACCTCTAGGTGTTCTGCGGCATATATCTGACGCCAGTGTATGCTATTCTGCGTAATGCCACATAGATGCACTCCCAGTGTATCTTATGTACTACTGAAGCACTGCTGGTAAATGTTACACCTTGTAGAAGGGATTTTAGTATAGATATTTTCTGCACTGTAGGTAATGTAATAGTATAAATCTTACCTTACTTATGCTCTGCTTGTGTTTATCTTGCCATTGCTTTGAGTATTTAAATCTATAAATATCCTGTACGTATTTCTCCCCTAATGGTGCTCCCTTTAGTTTCTTTGCCATAAATACATGCTGGCAGTGTTTTATCTGTCCTGTGGTCATCCTGTGATGCAATTCTGCAGTTTAAATGCGCTACTGATATGCATCAAGCCCTATAAACCTTGTGTGATTAATGAATAAATACACATATATACATACATATACACACACACACATTTTGCTGATATGTATTCTAATCTATAATTGCTCTGTAAGGTAATTCTGCATGTATACATCCTGCCCTATATAGGTGGTTTGCTTTCCTCACCAAGTATAGCCTGCCTTTCCCCATCATGCTGTATAGATGCTGTTTGAGGCATATGAGCTGCAGAATACATACTTGTGCATAGATCGCCATCTGGTGTTGGGCTCGGATGTTTGCAGTTTGTTGTTGTCTTGGAAGAAGTCTTTGTAGTCAGGAGATGGGTGACTCCTCCCTTGGACGATAGTGCGCATGAGCATCCACATCTATCCTTAGATTGGTTTTTTTCCGCCATCGGGTTCGGATGCGACTTGCTGTGCTCCGGTTTGGTACCGTGTTTCCAACCCTTTTCGGCGCGCAACCCATCACCACTCGACGGTATTGTTTCGTTCACATGCCCATCGACGCGCTAACCTTAAAATCCTCGATACCGGTCGTCGACGCGGGCCGCTGGGCCTATCGGCTCCATTCTGGGCCTACGGCTAATGGAAAGGACTCCATTTAAAAAATGCCCCCACTGTGGAGCTAAATTTCCACACAGGGACCACCACAAGGTCTGCAACCTTTGCCTCTCGCCAGAACACGAGGAAAAGGGTTGTCAGGCCTGAGCCTCTTTTCGATCCAAAAAGACTATCCTTGATCGCCGGGCTCGACGACACGTTATGGCTCAACAGGCTACCGTTGCCACACGAGAATTTTGACAAAGGCTCGATGTTCCGGAGGCAGAAGATTCGGAGGAGCTCGACATCATCTCCAAAGCTGATGACTCCGATGACCACATCACTCCAGGTCAACGAGTGAGTACAAACGTCCATGTCCCTGCCCCATCAGATAAACAGAAGGCTCCGGTCAAAACTTTACCTGAAGGCCTTAGTCGCGACTGAGGGAAAACTTCAGAAACCCCGCCTCCAGGCCCGGCTCCGAATACAAGGGAAAAGCCTTCCGGCAGCTCGGGACAGAGCAAGTCGCATGTTAGTACCCATAAAACACATTCGGTACCGAAATCAGGGATACGCCCAAAAAGGCCTCGGTATCGAACCCTTCGGCACCGAAAGACCATAAGGCCTCGGAACCGAACAAACACCGAAAACCTTCGGGTCCGAAGAAGATTTCCGATTCGACACCGAAGCCAAAGGAGCACAAGACTCCTCCTACGGCTCCAGAACCCAAATCAAAACCACGTTCGGAACCGAAAAAATCGGCACTGAAAGGAGAGAACAAGCAGGAAGAACTGTTTCGACCAGATCCTATCGATCCAAAACAAAAGACATTACGTGTGGACCCTAAAACAGGCCATATTGTCAATCTCCCATCAAAGAAGAGGAGATCGGATACCTCACACTCTCCTGAGGTACTTGTGAAGAAAAGAGACGTTGCAACTTCACCCCTAAGTTCCTCTTCTCCTATTCTTCCTACCAAACCTTTGTCTCCTACACACTCTCCTAGACTCTCTCCATACTCACCACACCACCACAGGATGAGGATGATCTAGGGGACGGGGGTAGACACGTTAAGGATCCTTTAGATGACCCTGATGATGACACTACTCCACCACAGGATACATGGGACGATCACAACAATCCCACAGAGCCTCCAGACCTTCCTGATCCAGATGTATTCCCATCTAGGCCATCCCCCCCAGATGACAATATCTGGTTTAGTCAACTCATTAATAGGGCTGCGCAATATCATTGCATTGAACTATATTCAGACCACATGGACGAAGACTTCCTACTAGATACATTTGCTCAGTCACAAAAAACAATACATACATTGCCCATGCTTAAAGGTGTCACTAAGCATGCACCAGACATATTTAAAGACCCTGTCAGGACCCGGATTCTCAATCCTCGGATTGATAAAAAGTATAAGCCAGCCCCTAACGATCCAATTTACATTAAAGGACAAATACCTTTTAGATTCTTTGGTAGTCTCCAATGCAAGAAAACATGCTAATTCCCAAACCTCTGTTGATGCTCCACTTCCAGACAAAGAGTCTAAACTGCTAGATGCATCAGGTAAATGAGTTGCCTCCCAAGCAGCCAATCTCTGGAGAATAGCTACTGCACAAGCATTGCTTGCCAGATACGACAGAGCTCGAAGATCTTTTTCAACATTACCTGACCAATACAAAGCCAAGGCCAACCATCTAGTCCAATAGGGCAAGTTAATTACAAATGCATCGATGCAGCAGAAACCGCATCTAGATCTCTCAACACCAGTGTCTTACTTCGCAGACATGCATAGTTGCGCATTTCTGGTTTTAAACAAGAAGTGCAAACAACTATCTTAAATCAGCTGTTCGATCAAGAACACCTATTTGGCCCAGCTGTGGATACAGCTCTGGAGAAAATGAAAAAAGACAGACACTGCAAAATCTATGGGAGCATTACAATCTCAAACACCACAAGGTTCCTTTCGTTGCTCCTTTTATAGGGGCGCATCCAAAAACATTGGCACAGACACTACTTCCTCCACCTACAAGAGTCCCACACAAACATCCCCAAACAAGGCATATTTTAGAGGTGGGTACAGAGAAAATAATAACAAGGGTAGAGGCCGAGGTAACAACAACCGAACCTCCCCTACTACCAAACAATGACTTCCCTCCAGACCATTCCACTCCGGTCGGAGAGAGGCTCTCACAGTTCCTACCTGTCTGGAACTCCATCACTACAGACAGGTGGGTAAGACAAATTATCCAGTATGGTTACTGCCTGGAACTTACCGCAACTCCCCCAACCATACCGCCCAAACAACGTCCAATGTCCACGGAACATCTAACGCTCCTCACTTCTTCAAAAGCCTGCAATAAAAGCAGCTCCCCTCCAGCATCAAGGCACAGGGGTTTTCTCCCTTTATTTTCTCATCCCCCAAAAAGACGGTACTCTCAGACCAATACTGGACCTCAGGCCTTTGAATATCTACATACAATCAGACCACTTTCACGTGGTCACCCTTCAACAGGTCCTCCCACTGCTCCAGCAAGGCGATTTCAATGCCACTCGAGATATCAAGGACGCCGACTTCCATATTCCTATACACCTTGCTCACAGGAAATATCTAAGGTTTATAGTGAATGGTCAGCACTATCAATTCAAGGTCCTCCCATTCGGAGTGACCACAGCACCCAGAGTCTTCACAAAGTGTCTGGCAAGAGTAGGCGCCCACTTGCGAAGACAACAAATTCATGTGTTCCCGTACCTGGATGACTGGCTCATAAAAGCCAAGTCATACAGCCAGTGTGTTCACCACACTCTCCAAACAATTCAGCAGCTCCACTACTTGGGGTTCACAATAAACCTCACCAAGTCACATCTTCAGCCGTCCCACATACATCCGTATCTAGGGGCCTCAATAGACACTTCCAAAGCCCTTGCATACCCGAATCCAGTCAGAATAGCCAGTATGCAAACCCTCATAACAAAATTTCAACCTCAACACTCACTGCCAGCTCGAGTGTTTATGCAGCTAATAGGAATGATGACCTCTTGCATTTCCATAGTGCCTCACGCAAGGCTTCAGATGCGCCCTTTACAAGAATGTTTAGCATGTCAGTGGAACCAGGCTCAAGGTCAACTTTCAGATCTGGTGTTGGTGGACAGCCGCACTCATCGTTCTCTGCAGTATTAGAACACAAAACCTTTCCAAACGGCGGCCGTTCCTAGACCCAGTTCCACAGATAGTGCTAACAGCAAACGCATCTCTCACTGGCTGGGGAACCCATCTCCTAAACCATACAATTCAGGGCAGGTGGACCCCCTCAACAAAAAGTGCTCCACATCAATCACCTGGAGTTATTGGCTATCTTTCTAGCATTAAAATCATTCCAAACACATCTCATCAACAAAAGTGTCCTTGTCCGCATAGACGATATGACCGCAATGTATTATATACAAAAACTAGGAGGAACACATTCTTTGCAGCTTTCTCAACTAGCGCAAAGCATATGGAAATGGACCATCCCACAAAAGATATACCTTCTAGCAGAACATTTTCCAGGGGTATACAATAAGATTGCGGATCTGCTCAGTCGTCAGACACAGCACATCTACGAATGGGAACTTCATCCACAAGTTCTTCTTCTGCTTTTTCAGATGTGGGGCCACCCAAACATAGATCTGTTCGCCACACATGCAAACGCAAAATCCCCAACCTTTTCCGTCAAGTATCCACACCCTTTGTCCATGGGCAATGCGATATGGATGAACTGGTCAGGCAGATTTGCGTATGCTTTTCAGCCACTCCCACTCATTCCATTAGTAGTGCGCAAGCTCAAACAGTCTCTCAAGACAATCCTGGTTGCTCCAACATGGGCCCGGCAACCATGGTTCACAACACTCCTGGAACTCTCAGTATTTCCACATTAAAAGCTACAACTCTCCCCAAAGCTTCTGACACAGAACCATGGAGAGATAACACATCCAGATCCTGCTCAACTAAACCTAGTAATCTGGCTCCTGATGTCCTAGAGTTCGGTTACCTCAACCTTCCACCGGACTGTATGAACGTCATTAAAGAAGCTAGACGCCCTACTACTAGAGCTTGCTATGCAGCCAAGTGGAAAAGATTTGTCCTTTACTGCAATAACAACAAAACTGACTCACTAGATGCTTCAATTCAAAACATAATTTGCAATTTACTGCATCTACAAAGAAGTAATCTGGCATACACATCCATAAGACTGCATCTTGCTGCCCTTGCCGCTTACCTGCAAAACAGGCAACATTTGTCATTGTTTAGGGTACCTGCCATCAAAGCCTTAATGGAAGACCTTAAAAGGATAATCCCTCCCACAATCCCACCCTCTCCAGTGTGGAATATAAACATTGTCCTTACTAAGCTCATGGGTCCTTCATTTCAACCTCTACACAAATGCGAACTGTAGTTCCTTACATGGAAAGTAGCTTTCCTTGTCGCAATCACCTCTCTAAGAAGAGTAAGTGAGATCCAGGCTTTAACCATACCAGAACTACAAATACATTATAACAAAGTGGTTCTTAGAACAAACCCAAAATTCCTTCCCAAAGTAATCTCTGCTTTCCATCTTAATCAATCTGTGGAATTACCCGTTTTCTTCCCAAAACCAGATTCTGTAGCAGAGAAAGCTCTTCACACAACAATTGATGTCAAAGGAGCTATACTTTATTACATTGACATAACTAAACGTTTTAGAAAGACAAACCAATTTTTTGTAGCTTTCTCTCCACCTCATCAAGGAAACCCCATTTCCAAAGCTGGGATTGCCAGGTGGATAGTAAAATGTATTCAAATATGCTACGACAAAGCAAAACGTACATTCCCCTAGAGCGCACTCAACACGCAAACTAGGGGCTTCCTTGGCATTCTTAGGAAACAGTCCCCTAGATGATATTTGTAAAGCAGCAACATGGTCTATGCCACACACCTTCACCAAACACTATTGTGTAGATGTGCAGGCAAAACAACAAGCTTCTGTGGGCCAGGATGTTCTTAAAACACTTTTTCAGACCACTGCAACAGATACAGGTGACCACCTCTAAGAGCACTGCTATACAGTCTATGCACAAATATGTATTCTTCAGCTCATATGCTTCGAACGGAAAATGCTACTTACCAGTATGCATCTGTTCTTCGCATGTAGAGCTGCAGAATCGCATACGCCCACCCGCCTCCCCGGTACCTCTATCTGTTCTAGGGTTATTTTACTTAGACACATGGACACCTTTTCTGTTTCTTACAAACTCCATCATTTGCCTTCATTACAAAAAACAATCTAAGGATGGAGTCGATGCCCATGCGCACTATCGTCCAAGGGAGGAGTCACCTATCTCCTTACTACAAAGACTTCTTCCAAGACAACAACAAACTGCAAACATCCAAGCCCAACACCAGATGGCGATCTATGCACACGTATGTGATTCTAAAGCTCTACATGCCAAGAACAGATGCATACTGGTAAGTAGCATTTTCCTTACAGTTATATGCTCTGCCTTATAGATGTGCTGCTATGGATTCTCCAGTGGTATGCATTTTGTCATGTAGATGCTCTGCAGTGCAATCTTGTCATACAGATGCTCTACTGGGATACAGATTGCCCCATAGATGTACTGCCTGGTATATTGCCTTTTCCTAAAGTTACCTTCAGAATTCGCTACCTTATATTGTTTGTGTTTATCCCTTCCAGATAATATTGACTACTCCTTGAGGAACCCTAGCGACACGGATGATCAGCATGATTACGACAGTGTAGCGTCGGACGAGGACACTGACCAGGAGCCCCTGAGAAACTCTAACTCTGGCCGAAACAACCGAGCCAGGGTGAGCGGGCAGTACACATTTCCTCAGGCCTGTGTGATCCATTTCTACTTAATTTCGCAGACTCATATTCCTTCTCTCCCCCTCCCACTCACTTGATCTAGGTTGGAAAATCTATATTTCTGGCTATTATTCCTACTCCCATCCTGCCCTCTTGAATATTCCACTCACTTCTGTGTGATATTTTCTCCTCTGTTTCTCTCCATTTCTCTGTTTCTTTCTGTCTTCTCTTGTTTGTTTTTTCTCTTTTTCTACTCTTTTTATTTGTACGGTGCTTAATATCCTGTCCTGACATTACACAGGACTGCCAGCCAATAAAATAACTTGGTATGCCCCAGAATATTATAACTGTAAATGCATGGGCTCTACTTATGGACTAAACACCCACCTCTCCCCTAAACACAACCAGTCTCCCAATAAGAACAAAAAATTGCAAATGTTTGCTCATCAATTCGGTGTCTACATCAAAGAGAATACATGTTGCGAACATGCAACTAAGCTGGCTATTCATATTTGAAACATGCAGACTGTGCAGCCCCCATTGTGCATAAATCACTTCCAGCAGGCTGTGAGAATATCATGAAAAACGCACCAATAAAACGTCAGGAGGAGTCGGTATCGTGCACAAGGAATCTCTGCACATGGTGTACCTATAAGACCATTCTGCATCGGAATGTGACGCCATCTTCCCCAAACCCTACTCATCCGTTAAGAGCTCCATGTCATTCTTGCTAATCTATTGCCCCTCATCTCACAACACCTAATTCTCAACAAATGTCTGTGACTGGACTGTGTTGCCAGCCTCTGTCTAAACTACCCTAACCTGATTGTCCTGGGCAAATTCAATGCTTGGCTCAGGAAACCATCTCCGCCATCAACAGAATAATTACTGTCTGGCCCCACAGCTTCCGAATGAACAGAACTCTTTAGTTACCGAACACTCCGGGCAAGATACATGCTTAACATATATTTTGACAATGCTGGCAACATACCCACCTCCTCTCCTCACCCCTAGAGCGGAGTAACAATCTTAGCATCCTTTTTAACATCATGATCCCCAAGTGTCACAATTATAAAAAGCGACTTCAAACAAGAATGCTTTGAAAAATCAGAGACCGTCCACAAAGGAAACCACAATTATAACCTCTAAACTGATTTCTGTATCATTTAGCTGCGTGGCAAATGCAATAAAAAAAAAATAATGAATGGCAGTCAACAGCCTTTGTCACCTCCATGCCATTGAAAGAAGCAGTCACACTCGACTTGCACAAGGTTGGCTAAAGGCTTCTTTTTACAATTCATTAAACTCACAGCCACCAACCGAGCACTCAAAATAAAAATGGAGGGAACGCCTATACCAGTACAGTAGAAACATATACACTCATTAGAGCCTCATTTACAGAGCAATCATTATGAGTGAAAAAAGAGATACTCCTCTCGCCTTGTATCATGTCCCACAAAGGAGGTCTTCAGAATCCGAACTTAAAAGCCTTGCAGCTCGTTCCAGTGAATAGTTTCCCCCATAAATGCATTATGAGGCTGTCAACTCAATTCATAGAAAAGCAAAAGCTCTACGCAACCTCCTCAGTTGAAAGGTACCAACATACAACACACACCTGCAGTGCTTACCAAACTAATGAAAGAACTGCTCTTATTACATTCTCCCAGCTCTCTGACCAGTTCTCTAACGAACTAATAGAATATAGCAAAACATCGGTATCACCACCTGACCCATGGCCCCAGCTATTTTAACAGAAATCCTATCGGCCCTATTGCAGAAGTAGCAAAGATTGTTACCAATACCTTACTATACGTTTCATGTTAAAAAAAACTCAAATGCTCTTCTATCAAACCACTTCTAAAGAAACCTGGCATGGCTGCAAATAACACTGCAATAATCAGTCCAGTGTAAAACATTTACAAAAATGTAGCCCCCATGCAAAAGCGGGAATTTACTGCAAAAAATAATATTCCGTCAGATACCTCCTTTACTAGAGGTAGAGTCTATCATAGTGTTTAAAATTGATGAACTAAGAACACGTGGATGCTAATAAACCGGCCGATTTGAGCCTGTTACACCTTTCGCCTCTTTTGACTCAATCCATCATCCAGCATGAATATCAGACGTTACAATGCAGGTCTTTTCACTGCAAGCATTACAACGCAATGACCTTTACAACATGTAATATCACACAGGGCTTTACAATGTGCATGCCATTACCAACGATTGTAAAGTTTGATACATATATATATATATATTCATATATATTACCTACAGGCGATCACTAGTAGATAGTTATAGTTCAGACCTAGTTTCCATAGGAAAAGTGCTTTTTGACTTGCCTATATCTTTGGCATCGGTTGACGAATTTTCATATAAGTTTCCCAAAAAAGTGTGCAGGTGGGTCTTTTATTGTGAATGGAAAGTTTCGGAGTGATGCTTCAAGTCGGCAGAAAAAAGGAGGGGGGGGATTTAAAAAAAAGTTCATTCCCATATGGATTTTAGACATGACTACACCACGATCCGCTGAAAGGAACTACACCACATTTGGCAGAAAGCTAGATGTTGGCCCAGAAAGCATGCTTTTTATGATTTAGTGTGAATCCGTTCACTAGTTTTCGAGATATTAAAATCCAAATTTGTAGGGTATCTAGCACAGCGAAGCCTTTGCGAATATTTACAATCTCGTGCAGAGATCTGATTGGCTGGTAACACTTCAACCAGGAAGTGTTGGCAGCCATCTTGGGACTCTGCCTCAGCCAAGTCCCCAAAAAAAAACTTCAAAATAAAGAAAAGGGGGCAGAGTAGGAATACCCTGACCCTCTAGCCTTGGTACTTGGGCATATTTAAATATAATTAATGCGGCCTATTCAAGTTTTAATTATAGGGGGGGGCTGCAGGGCCTCCCCAGGGCCAGGAAACCATTTGAAGTAGGATGAAGGGTGCACCCCCCCTCCCGGGCCATATTAGGCCCCTGCGACCACCACCTCCCAGGGGCTGGCCCTAAGGATCAAAGGAGGGGGAGCACCCGCCCCTACCTCCTGGAGCCACTAATGGCCCTGGGGACCGCCACCCCCCAGGGCCGACTCCTGCTGTTGCCCGAGGTGCCGACCCTCTGGAGTTAGCAGTTTGCTTTTGCTTGGCAGGATGTGTGACCGCTCCCACCAAGTGAGAGCATACAGTAACTCCGCTCCTAGAAGGCGGGAGCAAAAAAAAATGTTCCCGCCTGCTGAGAGCCGAGTTCATCTGTTTAAACAGATGGAAAGGATTGCTCCTGCACGCAGAGAGCAGTATTTTGACTGCACCCTGCATGCAGGAGCAATGCCGACTCCGACCGAAGACGGGGAGCTGGCAGAAACCACGGGGGGCTTTGGGGATCCCCCGCGGTCCCCAGCATTGTTCACTGGGTGCCCTGGGGGAGCACCAGGGCACCCAGCCTTACTTTGCCGGGGAATGGGGTACCAAATGGCAAAAATCGGCCAAAGGATGGAGTCCTGCGGGCCAAAATTGGCCCAGGGAGGTTGTGGGGGTGGGGGGGGGAGGGGGGTGACACGCAGCCCCCTCCCCCATTACCTCTTGGTCAGGTCTTGGAGTATGTGGTCCCTGGGGCCAAAATCGGCCCAGGGAGGGGGACCACATGGTCCCCCTTCAAATGTCTACAAAACTGGACTTGTAAATGTAAAATCACCCTTAACCCTGTAACATCTACTCCCCCTCCCCCCCCCCCCCCCCCAATCATAAAATCACTCTTAACTCCCATTATTTTTAGCCACCCCATAATTAAGGCTCCATGTTTTCCGTTTTTATGGATTTTTACATGTAAATACAGACAGAAAACAATGTGTTTTCTGTCTGCATTTATTTACAAAAATGGATAAATACAGAAAATTGGGCTGCTTTTATGTGACTCTCCATGTTGTCTTTCATGAATTATAGCCCAACATCTGAGCAGATAGACAGCATGGAAATTAAAAAACAGGATGAAATTTATTTAAATAAGGGCTTGTGTCAATATACATTTGTGGTATAATGCTAGTATTTACCAGTGGATGCATTGTTATGTAATATTTGACAGCTTAAATAGTTAAAACATGACAGGCATCAAAGTATGAGTGCTAGTCTATCAGTTAAATAAATATGGAAATGTCTAGTTTACAACTTCATTTATACACAAAATAAATATGGATAAATACAGATAAATGCCCCAAAAATAAATATGGATAAATACAGACGGAAATGTCAAACAAATAAATACCATAAAATCGGGAGCCCTACCTATAACTTTAAAATCACCTTTACCTCTAACCACCCTCCTGCAAACTAAGATCACCCTTAGTACCATTACCTCTACCCAAACCTTAACCCCTTTAAAAAAAAAAAAAAGATTAAAATGTTATTTAAAAAAAAAATACCTACCTGCCGAATAAAGTACAGCTTGATAAAGGATGCGGAGTAAAGGTAAACATCCAATAAAGTTGTTTACCTGCTTGGTAAAGATTGTGGTATAAAGGCCATGCGAGGTAAAGACTGCTGGTCAAACGTTATGCATTTCTAGCACTAATCACCACACTGGAGAACGTAATTATCCAAGGAAATGCCTTAAATTGGATCATGTCTTTCCTATCGAGTTCGAACCACATCATCTTGCTCTCACTGTTAACATTCAGACCTTAACTCTTGAATCCTGACATCACCCAGGGCTCAGCCATCTATCCCCACCTTCTCAACGTCTACCACATCCATCTGTCTGGACTGATTCAAACCTTTTGTTATAGCTTTGCAGATTAATCCAGATTATTCTCAAATTGAAAAACCTCAAGAAAGCCACAAGACCAAACAGGCACTGTGCAAAATCGCAGTGAAAGAATGAATGACTGCAAGCCACTGAAACCCAGACATTACTGAAATCTGCCCTGCAGACCTAGGACAAGCATCCCCACAAACCAGCACAACAAAAATACTAGGAATCATCTAAGATACCCTGGAGCCACAAATAGATGCTGTAGCAAAAACATCCCCAACAAACCTGCTCAGATTCTTAAGTTAGATTTTCCCCCTTCCTAGACTTCTCAAACTCCAAAAACAGCCAATGTCCGGGTACCCAGGAATCTCTTCTAAACAAATTATAGCGGTCAAATTAAAGACTGGACTACTTCTACACCTGCACCCTGGGATCACATCACCGCGGCCCTCGCGACCTTACACTGGCTCCGAAGGTTTTGTTCGATCACGTTCAAAGAACTCTGCATTATACACCAAGCACTAGATAGAATCAGAACATTTTGAATACAACTATTTCAGATCTGCCAGCCTAGAAGACCACTTCAATCCAACACACACCGGCAGCTGAAAGTACCATGCTTCAACAAAACTGGGCTCGGAGGGCATTCTTTCTAAGTCCTTGCCAGCAAGTTGCGTAACTCCTTGCCCACCAAGATAAGGAAACTAGAAAACCTTGTTGCTTTTTGGAAGGCTGTAAAACATGGATATTCAAATTTCCGTCAAACTAAAAGACACTAAAGCAACTTTAGGAAAGCCCATTCATCATAAACTAGTAATCCACAATGCAAAACAGTACAATACTTCTTACAACAAAGAACTCAACTAATTTTCAGCCAAATGAAGCGGAATGAAATGTTATCTCACTTAACTACCCTTTAAATATGAGCAAACATGCAAGCAGTTTTTGTGTGCGCTGTGGGCCACTGTTCGCAGCCTCAGAGCAACTTACTCAGGAGACTCCCAGGGTCTCTGGCAGTGTTACAAGTGTGCATCCTTTGTTGTAAAACACTGCAGGGAGTCAGGGTAGGGTTAAAGCATGGTAGCCAACCTTGGACATCTGGCCATTGTATGCAACTCTCTGTCCATTTGTGGAGCCAGAAGAGATTGACTAGAGGTTTGTCTAACTGGGTTTGGAAACATGTTAGTTATAGATTCCCTACCCTAGAATTACCCCGAGGCATCAGAATGGATCCGGAATGTTTTTCGTCAGCAGTACCTCTGTGCGTCAAAGTGGTGTCTGTCGGCTACGCGTCCGTCGTTGACGTCGTGGTCGCCGGGATGACGTCGCAGCAGCTATTTAGACGCTACCCTTATGCGCTGACGTCAGTTCTTTCTTTTTCCGCGCTAGCCAGCGCAGATCCGGAGAGAGCGGTACCTCCAGTCATTTATTGATTCAACTTTTTGAGCGACTTTTGTCGACGTCTTTTTTGAGTCTGATTCCTGGTGCACGTAGGGATGCCTGGCTTCAAGGCATGCGGTTCCTGTAGCCGACTGATGTTGGTTACGGATCCGCACGGCATGTGCCCCTTTTGCCTGGAGCACGACCCCAAGTTATGCTCTGACTGCCGGTCCATGGCTCCAAAGGTTTTGCGGGAGCGGTCCCAAAAGCTTCTTGAGCGCCGGCAGTTGGCATCGTCACTCTTCCAAGTCTTCGCACTTGGGGTTGGGTAAGTCGAAGCACAAAAAGAAGTCGAAGAAGCATCGTCGCTCCTCGACTTCTCCTCATTGGTTGGCTGATGCGACGAGGGATGCGGGCGGTGCCCCTCCCGCGGCTCCGTGCACGGAGCCCGAAGAGTCTACTCCGGGCTTCCCACCCTTCCCGGGACCCGAGGCGACTCCTGCCCAGCTTCGTAAATTGTACGAGGCAATGCACGCCAACTTTGTGCAGCTCAAACCCGCTGGAGCGCCTTTGGGCCCCGCGGACTCAGTAGGGGGGCCTAGGCCTTTTCTGCCGACGGCTCCGGCGATGCAAGCCCCCCTTGGATCCAGGCCTGTATCCGGATCGGCGCCGGTTGATCTTATAACACCTCCACCAGCGCCGCTTCCTCCGGCACCGCCACCGCAGCCGACGCCGGTCGTGCCCCTGGCCGGCGTCTACCCTGGCCTCCATCCTGATGTGGGTCGGGAGCTGGACTGGCGATGCCCGATGCCGGATCTGGCGCCGAGCGGGGTTTTTGTGCCCCTGTTTACTCCTGGGGTCACTTTTTGGCCAGATTGGCACCTAGAGGATGAGGAGGAGGACTGGGAGGGGTCAGGTAACTATCTGACTAATAGCTAGACTCTGAGCAGGACTGGCGAGAGGAACCAGGGGATTCCAGTGGTCTAGACACCTCCCCTGACCTTGGCATGTTGTCTCCTCCTACCGTGGCTACGGAGGAGGGAGGGTCATAAGCAGTGGTGTTGCAAAGGGCGGCTGTGGCTCTCAACCTCGAACTTCTTACGGTGGCGGTCAGGACTAACCTCCTGACAGAGGTGCTTCAGCTGGCTGCGAGCCCCTGCTGCCGTTTAATGAGGCCCTCACCGACGTCCTTTTGAGCACCTGGTCCAAGCCCAATACTGGCTCCCGTGGATAGGATGATTGCCCGACGCCACTACCCGGCTCTGGGTGACCCCACTTTCCTCTCCCAACACCCCACCCCAGAGAGCTTGGTGGTCCAAGCCTCCACTTCCAAGAGCACATTCCCTACCGCTCCACCTGAAAGGGAATCCAAGAAGCTGGATCGTCTTGCAAAGAAGATTTTCTCTTCCGCCAGCTTGGGACTGCGGTCGGTAAACACCGCATGTCTATTGGGATGTTATTCCCACTCTGTTGGGGACACGGTTGCGCAGGTGCTTCCTCCGTGTCCAGAGAAGGCCCGGACAGTGCTCTCCCAAGCTGTTGCTGCCGGGAGGGATGCAGCAAAGTTTACCATCTGTTGTGGGCTGGATACAGCCTACTCTCTGGGCAGGACGATTTCCACATCAGTAGCCCTTCGTCGCTACGCCTGGATGAGATCGACTGGCTTTTTGGGAAATGTCTAGAATACCCTCATGGACATGCCCTTTGATGGCCGTCGCCTTTTAGGCGACAAAGCGGGCAACGCTCTAGAGCTTTCAAGGACTCACAGGCTATAACCATGTCCTTGGGCCTCTCCAGCCGCCCCGCGCAGTCTGCTTTTCGCCCCTTTCGTGGCTACGGAAGGGGTGCCCCACTATGTCCTGCCCAGGGACACAGGCCTCAGAAAGTTTCCCAAACTTCGCGTGGCCGGGGACGTGGTAACCACTACCGTGGTTCAGGGTTCCAGGGGGTGGGCCTGGCCAGTCCACCAACCACCCCCAACCCCGCCTCCCCTCTGCAGCAGCCTCCAAGCTTTCCTAGTCCGACTTTTCAGGCCCATCAAACACAAGTGGGCGGCAGGATCCGCCATCACCTCCCCCACTGGCGCATCATTACGTCGGACAGGTGGCCTTTGCAGATAGTCCGAAGGGGTTATTCCCTCCCCTTCGAGGCTACCCCTCCAGCCATGCCACCTCAATACGACCGCATGTCGGAGGATCACCTGGGCCTTCTCCAATAGGAAGTTACGGCTCTTGGCCAAGGGAGTCATCGAGCGCGTTCCTGTCACAGAAGTAGGTCATGGTTGTTACTCCCACTACTTGCAGGTACCCAAGAAGGACAAGGGCCTGCATCCTATCTTGGATCTCAGGAATGTCAACCACTTCCTCTGGAAGGAGAAGTTCAAGATGTTGATGATCGATCAGGTCTTGTCTGCCATCGACCCTGGAGACTGGATGGTAGCGTTGGACTTGCAGGATGCTTATTTTCACATCCCCGTCCTACCGGCGTTACCTGCGGTTCACGGTAGGCCACAAGCACTTTCAGTTTACCGTGCTCCCCTTTAGCCTCACCAGCGCCCCTCAGATGTTCACGAAAGTGATGGCGGTGGTTGCAGCTCATCTGCGCAGATCGGGGTTTCAGTCTTCCCTTATCTAGACGACTGGCTGTTGAAGGCGGGCTCACCCCTGGCAGTCATCTCCGACCTACATACTATGGCCGACCTCCTGCATTCGCTGGGGTTCTCCATCAATGTGCCGAAGTCACACCTGATTCCCTCTTAGAAGCTCCTCTTCATCGGAGCGGTTCTGGACACGACACGGTTTCGGATTTATCCCCCCGAACAGCGAGTCCGGGATATTTGGGCATTGGTTCCGATCTTTCAGCCTCTATCCCGGGTTTAAGTCAGGATGACCCTGAGGCTGCTGGGCCTCATGGCCTCCTGCTGGTCGATCATGCCAGGTGGCATATGCGGGTTCTGTAGTGAGACCTGAAGTTCCAGTGGGCGTAGCATATGGGGAAATCTGTCCGATTGCGTCCAGATCTCAGAGGGCACTGCACGACAATTGCAGTGGTGGCTCATGAACCAGGATTGGGTCAACTGCAGATCCCTCTCCCTTTCCCAACCAGAGCAAACAGTGGTGACGGACGCATCCCTTTTGGGATGGGGCGGCCACACGGGAGAGGTGGAGATCAGAGGCCTACGGTCTCCGACGGAGTCTGGTCTCCATATCAACCTTCTGGAGCTCCGGGCGATCCGTCTTGCACTCAAGGCATTCCTTCCCTCTGTCCGGGGAAGAGTAGTGCAGGTGTTCACAGACAACACCACCGCCTTGTGGTACTGCAACAAAGAGGGCGGGGTGGGGTCGTGGACTCTGTCAGGAGGCCCTCCGCCTCTGGACATGGCTGGAACATCAGGGCATATCCCTGGTGGTTCAACACCTGGCAGGTTCACATAACGCCAGGGCGGACGAACTCACCCGCAGGTACATGATGGATCACGAATGGCGTCTTCACTCAGAGGTGGTGCAAGGTCTCTTTCGACAGTGGGGAGAGCCATGGTTTGATCTATTCGCCACCGAAGAGAATGCGCAATGTCAGCAATTCTGCGCGTTGGAAATTCCAAGGCGGCACTTGCTAGGCGACACTTTTCGTCGCGAGTGGAGTTGCAGTCTGTTGTACGCCTTTCTGCCTGTACTATTTCTGCCCAGAGTGCTGAAGATCAGGCGCAACCGGGCCCAAGTCATCCTTGTGGCTCCGGAGTGGGCACGAAGAGTCTGGTATCCCGAGCTGCTCAACATGGCCATCGATCCTCCGACCCGTCTGCCTCTTCGGGAGGATCTTCTGTAGCAGCAATAGGGGACGATCCTAAAACCAAACCTGTCCAGCCTCCACCTCCTTGCGTGGATATTGAGCGGCAGCAGTTGACGTCTTTTAACCTGCCTCCCGAAGTTTGTGATGTAATCTTGGCAGCCAGGCATCCCTCCACTAAGATGGTATACACCTACCGGTGGAAAAAATGTGTGGCATGGTGCACAGCATAGGCTGTGGATCCCCTTTCTGCCCCTCTTTCTGAGGTTCTCGTGTTACTCCTTTCTTTGGCCCAGCAAGGCTCTGCTCTGGGCACTATCAAGGGCTGTCTCGCGGCCATCTCTGTCTTCCTTCGGCTTCCAGATCAGGCTTCTCTTTTCAAGTCCCCAGTCATTAATCGTTTCTTGAAAGGCATAACTCATCTCTTTCCTCCTATTCCCTTTGTTATGCCTCAGTGGGACTTGAATCTAGTCTTAACCTATTTAATGTGCGCTCCCTTTGAGCCGCTTCAGAACTGTCCTTTGAGGCTTCTGACGCTTAAAACTGCATTCCTGGTAGCCATCACATCTGCCAGAAGAGTGAGTGAGCTCCAGGCTCTTTCATCAAAGCCTCCTTTCCTATCTGTCCATCCGGACAAGGTAGTTCTCGGGACTCGTCCATCCTTCCTTCCCATGGTTGTCACTGCCTTTCACATCGGGCAGACCATCACTTTGCACACCTTCTTTCCGCCTCTGCATCCTTCGAAAGAGGAAGAGAGGCTCCACCGCCTGGACCCAAAACATGCGCTTTCAGTTTATCTGGATCGAACCAAACAGTTCCGGGTGGATGACCAGCTCTTTGTTGACTACGTGGGTGCCAAGAAAGGTCGGGCCGTACACAAGCGGATAATCTCCCAATGGGTTGTTTTGTGTATCAAAGCCTGCCTTTCTCTGGCAAAGAAGGAGCCTCCAGTGGGGCTGCACGCCCATTCCACCAGGGCGACTGCATCAACTACTGCTTTGGGACGAGGAGTTCCTCTAAATTACATCTGTCAGGCAGCTACTTGGGCTTCGTTGCACACATTTATGAAATACTACTGCCTTGACAGTCAAGTCTGGAGAACCGGCTTCTTAGACCGTTCTGTTCGCCGGGACTTTCTGGTGTGATCTTGGTTCGCAGACCCACCTCCGGGGTTGGTATTGCAGGGGTATCTATTCTAAGGTAAGGAATATATAACGAACATGTTTATTTCAGATGAACAAGTTACTTACCTTTGGTAACAATATAGCTGTAAGAAATATAGGTTAGTTATAGTTTCCTTACCGCCCTACCCATCCTCCCCGTTCTGCGTTCTCATTTCTAGGGTTAGGGACATCCTTTCAGGGCCCTAGTTTTGTGCACCAGTGGTCAGTGTCTTGTATGGCTCTGTGTTTCTGGCGCAGAAAATCGTGTACAGAACTGAGGTCAGCGCGTGAGGGCGGCGTCTAAGTAGCTGCCGCGACGTCATCCGACGTGCAGAGGTACTGCTGATGAAAAACTTTCTGAATCCAGTCTGACGCCAGGGGGTAATTCTAAGGGAAGGATTCTATAACTAACCTATGTTTCTTACAGATATATCGTTACCGAAGGTAAGTAACTTGTTTGTTAATGGATCATTTGCGGTCCTTGAGACCAGGAGGCTAGCAGTGAATGGTTGTCCACCAATTGGTGTTGCCATCCATGGCGGGATGTAGGTTCTCGACACACAGCTACTGACCCATATTTTAACTCCACACCAGGAGTTCACATAGCCACACTCTCCCATGCACAGGTGATCCAGCCACATCCTGTACTTCTCTCTCCCTTTCTCTGTGCCCTCGGGGCTCAGTCTGGATAAAGAAATAGGCTTTTGTTGTGTTCAGGTATATTTTTACCCTGGATAAGTGACTTTCCCACCTGACATCTGTCTACCCATGCATTAACGTTTAACAGAGTGTAAGTTAGAAAATAATTCTCACAATAGGGAAAGAGCCAAGCCCCACCTTAATCGGTTCCATTGTATATTTTTAATTGTGCATTGCTGCTGGATGGGATCGGCTCCTTTGGTCAGGGGCTGTGGATGAGGGTGATTGTGGGTGAGGTCATTTTTCTTTTTGTCTGGCTGGAATGGCAGAGTGCTTGGAGTCATTTGTACGAAGTGTTGCCCATGTCAGGAAGTGTTATTCCTTATTTCTCTTGGCATGTGGTATTGCTGGTAGAACAGCTTTTGCTGCAAAACATACCAGGGTCATGGTAGATGCTTGAATTGACCTTAGACAGTCGTAATTACTGTGGGCTGCATTCCAGTTCATCACTTCTTTCCTTGCTCTGCCACAGATAGACCAAACATTTGCAAAACACCCTTCCTCCTGCTGCAAGCAACGTGGCTCGGACTGGTAGACCACGCAGACACAAGCTGCATCTCACTGAGGAGGCAAAAGAATACTGAAACTGGTCTGGTGTTCCTCTTCTTCTCTTTAAGAGAAGGCGTGGCCCAAAATGTCAGGCTGGAGCAGCCTGTTTAAGTCCAGGCCAAGTATGCATACGGTCGGCCACGTTTGTGACCTCACTGAAAACCCAAAAATGATAGATTGGAATGCAACCAAGTGTAATTGCCAGTGGATAAGCTTAATTGAAGCACTTCGCCCACCGCTCTTTGTATTGTTTTGTCTAAGGGACTTACTATTCTATAAGGGAAATGAAAACCCACCTCACATCTAAGGAGAAGGCTTGATTCCAATCCCTGCACTGAACAGTCTGACTTTTTTTTTTTTTTCAATCTTGTGATAGCAGCAAAAATCATAATATAATGCACTGTACGTCCATGCATTACTGATCATTGTTGGGCAAGGATTACGAAGTGTGACTGAGCTGCCCTATGAGCCATGGTTGGTTTCGGTTGCATCTCGTACCGGTCCAACATGTCGACTGGATGGAATGTTGGGCTTGCGCTTGACCCGGCTGTTTAGAATGTGCAGCTCGGCTCCACCATCTTTGTCTAGCGACGAGCGGCCGAGAGGGCTGGGTGCAATAAAGGACGTACCTTGTAACAGAAGTTCATGCTCATTCCTTGGGTATGGTATGCCCCTCCTGCTTTCTCACCCCTTCTTCTTCCAACCACCCCTGTCTTTGTTTCTTTCCTCTTTGACAGAGCATGGACTCCTCAGACCTTTCGGACAGTCCGATCACCCTGCAGGAGTACTTGGAGGTGAAAAAGGCCCTGGCCACCTCTGACGCCAAGGTGCAGCAGCTGATGAAAGTCAACAACAACCTGAGTGAGGAGCTCCGCCGTTTGCAGCGGGAGGTCAGTGTCTCTCCTCCCCCTCCCCACCGTCTGCCGAGGGAGGTCAGTCTTTCTGCTCACAGTAAGATGTAGGAGCTTTGTGCTGTCTGTCGTGCTTGTCTGACTCTCCTTCCTGTGTCTCCCTCTGTCTCTTCATCTCCACGCCAACTTTTGCGCTGCGTGAGACCCGGTGCAGCAATCTGTGCTCTTAACCCTACTGACACTGAATGAGCTCCAGGCTCTGCTGCCTGTGCAACTGATCACTTTCCTCCCTGCTCTTCTGCTGTTCATGTGCTGTGCCATGATTGAAACATCAGCCTGTGAGCAGCAGGACATCACTGGCTCCTCTTTTTACTTGCTTGAGTTGTGCTGTAGGGTTTGGTTATAAATCCATACGTTGTGCATGATCCTGGCTACTATAGGTTGGATTCAGCAAGGTTACAAGCCCCCCCCCCCCTCCAAACACAGTGGGCATTGACTTGAGGGCATGTGTGTAACCAGGCACGTGTGTGCTGGCCAGAAACCTTTCCCTCCCCTTTAATCCGACGGCATTTTCAGATAAATTTGTTGAGTTCCAACTTTGCTTCTGCAATTTACACCTCGGAAAAGTCTATTTACTCATAACATTGAATGGAGTGAGATGATAGGTGCTGGGAATGGTCTGAAAGTAACTTCCGGAATGGGGTCAGCTGGCACCACTGTACTTCCTTGGCAGTTGTTTGTCGTTTCCACGGTTCATAGTGAATTATCAGTAGAGTAGTGGCCAAACTTCAGTGATCCCTGTGGAAGTGATGAGGACTCAGTTTGATGTGTCCGCGGTCTGCTCTCAGATCCTGATGAACAGTCCTGTCCGCTTGCAATACCTGTACATTTAAGACTGTCTGAAAAGTAGGAGATGCACGGTTGCCACCAAAGGTTTAATTTAAGGACGGGCATACCTGTTTTTGGTTAGATCATTCTGTATATTGTATTTATATAGCGCTTTCTACCCCTGATGTGGTGTTGGAGTGCTTATTGGCGAATAGCACGCTACTCCGGAACCCAAAAGGTATTAGTGTGGTATTAGTATAGGGAAATATGAATACATTTGATATGTTACCGCTGCTCCTTCAACGCTGACAACTGCAATGTCATAACTGCTTGGCCGGGGCAGATGCAAGCCTCCCCTTCCTTCCGACAAATGATCCACCCTGCATGTATCCAATGAACAGTATGTCACTGTTGCAGTGAGAAAGAGTGTATGATACTCTGATTTAAATGCTGTTTGGGAAGATAAAAAGCAGCTTCCCCATCTAAGGCAGACTGTTCATCTGTGAAAACTTTCCCACTGGCAGGCACAATCATGTAAAAGATCCTATACTAGAGGCTCTTTAACGCACAATAGTGCTTTAACATAGGTCGCTAGACAGAGGGATTTCCTTATGCAGAGACCAGAACCGGACACTGATCTGGGTTAAATCCATAATCGTTCTTTAGCTCACTTCGCCACCCCAGTTAAGACCCTGCCATATGCAAATCAGTCCTGACCCTGTTCCTCATGGGAACAGTCCAGCCCGAACTGCCAAGCCAGGTTTTCCCTGGAACAGAAACAAGCATGCTGGTCCGGTTTGGGGGCAACACCCCATATCAGCCAGGCTAGCTTGAATCCAGTGGCAATGTGAGCAAGGAACCTACGTGTGGGCATACCCTGCCAACTTAGGGCGAACAAAGCTAACACAAGGAGATGATGGATGGAGTGCTGAAACTTTTCAGACACTCCCCTCCAGTCACAGATATGGATTGAATCCATCATTCTTTATCTCACTTCGCCACCCCAGTTCAGACCCAGCCATATGCAAGTCAATCTTGACACTGTTCCTTATGGGAACAGTCCAGCCCAATATGCCAAGCCAGGTCTTCCCCGGACTGGTTCAAGCATCAACAGCTCAGTCTGAACTGGGATGGCAAAGTGAGCTAAAGAACGATGATAGATTCAACCCAGATTTGTGACCGAGGGGTGAGTGTCTGAAAAGATTCAGCGCTCCGTCCATCATCTCCTTGTGTTTGCTTTGCTCGCCCTAAGTTGGCAGGGTATGCCCAGACATGGGTCCCTTGCTCACTTTGCCTCTGGATTCTAGCTAGCCTGGCTGATGAGGGGTGTTACCCCGAAACCGATCCCAGGAGGCTTGTTTCCGGTCCATATAAGACCTGGCTTGGCAGTTCGGGTTGGACTGTTCCCTTGAGGCACAGGGTCAAGGGTCTGATAAGTTTCAGTGCTCCGTCCATCATCTCCTAGTGATTACAAGCAAAGGAACGGTGGTTTTGCTGTGGTTGTTGCTAGAAAAGCCATTCATGATATCCGACATTGTAGCTCACTTGATGAAGGATGTATACACTTTGTGACTAGACGAACCATTCTCAGGCTTCCAAAGGTTGCAATGCACGATCAAGCCAACAGCTGTAATTTCTTTCTACGGTTATTACCAAATGTTATATCAACTAAACAAATGATCACCTGGTGTCCCTTCGCAGGCCGCCTTCAAAAAATTTGTGCACGCTGGATGTGTCAGCAGGGCGTTAAGATAGAACGTTGACTGGCATTAAAATCACTTTTGAATTGTTTGTGGGCTGCGGCGGTAGCGTTAGAAGGAAATCACTTTCGAAGGGCCATTTCACGCCGAATCCACATTCTCACTTCCCTGCCAGTGCATAGGAATCTACAGCCCATACATGATGCAAAGAAACATTGCCAGCCTTCAATCCTACAGCACCTTTGCATTTAAAGCGATGCTATATATTCACGCGCGACTCACCTTTCTTCTTTTTGTGGGAAAAGTTAATAAATTAAGCTCTTTCCACATACTTCTCGGCCCCACAATTAGAAAAAGTTATTGAACAAGGTGTGGTCAGCTAACACGTAGTGGGTTACAGATTCCCTGGAGTTTGTTTGTGAAACGTTCTAATCTGTTCCGTATCCAACCACTGGATGGCAGGAGTGTGCAAAGCATTAAAACATGTCGCTCTTACTTCCGATTTAGTATCACAGAATTAGTGTTACAAAGTTAATATTACGGGTAAGTAACTTTTCCTTTCCACGGTCATGCTCTGTACAATAAGGGTTGAGAAAGCTCTGGCGGTTCCAAGTGTCTTCTCAAGCATTCGCCTTCGATGGGTCTGTTTGTGATTGTGACCTTCTCAGTGAAGGATGCAGCGTGGAATGGACATGTTTGGTGGTGGAGTTTGTAGGGATTTGCTGAAGTCCGCCATATTGCTTTCAGTCCTTTGGTTGTACCTTGAATACAGAAGCCCATCCATCATTATGCATGATTAATGGTGGCATGGAGTTTCCTGCTCGGGTGGCAGGATTCACCAATGATTGGTTAATGCTTGCTGATTCTGCAGTCCAGATGGGTAGGGCCTGGCTGCAGCCTGTCAACTCAGCTCTGAAATATGAACCCCCACCCAGCCCCGTCCATCCCGCAGCCCGGTGGCCCTGCTCTTGCCAAGCTGCACCGTCCTCCCTGCATGAGTCTATCTCTCCTGCCTTTACAGATCCACAAACTGCAGACGGAAAACCACCAGATCAGACAGCAGACGACTCCCGTGCACCCAGCGCCGGCCAGCAATGAGCGCCAGGAACACAACCTCCCTGCACCGCACCGGCGGGACCGGCACGCGTTCTCCATGTACGAGCCGGGCTCGGCACTCAAGCCCTTCGGACAGCCAGTGGACGAGATTGTCAACAGATTGCAGCCCTTCCACTCCAGTGTGAGTTGTTGTTTTAGGCCAGCAGGCGTTTACGGCCTGTGGGTAGTCGCAGCAGGGGGCCCCGCAGTGAGAGGGACTCGGGGATCCTGCCCCCCTACACATCTGTAACTTCTTAAACATGAGCCGTGCGGGCCTTCAGGCAGTCTGGGGGCTGACAGTCAAGGTCAGGTGTTGGGCAGGATAGCAGCTATGAAATTACCTCCAGGCTGTATTCAAGGGGTCTTTGTGGGAGTTATGTCTCATTCCATCCATCAGCTGGAAATAATGTAGTGCTCAGTTTCCAGGCTAGAATAGAGCGTAGTTTCTGGGGTCCTTTAGGCGTGCCAGATGGTGAGTAGAGTGTGCAATCATTTGGCGATGCCTAGTTTCTTGAAGGGCCTGCCTTGCGCATGTGTGTGGGGAGGGAAAGGGATAGTTTTACTAGGGGTACCATTGGCGCTTCACTCCAGAGGAGCTGCGGCATTGGCACTTGTGGTATGGAGGCCATCTTTGCAGACTCAATTTCACAATTTAGTTCATAAGGGTGGGAGTACAAAGAAGAGGTGATACCCATAAAAGGCTCCCTAGATATTGTCGCCAAGACCTGGGAATGCTTATGTAATGTCCAGCGGCAGGACCACGCATGCCACAGACATTTCTATCCTGCAAGATTTTGATACAGGAAATGTCCTCAAAAGGTAATTGGTGATCGACATCGAGAGATCTCTGCTTCCTAAGTTGGGGTCTCCCTCCTCCTCCTCTTCTTGAATACATAAAAAGCCTTGCCCCGTCCACCCCGCCTCTGAGTCAAGCTCATCCGAACATTCTTATATAGTTTGAGTTTTAACCTCTGAAATCCTCATTTTCTGGTATCTGTACTGCCACACTGCCCGTGTAGAACCACAAATACATTCCCAAATGTATTCTTTTGTTTGGTTTTATGGTGCGCTGCATCAAAATATTGCAAGTTCCAGGATGCACGGCTTTCTCCAGGATCTAATGAGCGGACTTTCTGGTGACTGGAAGGGAAGGCTGAGCTCCTGGAGCGAGCGGATGCCATCCATCGTGCCAGCCTGCCGTTGTAGACTCCTACGTTTAGTCTTGTCCCCCCGCACACCCCTACCCAATGTTACTCCACCCTGAATCTGTGGCGTCCCCCGCCTTGTTTGTCCTGGATGGGCTTTCTGTGACTGTACAGTGCTTTGTGTCGTAGATGCAGCATGCACAGTTGTATTAGTATGTACTTAAGAATGTGGACTTACAGTCTTTATGCATTGATAACATTAAGTGCTTGTGTAGTTCACCCTGAAATCACTGCACATGCACAAATGTCACCAGCCAAAAACTCATGAACACCTGCATTAATGCATTAACCCTGCACACATCATCTTCTCCCCAATATGTTAATCCGTGTCTCACTTACAGGCTCTTTAATAAATGCGAGACTCTCCTGCCAGGATATAGAAATGACCATAGACACTGCCCCCGTTCCCCATACTCTGGTACTGACCGCAGCTCTACAGGCGTATCGAGCATTATCCCAGGTCTGCCACGAGCCTGTTCCGACCTACAGCAATCCGCACCCACCTCTGAGCTCACAAGGCGCGAAGTAGACATGGGGCGGCGCGAGAGCTGGAACTGTCATTCCACCAACCATTTTAGGTTTGTGGAGGCCCTTTGGAAGCGGCAGATCAGTGCTCACACAGGCACTCACTCTAAACATGGTTTTCACTGCTTTGATGTCAAAATAGTGAATAATCGGCTTTCAAATGCGTTGTTCTACCTCATGATTTCCAGTAACCGATATAAATATTATATAGAATTATGTATGGGGACCTGAGAGTTATGGGGATGTTTTTCACCTGTGGGTTCTGAGTGACATCAAATAAACAACGGGAGGGAAGCGCGAGTCATCTATGATGTCATTCAGCACTCTGAGATGAAAAACCTCCCTTTAACTCCGATACCCATCTATAATATTATGTAATGCATGGCCCCCAAAACCATCTGCCCCTGCTTATACCTGCCAGGCTTAGGTAAAGGAGTAATGAGGGACCTTGCCTAGGATGCCCTGTCCTCCGTCCCAAATGTGAAAACAAATATTTACCAGCCATTTTTAACCAACACCTTCCTTCCCCCTCCGGCAGCAGCACTGCGCTGACGGGCTCTGAGAGCACCCCCAGCCTGGCCTGGAAGGCCTTTGACGTAGCAACAGAGGGTAACACGTTTTGATCTCGACTAGCGCTATATCAATGAATTACCAGATTTAGAGTCTGGTGTAAACGACCGACGCTTCCTATGGAAGGCATGATAACACAATACAATTATTGAGGGGGAACAGTGAGTTATGGAGATATTTTCACTGCAGGAATCTGAGTGACTTGATCTAGAAGAGAGCGATGTTTGAATTGTCTGTGATGCCACTCAGAACCCCGAGGTGAGAAACACCCACCTAATTCACTTTTTAATCATCTATAATGTTATGTTATGTATGCCCCTCTGCCCCACTAAAAAAATCGACCCCTGCTTTCAACTGTAAGCAGGGGCAGAGGCTTCCTGAAAGAGCTATATATAACATGGCCTCTCTTTCCTGACCCCCTGGCACCCACCCCCACCGCTCTCTGGGCCTTTTCCTTCCCTCTCCTGCAGAAGCTGTGCCCCCTGCCTCTCAGCGCTGCTCCGAGGCTCGCCCAGACCCCGGCCAGAGCAGCCTTGAGTTACTTTTAACGTAGCGCAGTGAGTTATGAGATCTGTGACCCACCGTCGTTACGTCACAGCAGTGAATTATTACGTTTAGAATATAACACTCACACTATTGGCTGTCAGCGAGAGCCATACATAACATGGGGCATTATAGATGGGTCGCTATCAGTAACGGAGTAGTTTTCCAATAATCGATTCTTAGTGACAACATGGACACGGAGAGCAAAGCTAGAGTCGTCTGTGCTCTCACAGGGAACCACGAGGCAGGTAAACCCCATTACTGGTGGGCGTTTGTGAACCCTTTTATGCTGCGTATGGCCCCATGACAAAAGCCCCACCACTCCCAGAGCTGCTCTCGTGGATTAGTTGTGCAGGGGGAGAGGAGTCTCTCTTCACCCACTGTATTTAGGGTCTACCCGCATAGTTCCATCCCCCAATTTAAAAAAACACAGTTGCTTGCATCCCATCACTTTCCCGGCACTTCCACCGGTTAGACCAGCACATATTAATATTCAGCTAGCTTGTACCTGGCCTCCCACCACCCTTCATGCTGACCTCTGGGCCTTCCAGTCACCCTTCTAGACAGGACTGCAGTCTCCAGAGAGATGTTTGAGCAGACACCGTGCTGAAAGGAGCTTTGAGATGCTTTGCACATGAACAGAAATCCAGTGTTAGCCACAGTCCTATACACACCTGTGCCAGACTGGGCAGCCCGCAGTTGGTGATGGCTGGAGTCACCCGCCTTCCTCTGCCTCGCTGTGGCGTGCAGAAGCATGAGCAGCGGGGCTGGTGATGGAGCTTTCAACGATCATGCACCATTCCCCGCTTTCCTTTTGGTCTCTGGAGAATGGGATCTTACAGGTCACAATTCACCTTTTCACTACTTCACATGGGTCTCCGGTGATAAGACAAAGTAGGGAGAAGGCCAGAAAAGCGACTGCTTCCCCCTGACCTAGTCACTGTGAAAAAAGTTTCTTTTTCAGCTTCTTTGAAGTAATAGCAGTGAATAATCGAGCTTCAAGTGCAGTTTTCAAGCTAATGGCTTTCTGTCCGTGGCCATCCCAAACATGCTCATTCCTTACACCTGTGCAGGCTCAGATGTAGACAATTTGAGCATGCCTTGGAACACATGGTAAATGTGCACTGATGTGACTGGTTAAGGCGGCAGAAACTTTGCAGAATCACTACCCATGGCCAGTAAAAGTAGAAAAAGAGAACTCACTAAAACTGTTTTCTTTTTTTTACACAAGTTCTCATACACAATCCTGTACAATGCAGAGACGTAAATACGATGAACCTGATGGCAGCGATCAAACCCAGGCACATCTAGTTTGCCCAGCCCCTCGTTGGTCTTTAGTTCTAATCTTGTGAAGCAGGGCAGCTTTAAAGTGCAATGCATGAACACTGACTCTCTTCCTCTTTGGGCAGTCCTGTTCCCCCACCCCGCAAATCATGTGACCTTGCACTCTCCAGAGATATGCCTCATATGTACTAAGATCTGTCCGCGTTTCTGTTGTTTTTTCCCCATTTATTTACACTGTCCTTGATTCTCTCCTCTTGTGTTTTTTAGATACGAAAAGGTGTTTCCGCCTCCTCTGTCCCATTCCCACCATCCTCATCTCAGCTCTCCTGCTATCAGGACGGGGGCAGGCACATGGTTAAGTACCACTTGATTTGTCTATGTTGAAGTTGAGTGGTTGGGGAGCATGCTCTGGTGATAATGAAAACCTCAATTGATTAGACAACTCGGTATCCCTGGGAAGCGGGGTTCAAAGTACCCAAGGAACAATGGTACCCCTGGGAGACGCTTGCTAGCCTAAGCTTCTAATCCAAAACAAGATGTATTACTCAGCTATATGTGATTAAACAGTGTGTTTAATTACTGTAAAATCATGTCAAATAAAATATATGTAATAGGTGCTTCACTATTCGGAGCAGTAAATGATCCGTGACAACAGTGAGTATCCTTCAACATTGCTGACTGAGATTTGTAACAATTTCAATGCAGAAGGACTCCAAATTAGAGTATGTTTTGGTTACTACATTATTTATCAGTCAAGAAGTTAATAAGTCATTGTTTCGACTTTCGAAAAAGCACCCAATGGGAATGAAGTACAGTACTGTTCCTGTATCGACATTAGTTATTCGCCAGGGGTGGTTCACCAGGGGTTAGAAAATGAGTGTCTCCCATATTTTTGCTTCCATTACAGTCCTGCTATTTAATATCCCCAGATTTGTTGTTCAGATATAGAAGTCTTCCTCATGATTTTTCAGTGTCAGGTAAGGCTTTTCCGAGTATGCATGGACATTTATACTTCACTATGCCTGCATTAAGGTAATTGGTTCTTCATTCCCGTAGGTTGCTTCCTCTATTTTATTCTGATGAAGACCCAGCTTTAAGTTATTTAATGGGTTGAAACATCAACCTATTAGCTTGTTGACTGTTAAATAACATAGAAACCAAAACGTACTGAAATTCTGAGTCCTTTTGTATTGAGATTATTATGCTGCTCAGCCAGCAAAGTTGATGTATTATTCTTTGCAACTCGCACCAGAGCACTTGTATTCACTGCTGCCACTCTCACTGCGCCACCTATGTTTTGTTTATTTGACATGGTGTTGCAGTAATTTAGCCCTCTGTTTAATCACATACAGATGAGTAATATATCTTGTTTTGGCAGAGAAGCGTATGCTAACAAGCTTCTACCAAGGGAACCATGTGTTCTTGTTTACAGGTAAGAATGAACAGCAGGTGTGATTTTAGGGGTAGTTAGCTAAACCCCTCCTTTGGTTTTGCTTTCAAAGTCAGTGTCTCCAAGTTGAGTATGGTTTTGTATCCATGTCATAAGGAAAGTGAAGTTCCTTTATGGGTCAGGGTGTACTCAGATTGTGTGTTCTGCCTTGAAACAACAGGGACTCAGTGAGTAGGGCTAGCAACTCTGGTCCCCACGGCGTGACCCCAGCCTCATGGGCAGTGCACTGTGTGCTAGCCAGCCTAGAAAGGGTCGGCGTCATTGACTGGCTCCAGAGAGTTTATTTTAATTCAAAAACCTGCCAGCCCGGCCCCCAGGAAGTCATCACCGCCGCCTGGGCAGGCCTGCCGGAATGAGGCAAAAGAAAACAGCTGGTCGAGTCTTGTCAACAGGTGCTGCCATCAAGATGTTAATTTGGCAAAATCCTGACCACTCGGGCCCCATTGCCGTGCCAGAGAAGTATGCAGCAACCAGACAGGCGCTGCCTGAGAGAGTGTGAGACATCATAGACACCCCACAGAAGCGAGTGCCTTGCTTCTGTTGTGCGGCATTCAGTACCCTTTTACCATTTTTAGGAAGTTTGCGATTTTAGCCACCAGCTTTTACCAATCCCAGGACCACCATTGGTGGTGGTCCCGTTTGGTACTGGAAGTGCTGTGCATGGGTTTCCGTTATGCTGAGATCTTCAACAAGAACTCTCATATTTTGAAGGTGCTGAGCTCAGACAAGAGACATGGGGCCTTTTTTTTTATCTCCTTCACTTGGCAGTCCAGATCCCTCAGATGTCTCAGTTCGCCAAGAGGAGATCACAAAAAGGTCATCTGGATTCTTGGGACAATATATGCCACAGTAATTGTATGTCTATTGACTACAAAGGGGGAAGTATTGTTTCTGATCTTAACAGAAGGATGCACAAGTCAATAAGTTGCAGATAACAAATTTGAGTCTACTAGGACACGGTGTTTAAGGAAGTCATCTCCTTCTGTTGTTGGAGCACTGACTCCAAATAAAGGCTATTGGATAGCTCTTGAGGGGTAGAATAATTTGAAATGCTTGTGCTTAGGTTTGGAAATAGTACACATCGATTCTGGGTAAGAAGGGGAGACGCGGGTGGATTGGACATCTATCTTTGCTTTAGTCTATTGAGATCCTTTGCTCACTATTTTTCTAATGGTCATCTATTTACCTGTTTAGACAACCAAGATGGAGCGCCATGGCAGCGGCACCGACAGTGATTATGACAACACCCAGACAAGCGAGTCTGTAATAAGGTGAGGCGATGCTGGTGAGCCCAATCTGATCTGATGTGCTTTGTTAGTCCCTTTGGCACTCCGGGTGCAGATGCAAAAATTCAGTAATGAAAAGATAGCCTTGTAACATGGTATTTCTTGTAGATATAAACTCTTTGCCCATGCCATGTAGGAGTATACTGATCAGAGGACTTTTATGACCTATTTCAAGCCGTCAACCCAGTGTGGTAAAAGCCAGTAACCTTTCAGTGTGCAACTGCAGTATGTTTCACAAACGGTAAAAGGAAGAATTGGATAAAACAGAAAAAAGTAGTGGAAAGAAGTGAACAAGAGGAAGGCCCAGTCAATTAGGCTCAGTCTTGCGGGGCAGCGCTGCGAAGATATCCTTTTTGTTTTGGCGCTGCGTGTTGTGTGAGATAAAGCCACAATACTAGGGTTCATAAAGCTGAAGTAAAAAATTGTTTTGTTAGTCTGTTGAATTTATCTAAAACATATATGGATTGAGTAGATGACCTTCCTGTGCACCAGAATGTTATTAAATCATTGTCTGCTGTCTCTTCTCTCCCGTGTGCTCCTCTGGTACCTCCTCTCCCCGCCCCTCTCTGGGCTGGCAGTATGGATGGTAGGCGATTCATGGAGATGAATAGAGACGAGGATTTCCACCATGAAATCGATGACCTGGACCTAGAACTAGACCCAGGACTTCCGAGCACAGAGGACGTGATCCTGAAGACTGAGCAAGTCACCAAGAACATCCAGGAGCTTCTCCGGGCAGCACAGGAGTTCAAGCACGACAGGTGAGAGATGCCACCTGAAGAAGGCCACTCTACAGCTCCCCAGGGGGTGAGGTGTGGTGTTACGCACTGACCCCAAACCGCTTGTTGATTTGTTCAGCACTAAGGGCGTGGGAAGAGCTATGCCTAGAGTTGCCAAACGGCGGTACCGATTTCCAGAATATCCTTATTGTGTGAAATACGTGCAAAAGTAATGTAGTTGTGGATTTTCCAACAATCACATAGGCATATAATGTTAAAATACATTGTACGCCAAGTAGGGCACACCTGAGGGGCTAAAGGTTCAGTGGAAAGGGATACAAATGTGGGTTGTGAGAGAAAACACAATGTTGTAAAATAACCTATATTTTTGAAGACTTTCAAAGCAGAGAGGGGGAGAGTTTATCATTTTTGTTTGTGTTTATGTAAATATTTATTGGTGAAATCCGACAGACGCCTACCCATACCCAACTGAAAGCACATGTACCCAACTATTTGCTAGAAACCACATGTGTTAAGGGGTGTAACACCCCCCGCCACACCCCCTTGAAGGTACGCCCTAATTACTGAGCAAGTGTGGAGAGAGAGATTCACTAGTACTGGATAGAGTTTTACCTCCAGTAACAAATTGGTTGATAGTTAGGTGTTCCATGCTAAATATTTTGGTAAATAATGTATACCTTACTTGCATATTGCGTCACAATCAATGTGTGTGGAAGGTCTAGTGCTTTGGGTTGATCAATTGTTCCTACCCATTGACTTGAGGCAACAAGTGTTGTGTACGGCTCATGAGGGGCACTTGGATATCCATCCTCTGAAGTGAAGAGTAAGGGAAGGTTTGTTGCCAAGAATTGATAAGTCTGTTGAATGTTTTGTGTGTGATTGCGAAAGTTGTGAGGTGAGTGATAAAAGTCAAGTTACCAAACCATCCCCGGTAATTCCTATTGAGACAGACATTTCTCCGTGGTCCAAGTTGGGGTTTGATATTGCTGGTCCACGCAAGGTCCCACACATGTCGACAGGCGGATTCTTTCACATAGGTGGTAGGATGGGGGTCGTTGTGAGAAGAGCCGAGTCAGCGTGGGTATCGACTTCCCAGATCGTCGCCACTGAAAAGAAGCCCAAACTGCAGAATGGCTGAAAGTTTATTCTAGAAGTACAGGTACCACCACCAGCACCCTCACCCAGGGCGAGCTTTTGGTTCCCAACTCTAATCAAACACTGCATTTCACGTTCCATAGACTCGCGAGATGCAGCAGTCCCAACCCAAGGTTGTGTGCTTAGCCGAGAGTCGCACCAGGCCATAAAACGTTATCAGCCGTCAGTTCACTTTGTGCTTACCTGGGAGGTTGAAAAGGGCTGAACAAGAGGCTCACCAGAAGATATCATTTTAAGATAGCATCATTATCATCTGACTGGTACCTTAGGGTTCGCTGGGCCTGTGCCGATACCGGAAGTAGTGCCTCTGCCTGACCTGGAAGAGTGCATCATGCTCTCCTAGGGGGGAGAAAGAGGCTTCGAGAGCAAAAGGCTCACGTAAGGCATAAAAGCCTGCTCGCCTCCGAGGGGGGACAGAAGACCCAGCCTTACCTTGTACAAGCAGCGTATCACGTTGTATGCAAGACTGTATGCTTACCTGTGTGCAGAATTATAGAGCTTTTGCTTCCTCTTTGGCGAGTGATACAAACTCTGGTTTCCATAGAGACTTGTGCTGCAAGTTGTTGGGTTTCTTCTTTGACTAGTGATGAAACTTTGCATTACATAGTTGGATGCTTTCTTATGTCCATTAGTACCAGTGCAGGAAACAGTTGTGATTGGTGTGCCCGAGTGTGACTCTGCCAGAATGTTATTGTCTGGCCCTATTGACACATGCACCTCCCATCCTCTTAGTTGGATGCATGCATGCTGTAAGCCCTGCTATCAAAGTATGACCAGTGCTAAGGTGAGGGGCTTTAGGACTTGAAAGGCATGAAATGAATCAGTCAAAATAGCCTGCCAAATTCAGCGAGCGGAGAGAATCGGGAAGACTTGTTTTTGTGGAGTTTTTCAAAACTGAGGGTGGACAGTGGGACTGTGTCTCTGCCTTATTCAGCTCCTGCTACCACACTGTGCAGGCTTAGTCTCTGAAAGGTCCCCTTAGGTAACCCGGAAGCGACTCTGTACCCTGAGGCTACCCATACGTAGAGGACTGAACTTGAATAGGAAATTGCAGATGGCAGTGGTGTGCAAGTACTATGCACACTAAATGTTTTTGGAAAGGATGGTTTCCTATTCTAACCCCACTCCTGGAATATTTCATGGAAGTGTGTTATTTGGGCGCCTCTGGTGCACCAAGCCACATCACGCGTTGCACCTGGATTTTACAGAGACTACTCCTTTGAACATGTCCGCCATTGTCTAATGGCACCACATAATACATTCATCGCACTTGCAGGGATTTGAATATATGATCTTGCCTACAAATATATTGGGTAATGCATTAACCCATGGAACTATCTTGTCAGTTTCTGGATACTTCTAGAATTTGTACACCATGCAATCAGAAGAGCTTTTGTTCTGGGAAGTTCTTAACGGGATAACAGAGAGTAGGTGTCTATCACACTCTTTATTTCGTTACTATTAAAAAAAAATATTTAAACCCTTAACCATGATTCATGTGGGCCGTGGTCAGGTCGAACCACTGGGATTGCCTGCCAGATTGGTTAATTATGTTATTGACCAAATCAGTTTCAGAACACAATTTCTTCGAATATCCAAATTCCGCGTGGCTTGTTTTCCAATGCGTCCCAGGACATAGAAAACTCCTTGATTATGCAAATGCACAATGTATTCATTTAATTGATTCTGTGCTGCAATTGAAAGCGCACTTAATTTCATTATTATTTTTCTGTTGAAACTAAACAATCTTTACGGAAATCAACATGTGCCATTTGTGATTATTTGTCAACCACTTCATTTTTTTAAATGAAAAGTACTGCAATAAAATATAAAATTGCATAGTAAGTATTTGTTTTCCATTGAGCGTGCTAAGTAAAAATTACCTTTTAAAGAACTCCATGCAGTCTTTCTTTACGAGTTCTGCACCCGGTGTGGCTAATTTTACAATTCATTACCTTGTGCTTCTGAGAAGATTTCAATTGGATGATGTTTTTTAATGTTTTATCTTTGCTTCAGCTTCTGTGTGTGTGCAAAGAAGTGAATTATGCATGCCATGAAACACCAAGGTACTCCAGCCAGTGTGGTAATAAAAAGTTTTAAATGTGTTTCTCTTTCCCAGTTTTGTACCATGCTCGGAAAAAATCCATACCGCGGTTACAGAGATGGCATCTCTCTTCCCAAAGGTAAGTCCTACATCTTGGCATCCGGCTGTCACATATTGGTCTTTCCAGAACGTGGCTCTATTGAGTTCACATTTTTGTGCATATTCACTCCTGCTCAGCTTTAGACCCGAAAAACCAGTGTGCAACCATCCCAGTTAGCATCACTAGGGATGGTTTCCAGCATCGAAAGAACATAGTATTTAATTTTATTGACCTTTATTGTATAAACAGCTATTTATCCACTATCGTGGTCATCATTCTGTTAACATGAAAAGAATACAATAAGTAAAAGTTTGTACTTTTAATTCAAACAGTTCTTACATTATGTTTGGGGTCAAAATGAATTGCAATGTAGGTTTGCGATGCTGCTCTTGCAGTCGCAAAAGTTGCCTTTCATTTCTTTGAATTTTCCTGTACCGCAGCGAGGATGGACTTGACCTTGGAAGTTGCATGTTTTGGTCCCACCACTGCATCACTAAGAACTTCCACAAGAGGATCCGGAAAACATACTGAGGCCATCAATCCTTATTGTAGCTCTCGAGATGGAGGCACGGGAGAGCCCAGCACAGTGTCTGCACTGTGCAAGGTTTTCAATAGGATATTTCAGTGCCACTATTTTTTTCTAATTCTTTTTCTGTCCCTTTTGCACTTTTCTCCTTTTACCACTCTTGCCTCTGCGATCCGCCGTGGCCCTGCCCACCTCCAGTGACACTTTCCTCCCAGTGCTTCCTGCCTCCCAGCTGTCCACCCCCATTCTACTTAATAGCGGCCACTGCACGGACCCCGATTCTCGAACCTTCCACCGATACGAAGCCAGCACCCTCTTCACCCTCAACATAGGATGCAATGACCTTGCGTCACTGAAGGATACCCAAGGACCCTTCTCCTGCCGACACTGCAGCTACACCCTCGCCCACCTCCACACTCGAGCTCCTCTTGCCGCCCTTCTGACCAACAACGCACCCGACCGGCTCAGCTGCAGCCTCCTCAACACGCGCCCCTCCACAAATGCCACAGAAATCGGATACCTCCTCGTCTACGTCTCTCCCTACATCACCTTCATCACCGAAACCTGGACTAACCCCAGCTCTCACCCAGACATCATCACCGCCATCCCAGACAGCTACAAAATCACCTGCAAGGACTACACCCACCAACTAGGAGGAGGAATCGCCAGCGTCCACAAGAACAACTTCCCCCGGACCACCCACTTGGACGACCCAATGACAACCATTGAACACCTTAACTTCCAAGTCCAGATCAATCCCAACACCACCCTCGTAGCACCTTTGTATACAGGCCTCATGGCCCGTGCCCGCCCTTCACCGACTCCATCGTCTACTTCTTCCCACCCCAGGCTCTAGCATCCACTAATTACATCATACTTGGCGACCTCAACTTTCACCTGGACAACCCCAGTGACCAGAACATCGCTTCCCTTCTGGAACCTCGCCAATAACGGACTCTAGCAGCTAGTCACCCATTCGACCCACGCAGCGGGAGACACGCTCGACCCCCGTCTTCTCCACCAACATAAACATCACCTACAACCACACCACCAAACTCCTCTGGACCGACCACCACTGCATGCACTTTGCGTTCACTACACCCACGTCCACCACTGCCAACACCCCCCACCCTGGTCGTAGCTGGAACAAGGTCACCGCAGAACATCTCATTGCCTCTCTCAGCACCACCAGACAAAATACCTACTTGTATGTGCCTGAGGACTGCAGTGAGAAAACCTGCAGCAGACAAGGGGGAAGTTTGTAGTTAAAAACACATTCCCAAGCACAAGGAATGCCAGACTGCGATGGATTTCTTTTACACCAAATAAGTGGCAGCCGATATGCGCACAATTGAAGGGAGGATGAAAAACTTACCATCCGCTTGTTGATAATACCAGCAAGTATTGGTTTTCTCCTGCACTTATAATTCAATAGCAAGACTACATAATGTGTTGATATTTGACTGACATTATCTAGGTTATGTTAATGATGCCAGAGGATGCTATTAAATATTTGACATGACAAGATGCTGGTCGAGAACAATGGGTTGAACTCGGACGGCTTGGACTGCTTGCTTTGTGTCCACTCTCTGTCCTCCAATGGGAGAGCGGTTTGTAGCATTTAAAAAGATTTGTTGGTGGCAGTTTTTTTTATCAGCAAATATTGAGAAAGGCAGTGTTGCTGAAAAATTGACCCCAGTGAGTGCCCGAGTACTTGTTGTAGGAGTCTTGTGAATATTTTTGCGAGTCCGCACTCACGAACAGGGCACTCATCTTAATAGATGGGACTTGTGAAAAGGAGATATGTGTATATATATTATATATAATATATATTCAGAGGTGGAGTTGAGAATAGTAAGTCTATAGTTACCAATATGCACTTCTCTTCTCAATATTTCAGTGCTCAATACTTAGCCTGTGATATTATGGATTTCATCCCGTCGCAGAGAGCATGGGTATAGGCGTTTCTCTGAGGTTTCTTCCCCTCACTGAAGAGCCCCTTCCTTGCAGGCTTCTGAATTTTCTGACCATGGGCTAAACCACATGTTTAATTAGCCTGACTTCCTTTTGTGAACCATGTTAGGTAGATGTAAAATACAGAACGAGATACCCATGTTATTGCTTACCTGCACAGTCCACTATCACCAAATAATGCGATTCTATTAGTGCTGGAAGGTAAGTGGGATCCTGGTTCTGGTAGCTAGGTCTAGACTGGATCTGGACAGCAAAGGGAAACATGCTGAATGTGTCCTGATATCATTTTGCTGACACCTTTATACATTTAGCAGTGCCTGCAATTTGTCAGGAGGCGTTCTCATTTTAGATCTCTACTAGGCCCAAAACAAAGTCCTGATTTAAAGAGCCATCTGTCCTCCTTTTGTTCATGTGTCATCCTGGCTTGGAGCCTTCTGAAGCTTAACTCCTAGATGCCACTAAAATGGAAGGAAATAAAGGTGCATAACTTGTTCCCACTTCACAAGTGCTTAAGAGAAACTATTGGAGTCAGTTTTTTTAACTTTGTTCAACTCCCTGTGTAAGAGATGTGCCTGCATTGTAAGGGCGGAGGCTTTATCGGTCTGTATGAGTAATTATGCAACTATTATTCTAAATGGCACTTAATTTTTTTATTTAATTCTTTTATGGTGCTACTCATTACAGTGTAGTGGGTCAGAGCGCTTCACGTCACGCATAGGGGCACAATAAATCATGTGTGCGTAAACAATGTACAGGAAATGTTACATAAGAGAATGAGCGTTATTGGAGTATTAATAACATATTATCCATACTTGTAAACATTACACATTTAGAATTAATGGTGAGAGAAACAAATTAAGGATATAAATCGTTACAGGGATTGTTTTTTGTACTAACAGGACTTTATTAATTCCCAAGGGAACCCTTCTTTGCAATCGTGGAATAACAGATTGAGGAAAAAATCAATAAGGATCTAAACCCCTGACCTACAGTTTGCATGCAGCTCATTGATGCTGATAAATCACTGTGCTGTATTAGAAGGCTTGCAACTTCTCAACTGGAAGTAACAAAATGATCTCAGAATCAAAAGCAGAAGCCCACTTGCCTCTCTAAACAAAACACCAATGTGTGATCTGCATAGAATACGATGTGCAGACACATTAACCCTCTATTCTACTTTGCGTCAAAACTTTGACTGGGCAAAACACAGACCTCTCCCAGAACTGTTGACCACTAGATATATCTTCTCGCTATTATAATCCCTTCCAAATTGCTGTGCATGCAATGATTTCTTTGCAGCAGATTTTGTTTTTTAAATAAGTGTTCAAGTTGACTTTCAGACTCTGTTTTTCAAGCTCTGCCCCTCATGACTCATCTCACTTTCCTCTGCACAGCTTGAACCCTAATGTATAGGTTCCTATAGTAAATGTTTTCCAGTTCTAGTACTGGGTTCTATGCAAGTATGGATTCTATGCAAATATTTTATTTCACTGCGTCTCTTTTCTCCAGTATCACATATGAAAGCACCTTCAAATACATAAGTTCAGTATGTAAGCTGCACAAAATCCTCTTTTGTGTTGATTTAATAGACTGTAATGTTGATCCGTGTATAATAAGAGTCTAGGCTACTTACTGGATGCACAAGAAAACTGGCTGGCTTCTTGATTCGTTGTCAGAGCAAGAGGCCTGAATGTGTCTAAGTTTATTAAAAAAAAACTATCACTTTTAATAAACATCTCTCAGTGCAGTCATGTAATCTGATATACTACGCTGAAACTTTAGAGAAATACCCTTTCTTTAATTTTGAAAAGGCTTTATCACATTTCTACCCTGTGTTTGTTGCATGATTAACATTTACCTCTAACATTTTCAAAGCTCGGCTCTCACAGTGAAGTGAGAACATAAACTTGTCTTTGCTCTACTTCCTAATTTATTGGCTCATGCACTTTTTATTGTAAATTAAAGGCAAAGCCACCTTTCTTTTCTCTGAGTGCCCATTCGCCCCCTGCATCTTCCTCATCTTTAGGCTAACGGCACTGTTTGCTGCTATCATAGCGCAGGACATTTCTGCCTCTCTTCCCTTCTGGGTTACTGAATCTTTGTTGATGTGCAGCAAATTTAACTGTTGATTTAATGCCTTTCACACACGGGCCTTTCTGAAAGACGTGCATTTATTTTGACTCAAAATGCTCTTGAAGGGTTTCTAGAGTGGCCTGCGCGCACCATAAAAGACACTGGGCACTTCAAGGAAGCATGGTGCACACACAAGTGCGCACCCCTGAGGGAACATGGGTTATATCAAGCACAGCCCCTTGTGGAGGATTGAGCTATTGAGCAATATTTGGCTTTGACAACTATGCCAAATGTTTCTCAGGAAGATTGGGATTTTTTGGGTGCTGATAACTCTGTTGAGGATATCTGTAAAGGAGTCTTCCAGACACAATGAATATAATTTAGTAATGTCCTTTAATGGAGCTTGTAAATCAGCCTCCACACTTATCCCAGTACATCAATTGAATGCCCCTTGAGCATTCCTTCAGTCTTAACATTCTTTTTGGAACTAATGAATACATAGTGTCATTTACACATTACTACATTCTCCCCCCTCCCCCCTAAAATAAATTAAATAGAATAATAATAGAAATGAGAAAAATGTGAGCAAGGTAAACAGATCAACAACGTTCAATTAATCTTTTTTGTCTTTTAGCAATTCTTTCTGATTTTCTCTGAGTCCATTGTTGAATATTAGAGCGTGTAGCTTCAACATTTGATGTGATTTTTCTAAAGAAAGACTTGTTTCTTGTTATTGTTCTATCATCATTTTCTGCAGTCATTCCAAGATTCTAGCCCAGCAGTTGGGTAGCATTATTGCCAAGCTGGTCTCCCCTAATCAACACAGCTTCATCTCTGGGAGGGACACTACTGATCATGTCTGGTGGGATCATGTCTCTTTGGTACAGCTGATGTTGCTTGCGAGCCCATGACAGTGGCCCTGTTGGATGCTGAAAAAGCATTCAACAGGGTCACTTGGCATTATCTATGGAAACGTACGGGTTGCCTTTGACTAGGGAGGAGGTATATTAAGGCGATGCAGACAATTTATCACAATCCTGTGGTCCGGCTTCAAATGATGAATGGACAATCCTGGTTCAATCCAGATTTTTAGGGGTACAAGGCAGAGGTGTCCTTGCTCTCTCCTGCTTTTTGCATTGTACATCATCCCCTTTATTCGCGGGTTAGAGGCCAATATCGCTATGCCATCCATCATACGATTTGGCAGGGAGACAAAAATCTTACCCTATGCGGATATCATCACGGTATGCAGCAATGCTGATAGAGAAAGAGGAAGCTGCTAAGTTTGGTGAATTTTAGGGTTATACCTTGAACTCCAAAAAGATACAGATTGTAGTGAATAGGTGAGTAACTCTGCAAGACTTGCGGGTAGTGGAACAAGCAATTTACCTTGGTATTACTATTAGTGCTAACTTGGATCAGCTAGTTTTGAGTAATCTAGCACCAATAATGGTGAAGGTAAAACAGGACCTGCTGAGGTGGGATAATTTACATCTATCTATTGGTGGTAGATTTAATATTTTAAATGTTTTAGTTTTTTTACCAACGGTGCTGTATCTTTTTCGCGCTATCTTGCTAGCATTTGAAAATGTATTGTTCAAAGCTTTAGATCTCTTGCTCGCCAGATTTATCTGGGCGTATGGTAAAACAAGGAGGGCTATTCGGTTTCTCACTCTGCCCAGAGAGAGGGGAGGGTGGGCACTTCCAAACTTGAAACTCTACCATAATGCTGCTGCCTTTCATTATATGAGATCTCTCTTTGGAAGGGATGCAGAGGGGCAGGTGCTAGTACAGCACGTATCTACGAATTGCTTATTGGCCCAGAAGCCATTGGGTGTTTCCGAAAGCTTGTGAAACCCAGTTATTATAAAAGAAGTCTAATTATAGATGCTAAAGGCTGCCTTTAAAATCGGGGCCACATTTGGACAGAAGGCTGGGCTTGGCAGACTAAACCGTTATACTCCGCTGCAGAGGAATCCGCTTCTACCAGGGTTATTTCAAGATGCTTGCTCGTTGAGGTGGGAGCTGGTCTTCTTCGAAGAACTCCGGTGTACCTGCAGATTCGTGACTTTCGCTCCTGGACCAATTACTAGGGGATGCAGAGTGCACGATTAGCATGATTTATTCGGAGTTATGTACAAGTACCCGAGATGACCTTGAGAAAACATAATAATAGGTGGCAACAGAAACTTGAAGTAAACGATCTTAGCTTTTTTAAATCCCTGGAGCTCAGTCGCACGGTGCTTTGTTTATTGGGTCTACAGGCCCAGCACTACAAAACAATCTTTGATTCATGTTTTACCCCGGTGCAGATTGCAAAGTGGGGTGGTACAGAGGGGATAAGTTGCCCACGTTGTGGTGTATTAGAGGCAGACTTTATACACATGTTTTGTACCTGTCCAAGGTTAGAAGCTCTCAAGGCTTCAGTCTCTGAATTTTTAGTAAAGTGTTGAAAATTAATTTGGTTCTGACCCCTCAAATAATGTTACTGAGTTGCAGGGGATTCTTTATCTGGAGAATTCTTACTATTTATTGCAATGGCTGTATGTCGTCTTTGCATTGCCATGGCCTGGCTCAACCCCCTACCTTTCAACAATGGCATGGGTGCTTTCTTCCTACTTTCAGTTTAGAATGTGCACTTTATAAGTACAAAGGAAAGATGGCCTGGGCGGAAGGGGAAAGAAAGCTGTGGAGCTCTGGCTGTTTAGGGTCAAGGCCTGGCAGGAGGTCGAGGGTTTGACCCCTTCGCTGCTAGGCCTCTCCCCATTGTGCTAAGCCTTTTGTTGGCTATTTGGGGTAGTTCGTGCATAGGCCCCTGTAACGTTTTGACCTCAAGGTATCCACGCCAAAGTTGTGTCCTTTTCTTCCATTATCATGGGGATTCTAAAGGTACCCAGGTTTTTTTGATTACCCTGGAGGGGACCCAGAAATTAGCCACAATACAGCTAAATGTTGTTTTTTGGGGAAAAATGGGAAAAAGTGCTGCAAATGAAAGCGTCTGTTTTTCCCCAGCAAATGGCACCAACAAAGGGTTTCTGGTGCTGAAAATACCATCTTCCCAGCTTTCAGACTTTTGTCAGAAAACCAACATTTTTGACATAGTTTTGGCATTTTACAGGGACATAGCCTATTTTTGCTATTTTCTGTGCTTTCAACCTTCTTCCAGTTAATGGTAGAAATGGGTATGAAAGCAAGTTCGAGGCATGTGGGCTGCTGAATTCATATCTGTGCATAGATCGCCGCCTAGTGTTGGGTCCGGATGTTTGCACGTTGTTGTCCTGGAAGAGTCTTCGAAGTATCCTGGGATAGGTGACTCCTCCCCTGGACTACAGTGCGCATGGGCATCCTCTCCATCCTCAGATTGTTTTTTTCCGCCATTGGGTTCGGATGTGCTTATCTTGACTCAAGTTAGGAAAAACTTTTTACAGGCCAAAAGGCCTTTAGTTTTGCGTTGGTACTGTTCCCGATCGGTATCGATAGTTATTTGTTAGTTTACTAACTTCAAAATCAACTCTTTCGCATCATACCCGACCATCGACCCGACATCGACGATGGAATCGAGGACACCATTCAAGCGGTGTCCTGTATGCAATGCGAAATATCCCCATGTCGACGTCCACCCGGTGTGCAACAAATGCCTTTCACCGGATCACGACGAGTCCACATGTATGGCCTGTGCCCGATTCAGATCCAAGAAGACTCTCCGGAATCGACGAGCAGCGAGACTTGAAGCGCAGCAAGCGGCACCGGCCCCGACCAACATCTTCAACGCCGAGGAGGAAGATGTCGAAGACGTGGAGAACCTACCCTCCAGCCCCGCTTCCGAACACGACTCCGGATCGGAAGACATCGAAGAACGACTCTTTCACAGAGACGAAGCCGACACCGAGGTAGGAGACTACGATGAGGCCTTAGGGGCCGAAGAGAGTAGCTCCGGTGACGAGCAAGGCCTACCCGTACAGACTGAGGATATCCCAGTGCGTCAGTCTATGGCTCCGTCGAGGGATCGCCTTCGGGCCTTACCCAAGACCTATCACGCAGTTCTTCGGCCCCGCCCTCTGGCCCGGCCTCGGACATTCAGCGGCAGCCATTACTACCCAAAACGACTGGTTTCCCTTCATCGAAACCAAAAGCCGTATTGGTTCATCAGAAACCAAAACGGAAAGTGACACTGGTCGGATCGAAGCCCACCACACCTTCGACGCCAGCCAAACCCGTCGGCACCGACCGCGCCAAACGGGACTTCGGTGCCGAGCTTGCAGCAGCCGACGTCGGCGCCGAAACACGGAAAAAGACCATCGGTACCGCCAAACCGCCTCGGCTCCCGGCACCGAAACAATCGGCTCCGACCACAAAGGTCAAAATGGCTGCTGCGTCTCACACCGCTTCGAAAGCAGCACCAAAGGCACAATCATCGACGCCGTCGACGGCTACTACCTCTCCTCGACTCGATGACCCAGTGGTGCCGAAGAAGTCCACGCCCGCCTCTACAGAACCGGTCGGCACCAAAGAACCGTCGGCGCTCCAGGTGCGGCAAGTTGCAGCATCCTTGCAACGCATCAAAGACAAAGCAGCCCTCCAGGACACGTCGGGCTCCGAGCTGAAAAAAGCTCAAAAAGCTTCTCCAGCACCGGCCAACATCACTTTTGGCCTGCCACCATCCACGGCCCCAAAACTGTTCGAAATCAGAACACGTGTCACCCACACCAGGATCACACCTGCCGAACGCTCTCCTGCGGAGACTTCACCATCACACATCATCGATGCCGACACCAGCAGAATGATGCTCCACAAGAGGAGAATAACTTCCGAGCCAGCTTTGGACTCCTACCGGATCCCGCTAAAGAAAAAGCTGCCAGTGGATTCGGAACCAGTTCTTTACGAACCTCTCCATACCTCTTACCAAGATCCACAGTCCTTCTCTCCGACACACTCCGAAACCGACGTTTTGGAGGACTACATGGGTGACCACGTCCCCTACCCCGGAGAGATGGACCCTGAAGGCAATCTGGCATACACCTCAATACGTGTCCATTTGACCGCAATATCAGCCTATCTCCAGACCAGGCAGCACCTCTCTTTATTCAGAGTGCCAGCCATCAAAGCATTCTTGGAAGGACTCAAACGAGTAATTCCTCCAAGCCACCCACCAGCTCCAATGTGGAACCTCAACTTGGTCCTCACACGCCTGATGGGTCCACCCTTCGAACCTCTACACTCATGCGAGATTCAATTCCTCACCTGGAAAGTAGCTTTCCTAGTAGCAATCACTTCTTTGAGGAGAGTTAGTGAACTCCAGGCACTAACCGTTCAAGAGCCATTTATACAGGTTCACGCCAACAGGGTCGTACTACGTACCAACCCCAAATTCATGCCCAAGGTGATATCGCAGTTCCACATGAATCAAACTATTGAACTGCCTGTTTTCTTTCAAAACCCACAAACTGTCGCAGAAAGAGCACTCCATACACTAGATGTAAAGAGAGCCCTCATGTACTATATCGACAGGACTAAGGTCTTTAGGAAGACTAAACAACTTTTCGTTGCCTGTGCCCCACACCACAAAGGTAACGCTATCTCCAAAGCAGGTATAGCCAGATGGATCGTTAAATGTATTCAAATTTGCTATAAAAAGGCTAAACGCACATTAACGATTCCCCCACGGGCCCACTCAACGCGTAAGTTAGGGGCCTCCATGGCTTTCCTGGGAAACATTCCTTTACATGATATATGTAGAGCAGCCACCTGGTCCACTACACACACATTTACCAAACACTATTGTGTAGATGTGCAATCAAAACAGCAGGCAGCTGTAGGACAGGCTGTTCTCAAAACTCTTTTTCAGACCGCTGCAGCTGGCACTGGTAGCCGCCGCTAATAGGAGGTACTGCTATGTATTCTATGCACAGATATGAATTCAGCAGCCCACATGCCTCGAACTGAATATGCTACTTACTAGTATGCATCTGTTCTTGGCATGTAGGGCTGCTGACATTCATATCGCCCTCCCTCCTCCCCGGCGCCTGTAGCAGCTGCAGCTCTCAGAATTACTGTAAGCATGGTCATCACTTTCTGTATCTACTCCATCACTGCCACAATGGCGAAAAACAATCTGAGGATGGAGAGGATGCCCATGCGCACTGTAGTCCAGGGGAGGAGTCACCTATCCCAGGATACTTCGAAGACTCTTCCAGGACAACAACGTGCAAACATCAGGACCCAACACTAGGCGGCGATCTATGCACAGATATGAATGTCAGCAGCCCTACATGCCAAGAACAGATGCATACTGGTAAGTAGCATATTCATAATGGATCCTGGAAAGCTATACATTTCAGAAAAGTAGACAAGATTCTGGATTCAGTAAGGGGTCTCTTCTGTAGATCCTTCAGGGTTTCTTTATAGAAACTAACAGTTGACAATAGGAAAAATTGAAAATGAGTTAAAAAAAATAGCGATTTGTGGCAACGTTTTCACCTGTATCTTCAAAGTATGACAGATTTTTTTAAAGCAATATACCGTTACATCCACTGGACCTTTCTGGTTGTGGGTGTATATATAGGACCTGTAGGTTCACCAAGAAACCGACGAACCCAGAGCCAATAACTGAGCAGTGTCTTGCAATAATTATTTATTGTGTACCGGGTATATAGCAATTCGTTAAAATATATACAATGAAAAATCGGGATGAAAGACACATATGTATTTCTGAAATTGGAAAAAAATATAGAGTTTAAAAACAGTAGCTATTTGCACATCTCTAATTGTCTGTACCCATACTAGCATGTGGATTATAGCACATTTTACAAAGTAACTTCTTTTTTACACATTGTCTTTCTGCGAAAGTCAATAGATAATAACAGTTGCCCTACAAACCTATATATTTTTGAAAATTGGACAACCAGGGGAATCCAGGATTGGGTGACTTGTCTGGCTCTCACCAGGTTCTTTTACCCAGAATCCCTTGCAAACCTCAAACTTTGTCCATAAAAACACATTTGCCTCACATTACTGTGATGGAACGTTCTTTAATCTGAGTGGATCCACAAAATTCCACCCACCCTGCATTCCCCAAAGTCTTCCGATAAGTGGTACCTCACTTGTGTGGGTAGGCCTATTGCCCGGGACAGGAAACGGCCCAAAACGCAACGTGGACAGACCACATTTTTACAGTGAAAACTGACCCTTTTTTGCAAAGTGGCTAGCTGTGGATTTTGAACCCTAGTTCTGCCGGCACCTAGGGAAACCAAGCAAACCTATACATTTTTGAAAACTAGACACCCAGGGAAATCTAGGAGGGGGTGACTTGTCAGGCTATCACCAGGTTTTGTTATCAAGAATCCCTTGCAAACTTTGTTTAAAAAAAAAAAAAACATTTTCCTCACATTGCTGTGATGGAAAGTTCTGGAATCTGTGTGAATCCATAAAATTCCAACCACCCTGCATTCCCCAAAGTCTCCCGATAAAAATGGTACCTCACTCGTGTGGGTGGGCCAAGTGCCCACGGCAGAGAAGGGCCCAAAACGTATTGTGGAGACAACACAATTACCTATCACAAAACAACCTGGTTTTGTAAGGGGGGGTCACCTGAGATTTTGACCCGGGCTCGGCGGCCATTTTGGGAACCAAACCCACACATTTCTGAAAAGTAGACACCCGGGGGAGTCCAGTGAGGTATGGCTTGCGTGGACCCCCCAATGTTTTTCTACCCAGAATTTTGCTGAAAAAAAACAAAACACATTTTCCACATATGTTTGTGTGGACTCACCGTGCCGGCACAAATGTCCTAGCCCACAGCGTTCTCCTCAGTCTCCCGAGTAGAATGATACCTCACTTGTGTGGGTGGGATAGGGGCCTGTGACTGGGATGAGCCAAAAACATAGGGATTAAGGGTATAGCACAGAGAATTCTAAGCGCTACGTTTTTAGCATATTCTCGTAGGCTGGGACATTGCTTGCTTTTAAATCTCCCACTCGCTGGGGTTTCCCTGGAGGAGCTGACCAGCTGCTGATCACGAACAAGTGTTTTTTTAAAAACGAACATTTTATTCTTGGGACTGCGAGGACCAGCGCGCCTTGCACATTCATCAGTTAGCGCACTTGGGTCCTCTTCCCGACTCCTCCCTCTCAAGCTATTTAACGCCTCGCGGCCCCCGCTTCGCGGGAGCCGCTGGTAGGCTGGGACATTGCTTGCTTTTAAATCTCCCACTCGCTGGGGTTGCCCTGGAGGAGCTGACCGGCTGCTGTTCACGAACAAGTTTTTTTTTAAAAAAGGAACATTTTATTCTTGGGACTGCGAGGACCAGCGCGCCTTGCACATTCATCAGTTAGCGCACCTGGGTCCTCTTCCCGACTCCTCCTTTCGACTATTTAAGCCACGCCCAGTCTCGCGTGAGCAGGACGTGTGCGGGGCGAAGCCCGGGCCAAGGGCGGGCCCGTCTGAGCCCGTCCGAGATCGTCAGAGAACGGAACGGGACCCCCTCCTAACAATTGCTGATCAAGGGCAGCCATTGGATTATAGTGGTTGAGGTACTGCCCTATCCTGCAATTTCCTGTGTACCCTGTGTACTGAGGCTATTAGTCTATTGTAAAATAATGGATAAACGTACCAAAAGGGATGGCCCCATCACGCAATCGTCTGGGGGTGTTCTAATGGGAACATTAGATAATTTCTTGGTGCGAGTACAAACAGTGCTCGCTAAGGATATAGAACTAACTGAAAAAAGACTCTCATTGGACACCCTCTGTGATAAAAGGTCCTCTCTGGGTAACATGGCTAACATAAGATCACCTCCGTGTCGTCAGATTGTTATGTCGGATCCGCTATGCTTAGCATCGTCTCCGGTGGAGGAGCGTAACAACGATGAAATAATGATTGGTTCCTCACCATTGATAGAAACTCCGGGTGAAATTGCTGTTATCTCGAGTACTGGCAATGTGGTCCCAAATTCAAAGCCTTCGTCAAGCATAAAGACCAGTTCTGCTAGTAACACAAATCCGGGTCTTGCCCAACAACAACTAGCTCCAACTTTAAAAAAAAACGGAGGGGAACTCAACAGACCGCTGCCGGGAAAAAAGCTAAGCTCGACTTTGCTTCTGCTTTAAGGAAAGACGCAGTCCCATGTCCTAAGCCTATAATTGATGAAGAGAGGCCAAACCTATTGCTATCTCTGGGGAATAAGACTATGGAAGATACAGACATATCGTTTTGGAAAAAATTGGAAAGTATTATAAAAAATTTGTGTGAACCAATTTACGAAAGGTTGGGCTTTATAGAAAGTAGGCTTGTATGTATGGAACTTTCACTTGCCTCGGCTCAGCCACGGGGTCGTAGACAGGGCTCCGGCCCGCAAAAGGAGTGTCCTAGTGTGACAGACCAATACTCTGAGACTAAATCTTCTAATAGCAAATCAGCAAGTGGTACTGTGAATGATAACCTCTCCATTCCCCAGGAGACACAAGTTATACCAGTTGTTGGTATAACTTGTTAAGTGTTGAACATCCCCCATCACGTGATGTACCACATAGCTCTGGGGTTGGTAGAGAGAGAATTGACAAGCAATCTACATCTGCACAGCACCTACCACAGGCTTCGCCAGGTTTAATTGATATACATCTTCCTTCCGAAGCAGCCCCTTATGTGGTGGTCCTAACTGGGGTTCCACCCCTGATGAATGGAGCAAGGGAATCATATAGGGCCCTAAAGAACAAATGTATATACTGGCTTAACGCTAAGCGATCATTGCCGGCCCATGTGTGCGCTGAAATTTTGTTCGCCAGAAGAGTTAATTGGGTGGGCAGGAGACCTAAGTTGATAAAGGGGGATTGCGTCATTATTAACTTTAGGGATAGACGCTGTGTGAAACACATTTGTTCTTGGCCCCAAGATGATCCCTCATCCCTAATATGTACTATGCCACTGTCCTATTTTTACGCTCCCATATCTCTGCCCTCAGGTGGGCCTATACGAAGGGGATTCTTGACAAATGGAGGCACTTTCGAGGACATAAGGTCCATTAATAGATTTGATGTGCTATCTGGGTTAGCGGATTGTGATTGACAGAATGGGAGATGTGGTTATCCTAACCACGAAAAGGTTTACGCAATTCAAGGGATAGAGGAGGGTTTAGAGCAAGGAGTGTTGCTCCCAATAGATTGTAATAGCGGTGATAATGGGTCTTTTGCCCCAATAAATACCATTAGGGTGGGGGAACGGGGCTCACAAGCTGTGCTTCAAAAAGAATTGTTAAGTAGTGAGGTTAATCTGTTTTCCCCGCATGGTGTTGCTATTTCCCCTATACCAAATACTGGGAGTGCCGAAGGGGCAATCAACGCTGTTGGCTATATATCGTTTTTATCTTGGAATGTGGCGGGTTTGGGATCTAAACTATCATCACCCCTCTGGTCAGATTTTGTTAGTAAGCATGATATTTGTCTTTTTCAGGAGACATGGTCAACAGAGCCAGTATTCATGTTGGGCTACCTGAATTTTTTTGTCCTTGCAGAGAAAAGGTCCAAAGACCGGCCAGTAGGCGGTCTGGTCATTTGGATCAAACAGAGTTTGGAATGTATTATCCAATCTATCCCAACCTCGAATAATGATATTCTGGGAATTAGGTTGATTTTCCCACTAACTTTTAAAATTGATATATATAATGTGTATGCCAGGGGCTTACCAGATGGGAAAAAATCGGAGGTGGTATCAGCACTAGACACTCTTGTTGAAACCAGACCTATTGATGTACTCCCACTGATTGCGGGAGATTTTAATACGACCTTTGAGCCGCTAGGGCCTCATGACTCGCTTCTAACAGAGGAAGAACTTAGATGGGATGTCCCACAGTTAGAGGTAAAGTCAGTAAGAAAATGGACTGAGGCGGCCTTACATTTGAAAGGGCTTTGCTTGGGCAATCAATTGAGGGCAGCTAATGGCAGAACTGCATCAGATAGGATGTGTAGCAAAACATATGACAATGGTATCAGGGCAAGCAACATAGACTACCTTTTGGTGCACCTGAGGATGTGGTGTACTTTAGTGGACATGGTGGTCAAGCCTCGGATTGAAAGTGATCACGATCCATTAGTCGCTACTTTTAATTTGGGTTTGGGAGATAGAACGAGTCGAGCGTATGAAATGATAGGACCAGCAGCAGCTATATCCAATGACGAACGCCACCTTAAGTGGCATAAAGTAGCAGAGCATCCTGATCTTTTAGACAGTATTGTTTCGGATGTCGAAAAGGCGTTGACATCAATAATGGCAGGGGGCATAAATAGTCTACCTCTAGCAGTAACCGAGAAAATCCACGACAATTTATTTTTTAAACTTAAATTTTATTTTTGTAGACACTTTTTAGGAAATCAGGTTTCTAGAAGAAAACAGGAGGAATGGTATGATGCCTCCTGCAAACAAGCCCGTGGAGACCTGGGTGTCGCTCTTAAATCAAAAGATCTAAGTAAGATTAAAGCAGCACGTAATACCTATAGAAGGGTTCAATGGAAAGCAAGAAAGGAATGGGAAGAGAGTGAGTGGCAGGACCTTAAGGCATCATGTATCGATAAAAATCAGAAAAAGTACTGGGACATTTTCAAATGGAAGAGGGGCGAAATTACTGATAACCCGCACAACCACGTTCCCCAGAACTCTTGGGCTGAATTTTTCAAGCCACAGTATGCAAAAGGCGTTGAGGAAGTCACCACATCTTGTCAGGACAATGTATTTTATTACAATTCTGCGTTTAGTCTTGAGGAGGTAGATAGGGCATTGGACACGGTAACACAAGGACGAGCACCTGGCATGGATTGCATCCCTGCTGATGTTTTTCTGCATGATAGGCAAAGATGGCGTTTATACATTACTCATTTAGCCAATGCTATAGCTCAGGGAATGGCCATTCCCCAATCCTGGAAAGGTGCTGAAATCGTCCCTATATATAAAAAAGGGGATAAATCGCTGGCTAGTAACTACAGGCCCATTAGCTTGATTGATGCTATGCAAAAAATTATGGGCCGGCTGGTATTGGGCAAGATCCAGACCTGGATGGAGGCTAGTAATGTTCTGAGCCCTCTCCAGGCTGGGTTCCGTCCTAAAACCAGCACCATAGACCAGGTTTTCAGGTTTATAGTCCTCTATTGGAGGACAGTAGTCCTGGAAAAAGGGGTTTTGTACGGTGTTTGTTGACATACGGGCGGCATTTGATCTAGTTCCGCGTGGCAAGCTGTGGCAAGTACTGGAGGGGTTGGGGATGGCACCGGAGTTGCTGTCATTGGTGGTCCGTTTACATGAGGACAACTTTGCCAGGGTCTGGTGGGGACGGTAGGGCGAGGTTACGGAATCCTTCCCCGTTGAGCGAGGAGTACGGCAGGGTTGTGTTTTGGCACCTACCCTGTTCTCGCTCTTCGTGAACGGGGTGGCTGAGTTCCTCTCCCAGGTCCCCTCGGATGCCCCGGCTATGGCTGGTTCTCGTGTCCCAGTCCTCATGTTCGCGGACGACACTTAGCTGATTTCTAAAACCCCGAGTGGCCTGCAGCTCACCCTCTGGCGCTTTGAGGAGTTCTGCTTGCTACGTGGCCTGGAAATAAATGTTGCGAAGACCAAGTTCATGGTCCTTAATGGCCCCAAACCATGCAGGTCTTACAAACCCTTTAAAGGAGTAATCCTTATGAACGGCTCTCCTTTGGAGCAGGTTGATGCGTTCACTTATCTGGGAGTCACGTTACAGAAGAACATGGGTTTGAAAAGCCAAATAGATCTGTCTATATTGAAGTTCCAACAACAGACAGGATTCCTTTTAAAAAGATTTAAAACCTCGCAGACACAACCAGTTAGCCCACTTCTCGAAATTTATTCGATAAAGATTCGTAGCTCATCCCTATATGGGTCTGAGTTATGGGGGTTTGGTAATAACACAAAACGGTTGAATGTCATGGAGAGCGAGTTTATCCGGAAAGTTGTTGGAGTGCCACAAAGTACTCCCTTGCTACCTCTTTTTTGGGACCTTGGTCTGAAAACCTTACAAGATTCGGCTAATCTGCGCCCTCTGCTGTACTGGCGTAGGGTGTGGACAACTGTGGAGCTCAAGCATTACGCTTTGGGCTTAAAGGAAATTATGGAAAAAGATACTTTTCACAAAATAGACTGGCTGAGGTCTATAAAAATGTTACTGTATAAATTGGGCTGGAGAATCCTCTGGGATGATCCTCTAAATGCGGTCTTCCCTTCAAAAGAAACTGTGAAGGCTAAATATTGGGAAATGATCGGGCTGGAATTATCTGTAAAGGGGAGTACATCTGGTTTGACAGCTAGAGTCCTAGAATTTAAGGCCTGCCCTAGACAGGAATTGTATTGGGGCCTGATTGAAGTACCAAGTGATCGCAAGCTTTTCTTCCAGTTTAGGATAGGTACCCTCCCGATTCGTACATTCACATCTAAGTGGGCCAAAGGGTCTCATGATAAATGCCCAAAGTGTGGGGACGTGATTGAATCTCTGAGTCATTTTGTGCTTTTTTGTCCCCTTAATGTATTACCGCGTAAAAAATGGGTACTACCTGTGTGCCGGCTAATAGGAATCCGAAGGCACGAGGTGGCCCTAAGAATCCTGTGCTCAGATCCGAGCCCGAATATTGCTATAGCAATGGCAAAATATATTAAGTGGGCTTGAATAATACGGTCTAGACAGATCAGTACTAAAGTGACCTATTAATAGATGCCTTTATTTACTTGTTTATTTATTAAGCTGTATTCATAAAATCCTTAGTTCAGGATATCTTGTTGTCTAGATTGTGTATATCAGAGATGGGTCAAATATTATTGTACAAATATGGATCTATAGGCATCAGCATTTTTTGTAAACTTATATTGATAATTATGTCTAGTTTTAATTTGTATTGATGTATATGGTTGATGTTTTGATACTTTTATGACTTAAATGTCGAATAAAGTTTTTCGAATCGAATCGCATATTCTGCATTGGACACCCACACAAGTGAGGTATCATTTTACTCTGGAGACAGAGGGCCAAAATAGCTAATAACAGTTGCTCTACAATTCTAGGTTACCCTAAGTCTCCCGATAAAAATGGTAACTCAACTAGTGCCCGCGACAGAAAACGGCTCAAAACACAATGTGGACACACCACATTTTTACAGTGAAAACTGACACCTTTTTTTCAAAGTGCCTAGCTGTGGAGTTTGAATCCTAGCTCTGCCGGCACCTAGGGAAACCTAGCAAACCTATACATTTTTTGAAAATTGGACACCCACGGGAATCCAGGAAATAAAATTCAAAAGACATTGCTTGTGTCTGCTTGTGAAACAAACACAACACAAACGATATTATTGGGTTGGAGAGATCAAGTTTAGCATTATGGATAAAGAAGATTATATTATGCTGAAACTGGTGTGAGTATAGAGTTTAGGGAGACCTTTCAGATATATTTCAAGAGAGAAGAATGTTTGGTAACTTTCTGAAGTAGATTCTGCTGTGCTTTGTATTCTACTCAAAAAGTTTATTTCTGTTAAATTATATTTTCTCTTCCTTCCCTGACCACCCACCCCATCACTCTAAACCAATCTTCTTTTGCTCCAGAAACCTGCTCTCGAGACGGTGCGTAGTTCCCTGCGACTCCTGAACGCCAGCGCTTATCGCCTGCAGAGTGAGTGCCGGAAAACTGTACCACCAGAGCCTGGAGCGCCTGTGGACTACCAGCTCCTGACGCAGCAGGTCATCCAATGTGCTTACGACATTGCCAAGGCAGCCAAGCAGTTGGTCACCATCACGACCCGAGAGAAAAAGCAGTGACTTGCTCTGCACTCCCGACACACTCCCCGCCCTCCGCCCCCCTCCACACTGGCCACCATCTTTCCAGCCAAATCGTTTATCCAGTTATGCTGAACTATGGGCCAGGAGGAACTCAAAATGCCCTTCCTGTGTAATAAAATGAATGCCAAGGATTCACGTTAATGGCAGTGGGTGCCTCGAACTCCTGTACTCGGACTGCAAGAGGAGCCACATTGCTAACAAACTGTCTACTTTGATGCCAAACTGTTTTATACAGGTCATATTTCGGAGTATGGGGGGAAGGACGCGTTTTGCTTGATCATCCACAAGTATAGCCACCTTGCCAAACAAGTCATGTATCCGAGGATCCTCTGGAACAAATCCATAAGGATCAAGCCGGTGGTCGGCCATGGACTTAAGTGTCCTTAAAAATCCACCACGTCATGTGATAATCAGCCGGAGTGCTCTAGCAAGAACAATTACAGTACCGGTGCCAACCTACTAGTGTCAACACATGTAGCCTTGTGGTTCCTGGCTTTGGCCCATCCCTCCTATTTGATTAAAGAGGGTATGATGCATTGTTCCTCCTCCCCCTGCTCCATCATCCTGCCATCTGGAGCGTATTTGAACACTTGGTGTCAGAACGCACGTGTGCAGTCTGATCCAGTATGTCTATCTTCCTCGGTCTCATGTAAAGTTTCCTCGGTTTTCTCCACTGGGGGGCTGTGGTGCTGCCATAACGCATGCTGGGGGCCCATGATGGGGCTTGCGGGAAATGCAAGTTGATTATTATTCAATGCCTTATGAAAGGATGAAATCCGCTCTTCATCTCCAAGGATAAGTGACTCATCTCCCACTATGTCCATGCCCACATGTCCAGGAATCAAGGGGTCCTATCCCAGGGGTTTCTCTGACAGCACACTGTCCATCTCGTGGTCCTATTCCTGTGTCTTTCTCTCCTCACCCTTCACACTTTCACAACGTCCTCTGGTTATTCTGCAGCAGAATATTGATGCATACGTTCCCCAACTCTTAATGCCCCATGAGCTACAAAGGAACAGCTAAAACATTGTTGCAATGCCCAGGTGATTCAGTCATCTTAGCTGTGCACTGTATTTGTATTGCGTACATGGCTGTGCACTAGTGTTGACGAACTCTGTGTATGCCTGTAAGATGGGATTCCCAGCCACAACCCTGGTTTATGCCCTGTAGTCTCATTCATTCAGGGGAGTCTAGATACATCTCCCAAAGTCCTTGTCAAAAGTTTCAGGGTTTTGTTGTACCTTTTTCATCTAGGGTTCTTTAGGCTTTTGGTTGAAGGGAACCTGACCTTGCTACTTCTGTGGGATAGAGGGTTGGTTAGGGGAAAGGACTCATGAATATTCACGACATTAAGGACATATTTCCATTCCATTTTCTCATCCCAGGTCCTGTTAATACTTCACAAATCCAGTTGGTCTTCTTACATTTCCCCCACACTTTTTATTTTTTATTTTCTTAATGTGAACTTCTGTATCTGGACTTGGGCAGCCTTACACTGGAATTCAAATATATAAAATATATATATGTATGTACATTTTTGTGAGCTTTAATGTATTGGATCTCTGAACACTGCAACTGCCTTGGTTTGTGCAGGAGAGTTGGACTTGCTTGAAGCTTCGGCACGATTGTAAGACATGTTTTTTTATGTTTGCACTGGAGCTCTTGGGGTTGTGTGGTGGCACTGACAGTGATGAGATCCAGAAAGCAATGCCAGTCACTCGTATGCCACATGATACTAACATTTGGCACTAGGATGGAGTGAATAGCACAAAAAAGTCAAATGATAAGAGACATTAAACCATTATAACTAAATGCAAATCTAAGTGTACTTCTAATGTTTTGCTAATGTGTAGTAATTTCAAGGGAAAATACAGGAACTCAAGCATACTGTCGACCTGATTCAAACTAAGTATGTTTAATATGAGCGCTCCATACTAAAATAGTAGTTTAGGTCAACCAGCCTAAGAATGGTCGTTTAATTTTTGCCCCAGATTGTTCTTCCTGTGTGCGACTGTACAGTGGAATTGAGCAGCTTGAAAGGGTTCACATTTGCATACTTGCTATGGTCTATACATTTTCCCATTTCTAGCTCAGTGAGTTAACGTAGAATTTCTATAGATCCAGACATGTCCTAAAGATGGCCTAGTGATTTAGGATTAGCTGACTTCAGCAGTAATCTGAAGATCACAAGTTTGAATCCTGACATGACAGACTCAGCCTTCCATCTTTCCGAGGTCAGTGAAGTGTGTACCATTGGATTGTGCAGTTGTATCCTCGTTTTATTTAGAGGGCATAGCAACAACAGAAATGAGACATGAAATTCTGACAAAAAACAAGTTATGAGAAGTCCACTTTAAAGTTCTAAATTCTTGACACAAAGCCACAAGAAAGAATATAAACAGGGGCTCAATGAAAAGAAGTAAAATAGAGGGACAAGAACTACTTTCTGCCTACCATGCAAATCCAAAATGGCAGACGCATTAGAAGTGGAGACCTGTACTGTCCTGATGGTCTGCTTTTGCTGGAAGCAGAAAGAACATTTTTAATTATCCTGTAACTATTGAATTGTAGCTTCACATCTTGCCTACTTGGATGCAAGCACATGATTCAGTTGAGTATCTCATTTCATACATTCATTTACAGTGCACCTATACACACTTACTATCCGATTTTGCTGCACTCCATGTACCTCACTCACCCGTTGGGGGCGTGGGGGATGATATTTGGTTGAGTCTTCCTCCTAACACATTGAGTTTCATGGAGAAGTAACCAGTATTCGTAGCATGTGTTGGCCATAGATACATATGCTTAGCATTAACCTGCCATCTAGTGTTTGGTTCGGTCAATTACAAGTTATTTTTCTTCAAAGAAGTCTTCGAGTCACGAGGTATAGTGACTCCTCCTCTGGTGTGTATTGGTCGTTTATTTATATTTATTTATTTTGAGTTTTATAGTGTGAGAACTTGACCCGTTAGGGTATCCTAGCTCTTTACAGTAAACAACAGTAGTATACAATGACTTGGAGGGAGGGGGGGGGGCTGGATACATAAGGGATAAAGGGAAAGTATGTACAATTTACAATCACTTTTTGCGAGAAACGCAAGGTCCCAAGTTCCACTGTGGATTGCCCAGAGGTGCCGGGTGGATAGTGACTAGATACTCCAGGGGATGCACTAGTGGGAGGTAGAGCAAAGTCTCTGGGAAATTAGAAGGCAAGATTTAGGCTAGGAATTTGCCCATTAGGAAGGTTTTCGCATCTTTTTTGAAACGAGCAATAGAAGGGATTCTTCTAATGGCGGGCGGGAGTGAGTTCCATATTCTTGGTGCGGCCCCAGAGAAGGCCTGATTGTAAGTTCTTTTTCTGCAAATGTGCAGGTTGGCGCAAGAGGTCTCTGGTGGACCGGGAGTTTCTGGTACCGCCGGATAACACGAGTTTCTGGGCAAGATATGCAGGGTAGTTTGTGATACCTTGGCCTTGTGGTTGATACATGCCAATTTGAGTTGGATTCTGGCCTCTAGAGGAAGCCAATTCAAAGCTTTCAGATGAGGTGAAATGTGGTCGAATTCCCTTGAGTCTGTTAGTAGTCTGGCGGCCGCATTGAGGCAGGCTTTTAAAGGTGCCAGCCAGATCTTGGGTAAGTCCGAGAGGGTAGAGCTGCCATATTCAGGTCGGGAGTGTCAAGGAAGGGTTTCAATTTCCTTAGGTAGCTTAGGTGGAATCTGGCTGATTTGGCCATCGAGTTAAGGTGGTCTTGCATGTTCAAGTTGCAGTCAAGGGTTATTCCGAGGGATTTGGCCAAGTCCACAATGCTAGGCTGTGATGGCCTTAATCCATATCTGAGTCTCATGGTTGGTTTTCTGAGGTGAGATTAGTAGGAATTCTGTCTTTGCATTGAGTTTGAGTTGGTTGGAGGAGAGCCAGAGGACAGTCAATTTCAAGGCCTCATTCAGGGAAAGAATCTCCTCGAGGGAGGAGATTTTGATGTAGATCTGGGTGTCGTCAGCGTACATGTGGTATGAAATATTTGCAGTGTGCAGTACTTCGGCAAGCGGTTCTAGGTAAAGGTTGAAGAGGGTTGGGGACAGGGTTGATCCTTGGGAGACTCCAACAGTGACCGGAGACGGGGGCGGACAGGTTGCCGTTAATTAAGAATCTCTGTGCCCGGTTATGGAGGAAGGACCTGAACCATTCAAGAACAGCGCCATCCATTCCCATCCTAAGTTTGAGGCGTTCGAGTAGTATTTTGTGGTTGACCATGTCGAAGGCCGAAGAAAGATCAAGGATGATTAGTAGACAGGTTTTGCCTTGGTCAAGGGCTTGGAGGGCATCATCGACAATGTGGAGAATGGTGGTTTCCGTGCTGGGCCTGAAGCCGGATTGGAAGTCATCTAGTAGATGGAAGTTGGCGATATGCTGGCTTAGCTGCTGTTGCACACTCTTCTCTAGAACTTTGGCTAAGAGAGAGATGTTAGAAATAAGTCTAAAGTTGTCAGGGGAGACAGGATCAAGCTACGTTTTTTTTAAGATGGGGAGGACTTGGCTGGCTTTCAGAGAGTCGGGTATCGATCCCTGAAGAAGGGAGGCGTTGATTATTGTCGTCCAGCTAGGAATGATGGATTGGGCGGCGGCTACTAGGCAGTTAGAGGGGAGTGGGTCATTAAAGTGGTTGTTCGGGTTTAAGATGGAAAAGAAGTCCAGTGCGCTTGGTTTTTGGGTGAGGCCTGTGTGGGCGACGCGGAAGGAAGGGGTTGAAAGTAAGTGGCGGATCGGAGTTCGTTTCCTAAGGTTGTGATTTTGTCAGAGAAAAAAGGGGAGAATTCCTCAGATGATATAAGTGACTTGGGGGTTTCTTTCGAAGTTTTGGCCCCGTTTTTTGATTGGTGTTTGACCAATTCGAAGAGCTTGCGGGGTCTGTTATTGGCGTTTCCCAGTTCCGATCTGAAAAATTATTTTTTTGACGTTCCTGTTGTAGGCATTTCTGGCCTGGCGGAGAAATTTTAAGTGTGCGGCTGAGGGGTGCTGTCTCCAGATTCTTTCTGACTGCCGGAGGGATCGCCTCTCATTGTTGAGGGACTCATTGAACCAGGGGTTTCTGTCTTTGGTTTGAGTTCTTTTTAATTTTAGAGGGGCAAGGTCATCAAGAATGTTCGTTATAGTCACAGAGTAATCGTCATTGAGGTCTCTGACTGATGTGATGTGGAGGGGGGAGGTCGGATTTGCAGCGAGCTGCCAGTTCCCTGGGATCAAGGTTCTGTTGCGGTGCCCTCGTCTTGTGGGTGCCAGGTAAAAGGAAAGTGATAGCGTGGTGATCAGACCAGTCACAAGGGTCTATAGCGATAAGCTTGACTAGATTCCTTAGCGATAATCAAGTCTAGAGTGGCACCTTTCGAGTGTGTGGGGAGTGAGCAGACTTGGGTTAGGGCTTGGTCTTGGTCGGCCAGGAAATCTTTGATGGCATTGACATGAGGATCTTTAGGGTCGTTCCAATGCAGGTTGAAGCCACCGAGGAAAATGTCTTTAGGGGTGGTAAAAAATGTGCAAACTGCACAGTTGGGTGGTTTTTCTGCATATGGAAAGTATGAGGCGTTCACAGGCGTCTGTGGTGTCTGCCAGGAGTTCTGTGACAAGGAGTTTAGAACGGTAAATGCAGGCAATGCCTCCGCCTTTTTTGCTAGCTTGCTTATCCAGCCTTGCGATATTGTAATTTGGAGGGACTAGGAGGTCCAGGCATGGAGAAGAGGATTCGTTGAGCCATGATTCGGTCAGGATTGCTATGTAAGGGTTTTGACAGAATGAGATCTGCAATGTCGGCGGCATGCTTAACTGCTGAACTGCAGTTCATTAGGAGGCCAAACCAAAGGGGGGGTCAGAGAGAGTGTCGTGCAAAGGGGCGAACAGGGGTACTGGGGTTACTATCAACCACACTTCTATTGCGGAGTGTAGCTGATCTATGGGGTTGATTGCGACCGTGTGGATGGCATGGTCGACAATCACACCTGGTGGCATAGGGGTTTCTAGGTTAGAGTTGGACAGGAGGATGGCTCGAATTTCCTCTTCAGTGAGGTCTAGCGGACTATGGGTGACAGGGGTAGGGTTGTAGGGGAGGAGGAGAGCTAGAATTTCCTCCTCCGAGAGATGGCATGGTTGCTTGCGAGGGCGAAGGTGTCTCCCTGATAGTGGCAATGAGTGTTTGGGGGGCTCTGTGATGGGGACGGGGGTGGGGTTCCCCGGAGGCTTGAGTTTGGTGAAGGAGAGTTAAGTGAGGTGAAGGAGGTGCTTTAGGTCCAGACAGGAGTTATGGATGCTCTGCGTTAATTCGGCTGCTATGTGGTGCAGAGTTTAAATATCCATATAAGAGGGAGGCGCTTGAAGGAAGGGGGACAATGGTTTGGTAGCGGTTCTATTTGGATGCGTTGTGGGGTAGCGGGGCTGGGTCGATCCGTAGCGTAGGTCAATGGGAGAGTTTCGGTCTCAACGTCAGGGAGAGGAGCTGGCGGGGAGGAGACCAAAGGTCTGGGAACGCTTCTGTTGGTAAGCCCAGGTGGTGTGAAATAGAGGTTGGCTTGAACTGATTTGCGAGCTCTTAGGGGTGTGGTTTGTGGGTGGGTGGGCACACTAGTCGGGCGTTCGTCGGGGCGGGTGTTTGCTCCCCTGCAGGAGTCGTGCATGTGGGTTTTGAGGAGGGTAAAAAGGTCTGCAAATTTATTGAGGTTTGTGGTTGTAGCTTGGATCAGGACAATGCCGTTTTTGGACAGGGTGATGGTGAGGTCAGCTCGCAAGGTTGCGGAGGGCGCTATCGTGAGCTTGGTCCCATACGGTATGTTCCTGGTTCTGTGTACATTGAGGCGGTGTGCGATGGTTTTGCGCCAGGTGGATGTTCTTCTGGAGTAGAAAATGAGGTCGTTAATGACTGTGCCTTTGTCAGCGCTGTAGCGTAGATCAGAGATCAAGGTCTCAGGGTGAGCTTTCAGGGTGGAGTGCTAAAAAGATTTTGCAGCGGTTTTGGAGAGGTTGGGAGGATACACCAGAGTGTAGTAGTTTTCCCCAGTAGTGGTCAGGCCAGGTCCTGCCATGCTGGCTCGGGTGGGGCAATATAGGATTAAGATGGGTCACTAAACAGCAGGAGGATGGCTTCCTGTACGGGCTGGGTGAAAGTTTGGATAGGGGTGCCTCGGAGCAGGGGCAAGTGGTCGTCCATGGGGCGAAGCTGCAGTGGAGTCTGAGAGACCGGGCCAGCTTCGGCGCTTCAGGCCCAGGGCAGAGCCAGGACCGGCTGGGATCCAAAGAAGCAGAGGCAAGTGGTCATCCGTGGGGGCGAGGCTGCAGTGGAGTCTGAGAGATCGGGCAAGCCAGAACAGGCCGGGACCCAAAAGCGGAGGCAAGTGGTCGTCCACAGGGGCGAGGGTGCAAAGAGTCGGCTCGTACCGGACCCAGTGGTAATGCCGAGGCCACGCTCAGGGCAGTGCCGTAAGGCACCAGGGGATCCTTCCAGAGTACGTCTACTCGAACCGCATCGTAGGTAGTGGCCATCTGGGGCCAGGACGAGTGAGGTAGTGTAGTGCAAGGACGGACCTCAAGTTATGTGGTGGCAGCACTGTGTGAGATAATACGCTGGCGTAGTTGTTGTGGAGTGCAGGTTTGAACAAAATCGGTTTAGGCTATTTATACTGTAGAGTCGTTGCTAGTGGCCATCTTGAGGTCAGGCTGGGTGAGGTAGTATAGGACTAAGACGGACCTTGGGCAAGCAGTGGCAACCCTATGTGCAATAACCAGGCGTATCTTAAACGGTAGGAAATTATGCCAGGGGGGCTGAGCGAGAACGGTTACGGCATCGAGTTTGGTGGAATCCGGTCTCGTAGGAGGCTACCATTTTAGGGTCAGGCAAGGAAAGGTAGTGTAGAAAAGACTGTTCTCAGGCTACGCTGAGAGAGATGTGGTCGGCGATGGGGGGGGGGGGGATATCTGATGGCAGGTGAAGGACTGAGGTCGGTGGTCTTGCTTACCCTATACGTGGGATGCGACGTTGCCTGAGTGGCGCTATGTCGTCCGCCATTTTGAAGGGCCAGGCAAAGTGATCTCCACTGGTCTCGGTGGCCGCTTGATGCTCGGGGCAAAAACTGGCAGCAAGCTGTGCGACCGAGCAGCACTCCGCTTCAATAAGTGCTCTTGGCGGTCCATCACTCGAGCCTGGCATTCAGGCTCTCGGTTGTGTCGCTGGCGGGTAGAGAGTTGCCGCTTGTCTGCGGCAATGGTGGGAGCAGCCCAGCGTAGCACACCAATAGTGAGTCGATCTCTTGGAATATTGAATGAAGGCAAGGCTTCACGGAGTAGCGTTGGCGTCAGCGGTACATATGCATTAACGGTAACCCCTGCACGGCGGCTGGGCTCTAGGCCGGTCAGAGGGCAGCAGAACAAAAGGCTACAAAATTGCACCGGAGATCCAATGGTGCCGGTAGCCACAGACCCCCTCCACAAGCCGGGGGTCCTCCGGGGCAGAGGAGAAAGATCCGCCTTCCGGGTGCTGGCTGCCGGGCTCCGGTCGGGTCCTCCAGGATGCAGGGCAACCGTAGCAGGCACGGGCTCGCAGTCTAGCTCCTCTGACAAAAGGCTGCAAAATGGCGCCGGGGATCCAATGGTGCCGGTAGCCACAGACCGCCTCCACAAGGCGGGGGTCCTCCGGGGCAGAGGAGAAAGATCTGCCTTCCGGGTGCTGGCTGCAGGGCTCCGGTCGGGTCTTCCAGGACGCAAGGCGACAGTAGCAGGCAGGGGCTCGCAGTCTAGCTCCTCTGACAAAGGAAGGATCCTTGCAGATAGTGCCTACACGCTAGGACAAGTTGGTAATCCCCAAACCGGGAGCTACTCCCGAAGCACCTACTCGGCGGCCACCTTGCACAATCTGAATGTAGTGTATGGTACCAGGGATAGCCAGGGCCTGTAAGTTAAAGTGCCCCTTAGGAACTGCAACCCCTATTGTGCCACCATGAGTGTGACAAATTAAAACCAACGTTCCTCTTCTTTGTTAGATTGCTTTTTTTCTGCCATCGGGTTCAGATGTCTTTCTCCGCTCCGGGACCAAAGCTTCAGGCCCCACTGAGGCCTTCATAGGCTCTCGATTTTTTTTTTCTCCTGACCAACACATCTCCGATCCAAAAGAAAGTAACTGGTGCTATCGATCACTTCACAGCGCCCGCCTGGGCCCACCATTCTTAGGCTTCTTAGTCTCCATTCTACAGGACTACATCCCTGAGGGATGGAAAAAACGCCCTTCAGCTTTTGTCCTAATTGCTACGCAAAATATTCCAGGCAAGACCTACACAAAGTCTGAAACCTATGTTTGTAATCGGAGCACAAAAAGACCTCCTGTGAGGCGTGTTTGGTGTACTGAACTAAGAGAGCATCGTTGGGCCCACACAAACATGCAGCACCTCACAGAAGATACTCTGGATATGTTCCGGGACCTGTCATAAAACCCCAGTTAAGAACCGGAAGACTGAGATGTACAGACAACACCAACGGATGTACAGATACTGCTGGCTAGCACTGGGGACAGGTTGGATTCCAAGACCGACTCCATACAGGGGCACATGAGTACCTTGGAAAAAGTCACCTAAATCCCCACCAAACCACCTACACTGGATTTCAGAGCCCCACTGCTTTCAGGCCATGGAGGTCTCCATCAACAGGCACACAAACAAAAGTCCACTACGCCTGGAAAGCCATCGACTAGCGGCAAAAAATTAAAATAGTTCACATTTGTTTCAGCGCCTACACCGAAACAAGCTTCATCGGGGCAACCAAATTCGAGCAAGGAGTCGGAGCTGAAAAAATATCCCTTGGATCTGTAAAAATTCTACGTCAAAACATGGTTCGGCCACAAATGCTTTGGTGTTGAAGTCAACACATAAGCCTTTGGCACCAGATATCACAACAGACCTGTTTTCAACTTGATATGTGAACACAAACACAATGTTCACCATATATTTTGAAAGGAACCACATAACTTTACGTGTCCATGCAGAGAATACAAATTATACTTCTGCCATTCAATAGCCTAAATCAACATTTATATTTAATTGTGATGTGTGCTGTCTACTGATGCAGGATTTTCCTCAACGTATATGTGGATGGGGAAAGAAATCAAGAGAAAGAGGAAAAAGGAAAAGAAATCAAGAGACAGAGGAAAAAAAGGCGAGGAAAAGTAGACAGTGCCTCACAGGAGCAACACCAAGGGAGGTAACAGGCTGGTACTCGCCTGCAGCCTCAGGTTCTCATCATCAGCAACTGTCTACTTAAAAATTATGAAAAATTGTGAGGAAAAGTGAACCAAGTGTGTTAAACTAAATTTAACAAGTGACCCGTAAAAAGACTGGGGTCTGACATAGAAACCCGGAGTGTCTCACTTTAAAATGGGCGAGGCACACTGGCTGTATTAATGTATTCCTTGCTGTGTGTCTGCTCAAAATAAAACCAACATGTTTCATTGCCTTGTAGATTTTATGGCAATTTCATCATGGCTAGGGTCAGCGTCCTCACTGCACCTTTTTCCTCCGTTATGTATACCTGCAAATGACAACACACCATGTTTCATCAACACATACCTGGACACACATCCGATTCACAGCTCTCTCTTTAAGGTATAAAAAAAAACATATGTAATGTAGTTACCGACTGGTTGCCTCAATTCGGCATACCTGCAACCCCGGTTTGTGTTTGACTTATTGCAGTAACGGGAGCTGTTAGACAATCTGTATAGAGAAAGTCAAAAAGAAATAAAAGCTCATTACCTATATACATGAAATGTGGTAGTGTCCTTCACTATATGTCCCAAATGTGACAGCTTGTTGTGCATGGACCCCCAGATATCAAATATCTTGGATTGGCAATCAGACCTTCTGGGATATATATAATTATCAAGCGTGCCCCGACTCACTGTTAAGAAAGCCATACTCCGTGTCATATACTAGCTATCCGCAATGTTAAAGAAAAATTTTGATGACGGGTCGGCTGCGCAGCCTGTAGTAGTTAACCCGTTCCTTATACAAATCTTGCTCTTAAATATTTGTTGAGATCGACAAAACGCCACAGTGTACCTAGAGAAAAGAGGAAACTGTCCTACCGATCTTGCAGAAGGTTACGGCCACAATTCGGTCCCTGTTGTTTTCCCGCCCGGCAAGCATCTTATCTCACCAGGAGAGCGTGCCGGGCTCTACGTAAGTCCCGCCCCATTTCCTGTTGTATTCCTTGTGTACCGGAGCTAGAGCTATCACGGCGGCCATCTTAGAGTGTCTATTAAATACTGGGTCTTACAGGGGCTCATATCATATGTATAGAAAATTCAACAGTGGCAGCGAGTCCTCCTCTCACCAAAAATGCATGCCGTGCTCAAAATGAGTCCCTTCCCATTTCAGATTGTAATCCTTGCTATCCTAGCTGAGGCTAAAGCGGCGGCCATCTTGAAATGTCTATATTCACCTGATCTCACATGAGCTCATGTCCTAAATATAGAATTCAACAATGGCCGAAACTCGAAGTATGGTATTTATGTTAGACAAAGTAATATCCAAACACTTTACTCATTAAATGGAGTATATTTTTGATGATTTGTTCAGTTGGAAAAACCTTTTCGTTAATCAATGGGCTTTACATATATATATGTAACCCTCAGGGAGTCTGCAGATGATCAACAAAACAAAGTTTATAAGGAGGTTAGTATCAAAAGGGGGCCATCATTGAACAAACCAAATCACCTTGCATCAGTCTTTCAATACCTGTATATGCCTAAAAAGGTACCACTTTGTTCCACTCTATATGATCATTCAACCCTTCTTGGTCCACCCCCTCTTCGTAGATTCAACGGGCTTCCTTCATAATGAGTCTATTCTCCATATTATACTGATCGCCTAGTACCTTTTCTAGTACTACCCATCATATATCTCTGGGTCGGTGTTTCTGGGTGACAAAGTGTTGGACCAATTTTGTCGTAAGTTTGCCTGACTTGAGAGTGCTTACATGTTCTTGAATTCTGATCTTAATTTTGCGTGTCGTGAGGCCAATATAATGCAAGTTGCACGGACACGTTATCCTATAAATTACATTTGTCGTGTTGCAGTTACTAAATCTGTTCAAATGCCAGATATTTCCATGTGCTAAGATAACGCTCTTTGTGGGCACAGTGAGATCACATACTGAACATCCCCCACAAGGGTAATGCCCCGAAGGTACACCCGATTCTCTGGGTTCCTGCATTGCACGTGTGTGGACCAACCGGTCTCGAAGATTTGTGGACCGTTTGAAAGCAAACCTTGGTTGAGGCATTTTCATGGACGCAGTACTGAGCAGGTGCCAATATCTTCTAATGATTTGTCTAATCTTAGTAGAACATGGCCCAAAAGTCGTAACCACTGGGATGCAATCATTATTGGTTTTAAAAATTTGTTTCAAGTAGGGCACTCCTAGGTGTGTTGAGGGCTCTTTTCCTAGCTTGTTTGATGATTTTATTCGGCTAGGCCCTCTCCTCCAATCTTCTAGAAAGTGCCTCTGTTTGTTCAACTTAACTCTGAGTGGATGAACAGTTTCTGCGATAGCGCAAGAATTGTCCCACCGGTAAATTATCTTGCAACGCCCTGGGGTGGTAGGATCTATAGTGGAGTAGCGAGTTTTTATTGGTGGGTTTTTGATGTACACGTGTCGTCAGTTTGTTGTCCATGGCTTCAATGTCTAGATCTAGATATGTAGCTGTGTTTCTGTTTATAGCCCACGTAAACTTCAAACACTCATCCAAACTGTTCAGCCAGGTGAGGAACTCCAACAGAGCTTCTTCCGTCCCTGACCAGATACACAGGACATCATCAATGTATCTCTTCCAGAGGTCAATATTCCTCTGGAAGAAATTGGTGGAATGATTGATGTAGTTGGACTCAAACTGGCCTACATAAATGCAGTGATTGGTATGGAGCAGCGCACTCCTATTTACTCACTTAAAAGTGCTACTCTTATAGATAATGTAGGTGCTGCAGTGATATGCTCGCTGTCAATCAAGCATGCAGTTGAAGACAAAAGAAAAACAACCAAATGATGATTGTCACTGCGCACAATGCTAAGGGTGACAAAGACCCTTATCTGGTAATCTCCTTTTCAAAAAAGTAATCAAACTCAATGGTCAAGTGTAAGCCAACATATATTACTGCATATATGCAATGGGTAAATACACGTATGTCAATACATATACAAGCTACAACACTTGTGTAATGACCTCCAACTGTTACATTCGTATTAGTACATACACATGATATATTTTCAGTACATATAATTGTTTACATGAGAACATAAAGGTGAGCTCACCTTGAGCTTGATCTTTCTGATAAGTTCATTACACTCTCCTCTGAATTTGAAGCTGTCATTTTTCGGTGTTGGAACGTAACCGAGGCCCTTATTCAGCACCCTCTAGCTCCGGTACACAAGAAATACAACCGGAAATGGGGTGGGACTTACGCAGAGCCCGGCACACACTCCTGGTGAGATAAGGAGCTTGCCGGGCGGGAAAACAACAGGGACCGAATTGTGACCGTAACCTTCTGCAAGATCGGTAGGACAGTATCCTCTTTTCTCTAGGTACACTGTGGCGTTTTGCAGATCACGACAAATATTTAAGAGCAAGATTTGTATAAGGAACGGGTTAACTACTACAGGCTGCGCAGCCGACCCGTCATCAAAATTTTTCTTTAACATGGCGGATAGCTAGTATATGACACGGAGTATGGCTTTCTTAACAGTGAGTCGGGGCACGCTTGATAAGTATATATATCCCAGAAGGTCTGATTGCCAATCCAAGATATTTGATATCTGGGGGTCCATGCACAACAAGCTGTCGCATTTGAGACATATTGTGAAGGACACCAATGGAGGGTCCAAGAGTGAGGTAGGCAGCTAGACACTACCACATTTCATGTATATAGGGAATGAGCTTTTATTTCTTTTTCACTTTCTCTATACAGATTGACTTATTGCAGTAACTGGAGCTGTTAGACAAACACAAACCGGGGTTGCAGGTATGCCGAATTGAGGCAACCAGTCGGTAACTACATTACATATGTCTTTTTTGATACCTTAAAGAGAGAGCTGTGAATCGGATGTGTGTCCAGGTATGTGTTGATGAAACATGGTGTGTTGTCATTTGCAGGTATACATAACGGAGGAAAAAGGTGCAGTGAGGAAGCTGACCCTAGCCCCGATGAAATTGCCATAAAATCTACAAGGCAATGAAACATGTTGGTTTTATTTTGAGCAGACACACAGCAAGGAATACATTAATACAGCCAGTGTGCCTAGCCCATTTTTAAAGTGAGACACTCCGGGTTTCTATGTCAGACCCCAGTCTTTCTTTTTACGGGTCACTTGTTAAATTTAGTTTAACACACTTGGTTCACTTTTCCTCACAATTTTTCATAATTTTTAAGTAGACAGTTGCTGATGATGAGAACCTGAGGCTGCAGGCGAGTACCAGCCTGTTACCTCCCTTGGTGTTGCTCCTGTGAGGCACTGTCTACTTTTCCTCACCTTTTTTCCTCTTTCTCTTGATTTCTTCCCCCATCCACATATACGTTGAGGGAAATCCTGCATCAGTAGACAGCACACATCACAATTAAATATAAATAGTGATTTAGGCTATTGAATGGCAGAAGTATAATTTGTATTCTCTGCATGGACATGTAAAGTTATGTGGTTCCTTTAAAAATATATGGTGAACATTGTGTTTGTGTTCACATATCAAGTTGAAAACAGGTCTGTTGTTAGAGTTATAGCTATTGAGTGGGGGGGCGACCGGTTCTCCTTTTTTCCCCTAAGCTCCCATTTGTGGATACCAGATATCACAATACAAAAGACGACAACCAGTAAAACAGGCTCTTCGATGCCCTCCATGTCCTCAGCGTCAAAATCTATAATAAAAAATACTATAGAGCTACAACAACAAAAAATAGAGCCCAAACTTGAACTATTGTAAGACCAGCTGGACAAAGGACAAAAGACTCTCGTTGTAAACCCTCGTATTTGGAAAGTTGGACACAAAAACTCCACCACCTTCTTCCCTCACACTTCAGAAGCGGAAAAAGTATTTTCAGGAGGACATTGCTGGGCCTCAACAAACCCATCAACAAAAGAAAAAGAAACGGGACAGAAACTCAAGCCCCATTTCTTTCCCTCCTTCTCTTCCTATACCATTGTCTCCTTTTCCAACTTCACTTACTACACCTTTAAGGCCAGTGCAGGCACCCTTACCAGGACACTTGCCTGCACAAGCAACAATTACCTTCACCAAATAAGTCACCTTAAAATGACCATCAACATGAAGGATATAATCCCTTACTTCATAGATCCACAGGGAGATCCCAATACATTCCCTGACCCATCGGATATTTATGATGCTGATCCACTGGACGATACCGATCTAAGTATCTATCCATCCAAACCCTCACCACCAGATGATACATCAGCTCATCAATACAGCATCAGTATTGCTGCTACATACTACAAAGTAAGCCTACACACTACTCCACAGGAAGACGATTTCCTGGTAGAATTTCTTAATAGATCACAAATTACGAGCTAAGTTTAGAGGTATACTATCATATACACAGGGCATATTTAATCAGCCTGTTACATCTAGAGTAATCACCCCTCATATTGAGAAAAAATATAAAGCATGTCCACTGGACCCTGATTATATTAAGGGCCAAGTTAGACCAGACTCACTAGTGGTGCACACTACCAGAAAACTAGCAAATTCCCCAGGCACGGGAGATGCACCTCCTACAGACAAGGAGAGTAAAATATACAATGCAGCAGGTAAACGAGTAGCAGCACAAGCAGCCAACCACATGCATAACGCAAATTCTGTAGGATTGTCTCCCGATTACTGAACTACCTCCCTAATCAATACCAACAAAGTGCAACACTATCAGTGGAAGAGGGCAAAGCAATATCTTATGCCACAGCATCTGCTTAGTTCATCTATTGAGGGACAACATTTATTTGGCCCACAAGTGGATGAAATGCTAGAAAAGCTACAAAAAAATACACAAACAGCTAAAGCAATGGGGCCCTACAAACACATCAAAACAGTGGTTCCTATCTTTAGGGGTCAATACAGAGATACAAACAGAGGAAGTTCCTTCTCTAACTCCAACAATGGCAATAAGCAACAGTGTTCCTATCAAAGCCAATTTAATAGGGGATCTTTCTATAGAACAAACCGAGGTAGAGGCCGTGTAACAACTACCAAAACCCCTGCCCCTCCAAAACAGTGACCACCTACACCTGCCCCAACCACATATAACACCAGTCAGGGGAAGGTTACAAAACTTTTATCAACAATCGCAACACATCACCACAGACCAATGGGTGTTAGCCATAATCAAAGATGGATATTGTTTTGAACTCAAACACCACCCACAATTCCACCCAAACCACAAAAAAATGGCAAAAGAACATCTTGCACTTTTACAGGAAGAGGTTATTTCTCTCCTTCATAAAGCGGCAATAGAAATAGTACCCTTACAACATCAAGGACACAGAGTGTACTCCCTTTATTTTCTCATTCCCAAAAAGTACAAAACATTAAGGCTAATCCTAGATGATCTCGGGGCACTAAACAGGTACATCGCCACATAGCACTTTCACATGGTCACACTACTAGAAGTAATACCACTTTTACATCAAGGAGATTTTATGACAGCAATAGACCTCAAGGATGCATACGTCCATATCCGCAGCACACCACCTTTCTCTACGTTTTCAGCTAAACGGCCAACACTATCAATTCAAAGTGCTATCATTCGGGGTCTCAACAAGGCCAAGAATTTTCACAAAGTGCCTTGCAGTAGTGGAGGCTCATCTCAGAAGGAACGGAATCCATGTTTTCCCCTATCTAGACGATTGGCTAATCAAAAGCCCAACGTACCATCAGTGCCTTCAACACACTCCGCAGGTAATCAACCTTCTACACAGACTGGGGTTTACCCTAAACATACAAAAGTCTCACTTGCAACCCTTGCTAATTCATCCTTTCCTAGGTGCAACTCAGTTACAGCCAAAACGTATCCCAGTGCAGAAAGAATAACCTAGTTCATGCAAGCCTCGCCTATTTTTCAACCACAAGCTCACCACACAGTAAAAATACCAATGTTTTTTTTTTAGGCATGATGGCTTCCTGCATAGCCATAGTACCACATGCTTGTCTAAATATGCGCCCCCTTTAACGCACTCTACAGTCTCAAGTGGATGGTCATCTACAAGATCTAGTGTTGGTAGGGACATCAACTACTCTCCTCTCTCTGGGGAGAGGAGTTGGCCTAATGGCTAGGGCGGTACGCCTCGAATCTGGGAAACTGGGTTTGAGTCTCGGCAAGGACGCTGAACATCCTGTGATTCTGGGCAAATCACTTAATCTCCCCTTGCCTAACAAAAAAAAAAGTGTCCTCATGTAATGCAACTGGTGCTATGTTAAGCGCTCTGATACCCGATTCGGGTCAAGATCGTGCTAAAACTCTGTAAATAATTTTTTTAAAAACAAATCTATCTCTCCTCTCAGAGAGAATCTGGCACTGGGCAATCTACCTCGAAATCCACCTCCTAGCAGAATCTCTACCTGGGGTGGACAACGACTTCGCAGATATGCTCAGCTGAACACATCAACAGGTGCACTAGCAGGAGATCTATCAACCACTACTCCATTCTTATTTCAAAAGGTGGGGGACACCAGAAATAGACTTGTTTGCCACTCCCCTCCACGCCAAATGCCAAAACTTCGCAACCAGGTTTCACCACCCACTATCCAAGGGCAATGCACTATAGGTGAATTGGTCATGGGGTGTTTGATTATTCTTTTCCACATCTCCCACTCATTCCTTATGTTGTTCATAAGTTAACACAAACCTCTCTAACACTAATCCTAATATTCCCAACACAGTCACTGCAGCCATAGTTCACAGCACTATTGTAACTATCTCTAGTGCCACACGAGAAACTGCCTCTTTGGCCACACCTACTAACTCAAGATCAAGGGAAAGTCATACACCCCAACCCAAACAGCTCAATCTAGCGACGTGGCTCCTGAAATCTTAGAATTTGGTCATTTAAAGTTACCACAGGAATGCATAAATATCCTTAAACAAGCTTTCAGGCCTACAACTAGAGCATGCTATGCAGCTAAATAGAAATTATTTAGAAATGTCTGTACAAATAAACAAATACAGCCTTTATCACCTACAGTACAAGATATTATAGACTATCTTTTCCATGTACAGCAAGCAGGACTTGCTTACACATCCATTAAGCTACATGTGAGAAGTTGGCCTGGCATATGCTGTCTCCTAGTTATAGGGGACACCTTGCACCAGTCCAATTCGACTCTTATTGATGATAGGTTTAAGACAACCTTTAAAGAAAGCTATCCTAGTGGTAGCTGTGGAGAGCAGCCTTCAGGCTAAGTCTTGAAGGAGTGTTAAGCTTATTGTTTTACCATAGATAACCTCTTGAATAACCAAATGAAAGAGTAGCCCACACAGGTAAATATATATAAAATATATGTATTTATTCTAAACAGAATCCCACAGTCTCTTTATGAGGCTAGTGGCAAAGTTACAATTCAAACAAGCATTTATAAACACAATAAATAGCACAGGAATCACAGGGCCCCGGGGGGGACCAAACCATATATCAAAAAAGTGGTATAAGAACCACGACAATTCTACAGACAATGCCTAGGGCATTTAGGATCGCTGGCCCCTTAAGAATCCACCCCAGGTTATGAGGAAGGGGACCCACGGGAGGCGCGTGCAGTGGAAATAGATATCGGGATCTCTATTAAAGCCTATGGAGAATGTCGCGGTTTGATTTACACAGATTAAAGACACTTCTAGCAGGAGTGCAAAGTTAAAACTTTAGAGTTAAGCTTTTGAGGAGCCCACTACCACGAGAGTACCAAGGTACCACTGTTACCTGCCCCAGGTAAGCCGGGTGCATAGGTTGTTTTCGATGTCGGGTCGCGGGCTGATTTTCAATGGGAAAATGTTCAAAAGTGCTGCTAGCCAAAAGCGTCTGATGCCGTGAAGATTGAAGTTGAAGAGAAGAACATGAAAGCAGAGGGGACAGAGTCTGGGTCACGGCACAGTGACCAGGGAGCTCAAAGCAAAGAGCCCTTCAATGTCGGGTGCGTCAAGTGGAAAGAGGTGTAGCTTGGATCTGCAGCCACGGGCTCCGGGAGGCTTCATGGAAGGCCAGCTTCTGGAGGGCAACTGTCCCACGTCGGATGAGGGTCGCTGCGGTGTTGGTGTCCGGATTGGATCCACTAAGCCTTGGCAACCGCAACCCATGCAAGATGAACAAATCAGCTACTGGTGCAGACCCACGAGGTCTGTGAGAGGTCTCCTTTGGAGAGACTGTAGAGCAGGCCTGGAGCAACCAGGGGAACTCTTAGATGTCGAGATTGTCCTCCGCTAGGGCCCACAAGTCGAGAGACAAGGGACCGCGGAAGGCAGCAAAATGGAGTGCGTAAAAGGGAGCCCACGGGCCACCGGAGGGGGCTAGGGCGCTGATCTTTGGCACAAATGCTGCTTGGTGGTTGGCTCAATAATGGGCCAAAGCACAACTTCCCCACTGGTCAGGGTTGTGTGCTACGCAAGAGGTGGCCGGTGTCCTGGGGTATTGGGAATCTCGGCACCCACGCGGTCCACAGTGCTCAGGTTCGCTGAGCACACTCACTGGCCTCTGGGATGCTTAATGAAACCCACCTCAAGGGTGCTGGAAGTCGTCGAAGTCCGTAGGAGCAGCGAGGTTCCAACCGGGTCACTTGCAGTGTTTCAAGGGAGATTTCTTCCATCAGCTGGGCAGCAGCAAGTCGAAGGTCAAGACTGTAAAGTTAAAGATTAATCTGAGGCTCTGGGGCCACGTTATTCACGTTTATCCCCAAGATTAGGGGAGTGTCCAGAGTAGTGTCCACCAATGAGTGGTGAGGCGGGAAAGGGTGGCTACACCCTCTCCCCTTTGTGTGTTTCCCGCCTGGGCGAGGGGCAGGATGCCCCTGAACCGGTTCCAAGCGGTGTATGCAGAATGCAGGCACTGTAGCTGCCTACGTGCAACTCTGAAAGGACATTTGGTGCACCCACCCTGTTCCAATCCACATTATCCTGTCTGGGGAGATGCTAGCACCTCCCTGCCACAGGAGCCCTATTGTCCAGCTGGCGAGGCTGGGATTTTCCCCAGCAACAGCCAGCCAGGGTCGTGTAGGTGGTGGGTAGTAGCCATTTTATACTACTTGTGCACTTTTAAATTGGTGTCTAAATTCTGCCGCTTTTCCCATATCGCCCCTCTAGCAGGGGGGAATCGTACCCTCATGCCCATGGCTGGACTGGGGGTATGATTCATACATGTTTGACACCAAACACGATATGGTTCTGTGTAGCCATTCTCAAGTTATCGCGTTATCGCGATAGACTTATAATGCGGTTAAGAGTATATGGTATGGCTACACTACAAACAACCCAGCAATGATTTTACGAAGGTTGCAGAGAGGCCCTACTCATGTAGGGGTCCCCCTCACACATACCTCAGCACCCTGCCTTGTAGGATTTCCAAGGCCTGCTATAGGGGTGACCTATGAGAGTATATGTGTTGTAATGGGGTGGGATATAGGGTACCTATATCCCTGTAAGGGGTGCTAGCACCACCTTACCCAGACTACAGTAGTGGTCTGGTGGTGTCAGTTTGTATGGCTGTCCCAGGGTGGCACAATAAGTGCTGCAGCCCTGGTAGGCCTACTGAGGGACCCATGCCCTGGGTACCATCTACAAGGGACTGTCAGGGCATCCTCAGCATCCAATTGGTTTGTACCTAGGGTACTCACATCAGTTTTAGGGAGAACGCAGATAGGCTGGGGTCCTGGATAGCAGGATCCCAGCCAGACTAGTCAAAAAACACTCAAATACCAGGCAAAAAGTTGGGGGCAACCATTAGTCAGATTCCACCTTCCTACATATCCCCTCCCCCCCCAAACGAAAGGAGATAAGGCTAACCTTGCCCAGATAAGCCGTTATTTCCTGAGTGGCCATATAAGGAAGAACCTGCACTAGCATGGTTGCTCCCTGTCTCATGGTCCACTTGGGAAATCCTACCCCAAGGGGTTCTAGAGTTTCTCCAAAGTCTAGGGGAATTACCTGTATTGGTTTTTGGTACAGAGGGGGGCTGGTGGGGTGTCTGAGTCTGGAAGTGAGGCCCTATTTGGGGTGGTCTCAACCTCCTCAGGTCACTGGTCACCATGGAAGCCTTTCTGCCCATGATTGTGTCCTATCTGGCCTTAACGGTCAACCTCTGGCTGCCTACAGCTGGGGGTTGGATCCCTTTGGTTAGAATAGTGGAGGGCACTGGAAGGTTTGGGGCAACTATGCCCCAGGTTTCCCTGCGCCCAACAACATCCATTTGAGGGGTACCTATACCTAGGGGTAAGGGGGATCCCTCAGTTTGTAGAGGAATATTCACCTGGCTAGAACTACTCTGCTGGGTGTCCCTAATCTGCTGATGAGGGGGTTCCTCTGGCCAGGGGCCCATTAAGGGTCCACTGACCTCCCTGACCTCTGCAGCCCTGGGCTGACTGAGGCAGGGTAGCGAGGGGCAGGATACCTGCTCCAGACTGGGTACCACCTTGGAAGGATCCCCTGCCATCAGAGAGGTGGCCAGGCCAGGCCTGTCCACTTCTGGGGCAGTTACTTCACAAGGGGCAGGATCAGTTCCCTGAGAAACTTGACCCTCACCTTTAGTCTGGTGGGGGAGGGCTGTTCCTCACCCCCTATGCTCTCTGTTTAGGTGGAGTGATCCATAATTTCAGGCTTCACTCCCTTGATTTTCTCATGGGGTGGAGGTGAGGCCCTCAGGGTCTCATCCACTCTCTCAGGGATGCCTACCATTCTTAAATGGGCATTGTGGTCTACCTCAGCCCAGGCTGAGATTTCCAGATCATTCCCCAGTAGACAATCTACAGGCAAGGTGGGGGACACTGCCACTCTCTTTGGCCCAGTGACCCCTCCCCAGCTGAGATTTACCACTGCCATGGGATGGTCTGTCCTAACTCCATCAACGTTGGTCACCTGGTAGCTAAACCCAGGTAAAAGCTGTTCTATGGGCACTAGTCTCTTGGTCACCATGGTGACACTAGCCCCTGTGTCCTTGTAGGCCACAGCCTTCTGACCATTGATCATGGGCTCTTGTCTGTACCTGCCCAGGATACTGGGACTCATGGTAAAGTTGGCAAACCCCATGCCACCATCACAGACTAGAGTTGCTTGTTTAGGGGACCTGGTTAGGCCAGAGTCCACCTGAGTTCCCCAAGAAAACCCAACTAAGTTTTGGGGTGCACTCCCACCAACTGGGGGATTACTACTAGTAGCAACAGGAGGTGTTGGAGCTGCAATGGGAGGAACATTTTCTTTATTGTCATTCTTTGGACAACTGGAGTCAGTTTTCCAGTGGCCAGGTTGCTTACACACATGGCAATATGGTTTCTTGTTAGAAGAGGAAGGATTTTGGGACCCACCCCCAACACTGGGTTTTTGGGGCCCTTCAGAGGACTTTTCTGTTTTATTATCCCCACCTTTCTCTTTGGGCTTAGTAGAATCTTTCTTCTGGTCACCACCTTGGTTCTTGGGCCTGATCCTGGTTCTGACCCATTTGTCTGCCTTCTTTCCCAATTCTTGGGGAGAGGTCAGATCAGAGTCCACCAGGTGCTGGCGTAAGAGTTGGTTTTGACAATTATTAAGAATCTGCTCCCTCATGATGAGATTATACAATCCTTGATAATTATTTACTTTACTGCCATTTAACCAACCTTCCAATGCCTTGGTAGCACAATCCACAAAGTCTACCCAATCTTGATCCTGTGCTTTTTTGGTGTCTCTGAACTTATGTCTGTATTGATCAGTGGTTAAGCCAAACCCATCTATTAAAGCATCTCTCAAGATATAATAATCATCTGCATCCTCTTCTCTTACAGAGAGGAGCTTGTCTCTACCTTTGTCTGCAAAGGAGAGCCACAGGATTTCTGCCCACTGCTCTATTGGGACCCTTTGTACTTTACAGGCCCTCTCAAGAGCAGAGATCCATTTGTGGATATCATCCCCTGTCTGATAGGGGGGCACAATCTTGTGGAGGTTCCTATTGTCAGGGACTTTCTCTCTAACTCTAGGGGTTTCATTACTGCCACCAGGGGTCTCTAGACCCCACTTTCTTGAAGCTTTCTGAAGCTCCAGGGACTCCCTGTCCAATGCTAACTGTTCTCTCCTGAGCTGTAGCTTTGCCTGCTCAAACTGGATCAGTCTGCATTTCCTCTCTTGGGAGGATTCTCTCCTCTGAGGAGAGGCAGAGGTCCTTTTGGATCTCCTAGAATGGTTGGACCCCACTGAGGGGGATCTGTTCCTTCTACTTGGATCCACCACTCTCCCTTCAGGGATGGAGAGAGTGCCTTTTGGGCCATCACCTCCATGTTGTGAGTGGTCTGGTTCTTCCAGGTCAGGATCATCATCCTCTTCCTGGTCCTCATCAGAGTCCTCTCTGGGATGGTCCTCTTCTGAGGAATGCCCACCCAACCTGTCTACCCCATCAGACCCTAAATTCTGCTTAAAGTCTGCTATGAGCAGGATTTCCCTGAGACGTTGAGTATTGGCACCCTTGTTTGTCTTAAGTTTCCTAGAGGTGCACATCTCCCTAAGATCAGCAAAGGAGAGATGATCATATTTGTCGACTGGGACCCTCTCCTTCCAGAGCCTTATGGGCACCTGAACTTAAAGACATTTCTAGTGTAGTGGTACTGGTGTATCTACCTACACTAGGTGTGGCCTACTGAACCCTTTCTTGAGTTGTAGTCAATGTGTGCTAAACCCTCTACACACAACTCCTAAGTTCAGTAGAACTTATTGTATTCTAAGCTTGAATTTATATGTACCTTTGGTACCAAGTGGCTTTCACTTTAGAAATTCAATTTATCTGGTAAAACAATGGCAAGCTTGAATCCAACCGCTGCACACCAATGTGAGAAGTTGGCCTGGCATATGCTGTCTCCTAGTTATAGGGGACACCTTGGCACCAGTCCAGTTCGACTCTTATTGATGATAGGTTTAAGACAACCTGTAAAGAAAGCTATCCTAGTGGTAGCTGTGGAGAGCAGCCTTCAGGCTAAGTCTTGAAGGAGTGTTAAGCTTATTGTTTTACCATAGATAACCTCTTGAATAACCAAATGAAAGAGTAGCCCACACAGGTAAATATATATAAAATATATGTATTTATTCTAGACAGAATCCCACAGTCTCTTTATGAGGCTAGTGGCAAAGTTACAATTCAAACAAGCATTTATAAACACAATAAATAGCACACAGGAATCACAGGGCCCCAGGGGGGGACCAAACCATATATCAAAAAAGTGGTATAAGAACCACGACAATTCTACAGACAATGCCTAGGGCATTTAGGATCGCTGGCCCCTTAAGAATCCACCCCAGGTTATGAGGAAGGGGACCCACGGGAGGCGCGTGCAGTGGAAATAGATATCGGGATCTCTATTAAAGCCTATGGAGAATGTTGCGGTTTGATTTACACAGATTAAAGACACTTCTAGCAGGAGTGCAAAGTTAAAACTTTAGAGTTAAGCTTTTGAGGAGCCCACTACCACGAGAGTACCAAGGTACCACTGTTACCTGCCCCAGGGAAGCCGGGTGCATAGGTTGTTTTCGATGTCGGATCGCGGGCTCATTTTCAATGGGAAAATGTTCAAAAGTGCTGCTAGCCAAAAGCGTCTGATGCCGTGAAGATTGAAGTTGAAGAGAAGAACCTGAAAGCAGAGGGGACAGAGTCTGGGTCACGGCACAGTGACCAGGGAGCTCAAAGCAAAGAGCCCTTCAATGTCGGGTGCTTCAAGTGGAAAGAGGTGTACCTTGGATCTGCAGCCACGGGCTCCGGGAGGCTTCAAGGAAGGCCAGCTTCTGGAGGGCAACTGTCCCACGTCGGATGAGGGTCGCTGCGGTGTTAGTTTCCGGATTGGATCCACTAAGCCTTGGCAACCGCAACCCACGCAAGATGAACAAATCAGCTACTGGTGCAGACCCACGAGGTCTGTGAGAGGTCTCCTTTGGAGAGACTGTAGAGCAGGCCTGGAGCAACCAGGGGAACTCTTAGATGTCGAGATTGTCCTCCGCTAGGGCCCACAAGTCGAGAGACAAGGGACCGCGGAAGGCAGCAAAATGGAGTGCATAAAAGGGAGCCCACGGGCCACCGGAGGGGGCTAGGGCGCTGATCTTTGGCACAAATGCTGCTTGGTGGTTGGCTCAATAATGGGCCAAAGCACAACTTCCCCACTGGTCAGGGTCGTGTGCTACGCAAGAGGTGGCTGGTGTCCTGGGGTATTGGGAATCTCGGCACCCACGCGGTCTACGGTGCTCAGGTTCACTGAGCTCACTCACTGGCCTCTGGGATGCTTAGGAAACCCACCTCCAGGGTGCTGGAAGTCGTCGAAGTCTGTAGGAGCCGCGAGGTTCCAACTGGGTCACTTGCAGTGTTTCAGGTGCCTGCCAAGCAGGGGGGTAACTCCTTTACCCCAAGGGAGATTTCTTCCGTCAGCTGGGCAGCAGCAAGTCGAAGGTCAAGACTGTAAAGTTCAAGATTAATCTGAGGCTCTGGGGCCACGTTATTCACCTTTATCCCCAAGATTAGGGGAGTGTCCAGAGTAGTGTCCACCAATGAGTGGTGAGGCGGGAAAGGGTGGCTACACCCTCTCCCCTTTGTGTGTTTCCCGCCTGGGCGAGGGGCAGGATGCCCCTGAACCGGTTCCAAGCGGTGTATGCAGAATGCAGGCGCTGTAGCTGCCTACGTGCAACTCTGAAAGGACATTTGGTGCACCCACCCTGTTCCAATCCCCATTATCCTGTCTGGGGAGATGCTAGCACCTCCCTGCCACAAGAGCCCTATTGTCCAGCTGGCGAGGCTGGGATTTTCCCCAGCAACAGCCAGCCAGGGTCTTGTAGGTGGCGGGTAGTAGCCATTTTGTACTACTTGTGCACTTTTAAATTGGTGTCTAAATTCTGCCGTTTTTCCCATATCGCCCCTCTAGCAGGGGGGAATCGTACCCTCATGCCCATGGCTGGACTGGGGGTATGATTCCTACATGTTTGACACCAAACACGATATAGTTCTGTGTAGCCATTCTCAAGTTATCGCGTTATCGCGATAGACTTATAATGCGGTTAAGAGTATATGGTATGGCTACACTACAAACAACCCAGCAATGATTTTACGAAGGTTGCAGAGAGGCCCTACTCATGTAGGGGTCCCCCTCACACATACCTCAGCACCCTGCCTTGTAGGATTAACAAGGCCTGCTATAGGGGTGACCTATGAGAGTATATGTGTTGTAATGGGTTGGGATATAGGGTACCTATATCCCTGTAAGGGGTGCTAGCACCACCTTACTCAGACTACAGTAGTGGTCTGGTGGTGTCAGTTTGTATGGCTGTCCCAGGGTGGCACAATAAGTGCTGCAGCCCTGGTAGGCCTACTGAGGGACCCATGCCCTGGGTACCTAGGGTACCATCTACAAGGGACTGTCAGGGCATCCTCAGCATCCAATTGGTTTGTACCAAGGGTACTCACATCAGTTTTAGGGAGAAAGCAGATAGGCTGGGGTCCTGGATAGCAGGATCCCAGCCAGACTAGTCAAAAACCACTCAAATACCAGGCAAAAAGTCAGATTCCACCTTCCTACACTACACTTAGCAGCACTTGTGGCCTCCATGCAAAACAGACAACATATGTCTGTATTCAAAATACCAGTCACTAAAGCATTCATGGAAGGGCTAAAAAGAATTATCCCACCTTCCACTCTTACAGCCCATACTTGGAACCAAAATATTGTCCTTACCAGGCTTATCGGACCGCCATTTGAACCAATCCATTCATGCCAACTTCGATTCTTGAATTGGGAAGTTTCATTTCTAGTAGCAATCATATCTCATAGAAGAATAAGTGAATTGCAAGCACTCACTCTGCAAGAACTGTTCTTTAAAGTTATGCAAACAAATTAGTTCTAAGAACTAACCCCAAATTTCTACCTGAAGTGGCATCAACTTTTCATACAAGTCAAACCATAGAGTTACCAATGCTCTTTCCAAACCCAGACACAGTAGTCGAAAGGGCCCTGCATACATTGAATGTTAAAAGGGCTATCACGTTCTATATTGGTAGAACACAATAATTTAGAAGAGCACAGCAGCTCTTTAAACCACATCAAGGGGCACCAAAATCCAAAGCATGGATTACTAGATGAATAGTCCTATACATTCAGACATGCTATCAAAAAAAGCCTAAAGGGTGCTTACAGTACCACCACAGGCTCATTCTACACCACACGTAAACAAAAGACACTATGGCTTTTCTAGGAAATATTCCTTTTTTGGTTTTTTTTTGTTTTTTTAAAAATTTTATTGAAAATCAGCATTGATAAATTCATACTTACATTCATAGAAATTTGCTCTATACATATTCAATACATAAGGAAAACCTCAATCAAATCCAATTGATTATTGGGGCCCATAATGCTAACCCAAATTTCATTTTTCTTCTACCTTTAAGTTTATACAAAGCAATTTCCAAATTATACAGAGCTAGCAATTTAGCCTTCCAAATAGAAAAAGAGGGTGAATCCGAACTTAGCCATTGAGAGGTGATACATAAACGAAAGACAGCCATACATAAAAACAAAAACCCCTTCTCAGGAATTGAGCGCTTTCTAATGTTTATCCGAAACTCATATCCAAATAACACTAATTGAGGTGCAATATCAACAATCACTCCGAGAGCTAAATTCAGAAAACATTTTACCTCATTCAGCAAGAGGACTAGTACAGGGCATTCATAAAACATGTACACCGAATCAGCTGCCCTCAGAGCACATCTAGGACATACGTCCCCCCGATTTGTCTCCCATTTAGCTATCTTCGCTGGGGAATAATATAAGTCAAAAATAGCCATATAACATTGACTTTTAAAACTACCTGATAAAAGGACAGCATCCATCAGACTAAATACTAACTGTAAATCAACACCTAATATCCCCAGCCTTCTATCCCAGCGTTGCTCAAAGTGTGCAAGATCATCCTGCTGGGTTGCCATTATGAATTTAGAAAGTTGTGAAATCTTACATCTCCCCTTTATAGATTCTAATATCAAATTCTTTTCCAAACTAATATGCCCTCTTAGATTGAGTTTATCTAGAAAACTTCGAGTTTGGAGATATTCAAAAAGTCCGAGCGTTGCAGCCCAAACTTCTCTTGAAGTTCACAAAACGACATCATTTGATTATTTAGGAAGAGATCCCCAATAATTCTAATCCCCTGAGTATTCCACCTCAAAATAGTTGGATCATGGAAGATTACAGGGAGCTTCCCTTTTATTCCTAGAGGCATATAGCGATTATATTCCTTTAGAATAAACTGTTTACGAACTTTACGCCAAACTACTGCTGCAGCCCAAAGAGTCTTAAAACGGGTTCTCTTATAATACCTTGGCTCAAAAAACTTAGAAAATAAATACCTAGCTTCGGGCCCCATGATGAGCTCATATATAGAAGGAAAAACAGCAGGGTCTTTATACATCTGAGTACCAAAGAATAGTATCCCCATATGCTGGAGCATTGCGGCCCAATAATAGTAACAAAATTGGGGGATATCCAACCCCCCCCTTGCTTTTGGTAACATGAGCCATTTATAAGCTCTCCTTGTCCTCTTATAACCCCATATGAAACGGGAGCACATTCTTTCTATCCTTATAAAAATTGAATTGGGCAACAAAAGTGGAATTGTGCGAAATAAATAAAGAAATTTAGGAAAAACCACCATCTTAATAACGTTGCACCTGCCGTATAAAGACAGGTGCAGATAATCCAGATTCTCTGACATTTTATTAGATGAGAGTAATATTGGCTCAAAGTTTAAATTAACAATAGTTTGTACCTTTGAAGCAATTTTAATGCCCAAATAAACAGCCTCTGTCACTGTATTAACACCTGTCAAGACCTCTGCACCCGTAAAAAGGACTTGTGTCTTTTGTAAATTCAATTTGTAGCCTGACACGACACCGAACTCCGACGTCAGGATTTCGATACGTCTCATAGTTTTGACCACATCCCCTGTAACAACAGCCACATCATCTGCGTAAGCTAGTACTTTAACAGTTTCCTGCATAGGTTTGACTGGTATAATCTCTGGATCTTGTTCAATTTTAGTCAACAGAGGCTCAATATAGAGAGCAAAGAGAAGGGGAGAACAGGGGCAGCCCTGACGAGTGCCCCTGTAGATCTTAAACTCCTCAGAGTGCTTCCCAGATATACGGACTGTCGCAGCAGGACAAGTATAGAGTGCTTGTACTGCTTTAATAAAAGGTAATGGAAAACCTTTCCAATAGAGAACCGCCCATAAAAAATCCCAGGAGACCCTGTCGAATGCCTTTTCGGCATCCAACAGGGCCACCCATATTGAAGCTTCAGAAACCTGACCCCAATCCAAAAGTGATATTATTCGGCGAACATGGTCAGTAGTGCCTCTCCCCGCTATAAACCCATGCTGACGTTGTGAGACTAGGGGTACAATAACCTTCCCTAGTCTTCTAGCAATTAACTTAGAAAAGATCTTACTGTCTGAGTTAATTAGCATGATTGGGCGGTAAGAGGCCGGTTCAAGCGCGTCCTTCCCTTTCTTTTTAAAGACTATTATGGTTGTCTTAGACCATGATTCCGGTGTTGTACCATTAAATGCTTGCTGAAATAGAGAGAACAACACATCGCGCAGTTCAGCCTGAAAAATAATGTAAAACTCCAAGGGGATCATATCTGGCCCCATCGCTTTCCCCTGAGGTAAAGATACCATCGCTAGCTCGATTTCCTCCCAGGTTACAGGAATAGAGAGCATATCCTTCTGTTCCGAGCCTAAACAAAGAGATGGAATTTCCCCCAGATAATCCCCCGAGTCCATAGTTTTTTCATTTTCATACAGCTTTTGGTAGAAATTTTTAAACACCTCACGGACCCCAGCCTCCATTTCTTGTAATGAGCCATTTCTATCATTAATTTTATCGATCTTAGTTTGGATCTGTTTTTGCCGTAACCTATTGGCCAACACCTTCCCCACCTGCTCCCCATATTCAAAACATTCCCTTCGGAAGGTCTGATATTTAGCGGCCGCTTCATCAGCATATTGCTGAAAAATTAGAGACCTCTGTATAGCCACTTTATTTTGGGAGAAAGAAGCGTCCAGCCTATCCTTAATATTTTGGGCTAGCTCGCATTCTGCCATACTTAAATCTAAAATACGTTGTTCCAATATGCGTTTCCGAATATTACGCTGCTGTACCACAAATCTCAAGGTTTCCCCCTTACGCCGGCCTTAAATGTGTCCCAAACCACTGTGTCTGGGGCCGAATTTTTATTGACTAACAAAAAACCTTGCAACCATAACTTAATATGTTCCCGATACTCCTGATCGGCTAGAAGCTTCCTATCAAAAGTCCAATTAGAAATCAGAGAAGGCGCAACAGAAATTTCAAATTTTAACACAAGGGGGTTATGGTCCGAAATTAGTCTTGGCAACAGAGTAATTATGGCTTTTTCCAAAATCGCATATGAGACCCATATATAGTCGAGCCGAAACAATTTATTGTGGGGAGCAGAGTAGAAAGTGTAGCCCGGCTGACCTTTCTTAAGCCTGCACCAGACATCATATAGGCCATGACTCCTGGCTAGGTTACACAATGATTTAAAAACTCTTGGCTTTCTCCCCACATATGATAAGCCTAGATTAATATCAACTGACTCATCCAAATGTATATTTAGATCCCCACAAAGTATGATAGGTTGGGGCCAGGTAGAAAGTTCCAGATTAAGATGATCATACATTTCAGGTTCATCCAAGTTTGGCCCATAAACAGAACAGATAGTTAATACCTCCGTATTTCCAAACATTACCTCGATAATCACCCACCTACCACACTTATCCTCCTTGTATTTCCTACAGGATAGAACCCCCATCTTGCAAAGAATTGCCACGTCCCTAGTATTCGTAGATTGTTTTGAACAAGCGATCAACTCCATCTCTAGTTTTTTAAGCCACTCCCTATTGGCCCAGGCGATATGTGTCTCCTGAAGACAAAGCACATCCCAGGAAAGTCCTCTAGCTATCTTTGTCAGAACCTGCCTTTTTTTTAAATCATTCAAACCACAAATATTTAAAGTGCATAATGATAACAGTTTCATTTTGTTCTTCCAGATTTGAAACATTGAACCCCCACTTCATATATAGTCCCTGCCGTATATCCACTAAACCTCTCATGAAAAAATACAAACTTGGCTATATAACTGATTCTTTCATAAAGAAAAGCCTCTAGTCTCAGACAAAATAACATCAAAACAAATATCAGTGCTGATTATTTTTTTTACAACTCCCATCACCACCCCACACCCAAACCCCGAGCACCACCCATACCCCCGCCCCATCCAGCCTCCCCCCCTCCCATCCCCACCCATCCCATGAAGCATTGGGACAATAGTCCCGGTAGATGAAGAGTCGAGCCACCCACCTCCCCCCCTTCGGCCCCTCCTGCAATATTAGGAACCACTCCTGTCCAATCTAATCCTATATCATAGACTAGAACCTAGTACATTATAAACTTCAACATGAGCTAGACCTAAGTCCGTAAAAAAAAAGAAGTGGCTATAGATTTTGCAGAAATTCCTTAGCAGAACATTCTTCCGTGAACACTGATGACCGTCCCTTGACCACGACCTTGAGCTTCGCCGGGTTTTGTAGAAAAACCTGCGCTCCTTTTTCTTGGAACTTCGGAATGAGCTGTCGGAGTCTCCACCGGAGGTCCACCGTTGCCTGACAAAAGTCCGGACGTACAAAAAATTCGCACCCCCTAGCCTGGGCTTTCTTAGTGGGACGAGCCATATCATAAAGAGCTTCTCGTGCCAAAAAATGATTTAATGAAATTAAAATAGCTCTTGGAAGAGGGTTTTCTTGACCCACCAGTTTCCTCTGATGGAATGGGAACCGGTGGGCCCTCTGAACCTCTGCCTTCCAATCCCAACAGATGACCTCCGGAAAGGCCTCAGACAAAAGCTCAGCTACAAATTTCCGAATGTCTGTCCCTTCTTTCCCCTCAGGAACCCCAAGAATTCTCAAATTATTGCGCCTTAACCTATTTTCAATGTCCGTGATTTTCCATAAATAGTCATCCCTGTGAGCATTCAGGGCTACAATCTCTTTTTTTTGAGATACCGCGTCATCCTCTAATGTTGAGATCCGAGTCTCGGCTTCTCCAATTCTTATTGCAGTATCTGCGCATGACTTAGCCACCCTGCGAAATGAGTTCTGCAATTTCCTTAAAACGTTCTGAGTATGAAGACTGTCAGCCTGCGCCTCTGCTCTGTGCGCCATAATAACATCATAAATGGTGTCCAGTGTAACTTTCCGATGCTCATGGCCAGTGGATTCAGCAGTGCCAGATAGTAGAGGCACTATGAGGGCTGAGTGTTAATTTGAGGATTAGGCGAGTCTAAATAGGCCCAGTTTGAGGAGTCGTCGGACCCTTGTACACTCCTCATGACAGAAAGCTCCCCTCGAGCGCCATCCTCGGATATATGCTTAGCTTCAACTGCCAAGCCGTCACCTTCCTCTGCCCCTGAACTTCCCCCTTCTAGCCAGTCTTTCACCAGACTTTCGACCGACGAGCGGTCGGATAGAGAATAAAAATCTTCTCCGGTAGAGACTTTATCCGGAACTTCAGTGTTACATCCCCCCAGTTGTACGGCGCCTAACATTAGTCCAGGGTCCCCTGCAGACCCCCCATGATCTCTGTCCTTCGCTCGATCAGTGACCCTCGTACCTGTATAGATCTGGTGTCCTTCACTGGGGGTTATAGGAATCATGTTCGTATCGGACTGTGCCTGCCGCAGGACTACATCTCCCAGAGTGCCTTTTTGCGGGTTCTCTCCATCGGACTCCACGCTCTGACTGCCAGCCTCGATCCCCGATGGTGCTTGTGTTGAAGCTACTGGTGCTACACCCAGAGTCTCAAGAACAAGACTCTCACAGCTAGGGGCGTCCGAAACCAATACCAAGAATGGGGGTTGTGAGCTGCTAGAGTGAGTTTCGGATGCCTTGACTGCGTCCTCTTGTACAGGCTTCTTGTTCACCCGTGCTTTAAAAAAAGCTGGGACTTTTGGCCTTACATCACACGAAGGGATATCCTGCCCTTCCCGAGCACCTTGACCGGCATCCATATGGGGCAATAGCCCCTCCTGAACCACAGCGGGAGTTTTTCCGTCTGGAGCAGCTCCGGCTACAGGGCGCGACTTCGTCTGCGAGCTGAACGGCTTAGGGCGCAGAGCCCGGCTCGATCCCTTAGATGCCATGGCGTTCTGAAGTCGAAACTCGGAAGGGGTTTCAAACCTTCCAGCCGCACGAATACAACAGCGGTGGAGAAAAGTCACTTTCAAGACAAGCGGAATTCGCCAAAGCATCATTCAGCGCTGCCAGATTCACGAAGACCAGGAACAGTTGCCTTACAGGTATGCGGGGGCCGGGAGGAGGAGCGGCCCGCTCAAGCGGCCAAACGCTTAGCCGCCATCTTGCTCTTCTAGGAAATATTCCAGTAGAGGATAATTGTAGAGCAGCTGCTTGAAAAAACCCAAATACATTTACTAAACACTATTGTGTTGATGTACTCACCAATCAGCAAGCAAGAGTAGGTCAAGCTGTACTTAAAACATTATTTTGAACAACTAATTCAACATGTCGCGATCCACAGCAAATATGCTAAGCATATGTATCTACGTCCAACACATGATACAAAAGCAGTATGTTACTTACACACCCACATGCACAAATGCGGCAACTCCTAGAAGATCTCCGTTAGAGAGCCCTCCAGTAGGGCCCGTGAGGGACTGCAGCACCACCCCCACGAGGAGCAGTGTCCAATGATGATGCTAGACACTCGCAAGGGTGTGTGAGGACACAACTAGTACCTCACAGGAGTACCTTTTCCTTTCTTTGCACACTCATACCTACTTATGAGACATCTCAAGACACCCACAATCGACCAGGTTGTTGTGTGTTCTTCCTCTTTCCCTTCTAGGAACTGATACCAATTACAGTGTATACCATATAGCAGCATTAGATATATATCTGCTAGTGGTATGTTGCCTAGCAAAGCCATAGTAGCTCCCTTTTTCCTCGTAGAATGAGCTCTAGGCACAGAATGCAGTTAGTTAAATGCATCAAAGTATGCCTTGCTAATGCAAAACTAACCATCTTGCAAGACCCAGCTCTGAGATAGATTTTTCTTAGTTAAGCTCAGTGAATGCAACAAAGTTAATTTGTCTTGCTAACAACTTTTGTCTTATCAATGTAGTACATTAATAACTTCTGTATGTGAGATGCTCTTTCTGCCAGTCTCAGGCTGTTAAACAATAATTTGTAAGTAGTTTGATTAACATGGAACGAGGAGACCACTTTTGTTGGGGAGCAAAGATTGTCCTAAAGACAACCCCATCGTGAACCTGGATGAAAGGCTCCTTCATTGTTAACATTTGCAGTTCACTTACCCTGTGCAGGGAAGCAATGCTGCTTCTCAAGAAAATATTGCATTTCACAAGACTGCAGTGGTGCGTAAGGAGTGTCCAGTTAAGTCTAGTGAGGATATCTTAAGGGTCACGCGCTGGTGGAGTCTTTGGCAGAAATGCTCTTTTAAGATCTTCCATGAAATCCATACCAACTGGGATTTAATATAGGGATGCATGTTCCCTGTTCTGTGTATTGCTGCTAATGTTGTCTCATGGGCGTGTATGCTGACCCCGCCTTCTGAATGATGAGCAAATAACAAAGTATGTCTAGTACCGAGGCTTTAAGAGGTAGTGTCTGCTTGTTTATGTAGTATTGAACCAAACCTTTCCACTTTTCTGCATAACAAGCTTGCTTAGTTGGCCTGCGTGCCTCACTCAGTATCAGCATACACTCTTCTGTAAGTTTAAGATATCCAAACTCCTAGGACCTTGGGTGCCAAATTGCTTTGTTCATCTCTGTGACATTTTTTATGTCGCAGCTAACCCTGAAGCTGGGTCAAGAGACCTGATCAGCTATTTCTCACATGGGAGGACTGGACATTTCCAGAAGCACTGGGGAGCAGGACTGTCTTGTTCACCGTGGTGCAACAAGAACAAGAGTAATAGACTTCTGCCTGAGCTTCCCCACTACATAAGGGATCAGAAGTAATGGAGTGGAGGACATGCACAAGTAAATACATCTGACTAGTTCATAGTGCATTGGCCCTGAACTGTGCCTGCCTGGAGCTGAAGTTTGGGCAGTTTGCATTTTCTACAGTGGTGAACAAATTTACCATTGGCATCCTCCATTACTAAAAGTACGGTTGAAGTATATGGGAATTCATCTCCCACTCATGTTTTTGTTCAGGCATCCACAAAGTCTTTTTCCTCCCCTAGCATTTACTCCAGTAGGAGCTGGATTTGAAGGGTAGCAAATAATTTTATTTTGTCCTGAATTATAATGAACTTTTCTCTTGCACTTGGAGGGTGCTTTGCACTGCAGTGGTTATAGGCAGAGAGTCACTGTGAAGATCTAATGTTGATAAAGGCCCGCACTCACTGCAGTGGTCGAACAGTAGATATCTGTTGCAGGGCAGGCCTACCGCAAACCCAATTCCGCAAGTGCCCATCACCATGGATGCCTCACTCATAGACCGAGGAATTCACCTCAATGACTTGACTGTTCAGGGAGTATGGCACCCTCTTTACAAGAGCCGCCACATTAGTTACCCAGAATTACTTTCCATAGAACTAGCCCTCAATACCTTCTTCCAGCTTATTCAAGAGAAAGTTCTTCTCGTTCAAGATGGACAATACTACTGCCATGTTCTACCTACGGAAACATGGTGGACATCCTTACCCTGTCAGAAAGTAGTTAAGTTCAAACAATAAAGGGTTATTAAAAAATTACCAAAGTTACAAACTCAACCATCAACTTAAGTATAATCAATACATGAATGTGTCAGTTGGAGCATTCAAAGTAATTCAAATGTCCTAATAAAGGCAAACTATTATAAAGTTGTTTCAAAAATGAAATGAAAGATAAGCAAGGTTAGTTCTCCCATAAAGAGAGCACCCTATTCTGTTAAGTTGAAGGAAAGTTCTGCTGAAAGTTGGGAAAAGTGCTTCTGCAGAATGTTCTATGTGGCATTAGCTCAAATAACACAATTATAATATTTGATACACCTACATATGGGTTCCATCTAATGGACCACTCAGGTTAAGGCACACACTGATTATATGAACTCATTATTTTATCAAACAAATTCACAGTAAAGCCTAAGTGTCCTTCAAACTTCGTTATCAGCAACATAGGATACATTTGTTCAAAATCTACTCTGAGGGTGCATTGCAACAGTTTGTTAGCACGTTCTACAAAGATTGCATAAAAGAAAACATTTCATATGGGAACAGCACATTACTGATAAAACCACAGAGATTCTTCAGTAAGAATACCTAGAATAGAGCCTTCTCTGGCATCGTCAACCTTCTATTTATGAACACATTTCTAGAATAAACCTTCAGAATTTCCCTTTTTATGAGTGAACTTTTCTCTTGTCATATATGTTTATAGACCATGTTTTACTGATATGTATATTTGTGCCTTCATTCACTTGTAAAGTGCTCTGAAACCCGCAAGGGTCACGTTTGCTGTAAGCAACTTTACAAATTAAATAAATAACAGAAAACAGAGATGCATCATTTGAGATTGCTGGGTCAGCTTCTCCTATAATGGAGAAAGAGACATGACATAGAGCAAGATGGCAATCAAACGTTAATCATTTTAGATTGCAGCCTACATTAATTATGGTTAATCTAAATGTGAAAAATAATCAGTATGTGCGCATTTCATGTTAATGAACAAATAAGAGGAAAACAATTATGGAAAAACTATCAAATCCCTCCATCTGGTGATTCTGGGAGTCACCAAACATTACACCGATGTATCACTAGGACCATCTTTTTACATAACAGTTGTCGACTTTTGCAGCTATCGTCTGGATTCTTCCGATCCTTTAGTTCATTATAAATGTGGCTCTTCAACTCTTCAAGCTCAATGTCAGCTCTTTTCCTCCCACTCAATTTAGGCAGCGGCCATTCTTCATTGCTTCTTGACCCACCTTTTTCAGTAATTTTTGTTTACTCGCCTTATGAAAAGAAATTGCCAAATCACAGAAATTGCAATGAGTAGTATGGCAGTTAATATTATGCCAAACAATCTGCTACCAGTACTAATAAACCACTCAATCTTAGAAAAACCCTACCCTAGTGGTTCCCCAACTCCTTCACTTCTCTAGAAACACTTGAAATGTTAGTGACAAACTTGTTAATTCTGTTACTTGGGTCAGGGATGTAAGTACAGCACTGCTGAACATGTAACTTGCAACAGACTCCGCCTTCTTTCATGAGATACATATCCAAAGGAAGCCTATTCTGCAAAACAATTGCCCTTGGTGCATCAGAGTTAATAGCATTTAAAGCACCACCACTGTTAGTAGCGAGGCGATCTACCAAAGTAGACAGCTTTCTTATCTTCAAATCACTCAAAACTATACCTACAGAAGGAATCATAATGCCAAAAGTGTTGCCTACTACTTGTGAAGCACTAAGTGCACTTCTTCCATAAGTCACTGTCCCCTTATCTATTTCTTCGACATGATGCACCTTATGAAGCACTAAACCTAAAAACCAACTGCCAATCCAGTTTGCAGATAGTTGAAAATATGCATTCTTTCCAGCCACATAATAAAGTCTGGTAATAAAAGGATCCTTCCCTGAAGATATTTACTTTCCCATAATCTCTAATCTCTGCACACATTCGATTCAACCTACAATTTAAAGGTTTTTACCCTGTTCTTTTCATCTCATGAAACGCACATTTCCCTTCCGCTGCAAATCTAAATTTAACTTTGGATGTATTGCTGCCTCTATCATCTTCTTTCTCCCAACCCAGTTTTGCTCCTACCTTTGCCTTCCTTTCAATCTCTTCCCTCCTTTTGATCACTTCTTTAATATAATTCTTCTCAGGCCTAGTCAATTTACATGTGCCTCTAGCTTTATTATTGTTAGGAATATCAATTTCTGTGACAGAACTTAAATATTGATCCATCCTTTCCTCAGATTTTTATACATAAGCACATAATCTAAAAGTAAATTAACGTTAGAAAAATAATATTCAAAACGATCTTGTTGATAAACTCATAGTTATACTGCAGTTAAGCAAATAAGTAAGCAGCAGGTGGTGGTAGGTCGCACCAGCTGTTGTGGAAACAGGTAAATATGTACAGCTGTGACAGTCACGGGCAAGCATAATTTTGGAAAACTCCTGCAATAAGCTGAAAAATACATTATATGAATAATTTCCCTCAGACTCATCTCTACAAAATGTTCATGTTAAACCTATATTGCTCTTCTAAATAAGCTAAATAGGGTTTAGGTTCAGTGGGAGCATGCGCAACTGAAGAGTTACAATGCACTAATAAGCAAATCAGTATAACTAAGGCAATTGGCACTATTATTATAACCTCTCCACTTCTTTTCAGTGTATTCAACATGGTTTCTCTCAATTCAGATTGGAAAGAAAAGTCAAAAATCACTTGTCACTTCTATTGTACAAATCAGCAAAACTTTGTTCAGTATAAGTGTATTAGTTGAGTTGACTTCAGGATTAGAACCTACAGTCTACAGCAGGATACTCTTAAATAAAGGACAGCTCTGCTCTTCTACTGGATCCTGGGACCTAATAATTTAACTGGATACAAAACATGAATTTTCAACATCAGGACATGTCACTTGAATTCAATCCATCAAAAATCAATCAATTCTTCTGTGGCAGCAGTATTCATAGAGGTTTTTTTAATTTAAAAACTCTGCTGATTTTCAGTCACATTTTTTCAAATCAGGCTCACTTTCATTAAAGTAAGACCATTCAGCAGCAAAGTACATTCGACTAGGCACCCATTGTCTCTTTGATCTTCTGACCATTGTTTGTTTACTATTTGGTCACTTTGTTTGCTTGGCTCAGTTTCTTCCCTGATCATTTCTGGGATGCATTCCTCAGACACAAATACTCTAATTTTCTCACCACTTTTCGGTCACTACTTTCGTTTTTGCACTTGCCTGGATAAAGTACTTGCACCTTCTTCAAGTTCAGGGAGCACAATTTTAGCTTCAGATGCTTGGCTCACTGTGATTACTCCTGGCTCATTCACCACAGGCTCTGCACTGTTTCGGCTTGATTTTGAGACACGTGCACAATCTTCTCCTTCCTCTGAATGCTTGTTCGGCGCTGGAGTTTGACTCTGCGAATCGGCCTCTTCACCAGCTTGTCTCACTCACTTCATACGGGAGGCATGGATCCAGTTCAGTAGACCCTCACACTTCACAGCATGGTTAGTCACAAAGATAACTTGGAAGCGGCCACACCAGCAGGACTCCAGGCAGGTTTGCGTAACTTGTTTCTTCACCCAGACCCAGTCCCCCGTACTTTGCTCCCATGGCAGAAACAGTGCCATGACCTAAGTTGCCTGCTCCCCCGGTGAGGCACCACGTTGGCCAGTCTTTTTTTTGCAGTAGTCAGTATCGTCTGTGATGTTCACAGGCACACCTGCTATCATTGCTAGAAGTCTCATGCTTTCCTCATCGAGATCTCATGGGTGGGAGAGTCCAGTCCTCCAATCAAGAGCATTTTGGAGGCTCATCAGAACCACACACCTTTGCTTGTTGAGATTTCATCATCCCACTGACTTGTTCAACTAACCCGGATTCCTCTGGGCCTGTAGGTACAATGGAACCTTTGTTCTACTTGGAGTGCTACACACAGTAAACTCACAATCTCATTTTTAAAATGGCTGCTGCGATCTGACTACAGAGAAACCAGTAGGCCTAAACTAGAGACCATTTCCGACAGCAATTAGTTGGCAACTAAGATTTATCACCCCACCTGGCCGGGTAGGCTTCCACCAGACATGAAAAGAGACAGACTACCACCAGAATATTGCAGAGTCCATTGCAAATAGGCATTTCCACAAAATCCAACTGCATCCTGTTAAAGGGGAAACCCTGATTTTCCAATATGGCTCATGGTCACTGCGGTTCTGCTGTTGGCAAGAAACGCATGTATGACACAAACTATTTGCAATGGCCCGGAAATGAGGATTGTACCAGTGGGTTTTGAAGAGACAGACCTTAGCGTCTCTTTCTATATGATTAGGACCGTGGAAATGCCTTGCCATGGAAGAACAAAGCAAACACAAGGCGATGATGGATAGAGCGCTGAAACTTTTCAGGCACTCACCCCCCAGTCACAGATCTGGGTTGAATCCATCATCGTTCTTTAGCTCACTTCGCCACCCCAATTCAGACCCAGCCATATGCAATTCATTCTTGACCCTGTTCCTCATGGGAACAGTCCAGCCCGAACTACCAAGTCATGTCTTCCCTGGACCGGAAGCAAGCATCCTGAGACCGGTTTCAGGGTAACACCCCTCATCAGTCAGGCTAGCTTGAATCCAGTGGCAAAGTGAGCAAGGGATTGTGCTCTCCATGCCACTGTAGCCAAACTAGCTTGGCTGATGAGGGATAATGCCTGAAACCGGTCCCAGAATGCTTGTTTCCAGTCCAGGGAGGACCTGGCCTGGCAGATCGGGCTGGACTGTTCCCATGGGTAACAGGGTCAAGTCTGATTTGCAAATGGCTGTGTCCGAACTGGAATGGAATGGGGAGCAACAAAACAATGAATTTAGGCCAAGATCTCTGTACTGGGGTGAATGTTTGACATTGTGCAGCATTCTGTCCATCAATTGTTATTTTTGCATTTGCCCTGGGAGACATGACATCTGGGAAGACTGGTCGCCCATCTGTCAAAACCCACTCCTCATCCTGATTCTTTGCATATCCATACCTAACCTATTTCTCTTTTTTGGGCTCTGGGCCTTCCTCCTGTAGAGTTTCTAGTTCTTCCCAGGTGTCAGCAGTGTTTAACAAGACTCAAGTGCTCCGTACCATTGCCTTCTAATCTGCATTGCAATTTCTAGCAGTCAAAAATCCCATCCTCCCCAAATGCTGCACATTTCACAACAGCCTCCTCTAGGCAGTTGTAATCCATTTAACATATCTATAACATAGTGTTCGAGGCATATGAGCTGCAGATCACACACTTAGGATAGTAGATCGCCGTCTGGTGTTGGACTCGGATGCTTGCAGGTTGTTGTTGTCTTCGGAAGAAGTCTTTGGTCACGAGATAGGTGACTCCTCCCTTGGACGACAGTGCACATGGGCATCAACTCCATCGTTAGATTGGTTTTTTTTCCACCATTGGGTTCGGATGCAACTTTTCCGCTCCGATTGGAAATATCAATTCCAAGCTTTTCGAAGCGCAAAACTTCACACAAAACATCGAAGCACCTTCATTCTCGACATAGATTTCATCGGCTCGATTCCGGACGTCGATGCGGGCCGCTGGGCCTATCCACGCCATGAGGCCTACGGCTCATGGAAAGGACACCTTTCAAAAAATGCCCCCAGTGTGGCGCAAAATTTCCGTACAGTGACCACCACAAAGTCTGCAACCTGTGCCTATCACCTGAACACGACGAGTCCAGCTGTCCAGCCTGCGCATCTTTTCGATCCAAGAAGACCATCCGAGATCGAAGGGCTCGACGACACATCATGGCACAGAGAACAGCTCCGGAACCAGAGGACATCTTTGATGAAGGCCCCGATGTCCCGGAAGAAGATTCCGAAGATTTACAAATAATTTCTGAAGGAGACGACTCGGACAACCCCATCACTCCTGGGCAACGTGTGAGTACTACTGCCCCTGCCCCAACCCCACCAAAACCAAAGGCATTGGTCAAGACTTCACCTGCTGGCCCCAGTCGAGACCGAAAACACCCTTCAGAAGCCCCGTCTCCGGGCTCGGCTTCGAAGAAACATAAGCCTTCCGGTAGCTCGGGACCGAGCAAACCGCATGTCATTGTCCAACCGGCACCCTCGGCACCGAAGACAAGAGACTACTCAGCATCGAAATCGGCTCCAACGCCTTCGGCCCCGAAAACACCAAGGCCAATAGATAAACCGGCACCGAAGGTTCCCAAGCCCACAGATACACCTTCGGCTCCGAAACCGACATCGGCACCGAAACCATCATCGGTACCAAAATCATTGGCTAAGGACTCTCATACGCCTCCTAAAGCCAAACAATCCACCGATCAACCAAAACCTCGATCGGAACTGAAAAGATCGGTACCAAAGACCGTTCCTGAAGAGCAAGAACTTTTTCAGCCAGATCCCATCGACCCAAGGCAGAAAAAGATTTATATCAACCCCAAGACTGGACATGTCACCGCGGTGCCCTGTAAAAAACGGAAACTGGACCTACCACCTGCCCCGGTTCTGGTTAACAGGAAGGACTCTGCAACATCCCCTATGCCTCCTTCCTCTCCTATACTGCCTCCTATCCCACCCCCTCTGCCTACGCCAACCTTACCTATACCTTCGCCATCACATACACCACCTCCACAGGATGATGATGATGACCTAGGGGGTGGGGGTGACCCTAATGACCGTTCACGGATCCAGACACCTCACCACTGGATGATTGGGCCTTCCCTCTACCAGATATGCCTGACCCTCAGCCATATCCCTCAAAACCATTGCCTCCTGACGATCACCTGGGGTTTGGCCAATTATTAAATAGAGCGGCACTTTACCTCGGCGTCACAATGCACTCAGACGCACCAGAGGAAGACTTCCTATTAGACACTTTCGAACAATCTCAAAAGTCTGTTCAAATTCTACCCATGATTAAAGGAGTCATAAAACACGTCCCCGAAGTGTTTAAAGACCCCGTTCATGCCAGCGTTCTCAACCCAAGGATAGAAAAGAATCTAGGCCTGCCCCTGAAGACCCTAATTACATGAAAGGGCAACTCCCTTTGGATTCTTTGGTCGTTTCCAATGAGAGGAAACGCGCCAACTCGCACAGGAGATACACCACCCACAGACAAAGAATCCAAACTGTTAGAAGCCTTTGGCAAACGAGTAGCAGCACAAGCCGCTAATCATTGGCGTATTGCCAACACCCAAGCCCTACTAGCATGCTATGACAGGGCCCACTACGATCAATTAGAGACTCTCTTACAACATCTGCCAGACCAATATAAGACCCAGGCAAATGACCTTATCCAGGAAGGAAAACTTATTTCAAATGCAGCAATTAAATGTGCGCTTGACGCCGCAGGCACCGCCTCTAGAGCAATTAACATAAGTGTGCTCCTTCGACGACATGCGTGGCTACGCATTTTAGGCTTTAAGCCAGAGGTACAAACTACCATACTTAGTCAGCCATTCAATCAGGAACTGCTCTTTGGGCCAGCAGTAGATACTGCCCTTGAAAAAATGAAGAAGGACACAGAGACGGCTAAGTCCATGGGAGCATTGCAGTCTCCCCAACCACGCGGCTCCTTTCGGCGATCCTTCTATAGAGGAGCCTCCAAAAATATGGGAGTGGACACCTCCTCTACATTCAAACCCGCTACACAAACATCCACCAGTAGAGGATATTTTAGAGGCGGATACAGAGGAAACAACAACAAGGGGCGAGGTCGAGGTAATAACAACACTCGTACCTCCCCTGCCACAAAACAGTGACTTTCCTCCACTCCCCCCAGACCATTCCACTCCGGTCGGGGGAAGACTAAAACAGTTCCTACCTGTCTGGAACTCCATCACAACAGACAAGTGGGTAAGACAAATTATCCAGTATGGTTACTGCCTGGAACTCACAACTACCCCTCCACACATACCGCCCAAGCAGCGTTCCATGTCACCAGACCATCTTACGCTCCTCAAACAAGAGGTTCTCTCATTGCTTCAAAAACACTCAATAGAACCAGTTCCCTTAGAACATCTGGGTACAGGGGTATACTCACTCTACTTCCTAATCCTCAAGAAGGACGGGACTCTAAGACCAATACTCTACCTCAAACCCCTAAATCTGTAAATCAACTCAGATCATTTTCATATGATCACTCTTCAACAAGTGCTCCCACTACTGCAACAAGGCGATTTCCTTGCCACACTAGACCTCAAGGACGCCTACTTCCACATTCCCATACATCCTGCCCACAAGAAGTATCTAAGGTTTGTGGTGGACGGACAACACTACCAGTTTACAGTCCTTCCATTCGGGGTAACAACCGCACCCAGGGTATTCACGAAATGTCTGGCAGTAGTAGCAGCACATCTCAGAAGACAACAAATTCATGTCTTCCCGTATCTAGACGATTGGCTAATAAAAGCCAAGTCATTCAACAAATGTGTTCTACACACTCACCAAACCATCCAAATCTTACACAACTTGGGATTCACAATAAACTATCCCAAATCTCATCTCCAACCCTCTCACATACATCAGTATCTAGGAGCCACCATAAACACTTCCACAGCCCTAGCATATCCCAGCACAGCCAGGATAACCAATATACAAGCTCTTATCACAAAATTTCAAGTCCAACACTCCCTTCCAGCAAGAGTGTTCATGCAACTCATAGGCATGATGGCGTCATGCATCTTCATTGTGCCTTATGCAAGACTTCAAATGCGTCCCTTGCAAGAATATCTAGCACGTCAGTGGAACCAGGCTCACGGACAACTCATAGATCTGGTGTTGGTAGACAGCCGCACACATCGCTCTCTGAAATGATGGAACATAACAAACCTGTCCAAAGGGCGGCCGTTCCTAGAGCCTCTTCCACACATAGTGCTGACAGCGGACGAATCGCTCACAGGATGGGGAGCCCATCTTCTCGGCCACACCACTCAGGGCAAATGGATCACTCAACCGAAAGTGCTCCATATCAATTACCTGGAACTGCTAGCAGTGTTCCTAGCACTAAAATCATTCCAACTACATCTCCAGAACAAAACTGTCCTCATACGGACAGACAAAAAGGTACCTTTTTGATTTACTTCACAGTGCCCTACTCCTTTGGTTTAGAAGGGGCCCCTCTTTTCTTAGATAAGACAACATGACAGCCATGTATTACATACAAAAACAAGGAGGCACACATTCTCTCCAGCTGTCCCAGTTCGCACAGAACATTTGGAGATGGGCCATTCCCCAGAACATATACCTACTTGCAGAACACCTTCCAGGAGTTCACAATCAAATTGCCGATCGAGAAACTCAACAGATCCACGAATGGGAACTACATCCCCAAGTCCTCCTGCCCTTTTTCCAACAATGGGGCCAACCAGACATAGATCTGTTCGCCACACACGAAAACGCAAAATGCCTAACCTTTGCCGCCAGGTTTCCCCAATGCGATATGGATGAACTGGTCAGGCAGATTTGCGTCCGCTTTTCTGCCTCTCCCACTCATTCCATTAGTGGTACGCAAGCTCAGGCAACAGTCTCTCAAACTGATCCTAGTAGCTCCCCACATGGGCACGCCATCCCTGGTTCCCAACACTACTGGAACTCTCGCCAGTTCCACACCAAAAACTGCGTCTCTCCCCGTCCTTATTAACCCAGAACCATGGAGAAATCAGACACCCAGATCCAAGTCAACTAAATCTGGCGATCTGGCTCCTGAAGTCCTAGAGTTCGGTTAACTCAACCTGTCCCCAGACTGCATGCCATTTATTGCTCTAACAATCATATAAACCCACTGGATGCATCCATCCAGGACATCATTTGCTATTTACTGCACTTGCAAAGATGTAATTTGGCATACTCATCCATACGTCTCCACCTAGCAGCATTAGCAGCCTACTTACAAAATAGACAACACTTGTCACTCTTTAGAGCACCTGCGATCAAAGCCTTCATGGAAGGACTAAAAAGGATTATTCCGCCCACATTACCACCCTCTCCAGTGTGGAATGTAAACATTGTTCTTACTAGGCGCATGGGACCCCTATTTGAACCTCTCCATAAATGCGAACTACAGTTCCTCACATGGAAAGTGGCTTTCCTTATCGCTATCACATCCCTCAGAAGGGTAAGTGAAATCCAGGCTTTCACCATACAAGAACCATTCTTTTTTTTGACTCATCTCATATGACCTCCGCAGCTATGGCACCCATTCGATCTGAGCCACCTCTTGTGTCTATAGCTTGGTGGTTCCACTCTCAGCTGGTGTTCTTTATGGGGGATGTACATAACATACAACTTGAGCTGACCAGAGGTTTTAATCATTGGGATCATTTAATCATTGTCCTATCCTTACACTCCACCCGATGTCACATTATCCAGAAGATCCCAGAACCGTCCCTTCTCTGCGCTTTCCCTATAGACATTTACTCTTTGGTCCAATGCTCTAAAATATCTGACAGAGCTCCACCAAGCAGACCAAGTGGGGGGGTGGGGGGAGGGGGGGGGGGGGGGAGTTGGGAGTCTTCTGGCGCCACAATTTACAGATCTCCCTCCTGGCCAGCAAAATCAAATAAAAGACCAATCTTTGTTTAGGCCCTATCGGGACCAAAACTCCCCCCAGTACTGGAGTAAGGCCAAATAATATAAGGGATGGGCTCACCTCTATGTTGCAGCCCAAGGCTCCAGATATGGTCTTACCCACTTCTATCCAGAATTCTTGTATCCTGGAACAGGATGCAAATACATGGATATCGTCCGCGTTCTGATGGCCGCATCTTGTACAACTGCCTTCTCCACCGCCCTTTACCTTGGATAACTTGAGAGGGGACCAATAGATTCTATGGAGTGTAAAAAAGTGGTTTTTCCTGAGTGCAGCGGATTTAATCAAGGGGTAAAGCATGTCTAGAGGTACTTGCCATAAAGTTTCAAAGTCTTCACTCGGCAAGTGACTCTCCCAGATTTTATATGGTTGGTTCATCTTCTTATCTGTAGCTGTAGATGGTTATACTATTGTGCCACCTCTTTTTTCCTTGGGGCTGGGTCCTGTAGCTCACTTTCCATGTTGTTATCGTGCATGATTGGCCAGGATTGACGCTTACACCAGGAAGAGAGCTGGTAAAACTTGAACCTGGAGAAAGTGCAGTTGGCGGTATGGTTCCAATATTCCCAGGGATGGCATTTATCACCCAGTACCAGATCTCTCCAAAATACAACCCCTGCCTCATTTAGTGGACAAGCAAGGGAGTCCAAAAGACACTCAGGTGTACCAGGAGAGTCCCAAACCGGCGCCTAGTCACTGTAATACGATAGTCCCAGGCAGTTTCGGCAGTCTGACCAAAGCCTAACTGCCGAACGCAGAGTCTTTAAGCGGATTTATTTGAAAAATTTTGGAGAGCCAAATTTGTACATAAAACCTGACTCCTCTTCCCCTACTAACATAGCTTTGAACATACAACCTATCAGTGAACTGTCAGGGGACAGCAGTAGCATTCTACAATTCTTTAGTTGGTAAGCCCAACAGTACAACTGGAAATCTGGGAGGGCCACCCCCCCCACCCCCCGCCCCTCCCTCGCTGGAGTTTGCGCCTGAGGTTTTTTCCAGGATAACCGGATTGCTTTATTTGCCCAGATGAAGGAGGATATCTTGCTCTCAATTTTAAGGATATCTGATTTAAGAAACTCTGATGGGATGTTGTTAAAGAGGTACGTGTACTTTGGGAGTACGCACATTTTGATCAGATTAATTTGACCATACAGCGATAATGGGATACTGTGCCATCTTTTAAGTAAGATATCAACCTCCTTTGAGACTCTATATAAATTGGTCTTGGGGATTTTGGCAGGGTCCTGAGTGATTATAACTCCTAAATATCTAAGTTCTTTAGCGAAAGTCCCCTCCAGGTCATTTATGTTCCAGGCCATGATCTCAGTTTTCTCATTATATATCTCATAACCTGACAAGTTTCCAAAGGTTTGGGCTTCGACCTCAAGCCATGGAAGTGTGATACTAACATTAGATGATAAAAGGATCAAGTCATCAGCGAACAATGCTAACTTTCGTGTAAACCCGTTTATCTCAAAAGGAACAATCTTCTTGTCTAGCCTTGTGCTCTGAGCTAGTGGCTCTATATATAGATCGAATAAAATGGGGGAAAGGGGACAGCCCTGCCTAGTTCCACGCCCAATCTTGAGTACAGGAGAGAGTGTTCCATTAACCGGAATCAGAGCCCGTGGGGATTTATATATTTCTTTCAGTACTAGCCTAAATCTATCGGGGAAGCCAAAGACCTTCAACACCCTATCCAAAAATAGCCAGTTCACCCGGTCGAAGGCCTTGGCTGCATCGACAGTGATGATTGAGAGAGGGAGGCCCTGTGTCGAGGCAAGGTCAATAGACCCTATTAAAGTCTGTGTTAGATCTGACATCTGGCGGCCAGGCAAAAAGCCTTTTTGGTCCTGATGGATTATCGACCCAACAACTTTACTAAGCCGAGCATTTAAAATCCCAGCAAAAACTTTATAGTCCACGTTTAGTAAAGAGATTGGTCGATATGACTGGCACTGGGTTGGGTTCTTCCCTTGCTTTAAAATCAGTGCAATAACTGCATCGCTCCAGGAATCAGGCAAAGGGGAAGTACCGTCTAGAATGCTATTAAACAATTCCAACCAGACCGGCATGATCTCCTCACTCAAAATCATATAAACCTCAATCGGAATTGCATCCGGGCCTACTGCTTTCCCCTTCCTCCCAGTATCTAAGATAGTTGAAATCTCTAGTCCTGTTATTGCTGATGTAAGGATTCCATAACTACCCATGGCTAATGTAGGGAGGTATTTGTCTCTGAGACACCTATCCATGTGGTCCTCTGGCACCTAAAGAAGATCCTCATAAAGTTCCTGAAAAAATTGTGTGAAAGCACGTTCTATACTACCCTTATCTTCCAGGATTTGAGAACCCACTTTAATTTTAGTGATATAATTATTGGCTCTATCAACCCTACCTTTCATTGCCAGAAGTTTACCACAATTCTCCCCCTGTTCGAAGTCACTCATTTTACTTGTCTCCCACTTTTGACGTACGATTTCCTCGGACCCGAGTTTAAACCTCCGCTGCAATTCTTCAACTTTCTTCATTACGTTTATATTATCTACTCCGGAAGAACCACTAGCTTTTAAATCTGTCTCTGCCCCCGATAGGTCTATTTCTAGGTCGGCTAGTTCTTTTATCTCCGCCCTGTCCAAGCCCACTACCGCTCCTTTTAATATTCCCCTCAGACAGGACTTGAAAGTATCCCACACCACATGTATACTAGTCGACCCTAGGTTCTCCTGGAAAAACCGGGCAGATTCTAACTTTAAAAAGCCTGGAGTGAGGGCTGTAAAAGGAATCTTCTATTTAAGGTCCACCTTGTCAGAAATACTTCCGTAGGGAGTTCTAATTTCAGAAGTATAGCGCCGTGGTCGGATAGATGTATGGGGAGATATTCTATTGTACGAATTTTGTCCAAGTCAGAGTGCTCCATGAACATGTAATCTATTCTTGAATAGTGAGAGTTCTTCTTGCTATAAAAGGAGTATTCGCTCTTCTCACCCATTTTTTTTCGCCATACGTCAATAAGATTAAGATTTTTCAGCATGGCCAGAAGGTAGGATTTGACCCGCGGCAGTGCTACCTGGTTTCTGGGGGTGGACCTGTCAAGTTTATTGTTCAGAAGTACATTAAAGTCTCCCCCCAAAATCAAAGCTGAATCGAAATCCACTAATGCAATACATAGGTTGTTCAGGGGGGTGATATCATCATCATTAGGCCCATAATAGCTGACTATTGTATATTTAACCCCCCGGCATTTGATTGCTACTATGACCCAGCTCCCCTCCTTGTCCACTTGAGCCTTGATTACTTCTACTCCAGAGTTATTTTTAAATATTACAGCAACCCGTTTTGAAGAGCATTGCTGATCAGTCGCAATGATCTTATCGACCCATCTTAGTTTTCCGAATAATGTTAGACATTCTGACTGTAAAAGATGTGTCTCCTGTAACATTAAGATACTAGCTGCACTATTTTTTAGGTATTGCAAAATCAGGCGTTGTCTCCCTTTCACCCTCAACCCATTCACATTCCAAGTTAATAGGTTAAGGTGAAATTTCCCTCCCCTTGTGGGTCTATCCTCCATCACTGTCTTGCCTTCCCACTCTACAACAACTACCAATGCTGCTACTAGTGGCTATTATGTCACTTGAGATTGCGCTTTTTTATCCCTATTTTCCCCCCAATGCTCCCCACCAAAAAACATGATTATTATTAAAACCCACTACCAACCCCCGAACCCATCCTCCCCCCTGAGGGAACCCTCCCTGACTACTCATTGGCAATAAATATTGCCTATTCGTGTCGGGACCCTCCGGCCTCAAAAGAGAAGAAAAAGTAAAAAAGGTGCGTAATGCGTAGTGCCTGTAGCAGTATAGAACCCCCTTAAATTAGATCAGCTAGTTTTAGTCTGCCTCAAAAAGGTATCCACTTCCTCTGGAAATCTGAAATTGTAGGTTTTGTTAGCCCATGCAACTTTTAAAAAGGCCGGAAATCGCAATTGTGCCTGGGCTCCCAGCTCCCTCAATGCATCCATTCTCTTGCCCAGTTCCCATCTTCTATCCCATGTGGCCTGGGAGATATCCGACCGGATCCTAAAAGTGGCATCGTGGACCTGAATGGACTTAAGTTTTAGAGAAGCCCCTAGCAATTGCTCCTTTAACAGGTAAGACTGAAAGTGGATTAGGACTTTCCTAGGCTTCAACTTAAATGGTTCCCTGTGTGTTCTCTGAATCTCGGACTCCCAGCTATTAGGTGTAGTAATTTGTGGGGAAGGCTTCACTCAAAAGATTAATGACAAAAGCTTTTAAGTTATCTCCTTCTAAACCTTCCTTTAAGTCTAAAATTCTTATATTGTTCCGTCTCGAGATGTGTTCTAACCTCTCCAACCTCTCTGTTAAGTCCCGCTCTTTGTCCCTCAATCTTTGCACCTCATTAGAGTTATCTCTGACTTCTAAACCCAATTCCTCCACTCTGGACTCTAGGATCTCAGTACTATGCGTCAGTGCTGCAAGATTTTCTTCTAGACTGTTGCAGGTATCTTGTATCTTCTTTTGATTTGATTCCGAGGTCGAAAATCGTACTCCAATCTCAATAGACAGCTGCCTTAACATCCCATGTAGTGAGTCTGGACTTTGAGATTGAGCTTCAGGAGTTGGAGGGGTTGGAGATAAACCATCTGGAAGATCCGATTCGATCTGACTCCCCCCATCGGCCGAAGAGGCCATAGGGGGCTCGCTAAATAGAGAGTACCGATTGGAGACGGGAGTCACAGTCAGCAGATTCTGGTGCTCTTCTACCGGCTGAGCCGTTACTAGATTTGTCTCAACCTGAGCTTTAGACTTCCCCATAACCTGAGTATTAGGCATAAAGTATGACCGAAGGGAAGGAATGACTTTAACTGGATAAAGATTTTTTTTCTTCCTACTGTTCACAGGAGTGGGCTTCCCAGTTTCTCCTACTCTGCTAGTCAGTTTCTTTTGTTTAAGATTCGCTGTTGTCGCAGTGACTGCTATTGCTTGACCAGTTTGGCCATGTTGTTCAGCAGCAAGTCCCCCATTTAAAAGTGTACGTGATCTTTCTTATATATTTTTTCAAGGGATACCTCTGGCTTCTTTAATTTGGCCAAACCATTCTCAGTGAACCGGGTCTCTTTATTTTCTAGGTGGCCAGATGGCTCCATAAGATGGCAAATAATCTCATCCCCTGCCTCCTTTACATTGACTGCCCTCTCAGCCTTCTCTGGTTGTGTAACATGATGCAATCTCGTGGCTTCTAAGTTCTCTAAATAATCTACCCTTCGGGTGGCACTTAAATCACCCACCAGGTCAAACTGCGAGTAGTAGGAACCCTTTTGTCTCAATGTGGGAGGCGAGAGGGGGTTAAAACTATGTTGCCAATCGCACTGGCGCCAGACACGACAAGAACCATTCTTACAATTACACCGTAACAAAGTGTTTCTTAGAACAAATCCGAAATTCCTTCCAAAAGTCATATCTCCGTTCCATCTTAACCAAGTAGTGTTACCAGTGTTCTTCCCAAATCAGACTCGGTAGCTGAAAGAGCTCTTCATCTCCTAGACGTTAAAAGAGCCCTTCTTTACTACATTGACAGAACCAAATCATTCCGCAAAACAAACAATTGTTTGTTGCTTTCTCTCCGCCACATAAAGGCAACCCCATTTCCAAATCTGGGATAGCTAGGTGGATAGTTAAATGTATCCAAATATGCTGCCACAAGGCTAAACGCACACTAACGGTTCCCCCTAGAGCGCATTCCACACGCAAAATAGGGGCTTCCATGGCATTCTTGGGAAACATTTCCTTAGAAGATATTTGTAAGGCAGCCACATGGTCTACAACACACACCTTCACTAAACACTATTGTGTTGACGTGCAAGCAGAGCAACAAGCTTCTGTGGGTCAGGCTGTCCTTAAAACTTTATTTCAAACTGCTGCAACCAATACAGGTGACCACCGCTAGGGGAGATACTGCTATTTAGTCTATCCTAAGTGTGTGATCTGCTGCTCATATGCCTCGAACGGAATATGCTACTTACCAGTATGCATCTGTTCTTGGCATGTAGAGATGCAGAGCCACACACGCCCACCCACCCCCCCGGGACCTGTATCTGTTCCAGCATTGTCTTACTTAGACATCACACATGGACATCTCTCTCTTTTCTAAAAACTCCATAATTTCCCATCATGGCGAAAAACAATCTAACAATGGAGTTGATGCCCATGCGCACTGTCGTCCAAGGGAGGAGTCACCTATCTCGTGACCAAAGACTTCTTCCGAAGACAACAACCTGCAAGCATCCGAGCCCAACACCAGATGGCGATCTACTATCCTAAGTGTGTGGCTCTGCAGCTCTACATGCCAAGAACAGATGCATACTGGTAAGTAGCATATTCATTTCAATTCTAATAGGGGAACCAAAAGAGGTCATGAAGCTCCTGGGACCACGCCTGTCAGAAATCATGGACCACGCCAAAACCGTACTGATGATCAGTATAGTCGGAGACTCTCAAACTGTTGGAGGTGCACCACGCTGTAGTAAGAGCAATCAGTTGCACCAATGGTGGGGACATTACCTTGCGCAAATGAGAAGCTTCCACAACACCTTTTGAGGGGCACACAGTATGAGTTGCTTTGAGAATTCCATGTCCATCTCTCAAGCAAGATCCGTCCATGAACAAGGTAAAATGAGGCTCTTCCAATGCCATTCGAATGCCAAGTCTTGGCTCGGTACATAATTCTGTAATATCTAGACAGCCATGATCATCCCTATCATCATCTGCATAATTTGTCAGGAGTGGCAAAAGTGTAGCAGGGTTCAAAGTGTTTTTACAGAAACATCCACAGCCAAAATCACGTGCCCATCTCTAATTAAACTGCTGTTTGTAGTATGTTGTGTTTGAGTGCAGGTCAGCTAAAATCTCGACTGAGTATGGAACTATTACAATAAGTGAGTATCCCATAACAATGCCTTCCCACTGTTGAATATGGACACCCACTGCAGCCACTGCCTTTAGGCATCCAGGCAGCTCCATGGCGCCTGGATCAAGTGTGGCAGAAAAATAGAAGTGTGGCCATTTGGATTCACCATAGGTCTGTGTCAACATAGACACCGCGTACCCTTCATATTCATGACAATAGAGTACAAAACCCTTCTTATCGGGCATTCTTCGAGCCTGGGTGCGGCAGAGCTTCTCTCACAGCTCTAAGAGACGCTCATGCATTAGTTGTCATAGGGTAGCATATCAGACACATCAGTATGTGTGAGTCTCTGTAGAGGCTTTCTCACAAAAGAACAGTTCAAAATCCACTGATGAGAGTAGCCCACTATTCCTAGAAACATCTGACTTCTCTCCGAGTCGCTGGGTGGATTTATTCTCAGGATTATAGAGGAGCTTTACTAGTTCCTTTCTCAATATGATGTCACAGATACAGAACCTCCCTCTGACAGTACTTCAGTTGTTTTAGGGGACAACTTGTGTCCATTCTCTGCCAAATGATTCAACAAGCCAATAGTGTCTTGCTTGCCTGCATCTTGTGTTGGTGGCGCCACAAGTCATTAATATATTGTACCAGAAATGAGTTGCATGGCAACTGCGAGGTCTCTAGATTTTTCTTCAGTATCTGGTTAAAGATTAGGGGGTTCTCTGTATACCCTTGTTGGACTCTGCAAAATGCCAAGATTGTATCTAAAAATTGGAAAGTGAAAAGAAACTGCCTATCTTCATGTAGAGGAATTTAAAAAAGCGCTAGACGTAGATCAATGACCGAAAACCACTCTCTGTTGCAGGAGATTTGAAAAAGTATCACAGCAGGATCCGGGTACCACAGGACAACATGGAACAACAATTTAATCATGAACAAGCCTCCATTTTGTTTTGTTTTTTATTTGGTTTCTTCAAACCCATAACAGGTGAATTGCAGGGACTCCCTAATATTTCCTTCAGGATGCCTTGATCTAGCATGGATTCAGTCACGTGTAATACCAGCCACTGCCTCAGAGGATGTACTCGGATGTTCGGGAATACTCTGCATTAGGCTTCATGGTAATTTTCACGGTTCAACATCTTTGATCAGACAAATATATTTGCCTGTAAAATCCCAGACTTCCTCTTTCACTGAATCTCTTAAGTCTGGAGGTAAGTATTGTAGTTGGACTAGGAACCACCCAAATGTTGTCTCTTGGGTTTTAAACTTGAAGTGTACATCCTCATCGTGTGTCTGCAGCTCAACACCATCTGCTGTGCAATAGATCACACAGTTCATTTTGAAGAGAAAACCTCTGCCCAACAAATTGACCTTACTTGATTCACATATTGAATGATACGCTCCAAGAGGCCCTATTTTCACAGGGACTTTAGCTGAAACTGGGTCATGTTCTGTCTGTTGGAAATGCCTACAACTTGAACTTGTTTTATTGAGACAGGTAGGTTTGGTACCTCCACCGTTCTAACAGTAGAGCAGGTAGCTGTACTATTTTTTGATCAAGAATGATGCAGTTGGTCGTTTACCTCTCCATCTGTCCCACTCTGGTCTATCTCTAGAACTGTGCCAAACACACAGTCATCCTACTCTCTCAGGCACCGTCATTGTGATTGATCAGAGTCCAGTCTAATGGGACTGTCAAAAACTGGGAACTGAAGTTTTTCAGTACTCATGAAAGGGTTCTGATGAACCTTTAGGTTACAATTTGAATTATACCTTGGGTTGGTCATATTTTTGCTGTATCATGGGAGCTTGTGGCATGTTGGCATTATACTGTCTTTGAACTTGCATATTCTGCATTGGCGTCACATTCATGTTTGGCATTTCTACATCATTTTGCATTCGATTTGGATCCCGCCTACATTCCCGTCTTCTCGTATCCACAAATATGACAATGTTTATGTCCAGCTCTGAATTCTGATCAACAGCCATCCAGCCCCTTCTGCCTGGCAGAATACAATTTCCATTCTGTATTATCTGACCACCACCTTGGCACCCAGATACCTGTTTAGACTGCGCCAACATGTATTTTTCATTAATCTTTGTCTGTTTTGCCTCCAAGTCATCACTGCAGTACTTTGCGTAACATAAACTCTCCTCCAAGGACTGTGACTGCTAACAGTCAACACATTCTGCTGTATATGGGGGGTAATTTACAGTCCCCCAAACCAAGAACTAGTGTGACAAGAAATCACTAAGATTTTCCTTTTCTGGATTTTTGACACAGCTATGCTGCCTAAAAACGTAAATTAGCCGTTCATAATTTGCTCTTTGAACTCTTGTGCAGTTCTGGTAATCTTAAATCATTCAACCTTCTTCTGTTGGACCTTTGTTTTCAAGAAGTTAATCACTTGAATATACGTTTCAATGACAACTGGGAAAGGCGCATGAGTCTGAGCGTTTCTTGGTGGTTCAGCATTTGACCAAGCTACGACAGCCTTATGTTCTGCCCACAAATCATTATGAACCACAATGACAGAAGTTATCTAGGTCATCCCAGTCCGCTTTGGAAATCTTCACAATCCTCTCCACTGGAGTACACCACAGGTCAGGATTCTCCCTCAATTTTGGGAACTGATTTGTAAATGTAGAAAAATCACCGTGACTCAGAACCATGTGCACATACCCACCCCTCGTGTACCTCCCTCAAAGTATATGTTGGCAATTCCATATTACTCTTACCATTTTCCCCATCGAGCCCACCTGTGTTTTTTCTTTTTCGGTTTCCTTTCTGGGCCATTGGTCTTTATGGGGCATATTATCAAGAATGGCGTTAAAATTATCGACGCTTTAGCGGCAGGAAATTGCTGCTAAAGCGGCGATAATTGTCTTTATAATGTGCCCTTGTGAATTCCCATAGCAGCCCAGGTTCTGGTGTGAACCTGGGCTGCTATGGGAATTCACAAGGGCATATTATCAAGCCCATTATCGCCGCTTTAGCTGCAGTTTCCTGCCACTAAAGCGGGGATACTTTTAACGCCGTTCTTGATAATATGCCCCTATATTTTTTAATGTTACTCCATTTTCTAATACATCCTACTAGCTCCCGAACATGCAGCTTGGCTCAGCAAGATGGCTTGCAGCGGCGTGCCATTTTCTAGTAAATATGGAGTAGAAATCTGGTGTTCTACAAGGAGAGGAGGGAGATGCCTGGAACAAAGGGGCATATTTATTAGAAATTTTTGCAGCACGGCGCTGCATGCCATCTTGCTGCACTGAGTTGTGTCATTAGGAAAGTGCAGGGCTACATCGTATTTACAGCAATACAATAAATCCATATGCTTTCCTCTGCTCTGGTGCACAATTGGCTGTCTAGAGCCAACACGGGCACCCTTGAACCTTGGTGCAGGGGTGCCTGCGGTGCAGGGATGATTGTTTTTGTGCAGCAAGGGACACCTCCCTGAGCAAAAACAATCATTGATGGCATTTTCCAAAATGAGGAGAAATAAAGGTATTTCTCCTTCTTTCGCCACTGTAACGCCTCCCCTGGGGCTGCCTTAGAATCTAACGCATGCCCATGTTTACGAAAACTTGTAAATCTGGGAATGCGTCAGATTTCATGGGTGTTTACGTGGGAACACCCACAGCAGACACCCAAGGAACGCCCCTTGGGGGCTATATTTACAAGGCCATGAAAAGCCACGCTAGGTGGCTTTATGTAGCCTTGTAAATATGGGCCAGCACACTGCCCCTTCGGAGTTTCACAAGTGATGTGCCGGCAGCACAAAAAAGTGCTGCTGGGGCATTGTAAATATGCCCAAAAGTCTTCGGCAAAGATTGTCCTACTCCCACCTCTTGATTGACATCGAAATACACACAATTGAGTATGTTAAATGTGTGAAGAGAACAAGTAGTACCTCCGCAGAAGTCTGATAGTGAGAAGTTTCCCAATGAAGCCATTGTGACTCCCCTCTAACATGTAGAACATGCCCGAGGAATAATGTGAGTGATGTATTTAGCAGTAGCACAAAGTAGCTGAATGCACTAAAATTCCACCATTGAAGACATGCCTTTGAAATAGGATTTCCAATGTGTTTGGGGCAAATGCAATAACCAACTGTCCAATTTTCCAAACAGCACCGCTTAGAACATGATAGCCCTTCTGACATCCAAAATGCATAATGGCCTTTCAGTGAGAGACTATGGCTTTGGAAAGAAAGATGGCCAGTTAACAGATTGATTGACATGGAAAGCCAAGACCACTTAGTAAAAGATTGAGAGTATATTGTTAGCACAACCCTGTCCTTATAAGCTTGCATAAACTAAATTTTCCAAGAGAGGAACTTGTGGGGTCAAGAATCGGGTGACTCAAAAGACACTCCCAATAATCTGGCCAGGATACATTTGGGGCCCATATGTCGAAGTGAGGGATATCTTAGGAGCAACTACCCTTTGTGAGCCTGCCATATAAACCTTTATGACAGAGATTCCAAAATTAGACTTATGATCCCTATTTTCAAGGTATGCAGCAATCACAGCTAAATGTACACCTCTAGAGGTTGAACAGTTACTGCTAAGGGATTCAAATGTTGTGTAGTACAGTACCTTACCCTGGGGCAGATTTACAAGCCCCTTGCGCCACCGGTGTGTCACTTTTTGTGGTGCACCGGCAGCGCATTTTAGGGTCCCATATTTACAAGAACAGGAAAAGCCACCCTGTGTGACTTTTCCTGTTCTTATAGATAAGTCCCCTTTGCACTCAGCCCTTTGCATGAAAGGGGCGTTCCAAGGGTGTTGCTGTGGGCGTTCCCACGCAACACCCACGGACCCAGACACATTTCCAGATTTACGAGAAATTGTAAATCTGGAAATACGTCAATGCTACGCCTCCCAGGAGGCGCAACAAGGAGACATTTATTAATTTCTCCTCATATTTTTCCTCTTTCTATGCGTCCTGCATTCTGCAGCACACATAGAAAGAGGAAATCACCTCTGGTGATTGTTTACATGCAGGAAGAGACACCTTCATGTACATAATCAATCAATAAAAAAATGACGTTTTGCAAGTTCTATGTGTGCTAATGCAGCACACGTAGAATTTGAAAAACGCCATTTCTGATTGTTTAAGTGCAGGAAGTGTTCCCTTCCAGCACATAAACAATCTCCCCACCACACAGGCATCCTTGCACCATGGGTGCCTGTGCCAGCGCATGGCAGCAGTTTGTGCGCCAGCGCAGGGGGAAGCACAGAGATGCGACATGTTGTAAATATGTTGTATCCCTGTGCTTTGAAAGTGACTCAGTGCAGCGTAGCCAAATGGCTTGCTGCATGCACTTTCTGTGTAAATCTGCCCCAAAATATTTCATTTCAGCTGTATAAAATGCACTAGTAGGCCTCGTAGACTCCTTTAGAATTTGTATATGTTCTAGTGGCAGTTGTAAAATGTTGTGACCTCAGGTGCCAAAACATTACATTGTAGGACTTGGGATCCTGATGAAGCAGTTACTATTTTGCCTGGGCATGATGGGAGTCTTTGGTGTGGATGTATGTGCATCTCCAAGTGAAGACAATACCATGGTTGACTTGCCCATTTTGTTGAAATGAGAATCATTATCTTTAGTTGTGTCTTGTACACCACATAAGAGCTTTTCGAGAGCAAGAGAAAAGTCAAAATGAATGTCCCAGATCAGTTTATTTATAACATATTCCCCATACAATGAAGGTTCAGTTACTAGCAGGGAAAACTTTGGGTTTTCATTTGTATGAGTGGGAACACGTCTACTGCTGGAGTCTCCCAACAGTGGAAGTACTGGTTGAGAACCTAGGAGTTATCAGTCTACTCATGATGTCTACATCAGAGAAGGGCAGTCACTGGTCACACCCAGCAAGTGTGTATGATGCTGGAGAAACCAACGTCTAAGCCATCCTGGCCAGCTGTAAAGGGTGTGTACCCACCTATTTCTGAATTTAGCACATGGTGGTCCCATCTGTGTCTGACTTAAGGCTACCTCACTGTGCACTCTGATTTGAAAGGCTCAGTGGAACTTGCAACACGATTGGTTGTTGCTCGTGACACCACAAGCAAGACACTTGAGGGGGTCACCAACCCTGAACTGTGAAACCAGTCACGTGTGCTCCCACCTTGAGACGTATGCATGTGTAATGGTGACCACCTGAGGCTGTTGGTCGACAAATGACCTAACCAGTAAAAAAAATTCAACCTGGGTTCTACCAACACTAGGACCTCTGATTCTCCAATCCCTTGTCACCATTTACTGGCTAAGCACTCTGACAAAGGGCGCCCATGCAATCAGCTTTGGGGTTTAAGACCGTCTATGATGCCATCAATCCTACATTACATTATTGAATGCCAGAGGATGCGGCATCTGATAAAGAGATCTCCGAAACAACATCACTTGTTCCTGTGTTCAATAGATGTTAGCTGTGACTGAAAAGTTTGAATCTGTTGAGGATGCAAGTGGTATCTTTTGACTTAATCAACAGAGAAGGAGAGATTATTGATGGGTGTAGTTTAATATGTTCTTATGCTACTTTGGTGAGTGATATGGCGGAAATGAAAGGAGCTCCAGACAATATCCGTGGGTAATGGTGGAGAGTATCTACTGGTCTGCAAGAACCCACTGATCTGAAGTTATGAACTGCCATTCTGGAAAGTAAAACTTCGGTGTCCCACTGACCATTGTTGGCTGATCAATACACAAATGGAGTGGAAGAGGTAACAGCAAAGGCACAACCTTCTTGTTGACACATGTACACATCTAGTACCCATGTTGAAGCTGCTTGCCTTATTTAAACTGTTGGAAGGATAGAGAAGTTTACAGCAGGATCTAGAAGATTCTGGAAAGGTCTCATCACCCTCAACTTATTGTGGCATGCTTCATCATAGGTGACCTAACTACACCAGAGTAGGTAAATACCACTTTGGTGGACTCAACCTGTGAAGGGAGTCCTTAGAGAAGTATTTTACTGGGATAGTGCATTGGTCCAGATAACAATGTGTTAAGGTTATACCCAAGGGATTTTTCGTTTATTAATTGGGAGCCTTCAATATCATTTAAAACCGAAATGATGTAAATTCAGAACTATTACTGTTCAGTTACTCCAAAAACGTAGCCAACATGTTTCGGCCAGATATACAGCCTATATGAGTCTACGGCCTTTTTTCAGAGTTCATATATTTTACTGCCTACTTAATCATACTCTGTGCATGGTTAGAGACCCCTGGAACGAGCATTAGCACAGAAGGTGCTACAGGAGCATTGCCCCTTCCTGTATTGCTGCTGATTGTTAGATGGATGGACTGCTGAGGTGGGAATAGTTAACACAGACTTTGTGTGCAATTTTGCTGTTGGGCGTGTTTGTCCAAAACAAAATTTTGAACTGTTGTTACTGCAGTTGTAGGCCACGCTTTGCTGTGGCTATTTTTTTGGTCTTTTTTTTTATTCTTAAGTATCATCTCCTTGGACCAAACAAGTGTTCTCTATCAAAGTGCAAGGCAATGGGCTACTACTGGACCTCTGGGCAGAATATGGAAATGTGCATGTCGGGGGAGTGGTATAGACTTGCTGGAGACTGTGTATGCTGCACCTAGGAAGCACTGAATACATAATGGGGCAGATTTACAAGCTTCATGCGCCACTTTTGCGTCACTTTTCTCATGTTAAAAGTGACGCAAAAGTGGCGCAAGGGGCTTGCAAATCTGCCCAAATGTGTTTTTTGCCCTCTAGCACATTTTTGTGTGCCCTTTTTTTCAACATAGGAGCAGGCAGATCCTGCAGCAATTCCACCATTTTCTCGGAATTTATGTCACTCATACTGTGACAAGAGAGCTTGCGAGTTGGCAATGATGCATTGCTTCCCCAAAAGCAACTAATTGTCTGGCAGCATCTATGTTCCTTATCAAGTGGTGGAATATCTCCTGTACCCTGCATAAGAGCACGCTTTTCTACTGTGTGCATAAAAGAAGATTTTTAGGCTACTCCTAGCATGGTTACCCCAACTTTTTGTCTGGTGTCAGTGTGTTTTTGGCTTAGTCTGCTGGAATCCTGCTAATCGGGACCCCATCCACTGTGCTCTCTCCCCTAAATTGGTTATGGTAAGTACTTTGGTACCTCCACAATTGGCTACTGGTGTACCTTTGTAAGCCCCTAGTATATGGTACTAAGGTACCCAGGGCATAGGTACACCAGGGGTCTCCCATGAGCTGCAGCATGTATTGTGCCACTTAAACTGTGCTTCCACCTCTCACGACAGATACGTTTCCTTATATCTGAGGTCACTGCACTTAACTATGGCAGGCTCTTCAGCTCTGATGGCTGGGTGCTTGATTACAAGTGTGAGGGTGCCCCCTGCATAAGCCGGACACCCCTACAATCCCCAGAATCAATTCTCTCAGCTTTGTAAGTACAGTCAGCCATTTTTAGACATATAGTGGACATCAGTCATTACGAGATGTTGAATTATATAGCAGCTCCACCGAACCCAGATATGTTTGGCATCAAATATGTTGGAATCATACCCCATAACCCATTCCAGTGTTGGAAGTATGATCCCATGTATTGGGGGGCTCCTTGGAGAACCCCCTGTACTCCCAGTAACAGCCATAGAGGGTCTGCAAACAAGCTAGAGCTGCTGCTAACCACACACGATTCTACCCTCGTGCTGCTGAGCCAGGCTCGAGCAGGGGAAGGTAAGGCAATAGGTTTCCTGTCACAAGGAGGTGTGACCACCTCCCAGACAAGACTTAGAGTATTGGGCTGGGATGGGGGCGCTTGCCAGTGCCACCAGACTGCTTTAAAGGGCACATTTGGTGCCCTCCTTGCATACTCCAGTTTGAACCAGTCCAGTTTGAACAGCTCTGGAGCGAAACTGGACTAAGTACATGGGAGTAACCTTCCCTCTGTCCAGCCCCTCCTCTGGAAGAGACCCACCCTGAGTTGTTCCAACCCTTTCCTTAGGGCACTTAAGGGCTTACCTGTGGGTGGGTCCTTAGATTCGTCATGGGGCAAGACTCAACCCTGAAACTACGTCGCTCTTCAATTGTCTGAACACTTGGACTTCGTTGGACTTCGACTGGAACCAAGACTGCATCAAGGAAGACTCCTGCTGCTCCTGCTCTTGCTGTTCTTAGTCAGCTGTGCTTCCTCCAGGTTCTTCAACGGACCTGTGTGCATCAAGTACACCCGAAGAAATCTCCCTTGGAGTGAGGGAGTCACTCCCCTGCATCTATAGGCACCATAAACGTTGCTGACCGGTCTGCTGCTCCTGATGTCCCACAGACTTCCTGAGGCTCAGCAACACAGGTGGTGGTTCTGCAACTCCCTCGAGGCCTGATCGGTCCTCTATGCAATTTTGAGGCCAGTATCCATCGTCAGAACCGCTGGGACCGAACCCCTGTGCACCACGTAGACTTGCCATTGCCAAGGCTTGTTGGCTCTGCACTCCAAAGATCTTTGGGCCACAAGAAGCTCCAGCCTCCATTACTTCTTCCCTCCAAGATGAGCGTCCTCACTCCATCCTCTGCACCAATTGCCTCCATCTTAGGCGAGCTGCTCGAGGTCCTCTTGCGACGCCTGTGGGTCCTTCTGAGAGTCTTCTCTTACTTCAGTGGATTCTCCTGCTTGCTCTGGCCTGCTCCGACTGTCTTGCTGTTGGTGAGTCCCTTGGACCTTGCTGGTCCCACCATTGCTCCTTTTTTATCTTCCAGGCCAGTTGTAGCTACCAAGGCTTGTTGGTGCTCCCGCTGGAAACCGACCAACTAGTCACCGACATTCAACATCTCATGCATGGCTCCTGGTCTTCTTCAGCATCGCCTGGTCCCAACGGCGACAATGTCACTGTTGACTCTTCAGAACCTTGACATCGGTGGGCATTGGGTCTCCGTGCCTCCTGTTCACCTCCGAGTGCCATTGACACTGTCCCCTCTGCTTGCAGGTTCTCCACTTCAATAATCCACCAGACTCCTTCACAGTCTTCTCCAGAAGAATCTTCTTCGAAGTAGTTCCTTGTTGTCTACAGCAGGTTGTGACGTCACTTCACCCCTATGCACATGGCTTCACTGGTATAGGTAACCTGGTTCCTGGGGCATCCACGGGTGGCGTGGCTCTCCAAACTTCTGTCTTCCAAAGTGTTCCTTCGGGTTCCTCCAGAAAGGGTCCTTCTTCAAAACTGCAACACGACTTCCCCATTGACTTCTATTGGACACGCAGCTGTGTTTCCACTCTGTACACAGCCTCCGTGGCGTTCCTGGGTACCTACCTTAGGTAGTTCCTTGTTTCCCCGGGTCCTCTGGGTCTTCTGGTCCAAGTCCCGTCCTCCGCTGCTGTTTGCATTCCACTTTCTTAGTATATGGTTTGGTCTCCCCCTGGAGACCACTGTATTTTGTGCTACTTAACTGAATGCTTTTGAAGTATTCGTGTGTATTATGTTGATATATCCGGGTAGGAGATATAACAATGTGATAGTGATATTGTGTTGTAATAAATAGACTTATTTTTGCTAAACATTGGTGTGGTTTCTTTTAATCTAAGATTAAGTTGGTAAAACAAGCTGCTTTGTACTCATTCAAGATAAGCCTGAAGGCTGTTCTCCCCAGCTACTGCTTTGCGAGCTTTCAAAGGTTATCAAAGACCACTAAAATCACCATAAGGGTTATCTGGATTAGTGCAAGGTGCATCACTTGAATAAGTGTCCACCATATACTTAGCCAGCCTCCTACAGAAACAGTTTCCCAAATAATGCATACCTTGTTGGGAAGACTGAAAGTTCCTTGCTTACCCCTTGTTTTGCCTGGCTCTTTAACGATTTCTGTAAGTTTCTGAGGATGGTCTTGTCTACACAAATCTGGTTTGTCTTTTCCATTTTGAAAGCTTCTTCAGCTTTCTGAGTAACATTATGTGCTCACCAACAGTTAGAATAACCACATGGTCGTAGATGTTTAATCGGGTGGAGAATGCTAATAGCTCATCATCTTGGAGATCAACACTATAAATGTATCATGCATCATTCTTGTGTTCTACTGCCCTTGGATCTTGGGATGGAGTGGTTGATGAAACCCCATGTTGCCTTCCTTCTCTCTATGTGTGTGTGTGGCGAGAGCAGGTGTCTTGGTGGAGAGGTGCAATAATGGTTGCAGTCTTTCTGCATTTTCCTTTTTCTGTGTACTGTCTGTGAAACGTGGAGTCTGTGGCACAAGGTACTTAGAGATGGGATGAATATGTATTGTGATTGGTGTGCTTGATTTTGTCTATGTCTCCCTGCTCATGTGTAAGTCTGGAGCCCAAGGCCCTACTGCATCAAATCCTTTGTAGACATTGGTGTCTTTTTTGGTGGTACTAGAGCCATCAGGTAGTTGGTAACATGCACCATCCATGGACAGTTCCCCTAGTGGATCAGATATAGGGGTATCTGTCAGGTCTACCCATCCCTTAATCTCCTTCTCAGTAATAAATATGCAATCATGCCTTCTCATCTTGTTGGGACTCAGAAAGGGGTAGTACAGTGGCTGGATTCAAAATGTTAAAGCATTCAGAGTGATGTTTTGGAGCAAAAAGTGTCAACTCATACCCTTTTAATATCGCACTGGTCACATGCTGGGTCTGAATTTAATTTTTTTTAGATATCCACTAAATGTGGTACCATAACTGTCAAATTGTGACCTTAAATATACATTTCAGATTGCTTTATCGCAGAGGGGTCCAATGTGGAGGAGAAATATGAACATGACCTATTCCTTCCTACATGGGACCGTGCCAAGCTGCAACCATCTTTGACATGCAAAATTTTGTAATAATCAGGTTTTACCTGAAGCAGGGGCATTACATAAAGCATTTTTTTCAATTACAAGACAGCTTCACACTGATTAATCCAAGGAAGCAGCATGCATACGTGCTTTAATGTTAAAGCAAGCAGGGCTTTTGTAATTAGTGAAAAAATGTGGTAATAAACGCACAGATATTAGATTGAGTCAGTGGTTTCTGCAAATTCTGCACCAATTATATCCTATGTTGGTGTAGCGGCTTACCCCCTTCGACAGGAGGAGACCTAAATAGGTAACCTTCTGTTGACAATACTGTAATTGGAAAAGAGATACTTTGTCCCAAGAAGGCTAAGTGATGCAATAATTTCACTGTAACTTGTTTCAAACCTTCTGCTATATTGCTATGTCTCCAACGAGTAGCTTATAAACTACCAGCAGCTCACCAGTGTACGTTCCAACCTGTATTTTAAAAAATAAAACTCAGGCATTCAAGACAACATTTCTTTTGTATTTTCACAACTCAAACTGATGTCTACAGAAAAATAGTTTACATTTTGAAAATGTACTTATAGCTATTATTTCAGTTGGAGATATTTTATTACTCATAATTATATCTTGGGGCAAGGGAGTATTGCAGCTATTGTTTGTATCTAGTACCCATTTAATATTTCAGTTCAAATTGTCCAAGCCTCTTTTTTTCTTCATTACTGCTGAAAACCCTGGCTAATGCACCAATGTGATCAATACTAATACTCTTGGATGGGGTGGTCACTTTTTCATCACTAGTGACTTTTGTTACAGAAAATATTGGAGACCCTTGTACTAACATTCAGTTGTTGTGAAATAGGGCTTTGAACGGGGATGCCAGAAAATCCCACAGGTGTATTAACTTTACCTGAGAAACAACAAGATATTGAGGGACTACTATCTTGTTACTTTTCTCTCAAATCAATCACAAATTGATAAACTTTTATCCTGTATTCCATCCCCCCTTTAAAGGACAGGAAGAAAAGGGCTATTACATACATTTGAGGAAACTTCCTCAAAGCGAGTAAAGAAATCAGGGACGGCCTCTCCCTGTTTTTGTTTACAAGCCGTAAGGAGTGCCCAATCTATTTTCCTAGCTTGAACAATCGTTGTTAGGTCTCGACTAGCGAAGGCTGCGCTTGCGCAGTCTCGCTTGCGAGATTTAATGTTTTAGGAGTGGGGCTTTAACCCGCCCCTTTTTTTCCCTCTTCTCCATTGGCTGGCCTCTTAAATGCTGGTCAGCCATTGGAGAAGAGCTTTGTCGCTCCAAACAAGCCCCGTCTTTTTGCGATTCGGGGGCGTGTTTTTTCGATTCTTTCTCTCCTCTGGAATGTAAACATTCCAGCCAATGGCAAGAGGAGAGAAAGGAAAACACGCCCCCGAATCCCAAAACGCCGCTGCGTTTCTCCGAGGCATTTCTGCTTCACCTCGGAGAAAGGCGGTGGTGTTCATGGTGTCCTCTCCCCCTTCAAGCGTCGGGACATGCACTTAAAATTAATTCTAGCGTCGGGACAGTTCGGGGAAATGCGGTATGTCTGTCACTCTATCTACTCGGGTTAAACGCGGTTGCTGTGATGTAGTATCCCTGTGTGAAACTAGTTAGGCCTTCCCTGCCCCGCCCACCCCAATGTCTTCGTTGCTCCCACTCACTCACTCTCTCATGAAAGACCCGGTATGCATTCCATGCCGGGCGGGCGCGCGTACTGTATGCAAATACAAGAGACATCATTGGTCGCTTTCTTGACCTGAGAGTGCAGTGCATTTCTGACGATGTTATGATGTAAGTCTTAGGTTGTGTGCTCCAATAATCCCTAGTTAAAAGGTTACTACGGCGTGCTGGTGTCTTTTCTCCCGCACAACAGACTGGCGGTACAACGTATACCTCTGACGGACTCCAACCAAACTGAGAAAAAAACAGGAAAACCGAGAGACGCGGGAGGCCGTAGAGGCATATTCGAAGTGCAAACCTCTGACGAGCTGCAGGCCTCGCGCATAGCAGAGGCCGCTGCAGATCTTATCGGAGGAGCTGGAGACATTGCGTATTATAGGAAACCCCTCACATGGAAGTCTTCACACAGTACTCCAACCCAATACTTGAGCATTCCTGAAAACTGAACATGATACGGAAGTACCCACATCATGGGTATTCGCTAACATTTCCCAGGGAGCTACAAAGTTTGGCCTGGGGTGTGACGGAGAGCGTAGAGCCTTATTGATGCCAGCAGGGAGGCAGGTAGGAAGTGGGTTGGGGGTGTAAGGCATGGCCGGCTTTAGGGCGGTGCAACCGGTGCCACCGCACCGGGTGCTGGCTTCCTGGGGGCGCCGTGTTTGAAAGTTTATTAAGCTTTTGAAGCACCTGCTGCAGCGTTTCTTTCCTCCGGCAAATACCAGGCCTCACATAAATGTCAAGAAAACTTGTGTGATTAATTATCTTCCTGGAGAGAGATCACTGTTTTGTAAAGTTGAGGTTTTGACTTAGGTGAAGTTAGTGCAGAGGGTTAATATGCCTGCTGCAAAGAACGTGTACCAAGTAGATTACAGAGTGCGTATGATGTAAACAGATCAGCAGGTTACTGCTTTCAAAAGAGGCATCCTTTTGTTACTTGCAATTTATAACTTAAAGTTTTAATATAGAATAGTGAGCTATTAACTTTCATCCTGCATACACACTGCAAAGTATACATTAGAACATTGATTAATGTTGCAAAAAGGGCTAATTTGGCTAGAAATCGATTCTTATTATTAAAGAAAACTCCCAACTATGCGGTTTCTTTTTGGACTCTGAGTTTGTGCTTCTCCACACCAAGCACTCTTAAACTATACTGCCTACCGGTATGGATGACATGCGACTCCTACACTTTCAGTCCTGCTCTTGGCTCCCTCGGTGCTCCCGTGTCTGGCTGTGTGTGTGTGTAGGTGGCCCTGTGGGTGGCTCTATTTGTGTGTGGGTTGCTCTATGTGAGTGGCACTCTGTGGGTGGCTCTGTGTGTGTGGGTGGCTCTATTTGTGTGTGTGGCTCTGTGTGTGGGTGCAAATGCAATAGGTCTCGCATTTGAGAGTGATTAAGCTATTGACATTGTAAATAACAATGCCGTTTCTTTAAATGTTTTAAAAACAAAAACAAACAAAACTAATGTCATGAGCAATGCCAATAGCTCTAACTTTAACAATGCCGAGACCGTTGCATTGTAAATGCTTGTTATATAAGTAAGTATGTTACCAGGAAGATCCAGAATAAGCTGACTAGGTTTCTGACCAGGTTTCCTATCCCCATCAGCTGCTATTATAGCAGCCCAATCCCCTCCCAAATCAACAGCATGATGCTGTTTACGGGTAAGTCGCCACATATCAGGTGGTAAGATTATACCAAAAAACATAGTAATATCTGCTAAGGTCATGATACAAGAATCAATGGCTGCCTGTAAATCATCATAAAATCCCCTAGGATTTTTCCTTAAGTTTGGTAAGGAGGCTTTTAAAGTAAGTACATCCATCTTTTTTCAGGGCACATATATCCAATTGTATAAAACATGGGCTCTAGCATTGGGACCATTAGGATCATCATTATCTGCATTCCCTCTTTCAGGAATGAACTGTGGCTCAGCTTCCCTCATAGATCTTATTAGGGGAGAAGAAGAGAGTTCATTTCGGAATCCAATTATTGTTGCTTTGGCAGCATTAACTCTACTTACAGAGAAGGCCCCTATCTGACATTGTCGATTAATAGCTCTAACATCATCTGGGCCATTCTGTCCCGTAATCATCTCCCATTGAACCATAAATTAATGAGAAAGCTTATTTATAAGACAAAGAAGCTCACCCTCAGAGAAATTCTGTATTTGATCTATCATTTCTGCTACCTCCATTTCTAGATTACTCAACCAATTTAATACCGTCAATCTTATTGCGCCCTGACGAAACTGAGGTACAGTAGAGCGAAGAACTCGAGGGGTCTGGACAGATGCAGGAAGCACAGAATCATTAGTCATTTCAAATGCAGTGGCATGAGATGGGTGTGCAGTAGCCTGGGTTGGAGGGGGTAAAGAATGTACCGGTACTGGTTGGAAAATAGGGAGCTGGACATGCGCAGGCAAAGGAGGGGAAGCTGGGGGTACAAAGGGGGCGATATTTAGGAGTCCAGGGGGAAGAATGTTAAAGGTACACATGGGGGTGGGGGTCGTTTTATCGACAACCCATCAATATCTGAATCCACATTTTTTTGGTGGACCTGAACTGCTACAGTTGGTCTAACTATATATTCCTTAGATATTAATAAACAATGCTCTCTATCTAAACATTCCTTTTTCTCCAGAACTTCCTTATCCTTCAATTCCTTATACTTCTGATACTCTGTTTTCCTTTCCTGTTTCCTTTGTACCTTCTCTGCCTTGAGCTGCCGCTCCTTCACTTCTTTCCTCCACATACACAAACTGTCAAACATAGCTGGCCTAACTTTCTTTAAAAACAATTGTTTCTCTAAATACTCGAGTTTGTGAGGGTCCATGGTTCCCTCTAATGGCCATTCTAACTGGGGATCCCCTTTTGTATATTTGTTCCACAATGCATTATACATGATGGGACAAATACCATATTTGATGCACATCTCAAAATTCGGCGTACCTTCTGGTGGCGCCGGCTAACTTGCTTCCACAATGCTCAGCCTATCGCAGTAGCAACAACAAAACTTCCAAAGTGTACTAATCACAGGCATGTTATATAAGATTTAAAAAAACTTATAAACAGAGAAATTAAAAATATTCTCACATTTACCTGTAAGAAAAAATGTTAGTCATAACAAATAGCAAGTCTCAAAACAAAGTTCAAGATTCAAATCCTAGGTTTCAAAATTCCAAACTAATTCCGAACGGATTACCAAGTCGAATACCAAGTCAAGGCGAATCTCAAGTCAAGCAAATACCAAACAAATCCTAACCAGATGAACAAATGAACATGTTCAATTCAGATTTACTACTATCAAAAGGGGGAAAACAGTTCCTCTCTAAAGGCCTAAGTAGAGAGTTGCAATGACTTACTACGCTATTAAAGATGGTATCTAGGGGGGATCTGCAAATCCAGATCGTAATGCCCTCACACACCTGTTAGGGTGTCATGCTTCATCATTGGGCGCCCCTCGTCGGACCGGCGCTGCAATGTCCAACGGGCCTGGTGGCATCTTTGTCGGAGATCTTTTGATCTGGGAACGCCGTTTGGTGAGTGAGGTGTGTGGGGCTATAGGAGAAACATTGTTTGCTAAAGGTGTAGATTGTGATTATTAAAAAAGGCCCCTAACCTTGTTGGTTCACTTTATTAAATGCTCAAGGATGGGACTTTGTTAAAAACAGTGGGGCTACGTGTGATAATTAAAGGTATTCAAGTAGCCATTTGTGGACTAAGTCAGGTCAACATGTTTCGTGTCAGGTGCTCCAGAGTAAAGCGACACTTCTTCAGGACCAGAATGACATGACCGCTTTGTTAACAGTCACGGGAGGTGAGCTCCCTTTCTGAGAGATAAAATCCTCAATTTTGGGTTCTCATTATGGCATTCTTCCTGTATAGATAAGGTCAAAGAAGAAAAGAAAGGGATATGGATACCATCAGAAACTCATGGGTATGAACTAGTCAGCTGAGACAAAAGACAGTATATCACCCAGACTAGGCCAGACAAGGCCGGTATCTTATAGTAACAAGGGGATTAAAAAAGAAGAAGAACTAACGCTACGTGAACATTAAAAAACATGACATTAAAGGATTTACAGCATGATATGGCTAAAGTAACGCAACTGAGGTGAGACCTCCACACACTTAGGGGAGGTAACGTTGTCATGGAGAAGGAATTCATCTTACCTCCTTAAAGTAGGATGTGGAGCCTCAGAGATGAGGGAAGACGACCCGACCACTTGAGCGGGTGTACTACATGACAGGGAGTAAAGGAGAGATCAAGCCTACAACATGACACTATCAGTTGGGACATAGCCGAATAAAACATATACGTATATAATGATACAGAAGAGAAAAAACTGTTAAATAGTACGTTTCTGGTATGTATCAACATTAAACATTGAACAAGAATTTTTTGAACAAAAACTTTAACAACAAATGCTACCATCAGAACATACTGATGTGTCGGTCTAGAGGGTTACTTTGAAGATAACGTGCGCGATTGCGATAGTTGTTCACCACAGGACGGGTCACGGTATCCCGGCTACCCATTGTGCCACGTTCATGCTTGTGGGGGTGTGAGTGGAAAAAACTGTAGCAGAGGTATCTCGAAGTCCAGTGGGGGGGGGCAATGTGCCGTGAGTGTTGCGTGAGTACCGCTGGGGATCGACTCGTGCCGGCGGGGTGAAATTACTAACCGTCCTCATGATATAGACGGTCCGCATACTCGAAATGCGAGGGGGGGGGTTGGGTGTGATACCGGGGGAGTTACAGCAGACTCTCTGGGAACGGACTGATAGTGAAGGCACTAGTGTGCCGTGCCGGGGAGATAAAATGGTCTAACCGTGCTCACAATATCCGAAGCCCGCGAACTAATGTGAAGAAAGTGAATACTAACATGGGGAGTGCAACGGCAGACGTAAGGTCTCAGGATATGAGGCCGTGAACTTTAAAAACAACGAGAAGTAGCGGGCCGACATGCTGCGGCTAAGGCTGCATGCAACTGGTGTCTCGGGGGATTGAAGTGCGTGGGGGCGTCAGACTTACCCTAAGAAAGACGTGGGTTCGTCTTAGAACCTAGTCGTCTCCATCTCACCTTGGTGTTACCGTAGGCGGTAGGATCCAGGTTATAAAGTTTCACTCGGCGATCTAAATCTCGTGAGACTAGGTCGCCATTTTGTCCCAAGACGAGATGCCTGACCCTGAGTAATATGTAGGGTGTTTATCACAAAGTTTGTTGACAAGTGGAAATTACTGATAAAGGGTAGTTAGAGCGACATATTGTTTAATGCACAAGAGTCCCGAGGGTCCTCTTATAACCATGATAGACAGTTTATAGACACCCAAGTGTCTCCTTCCAATGGTTGTATCGATTAAATATTATAATCAGGGTAAATGTTCAAATGTACATCGTCGTGGAGTAGGAATTCACCTTGTTGCTGTGGTATTAACTTCTGTCCATGGGATATCGTCGTTAAGACTTGTTTGTGCGTAGAAAGGCGGAAAATCCACCTTTGTTCAGTTTCGAAGAGTTTGTGACTGGACCAAGCAGGGTTATTTTCAAGCACTGTCCAGTGTAATTCGTTCGTTCCATGTCGGTTGGCAATGAAGTGGGTACTCATTTTTGTGGTGGTTCTCCCGCATCGTATATTGCTCCGATGCTCCATGATCCTTGTTTTTACTGGACGTGTGGTCATGCCTATGTAGCGAAGGTTGCACGGGCACGTGATCATGTAAACACAGTTTCTGGAGTTGCAATTAGTATGGGTCTTTTGGGTCCAAACTTTGCCTACTTCTAGAGTGAGTTCTTTTGTTGCCTTTGTCAAGTTACATACTCCGCAATCTCCACAGGGGTAGTGGCCCCTAACTGGTGTTGAACTCCAAAGGGTACCTTGGGCTGCTGCTTTAGTGGTTTTTGGGCATGTGTGTACCAAGATGTCACTGAGGTTACTTGTACGTTTATTGGCAAACCTTGGTTTCGGTAAAGATAATGTACCTGTGGTCAGAATCTTCCAGTTTTTCGTGATGATTCTTTGTATTTTGTTGGATTCTGGTGTGTACGTGGTGACGCAGGTTATGATGTCATCCGTCTTCTTCATTCTTGGTTCTAACAATGCCTCTCGGTTGTTGTTGAGAGCTCTTTTGTTAGATTTGTTGATGATGGTGGTGGGGTAGTTGCGTGCCTTCAGATGGTTGCTTAGGGTGGAAGCCCCCTTTTTATAGTCACTGGTCTTGTGCGGAGGCGTAGGAACTGGCCAAAGGGGAGATTATCCCTGAGAGTCTTTGGGTGGTGACTTTCATACTGTAACAGACTTTTTCGGTCCGTTGGTTTTTTGTAAGTGTGGGTCGACAGGGTGCCGTTGTGTAATGTGATTGTCAAGTCCAGGAAATGGATTTCAGTAGGGGAAACGGATCTGGTGAATATCATGCTGTAAATCCTTTCCTGTCATGTTTTTTAATGTTCACGTAGCGTTAGTTCTTCTTTTTTAATCCCCTTGTTACTATAAGATACCGGCCTTGTCTGGCCCAGTCTGGGTGATATACGGTCTTTTGTCTCAGCTGACTAGTTCATACCCATGAGTTTCTGATGGTATCCATATCCCTTTCTTTTCTTCTTTGACCTTATCTATACAGGAAGAATGCCATAATGAGAACCCAAAATTGAGGATTTTATCTCTCAGAAAGGGAGCTCACCTCCCGTGACTGTTAACAAAGCGGTCATGTCATTCTGGTCCTGAAGAAGTGTCGCTTTACTCTGGAGCACCTGACACGAAACATGTTGACCTGACTTAGTCCACAAATGGCTACTTGAATACCTTTAATTATCACACGTAGCCTCACTGTTTTTAACAAAGTCCCATCCTTGAGCATTTAATAAAGTGAACCAACAAGGTTAGGGGCCTTTTTTAATAATCACAATCTACACCTTTAGCAAACAATGTTTCTCCTATAGCCCCACACACCTCACTCACCAAACGGCGTTCCCAGATCAAAACATCTCCGACAAAGATGCCACCAGGCCCGTTGGACATTGCAGCGCCGGTCCGACGAGGAGCGCCCAATGATGAAGCATGACACCCTAACAGGTGTGTGAGGGCATTACGATCTGGATTTGCAGATCCCCCCCAGATACCATCTTTAATAGCGTAGTAAGTCATTGCAACTCTCTACTTAGGCCTTTAGAGAGGAACTGTTTCCCCCTTTTGATAGTAATAGACTTGCCTTGGAGCACGGAAACAGGACCTCGATAAATAACAAGCTCTGACGCCCCCCTTTGATTATACAATTCAGATTTACCTCATGCGTAGTCTTCGACTCCCACCTGTCGATCCTTCCTGATCCAAAAATGACCGTCCAAAGGTCCCAGTCAAGGCCAGCAGCCGCCAGGAAGATCAGAGTCGGAGAGCTGAAAAATCACCTTGGCCCACGAGCAACACTAATCTCATCAGGTGGTGCGCTCCTCAGCGAAGTTCGTCTTACCGACCTGATCTGCTCCCCCAGTCCAACTGCAGGCCTTTGATGGGGCCCCACGTTTCGGGCGCCAATTTGTGGAACAGATTAATTTTAATCTGCTTGGTGCAGGGTCACCACTCTTGCCACGGGCCCTTATCAAGTAAGGAGGAATCAACAGTGGAACAAAGTACAAACCATAGGTAATTTATTAAGCATTCAGAATGGGTCTCCATCCAACGAGCACCATGGAGTTACTCAAGGAAGGAGCACGCTTGAACAATGGCTACATGGGCTTTTATAGGGAAGATCACAAACAAGGAACGCCCAGAGGTAAATAGAACTTTGGAAAGAACACACAAATGAGCTAAGGCAAGAATCTGACAGCCCTGTGTCTTGTGCAATTTCTACGTTTTAAGACTGAACAACAAAATGTGATATTCGGAGTAGACTTTACTTAAGGATTAACTATTGCCTGAAAACCTTTGAGCAAGCTGACTCTGCATGTTTACACAGCTTACAATGTCCCAACCTGCAATTTTTTTTACCTAATGGGCATACAGATGCGGTGTCAAAAAGAGAACCAGACTGAAAGTAGGGCAGGGGTGAGAATGGATGAAGCATAGCTTAATCAAAAAACAAGAGATTTAGATTTTACATTTCCACAGATTTACTAAGATTTTGCGCCGTGTTTGCATCACAAAAGTGACACAAATCGGCGCAAAATCTTTTTTTTCCTAATTAACTTTCTAGCGCTGAACTTGTTTGGAAATAACCTAAAAGTAATGCGAAGAACCGTATTGCGCTGCTTCGCATTACTTACCATGGAGGTGTAACAAACGGTGGTACATGGGCATTCCCATGCAACCACCCTAGGTTTCTCATGCTAAACTCAATTTACTAAAAACAGTAGATTGGGTTTAGCATGAGAAAACTGTGCTCTTTTCAAATAGGCGCAAGGAAGGAGAAATGCTTTAATTTCTACTTCCTTATCCGACTTTGCAGCTAGTTTGCAAAGTGGGAAAAGCTTTGCATTGTGCCTAGCATAGTATTTTGTACAGGAAGGGTACTCTTTCTGTATGAAACATATGCTACACTCATGCACACACCCTAGCGCTACGGCCCTAAGGTGTATGCATGGCGCACGGCAGCTGAAATCAGCACCGGTGCAAGGGAAAGGGGAGGAGAGAGCCATATCTTTGAAAATATGGTGCTCTCCTGCTCCCTCCCTGTTGTGCAACGCAGCGCACCCTCGCAAAGGGCTGCGCTCCCCCATAGTATCTTGGTGATGCTTGAGGACCTAGAGCATTCGCTTACTACCCAGTCTGTGTCAAGTATTCTTTTCCCATTTATAAGTCCTTAAACATTGAGCCGGCACTTTCATCGTGGTGCCTTGGCCAGCAGAGATTACAGATTCTTCGCTGGTCCTACGATGGAAATTTGTTACTGCATTTAAGGCAGAACTTAAAGGGAGTATTTTCCATTATCTTCCCCCTTCAAATGAGTCATTAATTCGACCTGCCTAATGCAATTCACTCCTGGACAGTTCGGGTGGTGGGCTAGGTGTCTACGTGGGAGTCTCTTGTCCCCTCGTTCTCCAATAACAAAATAGTCCTTATTGTGCTGCTTTCATGGTGCACTCAAACATGTCTTCAGTGGAGTACTTTTCCTGGTTGATTATGGGTTTTACGGAAGTAACCACAAGATGACAGGAGTGTGCACAGCATATGATCTACAACAGCATGTGATACAAACACATCTTTAATTCAGCAGCATAAAAGTAATTTAAACTAACGAATACCTCGTACATCCTTTGCTTACAGCAGAGGCAGGTTTACAGCTATGTATCCCACACTAGCAGACATAACATGAAAGCAATGAGGCGCATGATTACCCACAATAGTCAAAATAGGTTGTGGAGGCATTTCCAAATTAGTCACATAGCTCTAGTCATTTTGACTCAAACTCTACCATATTCAATAGACTCCACCACACTCCAGATACATGCCAATGAGCTGAGATTTTCTATAAAAATATCTAGTTGGGCTAATATTGTAGGTTTACTCCCTTCAATTGAAATTATCATTAGAAAAGTTTAGAGTGCGCTGATGGGATAATAAAGTGCTGGTGGGATACTTTTAGGGTCCCCACTTCCCAAATTTACTTTAGATGACTGCTGGCATGAACACTAGCCAGTCCTATGCACATTTATTCATACGAGGAGGAGACAAAACTGTCGCATTTCAGGAGGGTTTCTACACGGTGTCTATGATTGTGAAATATACAACACAAAGGTGGGAACATAGCACTGTACAATGTGCTTACAATAAGAAATCGAAGCACAACATATGGGATGCATAAGAGAGCTGGAAGCAGAAATTGTATCGTACAGGAGAGAGAGAGCAAGGTTTACAGTAGTGAAATGGGAAACACAAGGAAGGGGGGTGCATTGTAGCTCAGATAATGGTAGGATTGGTGCTTCTTTTCAGGGGGGAGCGTTGAGGTGTTCAACAAGAGAGTAATCAAAATAACGTGATGGAAAAGTTGGAGGCAGCCGGATGGATCCATAGCAGGCTTAAGCGCACAAATGCCAAGTAATTGTGACATTTTGTTAACTCATCTTGAAACCTGGATGCCTTCTAACTGTTTAGGCTACAAGTCATCCTTTGCAAAAGATTCTTGCAATATGGGCATCATAAGGCACAATGAGTTGAAACATGCTCAAACTGAAAATATGTACCAAGCACTTTTTCTTCGCTTAAAAAAATTGAGGCATATCATCCCATTTATTGACTTGGAACTTCACAAACTTGTGATATGTGGCTGATTCCAAATTGGACTCTACACTTCCCTTGTACCTGGCTAGTCTGTCCTCTCAAGTAGTTGAATTTTAGTACATCTGGAAAAGCTGCATTGTGTATGGTCATGGATATCAGAAATTTGATTCCATCTCTGAAAGACCTCAAGGGTTGCCTGGGCTGCCTGTGGATCGAAAACAACGCCTCAACCCTCGGTAAAATGTTGCCACTTTTGGGAGCCCACTCTTATCCCTCACAAAAAACAGGTTGATACCCTGGGAGGATTTAGAAAGTAACTAAATGCCTAGCAAATACATTGAAATCCATCTCACCTTAAAATTCATAGTCAACAGACAGCAAAACAGTTAATTGGCTGTTCCTGGAAACTTAAGCAAGGAGTTTGTTACCTCGCCAAGAAGAAATGGAGAAGACCGACCTATGTTTCTTTTTTACCCAAATACTCAAGAGACCAATTTTTGAGTCGACTGAAAAGCTCAGTATTTTAGGACATCGGCATTATCATCAATCTCAAGCTTTCTTTAAATGGACATACAACGTCTTAACTGTCTGGAAAAAAGTACTCTGAATTTAACCACCGAGCAGATAAAAATAATGTATGCAGATTCTTATATCTTTGACTGGATTCTTACTCCTTTACTGTCTAGGCGATACAAAGGGAACAGAAACTGTATGTAACGGTAGAGAGGGAAGCTTTCAGGCTTAGATGGGCCAATGTATCTTCATGGAGTACAGGTAGGGGCACAAATTATCTAATGGGTGCATTTACTCTTTGCTGCTGTGGAGAAACAGTGACTTTGCATACTGTCCCAAACCTCGATATATTTGACTGGTTTCCCTTAAGAGCTGGCCGCAAAACGTATGGTTTGTATTCAATATATTTGAAAAACTAAGTTGTAAAATAAATTGTCTGTCCTACTTTCTAATTGAGAAAAAATTGGGGAGGGTCAGACTTGATTTTCTTGTGTAATATGTGCTGCCGTTAGCTCAGACTCCAGTACAGTTCAAATACCCAATACGTAAAAAACACCAACTTATAAAACAAAAACGTATTCATCAAATATCTCATACTCCGAAACCATGAACAACCAGCATTACAAATCCTATACTGAATGCTTGATGTGGCTAGTGGCTTTAAGCACTCTCTAGCATGCAAGGTTATTTCTGAAAATAAGGCCCTGTACACACATGATCAAGAGTATCACAATGGAATCCCAATGGTTCACTCCTAAATTGCATTAGTATTCCCAAATCCTCCAAGAAAAAACTCACTACCTCACTTAAGGCCCTACAACTTTTCAGAGATGGACATTAACTACAATACACTGAGAGGGCTACTAAGCCAAGTTTACCTTGAAACACACAGCTGCAGGCTGTGAGCGAGTACCAGACCTGTTCTGAGAATGGTCACATGGATGGTGTTTTGTAAAATGGTTCCCAATGTCTACGCGCTAGAGGAGTCCCTTGCAGAATCGTGCTGTTCAATGACCAGTTAAGAAGGAATGTCCTTAACATGGTATACTGCTGACTTTCTTGCAACCAACATCTGCAGCAAAGCAGTTCTCAAAGAGCAAACATTTTTGGAGATAGAGTTGCACGGACAATTAAATGCACTGATAGGAAAAAATAGTTATCAAGCTTTGCCTTTCTGAAGAAAATTCAGAACTTTGCATGAATGGACATTGCCCATAAGTCACTGGGAGGGCTTCTAAATCTGATTTCACTTGAAAGCCACACCTTAAGGCTAGTGGTGATTGCCAGATTAGGTCAGAGCGCGGACATAGATTTTCTTTTAATGGTTCCCAGAGCCAACGGTTAATCACCTGATGGGTATGTCATGAGGCCCTAGCTCTACAAAAGAACTACGATTACACCACTCGCCCACTGATTACGAGTGAGTGTGGTGTGTGCTGTGTGGTCCTGAGGCGGAAGCCGGGACAGTATTTACAACCTGATAGTTTGACTGCAAATTTCACAGTCTGCTTTTTAACGTGCACCTGAAACTGATTGCTGCAACATAGCCTTTTTAAAATCACTTGTGTATCCGGTCACTTACTTATCAGGACGACGCCGAGTGATAGCGCTGCTTTCCCCCTCGTGGAACCAACAGAGCCCTCGGCTCCCTGCTGGCCTTTGAACTTCCGGACCCACCATCTTGGGTGAGGAACCCGATCACCTTGCTAGGCCCCTCCCACCCCGAGGCCCTAGCTCTACAAAAGAACTACGATTACACCACTCGCCCACTGATTACGAGTGAGTGTGGTGTGTGCTGTGTGGTCCTGAGGCGGAAGCCGGGACAGTATTTACAACCTGATAGTTTGACTGCAAATTTCACAGTCTGCTTTTTAACGTGCACCTGAAACCGATTGCTGCAACATAGCCTTTTTAAAATCACTTGTGTATCCTGTCACTTACTTATCAGGACGACGCCGAGTGATAGCGCTTCTTTCCCCCTCGTGGAACCGACAGAGCCCTCGGCTCCCTGCTGGTCTTTGAACTTCCGGACCCACCATTTTGGGTGAGGAACCCGATCACCTTGCTAGGCCCCTCCCACCCGAGGCCCTAGCTCTACATAATGATTTCCCTACCCAGGAGGCGCAGCGGACGGGCGTAGCGGCGGCGCCGGCGGGGCGCCGAAGGCGCGCCAAAGGCAAGACCGTCTGCGCCCGTCCGCGACCGACCGGGACCAGGGGCCATGACCGTTGGCAAAAAATGTCCCATACACTATTCCCCTAACAAACTACATCTCCTACGCGGACACTCTAATAATTTTTGCCAAGTGCCATGGGACCCTACCACAAAACACTTCAACTGTTCATACTGCAAATTTCAAAGCCACCCCAACACACCCTCCCCCTTGTTTCGTATGGTTCTACTCAACTGTAGATCCCTTCCAAAACACGCCACAGAAATATCCTTGTTGATCTCGGACACAGATCTCGATGCCATTTTCCTCACAGAAACTTGGCTCCAATCTGACTCCGACCCCGAGGTCATTCAATCTCTCCCTGCAGAATACCAAATTTTCCGAGCAGATCGTTCTTCTGGAAAAGGCGGCGGCATAGCCATTATTTATAAAAACTGCTATACCTGCCGTTCCTCCCCAACTAATCTATCCAACTGCGAACACCTCACTTTCTCGCTGGACTTTTCTCCTACCTGTACCTTCTCAGGGACTCTCATCTACCGACCACCCGGCACTCCAACTAATTTTATAAACCATCTTGCCCCAGAGATAGCCAGTGGTATTTGCTCATTACCCAACTACACTCTATTAGGTGATCTAAATGTGCACTTAGACGACCCTCTGGATTCGGCAGCCGCCGAACTACGAAACAATCTATTAGCACTAGATCTCCACCCACGAAAAAGGTCACCTCTTGGATCCTATTTTTAGTAACTGTACCCATTTTACAGTTGATTCACCCATCTCTCTCCCATGGACAGACCACTTCATGATCCCATTCTCCTGGGCACCAGCAGAACCTCGTCCCACCTCACTCCCTGCCCCAGGTAGAAACCGTAAATGGTCACAACTCAATACTAACCTATGGACATCCGCACTAGAAATCTCTGTCCCGGAAAACAACCTTGACCCGATCATCAGTAATGATAATTTTAATAAATGGATTACCACCTCTTTAGACTCCATCATCCCTTTTAAGGACACTAAATCCAAACATAGACCTAAAAATGCCCCTTGGTATTCCCAAGATCTGCGCGCTCTTAAGAGAGAATGCCAAAGGCTGGAACGGAAATGGCGTCTCGACTACTCTCAGACCAACAAAACTGAATATCGGGCGTCTCTAAAACTCTATAAAATCAACATAAAAAAGGCTCAAGCCAGCTTCTTCGAAAATAAGATTAACGAAGCAGCTTCCAAACCTAAGGAGATTTACCAGATCGCAAAAAATCTGCTAAAACTCCCAGACAAGCTTCCAGATCCTCTGACCGCACAAATTCGCTGCAATGAACAGGCCGACTATTTTTACAACAAAATAGCCACGATCTACTCCTCCTTCCCCCCATCCCCCCACCTCCAATCGATTCAACAGCACTCCAGATCCTCTCCTCCCACTTCTCTGGAAACCTTTCCTCCTTTGCAGTCCACCAATCTAGAATCCTTAATACTACAAGTCAAATCTGGCTCCCCTAGTGACCCAGCACCAGCTCGTTTCCTTAAAACTATCACCCCCACTATCCTCCCCACTATTCTCAATTTAATCAATAACTCTCTCTCAGTAGGCCTCGTCCCCCCAAAATGGAAACAAGCTATAGTGAAGGCTCTCCTGAAGAAATCCAATCTAGACCCGACGAATCCAGGGAACTACCGCCCGATCTCACTGTTACCTTGGATAACTAAAATCGCTGAAAAGTACGTAAACCAATGCCTGACAGAATTCTTGGAAACTAACAACTCTCTGGACATCTCTCAGACTGGATTCCGCCCCATGCATGGAACGGAAACTGCTTTATTAGCAGTAACAGAAGGAGCTAGAAAAATCGTGGATCAGGGCGGCACTGCGGCCATCATTTTACTGGACCTCAGTGCCGCCTTCGACACTGTAAATCATGACATCTTATGCCACAGAATGGCAGAGCTAGGGATAACCTCCACTGCTGCGTCTGGCTACACTCCTTTCTTTCTACCCGCTCCTTCCGTGTCTGTGAGGGCAATACCACCTCGCCCAGCAAACCTCTTAGTTGTGGGGTTCCTCAGGCTCGTCCTTGAGCCCCACACTATTTAACATTTACATGCTTCCCCTCGCAGATATAATACGCCCTTTCGGCGTTCAAGTCGTGTCTTACGCCGATGACACGCAATTGGTGGTTACCCTGACCCATCCCTCCTCTTATTCCAGCGATCTCAGAGGCTGCATGGAAGCAGTATGCATCTGGATGAGTCAGTCCTACCTGAAGATGAACGGCGACAAAACAGAGCTAATGGTGTTGGGTAACTCCCCCCAAAAATCCATCGACTCTCTATGGCCGCCAGTATTAGGCCCCGCACCCCCAGCCGTGAACTCCATCAAGAGCCTGGGCATCTGGCTGGACAACGCATTAACCTTTGGCCATCAAGCAACCAAACTAGCAGCTACTTGCATAGGCATTTTAAGACTCATACGAAAGATTCTACCGCTTCTCCCTTTCAAGGCTAGACAGATTTTGGTCCAGGGTCTAATCCTCTCCCGGATAGACTTCGGAAACGCCCTTTACCTAGGAGCCCCCGAATCCACCCTAAAAAAACTACAGGTTATCCAAAACTGCGCGGCTCGTACTCTCCTACGCATCCCCAGACGGCAATCAGTGAAATCTGAATTAAGAGCCCTTCACTGGCTGCCAGTAAAGGACAGAGTCAACTTTAAAAGTATGTGCATTGCCCACTGTGCTTACTGGAGGAAAGGAGCAACCCTGAATCACACCTTAATCACCCCCTATCACCCCAACAGGCAGTTGAGGTCGACCCTCGCCTTTCAAGTCATCATTCCCAGGTTCAAAAAGGAAAGAAGTGGTGGAAGAATGTTCTCAACAAACGCGGCCAGACTCTGGAACTCCCTTCCACTTTCTATCCGATCTGAACCCAACATCCTGCTTTTCCGCAGAAAATTAAAAACCTTTTTCTTCAGGAAATAACTTTGACCCACGCCACCCACTTGTATTCTGTTAAAGCGCTAGGACGCCTGCGGGTAGCTATCGCGCTATACAAAAACTCATTCCATTCCATTCCATGTCCCTGCCAGAAACATGCTGTTTGATAATCATTTAAGAAAGCACTGTCCTTTAAATGTTATAACGCAGAAATAATTGCCACCCAGCATTTGCTGAACTCCACTGATGAGCTCCCAAAATGTGGACACATGCCTGGAAACAGAGTTACGTTCACAATCAAATGCAATGAGAAAAAAATAGCGTTCAAGCTTTGCTGCACTGTAGGAATTACAACTGCACAAATGGACTACATTCACCACAATGCACTGGGAGAATAACAGAGCCTTTTTAACTGAAATCCAAGGCTTACAACTATTGGTGAGCGAGGTTAGGTATTCAATGCAGCCACCAGGATGCTGTTAAAGAAACAGAGGGCTGCAGCTTCGAAGTGCCGATGTTGGATCCTTCATCAAATTATTTTAATAGAAATTCAAAGCTGGTGGCAAAACTGAAAATACTCCTGTACCATTGGGCTCTCAAGTACTGCCAGCACCCCCCTCTCTTTCATCCTCTTATCACGTCATATTCCTATTTATACCAGTTCAATTGCATCATTTAGTCTAATTCCGAATATGGGGGCACATATGCCATTGCAATGCATAGTACAGATATACACTTTTCAAGAAAGAGCTGCAAATGTTAATACTTGTTTAAGATAAACCAAACATTTGACTGTTCAAATTTTAAAAAATGTGCTTTATTTAAACAATATAAATACCACAAAAATTGAGTTTAATGTTCTAAGGGAAGAATGGTAAAAGTCCGGGCTTAAAAGTCATTTGTTGGACGATAAACACTTTGTAGAGGTTTCTGCAAGTTGGCCATTTGGCCACTACTTTCCTGGGTCACATTAACGGATTTTGTTTGGCACTTTTAAAAAGAATGATGCCAGGGTTCCACGGAGATAGATGAAGTAGGCAAAGTCTGGCTTGGCGTAACCTTCTGTCCAAATCCAAACTGGTCTGTCTTGATCGAGTTGTGGCTTCTTGGTGTACAGCAAGTACAGCTTTCACAATCCAGTACCACAGTCCCTTTGGTTACGTATGTAGGTCAAGCTCTTAAAAGGGTATGGTATCGAGACGGATAGATACTGCCCTCACAAATAGTAATGAATGTGCCTGTCTCTTGTGCAAATAAAGTCGACTTTCAATTGACTTCTAGGTGTCCCAGATCATGGGTTCTACTTCCTGGAATCCAGGCTACCCTTGCAAAAAGGCGTCCCTTCTCTTGGATTTAACAGGTCTTTAGTGATTGCAGTTTTCAGGGTAACGGGTGTATAGTGAAATACTGGCAAATAAATAATTTACTTTCTTGTATCACTAGGTTTGCAATTTCTGTCAATTAAAGATCTACATGCTGTGCATAAATACATAATCTTTAGGTTGGTCTTGGAGACACATCACATTATACTGGATAAAAAAAATGCAAGTTTAACATTGGCACGTCACATTTTACTCACTAGAACTCCAGGGCAAAACACCCTAAGCCTGGCGCTTTATCTTCAGACTGAAGTTTCATCTGTGGCATAAATGGCTGCAAGTCATCTATGAAATAAGACTAATAATGATCACTTTAACTGCCCTTCAATTTCAAGGGGAGGAATTGGGGGGGTGGAGAGGGGGTCAAGTGACACTACAGTAAATATAAAGCACTAAAACCATTGTTAGTCAATAGCATGCTTTGCGACAGGAGTCATAAGTGTGTGTGGAGCCCGAGTGTTAGCAAAAACGATTGAGTAGTATAGTCTGCTTTCTCTCGCCTTGCATAGATATCTCTATAATACTGATGTGGGGAAAGCATTAATAGAGCTCCTATTCCCCTGATTTACATATAACCTCTATAGCAAGATCACCCAGGGCGTAACTTCTTGTAGAATGCGCCCTTTCATGACTGCAAATTATTTTTCAGTAATCTAGTAACAGCTTGAATTAAGTGTACTTTCCTCTGCTAGCTTTCCCAATAGTCTTGACAGCCAAAAGCCACAGGCAGTTAGCATTTCAGAACTTATGTAGTACTTCATTACTCTTCTCACATATAAGAAACATTGATTTGGTAACTGGTGACAAGTGAGTAAGGAAGAATGTGGGTAACTGTATAATTTGATCAACTTGAAAAAGTTAAATAGCCTTTGGAAATAATTTGAAGTACATTTGGAGACTAAAGCTAGCCTTTTGAATCTGTCTGAATGGTTCTAGGATCAAGAGAGCCCCTACATTATTGTCTCACCTAAACAAAGTAAATGCTATTATAAAGCTACTTTGTATCTTAATTACTTAATAGAGTATTCTTGCATTGCCTGTAGTGGCAGCTACATTAAGCTTGTTAGTTGATACTTGAATACGGCAATGGCTACCTCTTTCACGAGCTCAATGTTTTTAGTACTTTTTAGCATTTCTGGGTCTTATCCATTGACTGGCTTCCTCTAACAGACTGACATTTTGTATTATGAAATTGCAATGCATAGTCTGAAAAACAATGTAAGCCCTGCAAATCTAGTATTTGCTATAAACTTCCATCTTTGTGTGTCTGGAAAATTTGCAGTCCGATCCTTGACTTTCAGCAATGGTTCATCCTTTATTTCTCCCTTTTTCGAAGAGTGCTTCGCTCTCTTACAATCGTAGTTACAGATTATCCATCTTCACACAGTTAGAAGGTAGAACCTCAACTTTTCACCGTATAGGGATGGTTAGGTCAAAGAAATGTAAGTTTTTGTTGTTTGGATGGGATTCTCCCTCTAGTGGTGCGACCTCTCCCGCTCGATGATGGGTTGCCTGAGGAACCACCTCTATGACGGATCTGAGATTGATGCCTTGACAGGGACTATAAGGTCCACATGCCAGGCTACAGCTCTTTCACAGGGGTATTTGTGACACAGTAGGTCTCTGTTCTTGTGGTGTCACATTACAGAAGATTATTCTCTGCTGTAAACATCTCACTGACTTTTGTTAAACCACTGTCTACAGCTTTGAGGACTCGTTGCTTAAAGAAAGATTTTCTTCTGCTACCAAATGTAATACTTATGACTGCACCTTAGGCATAGAGCACAAATCTCCTAGCCATGGGATAGGGAGGGGGTGCTCACACATAGAACCAGTTCTAACTTCCTGCTTGCAGTAACCAGTAAAACCCTGATGCAGATGCTTGAAATACTTCACCCGCCTGAACGGCAGCCTCCTTCCTTTGAAGCTCATCAGGTAGAATCTGAATGGGTTATTCAATGGGATGCATTGGTTTATAATATTAACATGGCAATGCATTGGATTCTGCATCTGTTGAATAAAAACTTTACATTTTTGGCAAATGCTTGCTATCCTTGTAAGGATGGAGCACTGTAGTGGACCCTGGGTTAACGGTGTTTTCTGGCAAGGTGGAAAATGAATGAGTTAGATTCCACATGTCCTGTTATATAGACTTGATATCAAGCACAGTTCTGTACCACCATAGACTGGATAGATGTCTGCACGGGGAGGTTTTAACTACTTGTTTGTAAGGTGTTATTTTTTCTATCTTGAAATATACGTATCACCCTTCTGTTCGTTCATACTTCACAGGCTGTGTGTGCTCATACTATATTTAGTTTCTTCATGTGATAGAGAAGGTTTAATTGGGTAAGAATCAATGCCTTGCTCTTCTGAAGACTTATCTGTAGATTTTCTGTGCTCGAAAACTCATGTTTAATAATTTCTTAAGTACCTGCAATGTATTGCCAATCTATATAGTATGGATTTTTTTTATCATAGAATAGCAGATGTTAGCTGTGTCAGATTCCTGTAAAGTGTTAGGCGCTGCCTCGTTTTCTTTCTATTTTGTTCCACATTCTGAGGGGGAGGTGCAATATTCACGTCTTAGTCGAAAAAGTAGCTTATTCTTATTTAGAATAGGTTTTGAAATGGATGGCGCGGAATCAAAATTTGGAGTTTCGATTTTAGCATCAAAAAATATCCAGCTCGGCTCAAGGACAAAATGACAGATTTGAAGATACAAAATCACAAATTTTGTTTTGCTCGAGACGTACGCACGAGCTTTGTGGTGGATAGAGCAAGGTCAAACTTGAGCAAAGTTCCAAAAGACCTAAGGACTATGAAATCCATATAGCATTTAAACATGAAAGGGCCACTGGATGTACCTTTTTTCCAACAGACAATGTACTTGCCCTAAAGACTGTAGTTATGTGTTTTTGTAAGCCTATTATATCTCTTCAAACAGATCGTCAACGTAATTTTTACAAAGTCCCATAGGACTCCACTATTTCAACCTCAGAGCACTCAAACTCTGTCTCGGACGCCTGCTCAGACTGGACCCGGGTTCCCAAAAAGATCCACAGCTGTGAGTTCTGAATCAATGACATAGGCAACCCACTGCTTTTTGGAAAAGGGTGAAAAATTAAATAGCATTTTCTCCATGCCAAGTCATTCTATGTACAATCTACGGTTTTGTAGATCTATTAGTGACTGGTTGACTTCACGTGGTCCGTGATACTTTGATTACAACGAAGATGATAATGCTTCTCTTCCTGACCTGATGGTCGAAAAAGAGAATCTAAATTTTTCTTAAAGAATATAAAATTCTATGCCAAGCCTAACCACTAGATTTCAGAATTAAAAACAGTGTTCTAATATATAGTAAGAGCCACTACTTTCCAGAAGCAAATGTCTATCTTGCAGTGTCATCTATTTACTGTAACCTAGTCTAACTATGAACATGGTTATGGCAAATACTGTCAACCTGTCTGGCAATGGATGCTGTCAGGCAGATTGGTGCAAAGCTCTTAACAGGTGTGTGGAAGCAAGGCGGGAGGAGTAGGGGCGTCAGGGAACATCAGGGCTGTAGCTGGCTGGACAAGTTACCTAAATGGGACTGCCAGTATTACCCTGTTAAACGCATTTTAATCCTCCCTTATAAATCTTTTGTAGTTTTCATGATTTTGTCATCACATATATGTTTAATGTGCTGCAGGCTACTAAGGAATTATAACAGATACCCTATGAGAAATTAAAATAAGTGCAGTATTTTCATCAACTGACCATACCTGCCCTTTTAAAGCACTTTATTAAAGCTATTTTACACCACTCCTACAATAAATGTTCTTTTCTTCAACAGCGTGCTCTTGTTCATTGTCCCGTCACACTGAGCAGTGCACTTTATGCAGATGAGGTATTTTATAATAAATAAAATGGTATTTGTAGTGTAGCTCATTTCGCACCACCTTGGTGCTACTTCAGAACACAAAGGTGCATATTTATGCAGTTTGGAAGTGTGGGGGAAGTAGAGAAAAAAAAACAGATTAATGTGTGGGGTGAAGGAGACAGAAGTCTGATGGAGCTGTGCAGCACACTATATCGAGCAAGACGAGCGGCTGTTCACTCTGTACCCTTGAGTGCAATGAAGGAACTATCAATACTCGCCAAAAGGGGGGCTAACTTGGCAAAGGCGACGTGCTGGTGCCGCTGCCCCATCCGACAGCTCTGCGAACCAATACAAAGTCATAGACGGGACCGCCTTCTAGCTGGCATCAATCGCGACTTCTTTCCAGTGAAACGCACAATTCGCCATGCCAGGGCAACAGTGCCAGCTGAATGGTAGGTTTGGGCCAAGGCCACAACAGAGGTGTCACCTTGCATGCTCAATCCGAACTGTCACTCAGATTCTCGTAGAAGACAAGTGGGCGTTTCTTATAAGTCTGCCTCTTTTTCCTACGCGTCTGTCCCAATGTCAGCCGCCTCTTGATGATTGCTGCAGAATAAAACACAGAGAGAAGACAAACTGTAAGAAAACTGAACATGGCTTAGCCAGACGCATGCATTCACGGATAGGTACACTGTGCAGGAGGCCCCTGTCGCTCACCTGCCTCACTAGTCTACCGCTAGAAGTCTACTCGACTGAATTCAAGAGAGAATACAGAATTCACAGAAATACAACACAGCAACTACACCCCAGAAGCATCTCAAAATCCATTCCGTCTCTCTAAAAAGCAATGTAATTTAAAATCTTTGGAAAGCATAAGTGATTATGAAGTGCATAGTTTCAAAGAACGCATCAAAAAAACAATTTTAAATACACTCTTCGGTGCTGGTCACCAACGCTGCCACTCTTCCAGTGTATTCATAACCATCTCACCCTATTGTACCCAAGAAACGGTTTGTCAAATGTTTTGCCATCTTGCCCGCTACGCAGGTCAACATCCACACAGGACAGCAACCCCCACTGCTGCTCAATAGGAGAGTCACGCTGCCTTCGTGATACAGGTGCTACACCACTAACCCCTTGGCCCGCCACTGTTCTGCACACTCGAGGAGGAGACCAAGCTATGCACGTGTTGAACTCCCACCCCGGAACAGGAAACACAACTGGAGTTTCAGGTACGTGTATGTCAACCATCTTGCTGTCGTGGGTAAACACTCTTGGGAGAGGTCTAATTTTGTTGGGGGGTTTGCAAGCTCTAATTTTGTAGAGGTGTACTAAGAAGGAAACAAAGAACTCACTTAATGTATTCTGTCCCTTTAACTGAATGAATAGTGTTAAGGGGGTTTGTGCAAAAGGAGCTTAAAACATAACTATAAATATAAATCGGTTTAGATGAAACAGAATTTTCACTGAACGTCTAACAGAATTATACCAATATAAATGTTATGACACTGGAAAATTGTAACATACTCATTTAAGCAAAGAAAACATTTGAAAATACGGTTAGCCTTTCCTCACAGTTTGGCCCCTACTGGAGGTCATCAAAACCCCATCAAAAATGTATGGTACAAGGTATTTATTTAAAGTAACAAGTAATGAAATGAAGCCTGACATTCTTAAAATCATGCATCAGGACTTGTGTCCCAAGTATCAGCCTGTAAAGTGTTTCCAGCCAGCAGAAGTGTCCTTTCTAGATGATGCATGAGATGCTTACCCGACACAGTTTCCTGTCCTTCCTGGTCGCTGTCGGGTGCCCAGTATAAGCTCTCGCTCTTTCGGAATTTCCTCCACAGCCTGGTGTACAGCACAGCAAGGGTCAGCAGAACAAAGAGGAATGTCAGTGCCGCAGCAGCCCAGGCAGCTTCTTCTGTGCGAGGGGTCCTGACAAACATGTCCACCGCAGCCCGTGGTACCTCTTGCCCACTCTGTCTGTGTTTCGTGCTGCCCAAGACCCCCGCCTGGGCCAAGGCCTGGTGGCCTTCTGAGGAGCCCAGCGAACAATAGCATTGCTCCTTTTTCGCTCTCTCACCTTCGTTCTCTAACATCCCTGTAGACATGGTGCTGCTATTCCTGGCAACTGGGACTTCCAGCCTGGAAGCACCATCTTTCACATCTTTGTAGGGAGTGGAAGAGCGGCCATCTCCGGTTGCCACCCCTTGTCCCTCATGCCTTACAGAATTTGAACTGTTCCCAGTTTCCCTTTCTTTCTCATGCTCGGAGATCGCATGATTCTGGGAGTGGTTCATGGATTCTGCCACGGATTCTGAAACGTTCATAGTGACAAGTCCACTCTTCTGAGAATTTTGCAGATTGGAGCCTCTCTCGATAAAGACCCCCTTTTCGTGAAAATTGCCTGTCAATGGCAACTGGATTGTAGAAGTCCTTTGAAGTCTCATCTCATTGTCAGGCATTGGTACAGTATCTTGTGAGCTTCCTCTGGTCCTGTTGTATTTCTGTCCTGCTGTTGTCTCCTGCTCCTTGCTGTCACCCAAGCCATCTCTACTTCTATTCACTGCACTGTCATTTGTGGAGTTACCCGTGTACCCAATGTGCTCCACAACGGATCTTCTGCTTTCCTCCTTGCCTGCAACGTCCTTGCTATTTTCTGCCTCCCTAGGAATAGCTCCAGCGTTCTTTGTCTCTTCTAGGAGGACGCCCTCTTCCTTGCTATCTTCTGATACAAACTGTATGCCTGTGGGCTCGCTATCACTATCCCATCCACTTTTTGACCTAGGGCTCGTTACTTCTAGTTTTACCCCATCCTCTGGAATGGTGGGGTGATTTATGGAAGCAGGTCGGTGTTCATGAAACAAACTATCCGGCTGTATTGTAGGCCCAGCAGCCTCTCTGACTCCCACACCATCTCCAGGGCGACCCTTAAGGTGTTCTCTTGGAGGATCTGATGTTGAAATATTGTTCAAATACCCTCTGCTGGTCACAGGATCTGGCGGTACTGCCCTTCTTTTCTTTATCATCTTGTTGGGGATTATGGTCAATCGTTTCACTTCCTGTTTCCTTTCTTTGGTGACTTCAATGTCCTGGGATAGATAAAAGCTCTTTGTCCGCATCTGAGAATAACAAATAATAAGGTGCATAAACATTAACAAGAACTGAGGCAACAGGCGTCTCACTGTCCTGTACTCAAGCATGGCAGGTGCATGCAACCTTTGGTCCACCCTTCCCAGGCAGCCTATCTGGTTCCTGCCGCCACTTCTTAGCAAAACATTGCTATGGTTTAACATCCCTTACCCAGCATCCGATTGGATAATGTTTTAACCTGCCCGCTGTGGGCTTTTTAAAAATTATTATAAAATGTTTTCCAGACCACACTTTCAGAAAGAAAAAATCGTACTTATGTAAAACTAATAAAGCACATATTGAATTAAAATGTGAGCAGCAGGACACATTACTAGACATAGCTATAAACATGTTTGGTCATACCCACAAAAGGTTACAAAACATTCCCATATGTCATCCTTGCTTGAATGTTATTCCTAGATATGATAATTTCCAGACCAGCCAAACTAGTCATCTCTTGCAAACAAAAGATTTGTTTTGGGTTTAGTTTTCCAGTTCTTTAACACCACTAAGTTTCCTATCACCCAAACACTTAACACAGATCTGTCTGTAGCTGGAAAATCCAGGATACTGGCAATGATGTAAAAATTATAATTTTTATTCTTTATTGCCTGGTCTTTACCCTGTTCCCACCACAAGCCAAATAATTTAATTAGAGACCAATATTATCTTAATAGAATTTTCTACTGAACCAACCAAAGTCACAAATTCGGCCTAAAGCACATTGTCAGTCCCAAAGCAGTCAGCCACCTTTTAAAATCAATCACAAGCTCTGATTCCCAATCCTTATTTTTATCGCGGCAACAACCACATCAAGAGCCACGGACATCACAAACAACCTGCTTGGAGAGTCCATACTACCCAAGACAGCTTTCATTACTATAACTTCTCTCAGTATTTCCTCCAGTTCTCTAGTGTTGCTATCCTAACTTTTCTTAATGCTAAATGAATCCAGATTCCTCCCACATTTAATCCAAAAACTGCTGTCTTTAAAATTAGGACTTTTCCATCATGAGACAGTTGCTCTAAACCTTCTATCCTATCTTCCGCACACCAAGTCACGGCACTCCTGTCAAATTCCAAGAGGCAGTTTATACATAATGGTTACTTTTTAGGTCTCGCGCCTAGCGATGCAGCGCACAGCACTGCTCGTGCAGCGCGAGTCCTTTTGTCCGAGGTTCTAAAACGGAGCCAGGAATCGCACACGCACGACCTTTTGTGCCCCCCTATTGGCCTTTGCGTGCGTATTTTTTCACAACAGAGCACGCAATAGGCCAAAGGCGGGTGCATTGCTACACCCCTACCCTATTGGTGTCTATTACGTGCACCAAAGGCCATGTGGTTTCAATTATCGTGCCCAGACATGGGCACGATAATTGAAAACATATGGCTCGCTGTGGCGCGCGCGCACACACCACTCGCGGGCGTGTTCTTTTTTTGTTTACAATAGCTTTTACTGCCACTTTTTTTTTTTCCTGCTGGCCATGGTGCCCACTAGATGGGCTGCCATGAGCAGAATTTTAGCATGCACGGGTGCCGCGCTTGTTCTACATTGCAGGCAGAATTACAAATCTTGCAAGAGCATTACACGCATGGATATTGGAGGTAAGGCTCACAGCACGTCTTCAGAAGGACAAAAGTGTAAATGGGGGACTTTCTAGAAAGAGGTGAGGAAATCATAGCCCGCCTGTGGTGTCTGTCTCCTTCTCTCTTTCTACTGTGTTTCAGATGTTTGACCTCATCGCCCGCACCTCCTGGAATGTGCTTGAGATGGAACTCCTGATTGACAGGTGGAGAGTGGTCTGGGGCGGAGTTAGAATAAAGTATCTTTGGTCCTGAGCTTACATGTGTCTCTCGCATTCCTCACAGTCACTGGATTTTACACACTTCTAAATACACGCCTCCTCACCCAAGAGCGTGCCCCAAGAGGAACCTAGGTCAATGACAGCAGACAAAGTGTTCATGATGTCATGGAACCAAACTCTACACAAGAGTGTTGGTGACAGTGGCCTAGAACAGGGATCGCCAGTCACCACCAAAAGGAGTTAGCCTTTCAGATCGCCTTTGTAATGATGATGTGTGAGCCAGACGTGCCAACAAAAATGGTTATTGCATGCATCAGCCTCCAAAACACAGTTATTTCGACCCAATAACCCGATCAAAACTGCTGCACAAGAGCGTCCAGACTGTTGGACTCAGCCCGATGCCACGTCAGGACACAGGCAACGCCAACTTCCCTGAGACGTTCAGCTGCCTCTGTGGTAGAACAGGACTGCCAGCACTGAGCAAGAACACATCAATGAGATCCCAAGCTCAGTGCGGATGCAGAGGCCATGAAGTACTTGCTGCAGGCACGCGCCAACATAGCTACTCACCACAGCCAGAGAAATGAGGAGGAGCCTAAAGTGCTTAACACTTACACATACAATTTCATTTTTTATTGATCATGAGTATTGTGTCGCATCCTGCGTGTCCAACTGATTGCCTAGCAGCGCCAAAAGCCAGCTTTACCAGCAGCTGAATGCGTTCGGCAGGACCATGGCATCCAGCCAAGATTACGCTGTTTCAGTGCTTATCTGCTGCTCAGAGACTGGTTGCTACTGTGAAAGATGACCCTATAGATGCCCCAAAGGATGCCTGAAACAATAATGGCTAGGATTCAGAACCAACCCTTTACACTTGTCCTTTGTATTTGCCATGTAGCTTTCATTTTTGCCACTTTTTACCATTAGCAACGTGTACAAATTGCATTGTTATGTATGGCTTTGGTAGCACGCCCTATCCAGATCAACCAGATCAAAATCCAGGTATTCCCTACAGTGACATCACTATAGTGGATAACCAAAGTGGTTACCCACTAGTGTGACGTCACCGGGGGAAGTGCATGTTTGCCCTTTGTTCCATTGCCACTCCCAGGTTTCCAGGTACCAAAGCGGTTTGTGGTCTCACCCACCTTCCCCCACCCTCTCAAGCGTCTCCACATACCTGCCAGACGTGGGAGAACACAGGAGCGCCAACCGCCTTCTCAGAACAACCCGCAAGGACAAGCAGCTCGCACAGAGCCATTTTGCGCGCGCTGCTGGGTCTCCGTCCTCAATGTGGGAGTGGAAAGTGTGGCTTTGGGCATTGAGGGTCGGGAAACTGCGAACTGTGGTGGAGGTGGGTGTCAGGAGGCCAGGTATTTTTAACATATAGATTTTTTTTTAATGTACTCTTGGGCTGCATTTGGAATTCTTTCATGAAATTGAATTTCGGCATAAAAGCATGCACACATTGCTTCCACAAATGTGCTATAAAGTGGTTCATAAGGCACTGGGGAGCAGACTTATGCTTTTGTGCCTGGTGTTGTATTTGTTTGAAAGAATACTTATTGCAGGTTGCTTCTCCAACCCAGTCAGGGCGTATCGTTGTATAAGCTGTTGAAGTTCCATGCTGCCCAAAATACTTTATTGCTCTCCCACCTATTAGCCCCTCAATGGCTACAGCCCATTCTGGCTTTGACTGTGTCCAGTGCTCCCATTCCCGATTGCACCCCAGCCGCTCCCTGTTGGGTTTTTTAAATAAAGAAAGAAAATATTGCCAGGATTCTAAAGGAAGGTGATTGTACCAGTGCTCATAAAGAAAAGTGCATTCATTGCATTTTCAGTTCAGTAAAGCGAATGCAAACAGAGCCCAGGTTCTGCTCTGCAGCCTGCGCTGTGCCACAAGCTCACACTGTAAGCTATGTGTGCTGCTGTGTGTGTGGTGCAAATAGAGCTAAGTTAAGAAATGAGAGCCTATGTGCTATAGGTGGTGATTAATGCTCATTTTAAATATTTTCTCATGTTCTGTGTCAAATATGGTAGCTCGAATTGAAGGTTTGCAGAAGCTTACTTTTGTCACCACTGAGATCCATGTCCCTGCGTCTGCTTCTCTAGATCAATCATTGTGTGTTTCGGATCATATGGCATCACTACACTCAGAGCGTGCTTTACTATACAACAATCCCCGTGCCTTGCAGTATAATAATTGAACTGCAAGTAATATCGGTTATAGTCCAATTATCGACTTCAGAAACATGAAAACCTAAGTCAAATAAGGGAAATGTGAACAGACACCTCCAGGCTAGTATCTGCAAGGCTGTAGTGCTACACTTTCTCTGAGCAAGCCTGCTGCCTAGAAGGACCTCTGAGGGGCTTACAGGCCGCCCATTGCTTAGCATTGGTTTGCTTTCTCGTTACTCTAATGGTGCGTACCAGCTTCATCTTATCTTCATGGGTTTGTCCCTCCCCGGAGTGTGACCCAAGAACTGCTTCCTTACAGAGTGACATTCCACTGCTCACTCTTTCGGAGCTACTTTTTTCATTAAGTTGCAGCACTACATAAGAGTGCATTTGTTTGCTGGCCATCTCCCCCTGCCCTGCTGTACATTGCTGCTTACCCCATCCCATCCTGACCTTGCTTGCCCATTCCATTGAGTGCTGGCTGCGTCATATCGTTTTTGTTCTAACTTGACTTTTAGCCATGCTGCACAGCCACGCGCTGTATAATAAGGCTAAAAGACACTGGCAAAGACAATAGCTCTTGCATAGGCGAAACCAATTAGCTTAGCCAATGCTTGTTGTTGTTTGTTAACGCTCAGAGAGCTACGCCTAACTACTGGTAAGTTTCCACCGTTGTGTTGAAGTGTTTAGTCTTTGAACAATTTTTTTTTTCCGTGCTCATGTTGAACATGTAGGTTTCATTTGCAGCTCCTCCTTGCTGGGAGCTGAAATTGAAGATATGTTTGTGTGTTTCTGACTTTCTTTGGTGTAAATAACGTGTTTTAATTTTGTGAATTTGTGTGAAATGAAAGGCTGTTTTTCTTTGTAATTATGTTTCATAATTTTTAAACTTGGTGACACAATCCACACAAATACACTCCACACCATGCCACATAATTCCAATCAGCATCATTTCACTCAATGCCACACAATTCAACTCTTCACATTTCCATTCCACACCACGTAATTTGACAACAAACCACATATTTCTCAACAGCACAACTACACAACACACCTCATATATCGAATCCATACCACAGAATTTCACATCATGCAACAAAATTCAACCGCACACCACATAATTAAACTCCACTACATACCACTCCACAACATAAAATACCATTCCACATAATTCCACTCCATGATGCACAATCCCACTCCACATAATTCCAGTACGCTCAATACCACATAATTTCTATTCACATGATTCCACTCCACACCACATACATCCAGTCCACACCAAAACACACGGGTAAAAGACATTGTCATTTTCTCACGCCAATAGCTCTAACTCTCACAAATACGAGACCAATTGCATTGCAAATGCTTGTTTATTAGTCCAAGGAAAATCCACTCTCTTGCTACCTCTTTCAGAACCTTCATAGTAGCTACAGTCCTTTGAAATAACTTCACGCTACTGATGTGCCCCAATTCAAACAAAACTGTAATCAGCAATTGCATTCCCATGTAAAGTTGAACACTCTTAACCCTATCAGTTGCAATAACATTACCCTACATCAGTTTATTTTATAATAAATGGACTAATATTCCACACAAAAAAGTATTGACTGGCAATTCAAATTCACAGGAGTCCACCATATGGACTCCTATTTTGTTGTACCACTCAACCTCCTCACCTTGGTTTAGCCTCCACGGTGTGTCAGATGTGAATTTATTTGCCTGCCACTTTACCCTTGATCTGACAGGCTAGCACATCTCTAGAAATACAGTCAACTAAGATACTAGCTGTGGGGCAAAAACTTGAATGAGACATGGGGGCTCCTCTGTAGTGGTCAAGAACTATTTAAAGCCCCCTCCTGTTCTCACTCCACCACTTTACTATTTCATAGTGCACTTGAACCCTGCCCAAGATCCCACAACTATGTACTGCAGAGGAATCAGCTGGGCAAACTGAATCTTCTCATATCTGCTCTTTCCAAGAGTGCTCTTGGATAACGGGTCTCACCTTAAACTGTGGTTTCGGATAAAGCATCTGGTCCTTCTCATTCAGACTCGCCACAGCTGGACGTATAAGGAGGTAGTCATAAGTATTGCCTTTAAGCTCATATTTTGAGGTATGCGGAGTGTGCTCGTGCAGCCATGTCAATGTCTCAGTCAGGTTGATCTGCTGCATTTCGAGTGTTGCAGCCCAGGAGGCCAAAGCAAGTGGCTAAAGCAAAGTAGAAAAAAAACAGAGGATCAGATGTGGTCAAACCAAGACAGACTTCACAGGCCTAATGAGAACTCCTGAGAAGTGAGATACATCACATCTGCTAAGTGGCCAAACAGATGGCAGGCACAACAAGAGATACAAGTGCTTTCAACAATCAAAGAAATGACAGAATTATAATGAACTAATGTTACACGTGCTAACTGTTGTTGTGGGGATATGATGACTTAAAAACTACATGGTACAAACTCACTCAGTCTGTCCATCTACTTAAATGGTTACTGATTCTGTAAGCCCAGCACAGGCTAGCATAAAAAATTTCTCAGAGTTAAAGCAACCTGACGAGCCCTTCACATTTTAGAGACAATTGGGAAAGGTTCTGCACCTCCTGTCTTATATTTATCCTACCCCCCTCCTTGCTGATTGAAGAGCAAAGGATCCTCAACAGGACAGGTGAGGTTTTGAGCATTGAATACTGTATTGACTTAGTTCCATACAAAACAATGAAGAAAGAAAAGAGAACAAAAAGATAGAAAAAACACAAAGAGTAAATAAGAAACACCGCAAACCATTGAGGAAACAGAAGAACAAAAAGAAAAAGTGAAAACATAGTGAAGAAACACAAAGAGTAAATAAGAAACACCGCAAACCATTGAGGAAACAGAACAACCAAAATAAGAAGTGAAAACATAAGTGAAGAAAACAGAGAAGAAATACAAAAGGCGAGAATGCCATAAAAAGGTGACAACACCATCCCTTTTCCTCACAAAAATTACATTACAATTTAGAATATGGCAAAGCAACATCAAACCAATAACTTATGAATATGACAAATCACAAACACAATAACGTTTGGGAATTCTTCTCATCCTTGTGTTCCTTCTCAAAGAAGCGTGACCATCTCCGGTCTTACGAGAAAGAGAAAGATCAGCACTACTACCACCAACCCCTCTATCACCAAGTGTTTCCTTAACTTTAACAACCTTTTACAAAAACGTAACACAAGCTGCACTACTCTAGGGCTAGGACTATGTATTCAACGTCTAGTACACTGCCTATCCTCAAATCTGTGATGCCACTCTCCTTTCAGGATCTCAAGCTTCTTAGTGAATGGGCAGTCTACAGTTCCCCAATTGTATCCCCTGCATTCCAAGTCTCTTTTCTTACTGCGGGTCTGAAGGTAAATGTAGCAATGATGGAGAGACCACATCAGCGTTTTGACTTTGCTAAGACGGGCTCTCTCTGGCCTGCCTAACTGCTTCTCTGTGTACAATTATTTCTAGCTTAAACTCCTCACGGTCAACATTTACCATCCCTCACGCCGCCTCCTTTTTACAGTTTCTACAGCTTGATCATGGTTCCTACCATAACTCTCCCGCTTCCTCCCTCCTTTTTTGGTGTCAAGTTGCCAGACACTTAAGGCCAGTTAACCTCCAATCAAACAGGAGTGGCTGACTGCCACCAGACATCTTCTGCCATTTTAAGGGTCTGAAGGTATGAAACACTTTCTCCTGCAGGAAGTAGTGTACAGTTCCACACCCTCACAGTGACAGAAAAAAACAAATTCAAACTAAACATCTGCAAGCAATCAGTCACACATACTCAGTTTGTGCTTTGTATGGTGAGGATGTCTTTTGGCAATCCGGGGCACTAGTGAAGCCTGTAACTTCATGCATTAAAGACCAGGCACCCAACGACAGGGCCAAGCACTATGATCACAGTGTGCATGACAGGGCCGCAGGTTGCAACCAAGTCAGTTACCATACAGAGTGTGTGGTGACTGGCCATACTGCGGTTCACATCAATAAGAGAGAAACAGAAAGACATAGAGTGAATGAAAGAGATACCGAGTGAGAGTGTGTGTGTGTGTGCTTCCATTTGTCTGTCTGAAAGTCCATGGCTTCCCATCAATGATATCCCGTGGCCCACTAGCGACATAGCGAAGGCCAAACTAGACATAATGGGGTATCCTTGGCATGATGATATCCACCATGACATAATGTGACCCCAACATGATGATAGTAGTTCTTGCCATACTGTAGGAATCTCTTTCCTAAAGCTGCCCACTCCTGATATAACATTTTCTCGACCATACCTAGAAGATTCCGGATGTCTGGGCACAACCAGGCCCATAGCTATTCACCCAACAGCCTGATGGAGTCCTTCCATGCTACTTGTGATTTGAACTTGCTTTCATAGTAATTTTTCCTGGCTAAATCTCAGGATGGCTGCGCATGTAGTGTGGAAATATCACATGTAACTATTTGGTACCAAGACCCTCCTGCACCTTGAAGCTGGTACACCGAATTGTAAATTGTATTCTTTGAGCAATTAGAAGCCAGTGAATGTCTTTTAAGGACAGTAGGTACTGAGCCTGTTTCTTTAAGCTAAGGCAGAGTCTGGGTAGCTTGTTTTGTAGATGTTATAATCTTGTGATCTTTCTTAGGGCCTCTAGTGTAAACAGTTTCTTCAGTAAAAGCGCCATAATACCATTGAGGGGCTGGTCATTTTAATGCAGTGTTAAAAGAGGGGAAGATTTTTCAGAGTAGTACGATGGGATTTGCTGCTCAAATGAAACAGCCTTGTCAAGTCATACTACTGGGTCTTTTACTGCATGAATAGGAATGGTGTCGATTCCCAGCTCATTCACAAAGATGAACAGTAGACTGTATTTCCTACTCCAAGCATTTTGGTCTAAGAGCGGTTGAGACATGGACAGCTCTCTTTTAGACAACAGTTTATATGTCTGTATGTAGTGTGTAATAGTTTCCAGGAGTTTTCCAGATAATGTACGATTTGCAATGGCTATAATACAGCTATGAACCAGCTCATGTCAAAGACCATCCAGAACTTCAAGAACAGGATTTGCATGCTTGTCCCCATCAAACCGGTTAGTAGTTTTGATCTGACTGAGCGCAAGCTGTCCTATGTGACATTATTATGCTATTTAGAAGTGAGTGTCTTTGCTCTTTCATCCTTAGTATCCAGACATCCATATGATCAATGGGTGATGAATAGTTGAAAAAAGAACCTTATCAGAGCCTAAACTTAACATCCAACCCCAGAGAGTGACTGTGTGATGACAACTGTAGCGTCCACTCCAGCCTGTGTACCCGCCAATGACCATGCGACACACCTAGCTTAATATCACGCCTTTATTCTTCTGCATGTAACTGCAAACTCAACATTCTAAACCAAGCTTTCAGTGCATTCCGCTCTAACACCTACGTCACAACTTGAGGGAGTCAGGCAGGAACCAAAAGAGTTCTGTCATAAAAAGACGTAAAAAACGACATCCCCCCTCTTAAATGAAAATATAATTTTTTTTTTATTTTTACAAATCACTATATATATATATATATATATATATATAAAAAACCAGGGTGTCCCCAACGAGACGTCACACGTGGAAAGGTTACCGCTCAGCAAATCCAGCGGCAGCAGCAACAGCGAGCCCTTGCATCCTCCTGTATGCATATGCCAAACGCGTTTCAAGCCGTAAGCCCTTTGTCAATGGCATGCAAGTAAATCAATGAAGCACCCAAGTAGCTTCGGAACATTTTATTGGTTGCTTAGAGTCCCGCCCATGTGGGCGTGTGCAGACAAGGCATTGTGGTACCTGAAATCCATCTGCAATTGTTCCTGATACCCAAGTGGATTGGGAGCCTCACCAAGTAAATAATGTCAACCCGGTTGGGTGGAGGCAGGCAAGAAAACGCTGTGTCGCTCCCAATACGACCCTGGAATGAGGCCCTTTCCACTCCCACAACGTACTGGTAATAACCAGCACCAGGAACCACCAAAAATTAGCGGCAGGACATCTCAGCGGCCGGACCAGCCGCAATACACAAAAAACCAGGGTGTCCCCAACGAGACGTCACACGTGGAAAGGTTACCGCTCAGCAAATCCAGCGGCAGCAGCAACAGCGAGCCCTTGCATCCTCCTGTATGCATATGCCAAACGCGTTTCAAGCCGTAAGCCCTTTGTCAATGGCATGCAAGTAAATCAATGAAGCACCCAAGTAGCTTCGGAACATTTTATTGGTTGCTTAGAGTCCCGCCCATGTGGGCGTGTGCAGACAAGGCATTGTGGTACCTGAAGTCCATCTGCAATTGTTCCTGATACCCAAGTGGATTGGGAGCCTCACCAAGTAAATAATGTCAACCCGGTTGGGTGGAGGCAGGCAAGAAAACGCTGTGTCGCTCCCAATACGACCCTGGAATGAGGCCCTTTCCACTCCCACAACGTACTGGTAATAACCAGCACCAGGAACCACCAAAAATTAGCGGCAGGACATCTCAGCGGCCGGACCAGCCGCAATACACAAAAAACCAGGGTGTCCCCAACGAGACGTCACACGTGGAAAGGTTACCGCTCAGCAAATCCAGCGGCAGCAGCAACAGCGAGCCCTTGCATCCTCCTGTATGCATATGCCAAACGCGTTTCAAGCCGTAAGCCCTTTGTCAATGGCATGCAAGTAAATCAATGAAGCACCCAAGTAGCTTCGGAACATTTTATTGGTTGCTTAGAGTCCCGCCCATGTGGGCGTGTGCAGACAAGGCATTGTGGTACCTGAAGTCCATCTGCAATTGTTCCTGATACCCAAGTGGATTGGGAGCCTCACCAAGTAAATAATGTCAACCCGGTTGGGTGGAGGCAGGCAAGAAAACGCTGTGTCGCTCCCAATACGACCCTGGAATGAGGCCCTTTCCACTCCCACAACGTACTGGTAATAACCAGCACCAGGAACCACCAAAAATTAGCGGCAGGACATCTCAGCGGCCGGACCAGCCGCAATACACAAAAAACCGGGGTGTCCCCAACGAGACGTCACACGTGGAAAGGTTACCGCTCAGCAAATCCAGCGGCAGCAGCAACAGCGAGCCCTTGCATCCTCCTGTATGCATATGCCAAACGCGTTTCAAGCCGTAAGCCCTTTGTCAATTGCATGCAAGTAACACAATGAAGCACCCAAGTAGCTTCGGAACATTTTATTGGTTGATTAGAGTCCCGCCCATGTGGGCGTGTGCAGACAAGGCATTATGGTACCTGAAGTCCATCTTTTTTTGTGTATTGCGGCTGGTCCGGCCGCTGAGATGTCCTGCCGCTAATTTTTGGTGGTTCCTGGTGCTGGTTATTACCAGTACGTTGTGGGAGTGGAAAGGGCCTCATTCCAAGGTCGTATTGGGAGCGACACAGCGTTTTCTTGCCTGCCTCCACCCAACCGGGTTGACATTATTTACTTGGTGAGGCTCCCAATCCACTTGGGTATCAGGAACTATTGCAGATGGACTTCAGGTACCACAATGCCTTGTCTGCACACGCCCACATGGGCGGGACTCTAAGCAACCAATAAAATGTTCCGAAGCTACTTGGGTGCTTCATTGATTTACTTGCATGCCATTGACAAAGGGCTTACGGCTTGAAACGCGTTTGGCATATGCATACAGGAGGATGCAAGGGCTCGCTGTTGCTGCTGCCGCTGGATTTGCTGAGCGGTAACCTTTCCACGTGTGACGTCTCGTTGGGGACACCCTGGTTTTTTGTGTATTGCGGCTGGTCCGGCCGCTGAGATGTCCTGCCGCTAATTTTTGGTGGTTCCTGGTGCTGGTTATTACCAGTACGTTGTGGGAGTGGAAAGGGCCTCATTCCAGGGTCGTATTGGGAGCGACACAGCGTTTTCTTGCCTGCCTCCACCCAACCGGGTTGACATTATTTACTTGGTGAGGCTCCCAATCCACTTGGGTATCAGGAACAATTGCAGATGGACTTCAGGTACCACAATGCCTTGTCTGCACACGCCCACATGGGCGGGACTCTAAGCAACCAATAAAATGTTCCGAAGCTACTTGGGTGCTTCATTGATTTACTTGCATGCAATTGACAAAGGGCTTACGGCTTGAAACGCGTTTGGCATATGCATACAGGAGGATGCAAGGGCTCGCTGTTGCTGCTGCCGCTGGATTTGCTGAGCGGTAACCTTTCCACGTGTGACGTCTCGTTGGGGACACCCTGTTTTTTTGTGTATTGCGGCTGGTCCGGCCGCTGAGATGTCCTGCCGCTAATTTTTGGTGGTTCCTGGTGCTGGTTATTACCAGTACGTTGTGGGAGTGGAAAGGGCCTCATTCCAGGGTCGTATTGGGAGCGACACAGCGTTTTCTTGCCTGCCTCCACCCAACCGGGTTGACATTATTTACTTGGTGAGGCTCCCAATCCACTTGGGTATCAGGAACAATTGCAGATGGACTTCAGGTACCACAATGCCTTGTCTGCACACGCCCACATGGGCGGGACTCTAAGCAACCAATAAAATGTTCCGAAGCTACTTGGGTGCTTCATTGATTTACTTGCATGCCATTGACAAAGGGCTTACGGCTTGAAACGCGTTTGGCATATGCATACAGGAGGATGCAAGGGCTCGCTGTTGCTGCTGCCGCTGGATTTGCTGAGCGGTAACCTTTCCACGTGTGACGTCTCGTTGGGGACACCCTGGTTTTTTGTGTATTGCGGCTGGTCCGGCCGCTGAGATGTCCTGCCGCTAATTTTTGGTGGTTCCTGGTGCTGGTTATTACCAGTACGTTGTGGGAGTGGAAAGGGCCTCATTCCAGGGTCGTATTGGGAGCGACACAGCGTTTTCTTGCCTGCCTCCACCCAACCGGGTTGACATTATTTACTTGGTGAGGCTCCCAATCCACTTGGGTATCAGGAACAATTGCAGATGGACTTCAGGTACCACAATGCCTTGTCTGCACACGCCCACATGGGCGGGACTCTAAGCAACCAATAAAATGTTCCGAAGCTACTTGGGTGCTTCATTGATTTACTTGCATGCCATTGACAAAGGGCTTACGGCTTGAAACGCGTTTGGCACATGCATACAGGAGGATGCAAGGGCTCGCTGTTGCTGCTGCCGCTGGATTTGCTGAGCGGTAACCTTTCCACGTGTGACGTCTCGCTGGGGACACCCTGGTTTTTTGTGTATTGCGGCTGGTCCGGCCGCTGAGATGTCCTGCCGCTAATTTTTGGTGGTTCCTGGTGCTGGTTATTACCAGTACGTTGTGGGAGTGGAAAGGGCCTCATTCCAGGGTCGTATTGGGAGCGACACAGCGTTTTCTTGCCTGCCTCCACCCAACCGGGTTGACATTAATTTCTTGGTGAGGCTCCCAATCCACTTGGGTATCAGGAACAATTGCAGATGGATTTCAGGTACCACAATGCCTTGTCTGCACACGCCCACATGGGCGGGACTCTAAGCAACCAATAAAATGTTCCGAAGCTACTTGGGTGCTTCATTGATTTACTTGCATGCCATTGACAAAGGGCTTACGGCTTGAAACGCGTTTGGCATATGCATACAGGAGGATGCAAGGGCTCGCTGTTGCTGCTGCCGCTGGATTTGCTGAGCGGTAACCTTTCCACGTGTGACGTCTCGTTGGGGACACCCTGGTTTTTTGTGTATTGCGGCTGGTCCGGCCGCTGAGATGTCCTGCCGCTAATTTTTGGTGGTTCCTGGTGCTGGTTATTACCAGTACGTTGTGGGAGTGGAAAGGGCCTCATTCCAGGGTCGTATTGGGAGCGACACAGCGTTTTCTTGCCTGCCTCCACCCAACCGGGTTGACATTATTTACTTGGTGAGGCTCCCAATCCACTTGGGTATCAGGAACAATTGCAGATGGACTTCAGGTACCACAATGCCTTGTCTGCACACGCCCACATGGGCGGGACTCTAAGCAACCAATAAAATGTTCCGAAGCTACTTGGGTGCTTCATTGATTTACTTGCATGCAATTGACAAAGGGCTTACGGCTTGAAACGCGTTTGGCATATGCATACAGGAGGATGCAAGGGCTCGCTGTTGCTGTTGCCGCTGGATTTGCTGAGCGGTAACCTTTCCACGTGTGACGTCTCGTTGGGGACACCCTGGTTTTTTGTGTATTGCGGCTGGTCCGGCCGCTGAGATGTCCTGCCGCTAATTTTTGGTGGTTCCTGGTGCTGGTTATTACCAGTACGTTGTGGGAGTGGAAAGGGCCTCATTCCAGGGTCGTATTGGGAGCGACACAGCGTTTTCTTGCCTGCCTCCACCCAACCGGGTTGACATTATTTACTTGGTGAGGCTCCCAATCCACTTGGGTATCAGGAACAATTGCAGATGGACTTCAGGTACCACAATGCCTTGTCTGCACACGCCCACATGGGCGGGACTCTAAGCAACCAATAAAATGTTCCGAAGCTACTTGGGTGCTTCATTGATTTACTTGCATGCCATTGACAAAGGGCTTACGGCTTGAAACGCGTTTGGCATATGCATACAGGAGGATGCAAGGGCTCGCTGTTGCTGCTGCCGCTGGATTTGCTGAGCGGTAACCTTTCCACGTGTGACGTCTCGTTGGGGACACCCTGGTTTTTTGTGTATTGCGGCTGGTCCGGCCGCTGAGATGTCCTGCCGCTAATTTTTGGTGGTTCCTGGTGCTGGTTATTACCAGTACGTTGTGGGAGTGGAAAGGGCCTCATTCCAGGGTCGTATTGGGAGCGACACAGCGTTTTCTTGCCTGCCTCCACCCAACCGGGTTGACATTATTTACTTGGTGAGGCTCCCAATCCACTTGGGTATCAGGAACAATTGCAGATGGACTTCAGGTACCACAATGCCTTGTCTGCACACGCCCACATGGGCGGGACTCTAAGCAACCAATAAAATGTTCCGAAGCTACTTGGGTGCTTCATTGATTTACTTGCATGCCATTGACAAAGGGCTTACGGCTTGAAACGCGTTTGGCATATGCATACAGGAGGATGCAAGGGCTCGCTGTTGCTGCTGCCGCTGGATTTGCTGAGCGGTAACCTTTCCACGTGTGACGTCTCGTTGGGGACACCCTGGTTTTTTGTGTATTGCGGCTGGTCCGGCCGCTGAGATGTCCTGCCGCTAATTTTTGGTGGTTCCTGGTGCTGGTTATTACCAGTACGTTGTGGGAGTGGAAAGGGCCTCATTCCAGGGTCGTATTGGGAGCGACACAGCGTTTTCTTGCCTGCCTCCACCCAACCGGGTTGACATTATTTACTTGGTGAGGCTCCCAATCCACTTGGGTATCAGGAACAATTGCAGATGGATTTCAGGTACCACAATGCCTTGTCTGCACACGCCCACATGGGCGGGACTCTAAGCAACCAATAAAATGTTCCGAAGCTACTTGGGTGCTTCATTGATTTACTTGCATGCCATTGACAAAGGGCTTACGGCTTGAAACGCGTTTGGCATATGCATACAGGAGGATGCAAGGGCTCGCTGTTGCTGCTGCCGCTGGATTTGCTGAGCGGTAACCTTTCCACGTGTGACGTCTCGTTGGGGACACCCTGGTTTTTTGTGTATTGCGGCTGGTCCGGCCGCTGAGATGTCCTGCCGCTAATTTTTGGTGGTTCCTGGTGCTGGTTATTACCAGTACGTTGTGGGAGTGGAAAGGGCCTCATTCCAGGGTCGTATTGGGAGCGACACAGCGTTTTCTTGCCTGCCTCCACCCAACCGGGTTGACATTATTTACTTGGTGAGGCTCCCAATCCACTTGGGTATCAGGAACAATTGCAGATGGATTTCAGGTACCACAATGCCTTGTCTGCACACGCCCACATGGGCGGGACTCTAAGCAACCAATAAAATGTTCCGAAGCTACTTGGGTGCTTCATTGATTTACTTGCATGCCATTGACAAAGGGCTTACGGCTTGAAACGCGTTTGGCATATGCATACAGGAGGATGCAAGGGCTCGCTGTTGCTGCTGCCGCTGGATTTGCTGAGCGGTAACCTTTCCACGTGTGACGTCTCGTTGGGGACACCCTGGTTTTTATATATATATATATATATATATATATATATATATATATATATATATATATATATATATATATATATATACACACACATACATTTATATCTCTTCAATCAGTCTTTTTGGCGCTTTAAACATATGCATGATCAGGTTACTGGAAGCTGGGAGCTATTGTTTTCAGTGTCGGAGATCTTCAAAGACGGTGAAGAAATAACAACACTCATTGGTTTTTCAGACTCAGTTTTTTATTCACCACTTCGATCAGGAGACCAATGAGTTAAATGCCCAAAGTGAAAATAGTCTCTGGTTATAGACTTTTCAGGACACTGGGCAGTCACCATATGTCCCTTGGTAGATACCACACTGAAGGGTTCAACATCATAGGGAGCATCAGACTTCATTTTTTGAATCTGCTAGGCGATCACAAGATTGTCTTATTTAACCATGAAGTTCTTTGCCCATCGCCTCTTTCATTGTTTGCGTGTTAACCAAGTCCTTTCTGCAAGTAGTACTTTCACTACTTTCTCGTTGGTTGTTCCATTGAGGTAACATGGTTGTCATTTCTTTCCTGAACATCAAAGTCACAGGACTTTCAACGGTGGATGAATGCGGTGTTAAATGATAGGCTCGTTGGGTAGAATTCAGTACAGTTTTCGACCTGAACCCTTCTGGAGTTGCACAGTGTACCACTTTCTTTAGGTCAACAAGTCTGTTGGCCTGCAGCCACAGAGGTGTTCTGTTGCTTTATGCTCAAATGCTGCAGGAAAGTCCTTAAATTCCCTGCTATTAAAGGGCCGACCATTATCATACTTCACAATGGCTGGAATGTCCCATGACAAAGATGTTATCCAGTTTCTCAACGACTTGTTCATGAGTAGTGGATGAAAGATCTTCTAGATGGGGGAATATTCATCCATAATTACTAGCAAATGATGTCTATTATCAAGTGGACCAAAGAAATTGATGGCTATTCTCTCCCAAGCATGATTAGGGAGTTTTGACAAATTCAACGTATGTTGAGTCACATTTGTAAAAAGGCAATTTCATAGATGACAGGCCTGGAGTTCCTTTTCTACTCGCTCATCTAGGTATGGGAATCAAACTCTATCTCGATGAGCTCTCTTTGTGGCAACTGTACCACGATGTCCTTCGTGAGCCACTTCAAACATTCTCTTTCGCAGACTCTCCGGAATTTGGATTCTCGACCCTCATAGTACGTCCCGAGTTATAGACAGTTCATATTTAGCGTTCTTTTGATATTAGAGTATTTTTGATATTCACCATCATTGGGGAGGTGTCGGAGTGTGTGCGTTCCATGACTGATGTGTAATTACATCTCTCAATTTCAGTATGTCACAGCAGATGAAACCAAAACTGAGTTCCTTGTAACGAAACAGGCCAACATGTGTGGAAAATGTCGTAATGTACCTGCAATCTTCTTTGAGTACCAACTGATGATAACCTTAATTTAAATCAAGACAAAAGAACACTTTTGCACCGTTTAGCTGGGTTATGTTAGCAATATGTGGACCTGGATGTCGTTCTCTTTCAAGTGCCTTGTTTGTCTGACGCATGACAGCGCATATGCATCCAGCTCCTTCACTGTCCTATTTAGGCCCTACCACTTTGGGAGAAACACATGGCATTGGACCAGTAGAACATTCAATAATGTCATGCTTTAGTAACGATTCAAGTTATTTTCCAATTGCTTCTTGTAAGTGGGAAGCACTTCATCTATGTCTCTGAGCACCAGGACGGACATCTTCATAATATGCAATTTCACTTAAATAGTTTTAAGCTTTCTTAACCCATGAAATAATGAAGGGAATTGACTATTTCGTGATGAGCATTCATATTGTAATTCACGGAAGTCAGTCCCATATCAGCAGCTGTACACAGCACCTTGAAGCACATGGATGGGTACCTCCACATTTGTTTTCTTGTGTTTCATTGAACTGACAAACTAAGCTTGACTTTTTATGGGAGTCGATGCAGCCCTTGTATATACTTTTGTTTTCGATGGCGTGAATCGCAATAATGGACACAGTTCATTATATTTCTCTTCAGGCATTATGTTTATTGAGGCACCTCTGTCAATGATAAAAGGTATCAAACATCCACTTATTTTAAATGTAATCTTTGGACAATGTTTATAGGACTTTGCTGCTTTATCATGTTGATCTGTATGTGACTGACATCTTTTCGCACAAGTGGCCAGTCCAACATACGCACGTTCATCTGAGGTAAACATTGACATGGCACAACCATCTTCACTTTCACTCGATATTGAGGCAGATGAACAGTTTCACACAGATTTAGATGACATTCGACTTTGTTCAGTGTCAATTTGCCTCAACTGATGTTGCCACTTGGCCTTGTAGGCGTGTCAAACGTTGCTTCTAGAAGGTTCTGGTGGCCATTTTATCTTCACGCTGTGATACACTTTTTCCTCCACTTTGCAAACTGTCACAAAATGGTCCTCCTTCCCACAGCCTTTACGTATCTGTCCAATGGCGGGACATTTACCTTTGTGTGGAAATGAAAATCCACATCTAAAAACAGAACTTCTTTTTACGTGTAGACATCACTTTGTGTCCTTCTGTTTTATTTTGCTTTGGCTTAATTTTTACGCTCATGGCTGACTCACTCGGAGTGCCTCCGGCATCCAGGTCAGCAGCTTGTCTTTCAGCACGCTCTTCAGCTCTGACAGCCCCCAACCCACACTCCAGACTAAGAGTTTCACTCAGCATTCGTCGTCTGAATGATTCTGACAAGCATCCATCTATAACTCTAAGATACATAGCTTCTTTATCATTGAATTCATTGAACTTACAGTGTTTGAGGCAAGTATCAAGTCTCTCCACAAAGTCTTCAATGGTTTCACCAACTCTTTGCTGTTCTTTACTGAAAATATATCTTTTGTAATCATCATTTGGTACTGGATTAAACTTGAGATTCCACATTTCTTTAAACTGTGATTTTTTATCAGTTCGCACAATTTTCTTTATGACTTCTTTCACGTCACCACCAGCAAGATTTTTGAGATCAGTCTCTTCAAGTGCATCAAGGAAATCATCAAATGTTTCGAACCGAGCAGTCCGTCAACCATCAATATTTTTCATTTTGGCCGTATCGAAAGGTGGTGGTGGATTCAAGAAGGCGGCACCATGGTAACTAGTAATGGGAGTGGCTGATGTTGAGCTCTTTCCACTACATTTTGGTGTGCATTAGAGCCAGTGTCATTCGCTCCATTTCTGAAGCCTTGTGACATCGTTGCAGACAATTCCTTGAATACTGACCTCCTCCTTAGTCTCCATTGGAGCCTTTCACTTTGTCGACCTCGCGAGTTGTTCTGACACGTCACCTGTCAGCTTTGGTGGTTAGCCGCTTCAAACCCTCGTGCTTCTTCTTGAGTCACCTCGCCCAGTACGGAGATCATAGAGCTTCGCTTATCGAGGCTCTGGTAAGTGCAATGACCATATGCCTTTTTCTTACTTATTTTGTCAGCAAGCTCTTTTACGTATTTTGTCAGTATTTGACTACAGCAGTCTTTAGTGCTTCTTCTCTCTGTCTGTATATAAACACCTTCAGCTGTATCACTCCGTATAATGTCCAAGTTGGTACCTTCATGTATGGCCTGACCAACAAGTTCTCAGTCAACGTCGTGTAGCTTCTTTGCACTGTTTCCATAATCTTCAACTGCTTCACAGCGGCTGGAAATGTGCTTTGACTCCACATGCATGAAGCGTCGATTCCGTACTTCCAACAACGACACACATGGCAAGCACAAACAGTCTGCCTGAACCATGAAAACTCTCTGAGAGCACAGTCGTTCTTCTGGATACTTATCCCCTATCTTGTCACCAGTTGTAGCGTCCACCCCAGCCTGGGTACCCGCAATGCAATGAATAATGTCCTGCCTGAAAGTTACTGCAGTAAGCAGGAAAAACTCACTTTTTGATTGTGCTTAACAAGAGTCACACATGAGCCATACAGAGGCTATGCTCGCTAGACGCCCAGTTATGGTTAAGTAAAAAAATTCAATCTCATTCAATGCATTGATAAATCACAGTCAGTAGATCGAGAGCGAATGCATTCTTATTTTTATTGTAAGTATCAAAACAATCTGCACAAAAAGCTATCTGATCACTGCACAATCATTAGGGCAGTTAGTGAAAACAACGCCAAAAACAAATAAATATATCAATATATCTGATCCCACACATCCATACATACTGCATTCATACGTCAAGCAATTTACACATATTAAAATAAAAAAATAAGGGAATCTGAAAGAACCATCCCTCAGATAAATAAATAAAAAATGCCTACAATGTGAGTCTGTTTAAACAATGATACATTGATCTCAAAGTCTTTGAGTAGTGTAAATATCAGAAAAAGGTTTTCTTACATAATGTTTTTATGATATCATAATATAGTTTGGTGAATATTCTATGTAGAACTGTATCTATGTAGAGGTAGTTTGGTCACTGCTACAGACATAGTGATTCTGTTTTAATGGTGGTCTCCCCAGCATGCGTCGACGCGCGTTTCGGTAATGACCTATGGTTAAGGTCGTACCTTCTTCAGGGTACTAAAAACAAGGGGGGTTTAGGAAGTCTTGGTGTCCAACAATAACAGATTCCTGGAAAAAATGGAAACGTAAAAAAAAAAATCCTTTTGGGCAGAGAAGCTGGGTTCATGAAGAAATAGAACTGACGGTACAACAAAACAAAGGATGGGGTGGTGTAGAAGATGATTGTGTCAAGGTTACTAGAGCAAAACCTAAAACAGAGCCTGGTCCAGCCAATGTGACAGGTAAAGAAACAAAGAGAAAGCCCCAACTACCCGGTGAGTCAAATTGAAAGCAATAGAGTGACCCGAACAGGGATACAAAAAAACACCGTGCGTATCCTTCTCAGGGTCCCAGAGGAAGAAGCGGTATTTGATATTTATTAGCTTATAGAGCGCCCGAATCACCCCAGTAGGGGTATCTCCGCACTGTGACTGCTACCGACAACCAGGAAGACACATATAAGAACAAAGAGGTTTTTAGCAGCTTTCTGACTTTCAAGTAGTCAGGACATTGACGTCAATGAATGGGGAGTTGGTTCCAGTAAAGGGGGACTAGGTGGGGAAAAAGCTCTTCCACTCAAGCAAGCTTTTTTAAATCGTGGGGTGTAAAGTAATGATTTTGACCCTGACCGTAGGGACCTGGAAGGCAGGTACCTTACAAATGTGTCTGATAGGTAGCTTGGACCCAGGTCATGTAAAGATTTGGGAGTAATATAGCAGATCTTGAATTTAATCCGCTTCCGCACTGGGAGCCAATGCAGTTGTTGTAAGAGGGGTATGGAGGTCGTTCTAGGAGGGGCATTGGCAACTAGGCGGGCCGCAGTGTTCTGGACTACCTGCAATTTATTTAAGGAGGCTTCGTTAGCTGAGATCAGCAGGGCGTTGCATTAGTCCAGGCAGCTTAACACGAATGCCTGGATCAGAGTTTTCCGCGTGGAAAAGGGTAAAAAGGAGAAGACTCTTCGAAGTAGACTGAGTGTGTGAAAGCATGTTCCTGCAGTGGTGGTGACATGCTCTCCTAGTGTTAGTTTCTGATCTATGCGGACACCCAAGATTTTGGCCACCTTTTTCGGAATAGGGGCAGAGCCCAATTCCTCGGGCCGCCAGCTTGTAGTCTCCCTCACCACCGCTTTCCCAAACAGCATAATCTCAGATTTCCCTGTGTTAAGCTGGAGGAAGTTGTCCCTTATCCAATCAGCCATAACCTTCATGCCCATCAAGAAGGTAGCCTGAATATTGGGATTACTTTTGTCAAAGGAAAGTAGGAGCTGAGTATCATCAGCATAAGAGATTGGAGTGACTACATTCCTCAGTACTCCCACCAAGGGAGTGACAAATGCTGAATAAAGTAGGGCTCAAGCAGGAGCCCTGAGGTACTCCCTTGGTCACTCTTGTGGTCTTAGAGCAAAAAGGGCCCAGATTAAACGTCTGGGTTCTGTCCGACAGAAAGTTTAACAACCCCTAGGAGGCCGATGTCCTGGAGTCTCCTAAGAAGGGTCTGGTGGGAAATGGTGTTGAAGGCTGCAGATAGGTCAAGCAGCACCAAAAGTACTGCTTGATCATTGTCCAAAGACATTCTGATGTTATCAGTTACTGCTTCCAACAAGACGACTCTGTGCTGAATCTGGCCCGGAAGCCCGATTGAGAGACATCTAGACAGTTCGAGGCTTCAACAAATTCGGATAGGTGTTTGTCAATGTACTTTTCCAGAAGCTTGCTCTGAAGGGGGAGCAGAGATATGGGGCGATAGCTGGAAACATCATACATGGGAGCTTTCAGATTTTTCCGGATGGGAATAATCTGCGCTGCTTTCCATTCAAGAGGGAGCCTGCCTTCTTTCATAGAGCTGTTGAGAATGGAGCCAATGGGGGCAGCGGGTTGCTTGGATAGCAGGGAGGTGGTCCTAGCAGGGATGATATCTAATAGGGACCCGCATTTAACTTTCTTTAGTAGTGATTCTACTTCTACAGGCGTAAGTAACGGGAAGTTCTCCAATATCGAGGTGTTTGTTATGGTCAGTGAAGAGTCTATTTTAGGACCTTTCTGTAGACCACTGGCCGTGGTGATTTTATTGTAGATCATATCGATTTTCTGGATGAAGTGATTTGCTATGTTATCGAATAAGGTTTGGGATAGGGCTTCTTCGTTATCACACGCCTTTGGGTTTGTGAAAGATTTTAGGATCTGGTACAGGGTTCTGGAGGCATTTCCTGCTTGTTCAAGTTGCTGCGCTGTATGAGTTTTGCGGGCAGTTTTTAAGTTTTTATGGTATTGGGTCACCGCTTCTTTATATCTTTCTTTGTCAAGTGGGTCATGTGAGAGGCGTCATAGCCGTTAAAGTTTTTTACACTTATTTTTTCTGTCCGGAGGTGGGGAAGAGTACCAAATTGTCTGGGGTCGTCTAGTGGAGTGCGGACACTGCTTTAGAGGGGCTAGGTGATCAACTGTGGTTTGTATGATAGTATTGAAGCAGACCAAGCGATCCTCCACATTATCGGAGTCGGGATTCAAGGATAATGGAATTAAATCCTGAAACTGGTCAGGCATAAGTTTATGCCATTGTCTATACCACCTCGTGGGGGGAGAATTAGGGGTAGTATGATCCTTGGGGCTACAGATTTGAAATTCAATCAGTGAGTGATCTGACCATGTCAGGGGGCAGGTTACTCCACAAAGAATGTTTGGGGAGTTGGTTAGAATTAATTCCAACGTATGTCCTGCAAAATGAGTGGGGCCGTCATTGATCTTGGTGAGGTCAAGTGTGGACAGATCTGCCAGACATGAGGTGGCGTCCTGATTAGCAGTATGTTCACTGTGGATATTAAAATCTCCTAGCAGTAAGACATTTCTAGTTGAGATGACATGCAGGGAAATAAGTTCCATCAATTGGGAGAAGAAATCTGACAGTGGGCCCGGGGGTCGATAAACAAGAGCTCCTAATCCAGCTATGTTGCAGATGTAAGTCTATTTTAAAGACTAGGATTTCCAGTGTATCACTACACAATTGGTCTAAAATAGAGATTTTGATGGAATGTTTATGGATAATAGCTATACCTCCGCTCGCCCTGCGCGGTATGTCAAGTTTTTGAATGCGATATCATTCTGGAAGTGCCATCGCAATTGCAGGGTTTAATCCAGGTTTCAGTCAGAAACCCAATAAGGGTTTTTTAGAGGAAAGCAGGTCCCAAATGTTGACTGCGTGATTGGGCTAAGATCTAACATTGACCAAGAAGCAATTCCAGCCTTTGTTGTCGTGAATGTTCTGGGAAGAGCCATTCTTGTCGTTAGTGCCGTGAATTTGGCTATTTTTCTGACCAGGAGTTCAACAATTGGTCAGGGAGTGTTCTGGTTCCATACTCTGAAATTTGCAGAATCTGCATGAGAAAGGGCCTTCCAGAACTGAGGGTGTAGTAAGTGCTGAGTAAGCTGGATGCCTACAGAAGTTAGAATGGCTGCGATTAATCTTTAAAAGTTCATAGCGGCTATGTCGGACTCTCATTGCCTTGAGTGTGTTTTATATTTAATAAAAAATGAAACTGTTGTTTTCAATTGCTCCTGGCCTATGGCCACGGCCTGTTATATGTGCTTACGAACTGCCGGGCGCTTTGCCTCTGGTTCATTTGAATGTGTGGCGTTACACTGCGGGCCCTCGGGATCTATAGCGGCCGGCCCTGGTGGTTGTAGGCCCTTGTCTGTCTTTTATTGTGTGCTAACGGTTTCTAATAAAAAAAAAAAAAAAAAAAAATTCATAGCGTGTATAGGGGCATCGATCCCCAGGTATATTACTACCAGCATTTGTGGGAGAACCGGCAGGGGGTCTGGCTCCTGGCGATGTCCAGGCGCGGACGGGTGCAGACAGACTTGCCTTAGGCATGCCTTTGGCGCGCCTGCTGTGCTCGACTGCTGCGCCTCGAGCCAGGCATCAATTTATGTTGAGAGGTGGCAGCTACTCTGCTAACCTCAATTCCGGTTTGTTCCTGGAAGTATCACTGGGTCACTTCCGTGAGCGTGACCTACCTCCACTCAAACGGGAAGAGGCCACGGTGGACCGGGAAGGGACGCTTCCCGAGCACACAACAAGAGGGGAGTATTTATTTGTTTGTTTTTTTAATAGTTAAAAGCAGTAATGGAGACCGTAAAAAACAAAATTAAAATACTTGAATGTTGGAGCCCTTAACAAGAGCCCTTCATAGGCTGCAGCACCGAGCGCACTGACCTGGGAATGCCTGGTTGTCTCGAGCGCATCCGAGGTGACAGCTGCATGGCATGAATGCCCGATACCTATCACGTGGTAGCCACAGAGCCGAGGTGTGTACCATTCGCCTACGATACCGTGGACTTAGGAGAGTCTATTGTGGCAGGTACTTATCTGTCCATCTGGAAGGACTAGGAAATCAAGAGATACGAGGGCTTTCGGGATAAAACAGAAGTAGGTCATTACCGAAACACGCGTCGGGACATGCTGTGGAGACCACCAATAAAACAGAATCACTATGTTTGTAGCAGTGACCAAACTACTTCTATGTAGAACTGTATCTATGTGGAATATTCGTCAAACTAGATTATAAAAACATTATGTAAAAAATAAAAGAATTCTGATATGTACACTACTCAAAGACTTTGAAACAAATGTATCATTGTTTAAAAGGATTTCACATTGTAGGCATTTTTCTTTATTTATCCGAGGGATGGTTCTTCCAGATTCCCTTATTTTTTGTTTTTAGTGTGTAAACTGCTTGAGGTATGAATGCAGTATGAATGAATGTGGGGGATCAGATATATTGATATATTTGTTTGTTCTTGGCATTGTTTTCACTAACTGCCCTGATCATTGTGCTGTGATCAGATAGCTTCATTTGTGCAGATTGTTATGATACTTGCAATAAAAATAAGAATGCATTCACTCTCTATCTACTGACTGTGATTTATCAATGCATTGCATGAGATTGATTTTTTTTTTACTTAACCATAACTGGGCATCTAGCGAGCATAGCCTCTGTCTGGCTCATGTGCGACGCTTGTTGAGCACAATAAAAAGGAGCGTTTTTCCCACTTATTAAAGTAACTTTCAGGCAGGACATTATTCATTACATTGCTGTTATTTTCCCCTGATTTCCTGCCTGAGCATTCCTACCTCAGGGGCCCTCTCTTTTGGTATATTTTCTGGGTACCCGCCAATGACTAAGCCACACACTGAGCTTTATATCACAAGTCTTTATTCTTCTGCGTGTAAGTGTGAACTCAACAATCTAAACCAAGCTTTAACTACATTCCGCTCTAACACCTACGTCACAGCTCTGCGGAGTCCGGTAGGAACCAAAACAGTTACGACATAAACATTTGTAAGACACTACAACAATCTCAAATCGGAAAAAGACATCCCATGTTGTTTTGCACTTCTTTTTCGGAGGGCATATGGCTGGCTGACCATCAAGTTCTGACTGTCCCAACTTTTAATATATGCTTTCATGATAAAGGTAGCACCAATGGAAAGCTGGGTGTCATACCAGCTGATTCCAGCATACCCTCTCCAACCTTCTACTGACCAAATGAGAGTATGTTGCAGTTCCATACATGCAGTTCTCCAGTTAGCTGTGGTTGCACTGCTCAGACACTGCCTGATCAACATCCAGATATGGCTGAGAACATACTCATCTCTGAATGGGATGACACCAGAAGTTGTTTTTAAGTGCAAAGTGAACATCAGAACCCCAAAAGTGTTGCAAGTCTCCCTGGCTGCAGCTTCAACAACTGCATCGTTGAGTTTAAAACTGCGTCACAAAAGAGACTTCACATGTAGGGTCTGTAAAGAAAGTTTGCATTCAACACGCACATTAACACAACATGAAATCATGTATTTCTGGGGATAAATCACATTTGAAACATTGCTAGAAGTACTAGGCCCAACCATGTTAAAATGACATCAGTTGTATGCACACCTGGGAACGATCCTACTTTACCCCCCAGCAACCTTATGTGGAGCAAAACATTGTCAGAATTGGGCCCACCCTAGCAATTATTAAAATTCAATACCACACAGTTACAGGGTGCACCTCAGAACACACCGATATCAGAAATATGTACACACAGATAATTACAACACCTATAAGGAGCACCGTGGGCCAAAGCCACACGGGTAAAAATCAATGTTAAACGTAGTATTCTATTGGCAAGGAATAAAAGTGTGATGCAACACCACCATGTGGTGTAATTAATAAAAGGCAGTACTCATGCAGTCACTCCAACGACTCACTCAGCACTGCTACGTGGTCCAATGGATATCAGGCAGGTCCGTATGAAGTGCACTCACACACTTCACGTAATGCGGTGCAACTGATAGCCAGCAGGGCAGTTGATAATACACATGCAGACCCCATGGCCCAAGACTTCCTCCACCGTTCAGGTAACCCCGACTACCCCAAGGCTACGGGTTGGAGATAAAAAACCCTCCTCCTGATACTAGGCCGATTGCCGTAGTTATCTTAATTAAAAGAAAAAAAAGAGGTATTGCTCCGCTGGTCCGTAAGGCCAAGGCAGACCTCAAGTGCTGGCAAACATTGCAGCTTAATTCTCTCTGGAGGATAGCGCTGTTCAAAATGATGATCCTCCCATGTTTCTTGTACATCATCCAGAACACCACTTTTCCCTTCCCGCGCTGTTGGTTTAAGGAGTTGGATGGGGTGATCACAAGGTTTCTGTGGGGAGGGGCAAGACCCCTGCTTGCTCTTGCCTGTTGCAGGATCCCACCCTTCGACGGAGGTATGGGCATGACCGATCTCCACCTATACAACCTGGCCACCCGGCTTCTTGTTATCCACGATTGGTTCACCAGGGGTTGGTCTGACCCAGCCTTCATGACGAAGCTCAGGAACAATGAACTCCCCCAAAAACAAGCATATCTATACGGGTGTCCCATACCCAAAGCGATCCCGCCCATAACCAGGGCAGTCCTGGTGGCGTGGCACACGGCTCTGAGGCACACGCGATGGAATAACCTACTGACCCAACACAGACCTCTCTGGCAGGGCACATGGCTGGGGGAAGTGGCAGCACTCTCAGGGTTCAAGCAATGGGACCACATAGGGATCTCTCTGCTGGGCGACGAATTGGTTGGCGACCACATTAGGACATTCCAGAACCTACGGGGGAGTTATGCTCTCCACGCTTCACAATTTTATAAATATCTACAACTCCGTCATGCCCTCAAAGCACATATGTCCGCAGGCACGTCTCTTCCTGAATTCAGCTCATTAGAAGCTCAGGTCATGATGGGGAAGATGGGGAGGGGTGGGGTCTCCCGAATATACCATACCCTTGTTAACAACGGACCGGCAACTCTCGCTCCACTCCGGACCCGCTGGGATGGGTGGGTCCTCTGGAGGAGGAAGACTGGCATGACGCCCTTATGGCCCCTAAAACCATCACGACCTCAGCCAGACTCCGCCTTATTCAATTATACTACCTCCATGCGGCCTATATCATCACAGCGCGCTTGCACAGAGCAGGGCTGCGTCCCTCCCCTAACTGTGCGCGCTGCGGTCAAGCACCAGCAAACTTCTACCACATGATTTGGACATGCCCGAGCCTTGCCCCATGTTGGTCGGGAATAGAGATGGAACTTACGCAGGTCTTGGGATGGCCAGTTTCCCATGATCCCGTGCGTCTCATCCTCGGGGTGATGGATGATCTAGATGGTTCAAGAGCAGAGAAAACATTTCTTGGGACAGCAGTCCCGGTGACCAAACAAGACATTGCAGCTACCTGGGCGAATGCCAAACCTCCAACCGTGGCACAGTGGCGCCGAGGAGTAGATTGATGTGCCACACAAGAGAGACCCTTATTTGAAGCCCCGGGATGCCCAGCTAAATACAAAAGAGTCTGGGGCAAATGGCTGAATCTGCTGGACTAAGCACGAAAACCCTCCCCCCCTTTTTTTTACGCTCTGGTTAAATGCTAGCGTGTCATGATGGTGCTTTCCTCTTCTATATTATATGTACTCACAAATATAATTGCGGTAAATGCTGGTATTATTGATCAAATGTCATGTGCCGTTAACGTGTGTGTTCTTAAAATCCATAAAGTTAAAAGAGGTACTTTAACGTCACAACAAAACAAAAACCTATACAAATTATTGGGGATTCAACTACCGGATGCTATAAATCCATCTACAAGCTCCAGGCAAGTGTCACACCCTCTATAATGCCCTCTCCTAGTTCCCATGGTGTCCCTGATACCAGATCTATCAGACATAAACGGTCACCAAGGCAGCAATCAGGCACAGGTGTGAGTTCTCTAAGAAACCACCACGTTAGAGAACCTGGAGGTCAGCTCTTTCAGGTTTGAGCAAAGGAGTTCAGACTGGCAAAAATAATTTTCAAAGGAAAAAAGAAATACTCCCATTGTATAGCACATGAATTGCAGAACTTAAGAGGAACATTGATACTAATAAACAAAAACGTAATGTGGCAAGAATTCTGGTAGAGTTCTCACATAATATAAATCAACTGAGGTTTCAAAAACTTGAGTGATCCCAGAGATGAAGGATGGTGGGGATTGCTAAAAAAAACCTATCATAATGAGAAATCCTTTGGACTAAGCGTTTATCCACCCTACATCCAAAGGGACTAAATGACAAAGTGGAAATGTGTTTTCTTTAACACACCAGTATTTAAATTAACTACCATAATGCACTTGGTACCCACAAGTGACCAAGTATGATCATATTTAGACTACATTTTACATAATGCAATGCAATGGGAAAGCTACAAAATGATATCATCATCATCAACTTTATTTCGGCAAAATAGCCATAAAAGCAAAATATACATAAAAACATTTCCAGCAATTAAATACATATACACAGACCAATATTCGGGTAGTACATAGAATGGGACGAACAAGCAATTAATCTATCTCAATAGTTGTGCAATTACCGCATAAAAATCGAAAAGAATATTATAATTTAATTAAAAAGCCAGATTTAAAACTTTCTTCTAAAACATATTAAAAAGGAAGGGATCAGTACTTGTCTTGTTAACTTATCAGGGCTAAGGGAATAGAACCCACAGCAATTCATTACAACTTACAGCCGATCTGTTTTCTAGTAAGGTACACACTGAATAAAAACCTACTTATACAAAACACTACCAGTTGGGTGGTATTTGACTTGAGTATGCGTTCTGCCTCTTTATAAGACCTAACCCCCAAGTTTTTACATAAGGGTTTGATCCAACGGTCCCTTGATTTTTTGTAGAATGGGCCGAAGAACAATAGATGGGCATCATCTTCTTTTGCTTTTTGAGAACAGAGGGTACACAGCCCGCTGTCGATTTTGCCCCCCCACCTGCCAGTATTTGCGGTGGTTTGTAAAACCCCGTATCTGAATTGCAGGTATAAAGTTTTTGCTAAGGGTGGTTCTATCTCATCCATAAATTGTTCAAATTCGGGAATATCCTTTAAAATCAAAAATTTCTGAGACAATGTGCCAATCGTTGAGCTATGAACTGATTCATCATTAACATAAGACCAAAAGGTAGACTTTACAAGCTTTTTAAGAAAGGGTGTCATGTTCTGGGGTTCTTCCCATAGCTGGGAGAATCCCAGCCTATTAAACCACTGAAAAATGTGCTTTAACCATGCGATTTTCTTACACCCAACATTCTGAATTATTTCCATCAGCCCACTCTTATAATCGCTCAGCTCCGGGGTTGTCCATAATCTAACCCAATACAATAATGGCCTTAGTATTGCATGGTAATCTATCCTTTTGAGATTAATGTCCAAAAACACTGGTACTAGGGGAGTTCTCATTGGTATCTTAAGCAACCTGCGTATAAAATAGTTTTCTTCTTTCTCAAAGTTGCTTTTACAGGAATGCCCCCATAGTTCTGCTCCATAAAGTGCCGCTGATTGTGCCTTTGCCTTAAATACTTCCAATGCCGGAGTAATAGCTTTAGAATAGCTGCTACCATGCATTTTTAAAATGGGCATTGAATTTTGTTTTAGAGATATTTTACTTTTTTCCAGCTGCCCCTTCCAAGAAAGCGTACTATCCAGTGTAATTCCTAAATAATTAAAACTCCCCACGTACTCCAATTTTTGGTCATTTAATACCAGGTTTTTCCTAAAGGACTTCTGTGGGTTTATGGACATATATTTTGTTTTGGATGAGTTTATTTCTAACCCCTTCTCCACACAGTAATTATTAAAGGAATTCACTAAATTTTGTAGACCCTTGGGTGTTTGTGAGATGAGAATCGTGTCATCGGCAAAGAGTAATGATGTAATCGCCTCACCTCCTAGCTTCGGGGAATCATGATCACAATTACTTAAATAGGTGGGTATATCGTTGACGTATAATGAAAAAAGTGTGGGAGCAAGCACACAGCCTTGGCGCACACCCCGACCTATAGGTATAGCCTTTGAAACCTCACCACCCTTCCCCCATCTAACTCTGGCGAAGTTCCCTGTGTGTAATCTAATAAATTCTTTAAGTAGCTCACCAGGGACTGCCATAATCTTAAGGTTGGACCACAGCAAATTACGTGGGACGAGGTCAAAAGCGGCCCTCAAGTCAATAAATGCCACGTACAAACTGCCCTTCCTTGTGCTAATGTATTTCCAGCAGATGCACGTGAATCTGAATACTTGATCGACCGTGCTGGTTTTGGATCTAAACCCTGCCTGATATTTAGTTAATATCTGGGTCTCCTCTATCCATTCTAAAAGACGGTTTAAAATGTGTCTGGCAAAAACTTTTAGTAAAAGATCTATTAAACTTATTGGGCGGTAATTGCTTGGTTCATAACGATCCCCTTTCTTAAAAATTGCTACGATTTCAGCCACTTTCCAGGTTTCGGGAATTGGTGTTCCTGCCACTATAGAATTACATAAAAAATTTATATAGGGCCCCCAGACTTCCATGTCGTGCTTGAATAAATCACCAGGAATCTTGTCAGGACTGGGGGCTTTGTCCATTTTAACGGCCTGTAGTACCTCAGTAGTCTCCTTTAGGCTAAACCACAAGGGAGCAGTACTCGATACTAGAATAATCTCTTGGTCCCCCATGGGTGACCCCTCATCATTAGTAGCATACAGTTTCGAAAAATGGTCGCACAATGTTTTTTCATCTAAGTAAATATCCCTGGGTGATCTACCCTTTTTATTCCCTATTGAAATTAAATTCCAAAAAGTACTCTGATCTCTCAGTTTGGCCGCATTTAAGAGATCAGCCCATAAAGCATCATCCCAGTCTTTTTTTGCTTGGGTCAAGGTTTTATTGTATGCCTGTCTACTATCTCTTATATCCTTGGGGCTCTTTGATTTAACAGCCTGGATCAAAAGGGTCTTAGCTGTGCGACAGTCCTTGTTATACCATTGATTAACTGATTCTACATGATTATCTTTGTGATTGTTATCCTTTTTGTGGATTTTACTCAGGTGAGGAGTTAGAGCGTCTACTAGTTTATAAAGCATATCTAAAACACCCTGAGTGCCTATTAAGGGCATCTGACATGCTTCAATGGTATCAGTGAATGCATTATAAATTTTTAGCAACGTCTCCTCTTTAGCCAAAATATATGGCCATTTTAAAGCACGCCTGTTATTTGTTATTTGGGGTTCCCCGAATGAGCTACTTAGTATAGTTTCTCCAACTAGGTTAGATATAAAAGGCTCAGAATCCAGCCATAGTTGGAGTGGAAAATGATCACTCTCTGTCCTGTGATCTATATTAAAATCGATTATTAGATACCATAGGTTCAGGGAGACCAATATAAAATCTATATGTGACCTACAGTTGCCTTTACAAAATGTAGGGGCAGGAGGTCTGTCGGACTGAAATCGGCCATTACATGCCCTTAAATCATGAGTTACGGACAGCTGTAGGATCTGGATAGCAGCTATAGAGCTTTTAACCAATCCAGTAGAGTCCAGGGACAGGACGTTATTTGCAGAGTCCTGCTCATCAAATAAATTGTCCAGGCCCGACACTGGTTCGTATTTACAGTTAAAATCCCCACCAATCACTACCTGTGTGTCTGGGCTTAATTTGTCCAAGACGGAATCCAATAGCTCTATCACCTTGGATTCCTTGTTAGATGAATGTGGTCTATTATATATATTTATTAAGTATATGGTACCTTTGCCCCTAGTCTCTATTTTTAATATCAATAAATCAGGAGAGGAAGTCGATAATTGGGTAACATCTATTTCTAGAGTAACCCTTACCCAAGTCACCAATCCCCCTGATGCTCTCCCTCTTACTGATGGGATTGCACCACAACAAAATGTTTTATACCCTAATCTATGCGGAATTTCAACGGCCCAAGTCTCCTGAAGAAGAATAATATCAAACTTCTCAATGTAGGAGCACCAAGCTGCGTCCCGTAGGTTCCTAGTTATACCTGCTATATTCCATGATATTAATCTAACAGATGAATTTCCTTCTGGGCAGGGTGAAAGTACCTTCACCGATCTACCATGCCCAACTACACAAGATACAGGGCTAACTAGAGTGTTTATTTTATCTGTTGTATATTTTATAGTATTATTAGCCTCAATCTCAGTGGTCCCAATACTACACTGTCCACCCTCGCCCAAGTTAGAATTACTAGCTTCCATAGTATTTGAGGGCTCATCTAATGTCACACCTTTAGGAGTCAAGACGGGTGCAAGTCCAACATCATTAGGTAATGAGGGAACCTCCAACTGTAGTTGTTCAGACTCTATAGCACTCAAACTCAACTCCCCTACCTGGGTATCAACAGATATCTCTAGATCAGAAGTGCCACCCGACGAGAGTCAATCATTCTGATCCAGGGAACTCAGTGGCAAATATCGGTTATTAGTAGGAATCTGAAAAGTTGGACATCTGTTAGAATTTTGGGGTCTACTTGGAATATTAGCATGGGGGACCCGAGCTAAATGACTATAGAAATACCCCAAAGGGTGCACACCCACACTATTTTCCCCCAGTACCAACGACGCTGCTCTGAGTAACACAGTCGCAACGTGTTGGGGGTGTCTAAAATTTATAATTATGCATTCACCTCTACAGGTTTTTCTAGCATTGCCGATCCAAGGAACCCGTCTAGTTAGTAATATCTGGTCCGCAAAGTTTGTTGGAAACCCGCAGTTTTTATTCAGCCAGGAGACTGTTTTGCATTTAAGTGAGTCGTGGGATTCGTTCCGTGAATTGGGTAGTGAAGAGTCCAGGGGTGGAACATTTGAAAGAACAACAACATATGGCTCGCACTCTGGGGGTAAGTTAATTGAGTAGATTTTCCTTGATGAACCTAAGGGCAACGCCAAACTAGTTGAAGCCTCTACAGTCGGGGGATTGTTATCTCTCGGTTGGCTTGTCATTTTGGGTTGAAGTCTCTTTACTCTCTCTATCGACGACAACTGTGCTGCTTTTTCATGTTGTTCCCCCAGCTCCCTCTGTAGTGTACTATGATCATTAGATATTTTTGATAAGAGACCACCCAATCTAGTCACTTCAGCTGTCAATGAATCAATCTTTTCTAAAAGTGGCTGCACAACAGCTTCGAGTTTATCTTCGAATATCTTTGTTATTTGGGCCAAAAAGTCTGTATTCATATCTATGCTAGTGCCACAATTAATAGTCAGTTTCCTTATGGCCAAACCCGTTACTCTGGATTGGGACAGTTAAAGACTTATGTAGTAAACCCCCCCGCTTGGGCTGCGTTTTCCTACATTTCCTTACAACTCTCTTAACAGGAGAGTGTGCAATTGGAACTACCGTGGAATCATCTAGTAAATTCTGTTTTAGTACATCCTGGTCTACAACCGATGGTACAGGAGTCTCTACCAACAAAATGTCATTAGCGGGGGATACAACATTTTCGCTACAGTTATCGTTAGATGTGGGTGAAGGTGGGACCGGGAAACACTCCCGGCCCAGTGATTTCCTTCTTTCATTATTAATCTTGCTCACCACCTTTACTAAATAATTATCCATAGTTGATTTATTTTTGGACATTAATGTGCTGAGAAACGCCTCAAATAGTACAAGGAGTGTTCAAGTCTTACAGGCACTTTTGGGACTAAGGAATAATCACCGGTTACACAACAACAATCTGTACTCTGCAACCAAGCACACTTGTATAATAAGGTGGTTAAAGAGTAGCCGAGATCACCCAAGCTCCCCCGAGCAATTAAGAAGCAGCTTAACCACCTAGCAAGCTTAAGTAGGCAGTATGAAGTATGGAAATGTAAATGCCCACGAGCTTTCAATATATGCTTAACATAGGTCTCATGAACAAGGCAGAAAAACAGTGGAAGTCGTCCACAATAAGCCCCCCCAGGTACAACCCGGCCACAGATCACAATAGTAGGACCTGGTCTCACTTCAGATGGCCTGCAGCAATGGCAATCAGTTCAGCACGAACAGGAATGGCAAGAGAATCAATGTCAGCCGAGGACTCCAACCTCGTCTTACCTCAACACAAGGGGGGTGGCCCAGCCCAGCCTCTACCAGCCCCGGATGGTCACAGGCGGCCCGTCCTTTGTCCGGGCTTCGTCCTGCGCCGCCCGCGTGCGTCCCGCGACGCGGAGGGAGCCTCAGTCTTTTCTGCGCCTCCGGACACGTGGTAGGCGTCAGCGGGCGCTAGGCGACCTGGGAGCTGTAGTCTCCCCCTGCTCACGGCCGCGTGGTGGAAGACGGCGGCAGGGGAGACACACAGCAGTAGGGACCCAGCAGCGGCGGTATGGCAGGTGAAGCAGCAGCAGGACCCCACGGCAGGTGAGGCGACTCTGGCAATGGTTCCCGCTCCACCGAGGGAGCCTCGGTCTTTTCTGCGCCTCCGGGCGCGTGGTAGGCGTCAGCGGGCGCTAGGCGACCTGGGAGCTGTAGTCTCCCCCTGCTCACGGCCACGTGGTGGAAGGCGGCGGCAGGGGAGACACACAGCGTTAGGGACCCAGCAGCGGCGGTATGGCAGGTGAAGCAGCAGCAGGACCCCATGGCAGGTGAGGCGACTCTGGCAATGATATCATTTTATGTACAATCTTTCAGTGCAGCTCCAATAATTTGGAAAATGCAGTTAACAAAATTTGCTTTATTTGGACTGACACCAGTCTCCCAGGGACGGCTCCTCCACTGAGGCGAAAGAGGGTCACCCCAGTGATCTGTGAGCAGTTGAAAAATAAAACTATAACAACAACATTATTATCATTTTCTTTTTTCCGTTCCTCATTCCTGGCTCAGCTGGTTAGGGGCGGGGCTGGCTGTGACGGGAGCAGTGGGAGGAGTGGTGGCACTGTAAACTGCACATGACTGTTTGGCCGGCCGTGTCAGGCCTGCCAAACAGTCATGCGCAGTTTGCATGTTCATCACCGACTGTAATACACAGTCTGGGTGGCGAACATGCCCAGCCCCCCAGTCCCTGCCGGAGCACCGAACCACGGTGCTCAGACAAATCACAACGCTGCTGTAACGGAGCATTGTGATTGGGTAGAGGACTCTGGAAGCCTGTGTGCTTTCTGGATCCTGCTCCTGGACTCCACCAAAGAGGAAGCAGCAGGCCTGCAGTTAAGTGTATTTTTTCCCCATTTACCCCTCCCCCTGCCTACCCGCTACGTAGCGGCTGCTACTGCAGTCTCCCTGCAGAATGCTCTGAATCACATTTTCTATGCCTCAGTGGCAGAACGACATAAACGTGTTTTAATTGTTTGTGTCTTTCCACTGTTGATGGATTAACATGAGGATTTAAAGGAAGACTCTGAGACAATCGCTAGTTGAATAAGAGTAAGGCTACATCCAGGATGCTTTTGTTTACACAATGATGGCGGCAACCTCTGTTAACATTGCTCTGGTATTCAATTATATCTTCAATCTGTAAGTACCCTGATTGTACACAACTTAAAATTTGATTTTCCAAAAATCACACTGGCATATAATATTAAAATACATAATACGACAAGAAGGGTGCATGAGAGGGGTTAAAGGGGCATTGGAAAGGGAGACAGATGAGGATTAGTACAGGTACGAAGTGAGAGAAAACAATGTTTTGTAAAATAACCAAACAATTTTAAGACTTTTAGAACAGAAACGGAGAAAGTATGTGTGCGTTTTGATCTGTGTGTATTTAACAATTCCTGGTAAAATCTGACAGACACCTCACCAAACCAGACTGAAAGCACCTGGACCCAACTGTTTACCAGAAAATACATTTACTAGGTGGCTGGGCACCAATGCAAATGGGCTAAACAAGAGCAGCCCAGTTGTTGAACATTACTAGTATAAACTTTTTTAAAAAAAAGCTTGAACGGGTCAATCATACAGCGGGGTCTTTGCCATAATGGAGCGACTGTTGTACATTGTAGGAGTGGGAAATTACAATAGGGCATTCCCAAACCACTGCTAGGTTCTGTATTCATTCGTGTTTCAGTGAGATGCATGAAATTGGATTGGGCTGGATTGAGACAGGTGTGCTGCTGATTCCTGTCATTTGCTTGAGGATCCGAGAAACTCAGACCCTCTACAGTGGTGGTGAGGAGAGGTTGGAGGGGGGGGCGGCGGGGGTCATGATAGCTGCTGAGACCAGACTGAATCATAGATGGAAGTCTGATGAGGCAGACAGAGCCACCCACACGGGTTTACGTGGTGCAGGACTTGGAAGTGGATAACATCTACTTGAACTGTGCCTGGCCTTGTGACCCACTCCAACCAAGACTTGTGTGTTTTGTTCTACAAATGGTTCAGTATCGAATGATCCTCCAGTTGGCTCAACTGTACCACCAGAGAGCATCCAAGAACGCTTCTTGTGAAGCAAACCAGTCGGTCAGTTGGAACTAGTCTGGCGTTGGACTTGGTGAAGAATGGGTTTGTAACTGGAAAGTGAGTGACAAATCTACCTCATACTTTGTGTCTACTGGTATTCAGGAAGGGCACCCTTCAGAGGAGTATGGCGTCAAAACCAAGGACTGTGATGGGTGCTGCGAAGGAGAGGAGTGGGTACTGGCTTAGGCAGACTCTGAAAGACTAGAGAGAGATAGTCTGCCATGGAGACACAAACCAGAGGCACTGCTACATGAACTCTGAAGTTTTGGCAGCTGTGGACTGTACCTGCCTGGAGAAGACGACTGGCTCTCATCCAGCCCCTCTGGTATGACTGAAAGCAAGAAGAAGACTGTCTCTGGGAGTCCTGCTGTGTGACTGCAAGGAGAACCAGCCTACAGAAGTTATAACTTTCCTCTGACTGACAATTTGCGTCGTTTGGGCCATATTTTCTTTATAAAATACTTTGGGATTTTACTAAAATGGGAGGGGAGTTTTACTGAGTGGTTTCCCGATACAAGTATTGCGCTAGTACTGTTAACCCATAACACTCTTTCTCTGAAGTCGCCTTCTGTCTTGTTCCGGATCTACTAAATGGTAGACAAGGTTGTCTTACAAAAACAGTGATTGCCTGTCTATGAACTAGTTTTGCACAGTAGTGGGAGATTCTGCCCCACTGGGCAACCCGACTTACTAAAACCATGTAATTAATGTTTTTCACTTGATTACACTGATATACTTTTAGTACACTTTTTTCTCAACCTTGTATGCATATCTGTTAAATATTCGCACATAGGACATAAATTGGGACACTGCCATAAATAATCTGTGACATATCCTCTTACCATTTATTAGGAGCAAACTGTGCTAGGTCAGATTTATTAATGTTCAAATGTGCTGCTGTGCATTTAAGATGACAATCTTGCACTTAGAGTATAAACACTAGTCACAGGTTTATATTTGTTTATGGGTGTCTGTGTTGCTTATATTACAACCGGTTAATGGTTTCCCCCTTAAAAACGCTACTTTGGCCTCGAAATACATTGAGGCCCACACCATCAGGAGAACTGTTAACTGAAGAAAACAATAACTATTTATGTCGAAGAAATGTAAGACATTGAATGGCTACAGAATGTGCTCTACGTCGAATTTATATTTGCTCAATAAAAAACTGACCTCTTGTAATCACATTCTGTCTTACTACAGTCCACTGTGGATTAAATGTTAATTTTGCTAAAGGAAGGCTTATATTTAGTCTCAGTCTTTTGATCTTCAGCCCCCATGTGCCCGGTTTACTGTGGACGGAGCTTGGTGAGGAGTTGCACTGTGCAGCAGTCAGCGGTGTGGGACCACAGATGGTGGTCTCCCTCCACACTCAGGTCGTTGGGACAAAGCGCATGTCAGGCCAGATCAGAAGATGCTCGTCTTCAGCAAGGGTGCCTCTGGGCTGGGGGGGGAGATCTTCCATAACAACTGTTCTTGCAGGCGGCCCTACACTATAGGTAGCAGAAGCAAACCTCCCTCCAATCAAACTGCAGGAGTGTTGAATGGCAAGTTGGTAGTTACTTCACACAGTGTGCCATATGAATCAGGCTGGGATAGTAGTGGACTCTTCATGACTTGAGTCAGCGCCATCTTTGCTCCTGATGTAATTCAACTCTTCTAGATGCTCCACATGCCAGTAACACAGCTGGGCTTCTCCTCCTTGACAGTCTATTCTTCTGCAGGGCCAGGCACTCTCCTTCCCTCTCTGAGCAGTCTATGAGCTAGGCAGCCTCACAACTTCTCCAGCAAGCTGTGCAGAGGTCAGGTGATGTCCTCTCACCTCTGCAAGTTTGCCTGTCATTTCGACACCAGCCCTGATCTCACAGCAGTTTTTTGGAGTACAATACAGAGCACTCCCTTCTTTGACCAACAACTTCAAGCTACAAAGAAGTAGGTTGATTTGGGTCCCTCTTTTACACTCTTTTTCCAGACAAGGGATATTGACCCACTGTCTACTGTCCCGGAACCCGTTTGAGGTGGTTCCTTTTCAAAAGTCATTTTCTGGCTGCAGTGTAGACGGTAATGACTCTCACAGCGGATAGTGATGATGCTGGCTCCAAGCAGGACTATCCACAAACATAGTCCCAATGAAGTGTGAAGGCTTTGCACTGGTCTGTCATCAGCTTACTTGATTCAGGAAAGCCCTGCCTAGAAACTTTCTCACTGAACAACAGAAACTGCAACCCCACCCCGGCCATTAACCAAATGGCAGTGCTCAGGAAGAACTAATCAGCAGGCCCTTGCTAACAAGGCCATCAATGAATTTGCAAGGGCGGCCCTGTCTCCATCCACCCGCACTTCGGTGTCTGGCCACAGGAACGGAGTCAATACACTTTTACTGTCTGGGAAAGCTGTAGCAATTTCCATCTTCTACCATGCTTAATAGAAATTAAAAGGGATCTTCTTACCCGATCTTTGGTGAGACCGACGTGAGGAGTGATTATGTGCTTGTAATAGTAGGTCCGGGCCAGGAGGCAGAGATCTTCTTTCAGGCGTGGATTCACACATGGATGGTACAGAAAAGCTACAGCTCCATGCTGGGAAAACAACAAGTCATCAATTAGAGATTAAAAATATAGATATGCATTTTTATTTCAAGCTGTGATAAACTGTTGACAGATCAGATGTGGCGCTATGCCATGTGCCGGATTGTTTGGCTGTGCTCACTAACATCACAAGCAGTGGCATGGGAGTACCCTCCCTGTCAGTATACCACGCAGGCTCAATTGCAGTTCTACAATACTGTCACATTTACTGACTGCAAAATACAATGGTTGTTAAACTACTAATTTGCATGCCTTTCAGAGGCACTAGCTCCACTGTCACTTGGAGCTAGCATTAATATCTCAGCTAGGGAACCGTCTTTTCCAAACATTTTACTCTTCGCTCTAAGCAATGATTTCAAAGCTGATCGACTCCACCCCAAGCATACACCACAAACCACATCAGTGAGGGATGGGCAAACAGAAAGAAGTGCCTGCAGTGGGAAAGGAACAGTGGGCGACATGATGAGCATCTGAGATCTGGAGGAAGCACAGCTGAGGCAAAGTACCAGGCACACTTGTAGAAGGGTGTAGCTTGCAGTGGTGTAGTCGGTGCAGTGGCACCGAGGCCCAGACGGGGACAGGTACCCAGTGACTGTTAACATGCCTTGCGAGTGCCTGCCTGGGGCACAGTGCTGTGTTTGATCTCTAGAGGAGGGGGATGAAGGGGCTTGGGTCACAGTCACTGAGGGTGAGACACACCGCAGAAGGCACTGACACCCCCAGATCTGAATGGATGCATCACAGGCGGCGTGTACTGGAAGCGGTTCGTTTTCAAGCTGAGCAGCTTTATGATTGGATGACTGCACAGGCAATCATTCAATTACAAAGCAGCTCAGTTTACATCAATGGGAGGGTGGAGGTGCCAACACCACAAGTGACGCTTCTAGAGGTTGCTACCTGGCTACTGTCATTGCTACAGAAAAGCGTTTCAAAGGGAAGTCATCTGAAAATTGACCAGGTGGTGTCCGACACAGTGGAAGCGACCGAGTGAGAGAGAAGGAATGGCCTGTGCTGGGCTCCTGCAAGGGTCATTGCACGTGCACCCAAACACATCCCAGCCCATGCACAGCCACCATCTCCTACCCACAGCATGCCTGAAGAGTTCTGGGATCCAGTTCCTTGGCCTCTACTTTCAGGCCCCCTGTCAGTAAGGGCAAACCATGTCCCTCCTCCCTAAAGTTACAAATTAATTCATCCTTGCCCAGTATAACCATAGCCTCTGGAATTATGCGATTTTGCGGCTAGGGAGTTTTCTGCATAATTATGGATTGCAGAGCTCAACAAAAAAAGTGTTTCTAGCTCAAATGGATCAAAAATTACTAAAAATGTGACGACGTTTTGCAGCGCAGTGGAAGGCCCTTTTGCAAAGGCTGACTGGTACCCTTCTGGTGCTTGTTGCTACATTACGGGGTTAAACTGGTACTAATGATGAGAAACCTATGCCCAGACAGTGTTAAGTAATGCAAATATGGCAAAATAGTGAAGTAATAATATCACAAAATGAGTCCCATTGCATAATTTGCCTTTTCTTGCACCATAATTTGGTCCTTCCTTGCCGCATAATTCCAGTGGCCCTATGTGCAACAGATTACACAGAGCTCTCAAGTATCTCGGGTCCTTGCATGGATAGCTCATCCAGAGTAGGGTTTTCTTTTTTTGCATTCTGGGACTTATAGTCCTTGATTTATATTAGTATAAATCAGGCTACAAGAAAACGGCAAAGAAAAAACACCTAGACTGGAAGGACCTAGGAAATTGTAGAGGCCTGAATATAATGCAAGTAAGGGGAATCCGTGTCAGGTCACTAGTTTAACCTCAAAAACGCAGCTAGCTCAACGGGTGAACACACCTGCTGCTGAGATCTAGTAGTAACCTCTGGGTCACAGATTATCACTATAGAAAGATAGCTCAACGTGTCTATGCACCCGGAGCATGAGTTGCAGTTCCCAGTCCTAGTGAATCTGATTAGGGTGATTACACTCTGGCAATTACATTGTGGGAGACGTGTGTGTGTGTGTGTGTGTGTGTGTGTGTAAGTAGGAGGTCTTAGCTTCTAGCTGCAGTGAAGTAACTTAAGAGGTTAATGTCTTCACACACTGAGTGAACGGAGGATATATCGAGCACAAGAAGCAGGTACACACAGACAAGGCTCACCCTGTACTTGAGACACACAAGCACTTCTAAACGTCTGCAACATATACAAGCACTGCGCGCTCAATGTTTTGAAACAGCCAGACATTTCTGATCCACTGAACCAGCGGCACACACAGGCTCCCTCTACTATCTGGAGTACTGTAGACTCACAGCGCCTGCCGCACGTAGGCAAGGCAGAGTCTCATGCCTGCTGCACACTTAGTCATGGGTGACCCACGGTGTCTCCAACATAAAGAGACACTGCCTACCAACCGTGACTACCAGGCACAAACCAACACACAAAAAAGCCCTGCTAACCAACAGGTACAGTTCTCCCACTCCAAGTGTGACAAGCACAGGCACCAACATCCTAGTGTGACATAGAGCACTGCCAGTCCAATGTGTCTGTGACACACCAGCATCTTTGATCTACCATGTTTGTGAATCACACAGACACTCCTGGCCCACTGCGCTTGTCAAAGACCTATGCCCCACACACACAAAATCACTGTGCATATAACACATGCCCTGCTGACCTGTTCAGAAACGTGCGTTGCCATCCAAAGTGCCTAAGACGCACAGACACTGGCACTCCGTAGTGACATGCGGGCCCTACAGATCTACCGCTCCTGCTACCCAGAGGCACTGCAGAATTAACATGATCAGGGCACAAACAATGTTTTAGGCAACCAAGATTATCTGCTTAAACAGTCAGAACTATTGCAACTTAGAATGCCTGTCGAGCACAGGTCCAGCCATTTCACCAAATTTGACACGTACAGGCACTGCCAATTCGTAGCATCAAATCAAATCAAAACACTTTATTGCTTGATTAATTGAGATCATACAATATAAAATCAATTACACAACCCTAAAAAAACTGTTTCTCAATTCCAAAAACTAAGAGAAAATACTGTGGACGAATTTAATTCCTCTATATTACAAATCTACAATTCTTTTACTTTTTTTTAATTTTTTTTTATTCAGAATACACCCCATGAAATAAGAATTTATGTGCAAATTGTCCGGTGCAAATTAGACCAATTTAAACTTCCAAATGTACTATACTCAAATCACTGGCTCCTAGTTTCTCTTTTGTTAGTATCAACAAGTTTGCAAAATTTGCATTCATGATTATGTCATTCGGCTTAAAACAAATTACCAGATCTTGTCTACAAGTTCGTACTCCTCGTATGTTAAAATAACTTTTTAAATATCTCCTTTCTTCCTTCATTTCTGGACATATACAAACTAATTGGATCATATTTTCTTCCCATTGATTGCACAGTCTACAAGGAGCCGCCTTAGACGGTCTCAGCCATGACATTGCACGAGTTGATCCTGGAAGATGGCCGAATCTTGCTTTAATAAATACATTTTGTAATCTTGCAGACCAAGGCATCTCTAAATGAGGCTGCGATCTGAGCATCTTGTACTCATTTATGGCCATCCATGCATGTGCTCTTTTAGTAAGTAGTTCTTTATCCTCCAACAGCGACAATCGTTCTGTTATTCCGTTAATAGTCTTTTTGAAGGATGCTGGTGTTATAGCCATTTCCCAAACCTCGCGTGCCGATAACTTCTTCAGTGCAATTTGTAAATACTTTCGAAATTGTAGCTTTTGATTCTGCTGTATTTCCTGCCAGAGTAAGCAACACATTGGATTTAAGGTATTAGTTCTTATTCGTTTCCATACTTTTATATATTGACCCATCCTTGCAATTTGCTGGTTGGATATACCAAATTCCAATCTAATTTGTGCAGGTGGTGCATTGGTGAGGAGCCGAAACAGAAATCGAAAAACTTTGGTAACAGCATTATTTTAATATGGAGTCCTTGCCGCAGAGTACTTCGCTGCCGTATGTAAGACTGGGCAGCATTTTTGCATTTATTACCTTTAACAGTGGGAGGTAACTAGGACCCCCTCCCCCCAGAGAACTCAGCAGTGTACGAAATGCCATTAGTAGGGAGTTACTTCTCTTTATCAGCTCTGCTTTATGTAGACAAAATGAGCCCTTATCGTCAAACAAGACACCCAGATATTTATAGGTTTTAAATTGTTCTATTTGTCAGTTTTGCAAATACCTTTGGTATTTATTGCATTTCAATGCCTTGTTATCAACTTCCATTACTTTTGTTTTAGCTTCATTTATTACCATCCTGTTCTCCGTTAAGTATTTTGATATTTTATTTATCAGAGATTGTAATCCTATTTTTGTTTGACTTCATAAAGTCATCGCATATAATAAATTTGAGATTTGTCTGTCTGCCAACTTAGGTGGATGAGCGATCTCATTATCTAATACTTTTGTTAAATCAGATAAAAATAAATTAAATAGGTAGGGAGCTAGAAAGCACCCTCGTATTAAACCCTGAGATGTTTCAATATTTCGAGATAATTGCGTGTCTTTGCCTAATCGAACCCTAGTACCGGTCTTATTAGAGGGAGGGAGAGGAGTTGACCTAACGGCTAGGGCGGTTGACCTCGAATCTGGGGAACTGGGTTTGAGTCTCGGCAATGACGCTGAACATCCTGTGATTCTGGGCAAATCACTTAATCTCCCCGTGCCTAACAAAAATGAATGTGTGTCCTCATGTAACGTAACTGGTGCTATGTAAAGCGCTCTGATACCCGATTCGGGTCAAGTTTGTGCTACATAAAACTCTGCAAAAAAAAAAACAATTATATAGTAATTGAATTGCTTTTAAGATGGCCAATCCGATTCCTTGTTTTTCTAATTTTCGCCAGAGAATTTGCCGGTTTAAACAGTCAAAAGCTGATTTTAAATCCACAAAACATAAGTATAGCAGTTGTTTCCGCAGTTTGTATTTTTCAATTAAGGTTGCAAGTATTAAAATATTGGTTGCCGTACCTTGTCTTTGCATGAAGTCTTAACTCAATTATTTGTTGGCTATGGTCACTCCCATTTGGTTCTGCAATCCGGTAAGATGATATCTTCTGAAATACACTGAGAGATACTACCTAATAATCAATCAGGGATTTATTACCAGATGAATGGTAGGTCCATGCCGGGGGTGAATCTTGTGGTAATCGTCCATTTAGAACCCTTAGACGCAAGGATTCCAGATCTTTTATTAAGTTCTTTCCAATTACCCATAGCATCAGTGACACTCAGGTACTGCAAACACTCTCCACCTGCTGTAACACATAGACACTGATATCACTGCTGCATGTCCATTAAGCTGCTAGACAAATGCTTTTGTGATGCACGGCAACACTATGCCCACTGCAACCCAGGGGAGGTAGCAGTCATAAGTGCAGTTGGCAGAGTGACACCGAGGCCCAGAGGCGCGAGGGGTCACTGCACCACAAATTTGGTTGTACTATACTCCCAAAATGGAGTCGGTGGGCCATTGTTCATACTTGCACTGGGGCCCAAGACACCCCTTGCAAAGCTTCACATGCAGGCCCGCCCCACGTACTATTTATACCACCTGGAACCCCGCGCGCCAGCTTTTGTGTGTTTCATGTGAGAGGCATTGCGTGCACCTGGACGCCCGAGCACTCACCTGCAGGTTACGCACCCATCGCTGTGGAGGGCAGAACTTGTACTCTCCGAATCGGGCTCCTCTTGGTCTGTAAGGACCACTAAACAATATGAAACAAGAACAAGAAAAAGGGTGAGGGTGGAGGCGGAAAAGCAGAAAAAATAGTAAGAAGAGTGAAATAAGTAAGGTGAAAAAACAAAAGTAGGAAATAAAGGTTTTCAGAAGAGAGGGGAAAAGTGGCAAAAAGTGGAGTGGGAAAACGTGGAAAAAGGAAGGACCCGTGAGATGAGGAAAAAAGGCATGGAGAAAGCATCACATCAATGAATGAATTAAGTGATTTTATAAAGCGTGCATTACCCGGTTGTAGCGCTAGACGGATCAAGGACTGAGGACATGGCAGCAAGCCGAGTTAGGTCTGAGTCACTTTATTGTTACCAGCAGAAAAGAGCCAGGTCTTTAGCTGCTTTCTGAATAGCTGCAAGCTAGATTGAGACCGGAGGGTAAGAGGAAGAGTTCCATAACTTTCCTCCCAGGAAGGTCAGCATTCTGCTGCCCCAGTTTGTTCGTTTGATTCTGGGGATCAGGACCATGTGCGCCGAGCTAGATCTTAGTGTCCTACTGGGCGCATACCAGGTGAATCGTTCCTGAAAATAGAGAAGACCGGTACAGTGAAGAGCCTTATGTATTAGACACAGAGCCTTAAATGAGGAGAGGATGTAGCCTTACGGCTAGAGCGGCCGACCTCGAAGCTGGGGAACCGGGTTAGAGTCTCGGCAGCGACGCTCAACATCCTGTGATTCTGGACAAATCACTTAATCTCCCCGTGCCTAACAAAAATGAATGTGTCCTCATGTAACGAAACTGGTGCTCCTGTAAAGCGCTCTCAAACCCAATCTCTCGGGTCTAGTTTGCGCTATATAAAACTCTATATTTATTTATTTATTTAAATGAGATTCTCTTCTCCACCGTTAGCCAATGCAGGTCGTGTAGCAGGTGAGATACGGGTTTAAACTTAGGGATGTTCAAGAGGGTGTGGCCACCGCATTCTGTAGGGACTGCAATCCTTTAAGCAGATATTTCGACGAGCCCAGGTAAAGGGCATTGCAGTAATCCAATTTGGATCCTATAAGGGCCAACATTACGGTCGTCTATGAATCCGTTGGGATGAACAGGAGAATTTTTTTGAGAACCCAAAGCATAAAGTTCCCCCAAGGTCACTGCATTGATCTGAGCATCTAAACATAGTTTGGTGTCAAAAGTGACTCCCAAGTTTTTTGCCTTCTGCAAAGGCTTGGGATCCATTCCAGAAGGAAGTCTGTTTCCCAAAGAGCAGCACCTCTGTTTTTTCCGAATTTAATTTGAGACAATTCTCCTTCATCCAGCTTGCAACTGCGGCCATACAGCTGCAGAAATTGTTGCCATCATTTTCAAACTAAGATGAAATGGACACCACTTTCTGAGTGTCATCCGCATAGGATATTACGGTCAGGCCAAAGCTCAGAATAAGCTTCACCAGGGGGGTGATGTACACAGTGAAAAGTGTGGGGCTAAGTGCCGATCCCTGAGGCACCCCGCAGGAGAGGGAGAAGGAGCTGGATTTTGCATCTCCCACCTCGACCCACTGTTCCCTGTTTTTGAGGAAAGAGCTTAGCAGCGATAGTGCAGTGCTTCTGAAGCCCAGGCAATGCAGGCGTTTCATGAGAAGCACATGGTGGACCGTATGAAAGGCAGCCGAGAGAGCAAGTAAAATTAATGCAGCTCTGCCGCCCTTGTCCACCCTAACTCTAATTTCCTCTGATGCGACCAACAGTGCGGATTCTGTACAACCCTAAACCCATATTGAGCGGGGACCAGCAATTGATGGGTGTCCAGAAATGTCAACATTTCCACATTCATAGCCTTCTCTAGCACCTTAGCCGGGAAAGGGAGTCGGGAGATTGGTCTGTAACTGTCCACCAGCTTGGCGTCCAAGGAGGGTTTCTTCACTAAAGGAAGAATAGAGGCCCTCTTCCAAATGTCGTGGTAGTACCCCGAACTCAGTACTTGGTTCAGTATATCTTTAAGTGGCCCAGTCACCTGGCAAGCCAACTTATTAATGATCCCAGTAGGGGCCCCAGACTTGATGGAGCTCATAAGGGGGATTGGTTTATCCCTGGTGAGAAGAGAAAACTTCCCAAAAGTGGGGAGGTGCCTCCCGACCCGTGAAAAGGCCCGAATTTGAGGACTCTTCCAGTTTAAAAATAGAGTCCGTACTGGGTGACTGCTGGGGGAATACCTGAAAGATACGGTCGACCTTGCATTGGAAAAAGTCATCCAGCTTATTGCAGAAAGATTCATCCAGGACAAAGGAGTTGCTGTTGTTCCAATTTGACAACTCTTTAACAGTTTTGAGGAATTATCTGCTAGTCTAATTTTTCCTGTGGAATCGCAAGGAGCTGCTGGAAGGGTGTTCTGCACCTGAATTGTGCACTCATCTCAGGAGTGTTTACCTGCATCTTTCTGGTCACACTGAAAAGCCTGCGGCAGGTGAATCAACCCACTTTGTTAATCCACCTGATAAAATTACATTTTGAAGTAATAAATATACGTGGAGTACTCCTGAACTCAAGTCTATGTTCTGACTTGTTGAGAGCCAGCCCAGTTGACTAAGACTTCACCACTGCTGTAGAATTAACACTAAAACTCGAGACCAGGTGGAGGCAGCAGCACCCACAGACTAAAGCGAGAGGGTACAGTAATTCACCTTGAGCATGAAGCGCTGAGTCATAGTAGCCCACCTCCAGCATAAAGCGAGGGGGCACAGTAACTCGCCCTGAGCATAAGGAGATGGGATACAGTAACTCGCCTCGAGCACAAAGTTAGGGGGCCCAGTAACTCGTCCTGAGCATAAAGAGATGGGGCATAGTAACTGACCTCAAGCGAGGGGGCACAGTAGCTCACTTCAAGCGTAAAGTGATGGGCACTGTAATTCGCCTCAAGCATAGAGCGATGGGCACAGTAACTCGCCTCGAGCATAAAGTGAGGGGCCACAGTAACTCTCCTCAAGTATAAAGCGATGGGCTGCAGTCAATCACCTCAAGCATAAAGCGATGACCACAGTAACTCGCCTCGAGCATAAAGCGATGGGCACAGTAACTCACCTCAAGCATAAAGCGAGGGGGCACAGTAACTCACTTCAAGCATAAAGCGACGGGGCACAGTAAATGGCCTCGAGCATAAAGCCATGGAGCACAGTAACTCTCCTCAAGCATAAAGCTAGGGGGCACAGTAAATGGCCTCGAGCATAGAGCAATGGAGCACAGTAACTCTCCTCAAGCATAAAGCAAAGGGGGCACAGTAACGCTCCTCAATAAATAAAGCAAGGGTCACAGTAACTAGCCTGGAGCATAAAGAAATGGTGTACAGTAACTCGCCTCAAGCATAAAGTTAGGAGGCTCAGTAACTCGCCCTGAGCATAAATAGATGGGGCACAGTAACTGACCTCAAGCGAAGGGTCACAGTAACTGACCTCGAGCATAAAGCGATGGGTACTATAACTCGCCTCAAGCATAGAGCGATGGGCACAGTAACTTGTCTCGAGCAGAATGTGAGGGGCCCCAGTAACTCTCCTCCAGCATAAAGCGATGGGGTACAGTCAATCACCTATAGCATAAGGCGATGGGGTACAGTAACTCACCTCAAGCATAAAGCGAGGGGGCACAGTAACTCGCCTCAAGCATAAAGCGATGGGCAAAGTAATTTGCCTCGAGCATAAAGTGAGGGGCACAGTAACTCACTTCAAGCATAAAGCGATGGGCACAGTAACTCGCCTCAAGCATAAAGCGAGGGGCACAGTAACTCGCCTCAAGCATAAAGCGAGGGGGGTACAGTAACTCGTCTGAAGCATAAAGAAAGGGGGCACAGTAAATGGCCTTGAGCATAGAGCCATGGTGCACAGTAACTCTCCTTAAGCATAAAGCAAGGGGGCACAGTAACTGACCTGAAGATTAAAGAGAGGGGGCACAGTAACTCACCTCAAGCATAAAGCGAGGGGAACAGTAACTCACCTCAATAAATAAAGCGAGGGGGGCACAGTAACTGGCCTGGAGCATAAAGCGAGGGGGCACAGTTACTTGCCTCGAGCATAAAGCGAGGGGCACAGTAACTCACCTCAAGCATGAAGCGAGGGGCACAGTAACTCACCTTGAGCATAAAGCAAAGATGCACAATAACTCACCTCAAGCATAAAGCGATGGGGTACAGTTACCCACCTCGAGCATAAAGCGACGGGGCACAGTAACTCACCTTGAGCTGCGTTTTTACAGTAATCACATAAGGTGATGGGGAGAGGGTCAGGGGGCTATTGCAGCTATATCCTACCTGTTGGGGATGGATACGCTGTACTTGATCTTTCGCTCCATACAGTAAGGGCGGGCCTCCTGCAAAACAAAAAACATTTAGTGACAGAGCGAGGTTCAGCCTTGTCGATCGCACAGCGTTGTGTCATTCACACACCACCTGTTGTGCCCTGCCTTCTCGTGCACACGACACTTATCTACCTTAGGGCAAGCACTGCCAACAAGCAAAAGAGAACACACTAAACCCGCCCTGCTACTATGAAATGCAAGCATGGACAATGCTACCTCTTTTGGATTTTTGCAGTGAAAAAACTTTGAGGCTTCTGTAAAATGCAGAACACATACCACAGGAACGTTAGCAGTACAAGCTTCCCATGTACACACAGAACTGGTAGAGCAGGGGCAGAAGATGTACATGCTACTTTAACATAGAACACTTCCAATAGGTGCTGCAGCATGCCAGCTAGCCTTACACAGAACAGATATAGTCTGCGCAGTGGTGGCTCAAGTCTCCCGAACGTACAGAACAGCCACAGACTTTTCAGCAGCAATGCAAGCTTCCCTGATACAGACCAGATTCAACCTGTGCAACCAAACCTCACACAGACAGATACAGCCTCTGCAACAGCAATGCAAGATTCCCTCATACAGTTCAGATTCAGCCTGTGCAGCAGCAGTGCAACCAAACCTCAAACAGACCAGATGCAGCCTCTGCAGCAGCAATGCAAGATTCCCTCATAGTTTAGATTCAGCCTGTGCAGCAGCAGTGCACCCAACGCTCTCACAGTACAGGCACATCCTTCACAGCAGTTGTGCAAGTTGCCCTCACTCAGAACACTGACAATGTGTGCAGCAGCAGTACAACCTAACCCTGCACAACAGAATTGCATGCTGTGCAGCAGCAATGCAACCGTAAAAACTGCCTGCAATCTGTGGGTTCACATATATTCAAAACAAGAATAGCAGCTCATTTGAAGCTTCTTATATGGTTATTCTCAGATGCTTAGATCTACATCCTTAATGAATTGTGATAGATACCAACCACATACGAAGCAGTTCTGGGAGCCTTGGAATTGAGGCTTATAATGGCGAGTTCTGCACCTGTGTGTTACAACTGTCAGTAGTAATAGGGAAACACAGACTCATGTTTCAGGAGTCGATGAAATGGCTAACCTTATAATGTGTAATCATAACCCCCTATTACCCGAGCATCTATTGAGTGAGAGAATCCAGTGTATATGGTGCGGGTGCAGAGGTGCACCTCCTAGATACAGGCTCTGTGACCATAGGAGGCAGTACTGCAGATCAGAGCTCAGCAAATGGCTCAGATACACAACACCTATAAGGACAGAGTACTGATTTGCTCTAATGCATTTTTACAAACACCATAAAACCAGAAATGGTCATCACACATGGTCAAATTATATTCACATGGCCAAACAACATACACAAGAATGCTTCCAGTTATCAACCCATGTCTAACTAACATCCATCCATGTACAGCCCTTACTACAACAAAAAAGAGAAAAGATAATCCAAATAGAAAAAAACATTTTTGCTGCCAGGGCTCACAATTGGCATAATGATAAAACAGGCATTTGCATCTTGAAATAATTGTGTGGCAACTTTTTTTCGCCCCCTACTCCTTAAATGTAAGCACACTTTAGGCATGCTTCAGCTCCTCGGGTGTTTCCATCTATATTAGTCATTATGTGGAAGGCATAGGGTACAATAAGCTTAATGCAACAATAGTGAGTTTGAAAATAGCGATTTCTATCAATCATTTTTAGGTCTCGCGCCAAGTGGCGCACTGCGCAGCAGTGCTCGCGCAGCGCGAGGCAATTTGTTGGTGAAAAACGGGGAATCTGAGCTGACCTAGGAATCGCACATGCGCGTGCGTGTGCGTTTCCTTTTCAGCTCCCCCATTGGCCTTTGCGTGCGTCTTATTGTAAAAGACTGCACGTAATTGCCCCGAGGCGGGCGCATTGCTCCTCCCACGGCCTATTGGTGTCTATTATGCGCACCAAGCGCGTAATAGACACCAATAGGCCGTGGGAAGGGAAATTATCGTGCCCAGCCACAGGTGGGTCTTTTCCGGAAAATAGCTTCACAGACATCAATGTCCTTGTTTATCGGGATATGTGTGGATGTCCATACCGAAGATGTCCCCACAGATGCCAGACCTTCAAATTCGGCAGGGCCATGGCGATGGGGTGGTGATGGGTTTACTAATATGTGAAATTTTGAAAGGTTGATTTGTTTTTTTACTTTAATTATTGCACAAACCACTTACTCCATAAATCTGTTGTACTCGCCCGAACGTTGATCAATAGTCGCCGGGTATCGACTTCTTTATTCACGTTTACGAGAACGATTACGGGCATTCACACCTATGTCTATGCGGAACAACTGAAAATCCCGAACCTGCCACTAAATACTGAAGTCCGGTGATCCTGTACTTTGCTGCAGCCTCTTCCATTCAAACCCCTGGAGATTGTATCGATCCTTCTATGAACTCCAACGCTGCTTTTCGCGTTATTGCTTAATGTCTTCCCACCACCAAACTCTGCCTCCCACCTATATAAACTACCGATCTGTTTCCCACCATATTACCGGTGCCCATTTGCTGCTCCTTCGAGCTCCTGAACTACGCTTCAGCTCCCACCCCCACTCTCGGAAACTTACTGCACAAGCAAGTGTGCCACTTTGCACGCCGTGCAGTTTTTCTGAACTTGTTTGTTTTGTATTGCAACGGAGCCCGGAAGGAAGAGGCATTTTCTGCACTCGGCGCCAGGACAGGGCACAGCACCCCCGCTGCAGCTCAGCGAACATGTCCCGGAAGGGACCCACGCGATGAAGGTCCGAAAACGGGGGCCCCCAGGGGCCCTGTTGCCGCTTCTGCTGCTGGTGGCGCCCCTGGGCCCCCCGGCCGCCTGCCTTTGTGGAGGTAGTGCTGTTTGAGTCCAGACCCAACGGTGGACTACCCCACTTACACCACCGGCATGCAGGGCATGTATCAGCGCGGAGGGGGCAAGTATCAGCGCGGAGGGAGAGATCGTGCAGGTAAGAGCCGCGTGCTGCCTCCCTACCCTTTGGAATCTCACAGGAGGCTCTCCTGTAGCCCAAAGCAATCACCGCAGTGCCGACATAGAAGGCAGGTCTACCTTGCCAAGTTGCCACCACCACCGACATCAACAAGACCCCATTAGACACCCCCCCTAAACAAAGTCGCACAGGAGACACCTCTACCACTGAGAAGTCCCCCATTGATATAATATCACAAAAGCAACTGCTGATAACTATATCCTCGATTTTGGTTCAATAGGCGTTTCGAGTCAATTGTATAAACAATATATTGACCCATGGGAAGAGTAGGGATATCCACAGATATTGGAGAAGACGCCTCACTCACTAATAGTGACATGCTTCATCATTGGCGTCTTTCCACGCCCAGGTAAGATGGTACTACCTGGGCGGACTCAACCAAAAGATGTAATGGGAGTTCTTATATAAATGTTCTCTGGTTATGCAGGGAACCAGTTCAGTGATAAATTCTAAAAATACCTCGAGGTATACCCCTGATTCGAAACTTTATTCTTGGGGTACCTGGGGTACTAAATAAAAAGCGTGTGCTGTGATGGGGTTATTTTGAAATTCTTGTTTCAAATGTACCCACTTATTATGCCAACATGTTTCGGCCTGCGCACAGAGCCCACAAGGGTCTGGGGCCTTCTTCAGGGCTGTCTTGTCTAGTAGTTGGTTTCCCTGACTCAAGTTTGATCAAGTACTACATGCAAACCCAGATAAAAAAATGAGGCCTATTGCACTCACCTAAAGTTTGAAGTCCAGTAGATTTTCTGGAAGGAGAAAATAGTGTCAACGACATGTTAGAACTATATTCCGGACTAACACCCATAGTGACGACTATAATAATAATCTATGTGGCTATATCACTCCACCCGTGATAGGTGCGATATCATCTATTACATTGTGTTTGTTTGTGTCATAATCCACACATCTGACTTGAGTGTGACTATTACAAAACTCTCTGCCCCTACCCGGTCGAATCTCAACTCTCAAATACGATATCCAAATAACTTCGGGGGTAATAGCATTGTAATTTCCTGTATACCCCGTGATAAATTACAAAAAGGTGGGGGCAAACCTGGGGAATATTCAATCGGTGCAACGTGTGTGAACCAGATATCCTCTCCAAACCTACACCTTCTTGTTGAATGATAAAACTGTGTTCATCAATTATCCATTCTCACCTACTGAGTGGTGCTAGATTGCACCATGCGGGTCACGTGACTTGTGGTGCAGTCTTGTAGTCACACACTAGAGGTATAAAACAATGAAGTTTCAAAAATAGTGGTGATCGTGTGGTTACAAAATCAGTAAATCACGTACTTTCATGAGTTTTTTTGAGGGCTGCGAGATTTTTTGCTGCATCACCCGTACTCTAGAAGTTAATACTGGGCCCTTCCATATATATGGTAGTATTTCATGTGTTCTCAAGTGCAGAAATCTGCAATGTTTCCGCAAAACCGTAACTGGAATTAGCTCCGGTTATATATGTTCGGATCTGCTGGTTTGTGAGGCCAAATCAAAATAACAAATTAACAAAGACCCCTGTCGTTATACAATTGTTCAAGACACTCATGATAGCGTAAGGTTTCAGAAGGTAGTTTAAATGTTAAGCATTCTCATACCACCCGCATGTTTGTACAGCAGTATTGAGTCACACCCACACACACACGCGCTTCATTAGGCAGACACACAATCGGATCCGCTGCATCTTACTTCGTCAAAGATCGGACACCGTGGATACACCTCTCGCGTTCACTGCCGCGCCGCCGTGTGAAATCAGAGTGTATGTGGTGATTTTAAATAGTTAGTGGGCTTCCGTCCTTCTTCCGGGTTACGTAGACAGCGTATTATGTGATTGGATACGGTATGTCATGTGGAGAATCGAATGGACGTGCATACGTCATGGGTGCTACTGTCGCGTCCATAGTGAGTTTATGGGAATTGTAGGCTGCAGGACCGATGTAAATATATTTGCACCTATGATGGACACTGAAGGGAACCTGTATTGCGTTCGATTAAGTTATATTCCCGGTCACTCGAAATCGGGTGTATGGTGCGGAACTGCCGCTATCAGATAACATTGAAAACCCGTATTACATATGTGTTTATGTCACAGGCTTGTTCTCGTGTGTATGTGTATGCGGTGATTACTCTTATATCCAACAGTTGTTACATTAGGAAGTTGTTATCTATAGGTAGAAACGTGATCCCTACATCTGCCTCGGGGGTACCCCTGATCAAGAAACGTTCAACATCTACCTTAATATAATCCGCGTTGCATGCGGTATAGGGTTGTTACAAAAACCCGTGTTAGTGCGGTCTCTACTACCCACCCTAGTGTCCCTTCGTGTAAGTAGTTTTAAGCTACGAGTCTCCATCTCGAATTACGTTTGATTATTCTCTCGATTGGTATGTGTATACTTTATGGAGTAGATACCAATAAATATCATGGACGTTAAAAATTATGTAAGGGGTCCCACACATGTTAGCAATCACCACGGGATTTCCTCACTTAATCCTTTGCTGACACTTGACAATCGGTAAATCCATCGTTGTTCTGTTTTCAACAGTTGTTTCTCATTGCATTGGTTGGGCAGTTTTTCAATGATTGACCAAGTGAAGTCATTCTCACTATGTCCCAGCGTTAAGAAATGGCGCATCATCTTTGTGACCGTTTTTTGGCATCGAAAAGTGCTGCGGTGTTCATTTAATCGTGTTTTGACTTTGCGTGAAGTCATGCCAATATACCTCAGATTGCATTTGCAGGTCATATGTTATATGCTTCCCAAAATTCACAAAATGAACAATCCTGGCCATCCCATCATCTCTGGCAATGACACAGCCACTGAGAGACTATCTTTATTTGTCGACCTGCACCTCCAGCCCATTGTACAGGAACTTCCATCATTTGTTAAAGATACCAGTCACTTCCTTCAGATTATTGAAAAATTAAACCAAACCTACACATTTCATGATGATACTCTTCTGGCTACATTTGATGTTACATCATTATACACCAATATACCACATGAGGATGGGCTTATGGCACTATCTGAAGCTCTTAATAAAAGAACTGTGAAAAAGCCATCAACAAAATGTGCTTACCAACTTTGCAAGAGTTATCCTTAAATCCAACAATTTTACATTCAATGGTAAACACTATCTGCAGATACAAGGGACTTCCATGGGTACTCGGATGGTTCCATCCTATGCAAATATCTTCATGGGCAAACTAGAGAACTGTATACTTGCCACTTCTAGCATCAAACCACTGGTATGGCTACGATACATTGATGACATAATTATAATATGGAATTCAGGAAGTAGAACATTGGAACAATTTACAGCTTATATCAACAATATCCATCCTACCATCAAATTTACCAGCAGCAATACTAAACAGAATCCTCATCTCCCTTTTCTGGATGTGCTACTCACCATTCATGAACACAAAATTACAACTGATCTGTACCACAAGCCTACAGATGCTCATTTGTATCTAAACTGGACTTCATGTCACCCACACCACACTAAACTGAGCATCATCTACAGCCAAGCACTCAGAATAAGACGCATCTGCAGCAATGAGGAAACCTGTAAATACCATCTACAGGAGCTTGCTACATTATTTAAAAGGCGAAGCTATCCTCTGCATATCATACAGCAACAAATGAACAAGTCTTTGCAGTTACCCAGAGAAGCACTTATTTGGAATACCAACGGCAGAAACAAAAGTGACAGAACTCCATTTGTAGTTGACTATCATCCATCAGCTCCTAACTACAGAAATATAATGCAAAAAACATTTCCCTTACTGTCCACTTGTGAAAAATTGCAAAAGATTTTTCCAAAACCACCAGTCTTGCTTACCGCAGAGCTCCAAATTTACGATCTCTTATTGTGAGAGCTGAACTCAAGCAAGCTGTAACAAATGCAGGGGTTCATTGCTGTGACTCTAAAAGGTGCATCACGTGTGAATATCTTTTACAAACATCATCTGTAATTAGTTCTGTTACGAGAAGGACCTATGCAATAAGGCAGCATCTTACATGTCGCTCAACATGCATTATTTATGTGATTCAGTGCCAACGGCAAAGCTGTAAAAAGCAATATGTAGGCCAAACAGTGAATGACCTCCATACACGATTCAGGAACCACAAATCTGCAATAATTAATAAGAAAATTGACAAGCCTGTAGCCAATCATTTTAACCTTGTGGACCATTCACTATCAGATTTGAAGATTTTCCCCGTGGAACATGTTTCAAAGGAAGAACTACTGGACTCCAGGGAAAACTTCCGGATGTACCGTTTAAAATCACTGCATCCAGATGGACTGAACATTACTGACAACACAACCTGATTACTGCATATCTCAAGAGCTCTCAGGACTGCATTGATTCCACATTCCAAATGGAATCTTCACTCATGATGCTTTTTGAAAATTCAGCTGTCATCTGTGCTGCCACAGAGCAAACCATCTTGTACTACCTGAGGAAGGCGGAAGCTGAAAAGTTGTAGTGGAAATATATTTTTGTTCTTTGGTGAATCTATCTGTTTGAGTCACTTCTTTCTTGGAGAGAGAGATGGAGAGAGATAGAGATAGATAGATAGATAGATAGATAGATAGATAGATAGATAGATAGATATACACACACCCCCCTTGAGCAGCAGGGTGGAGGGACCCCCCCCCCCCCCCACCACCAACACTCTTGAACTCTTGAAATATGTATTTCTGTGTACTCCGGGGAGAACTGGCAGTTTGTGTCCGCGTAATAAATGAGGTTTGCTAATCTGCATAGAATGCAACCCCCCCCCCCCCGTTTACTTTGTGCCCCCGGAGAGACCGATTCTTGCAGAGCAAACTTCTGCACCTATGCTGTGTATCTTGAGAAACCTGCTTATTGTGTGCCCCTGTAAAGAAATGTTTATTGTTTGCGGTACATTATGTTGTGGATTCCCTTGCCTCATACGTTTTCTGTGTATACCTGTGAGAAGCCCGCACATTGCATACCTTCAGGGGACAGCTGCACATAGTGTAATCTCCGTAGCACTGCACAGAACCATCTAACTGGCTAAAGACAGTTCTTTTTTTCAACAACATTGTTCATTACATGACTCGACTCCAAGCGGTACTGCTTGGCTGATGCATGGTGAAAGCTTTCGGCCACTTCTTGTTTAACCCCTTCCCTGCTCATGACGGAACCGTTCCGTCATGAGCCACGGTTGTCGTGTGCTCATGACGGAACGGTTCCGTCATGACAATCCTGCCGGCGGCCGCTCCGCCTGCGCGGCGCTGTTTCCCCGCCTGTGCGGGGCGACAACGCAAATGGGCGGAGTCATGACGGAACCGTTCCGTCATGAGCACAGCTCAACTGTGGCTCATGACGGAGCGGCTCCGTCATGAGCACAGGCCCGCCGCGCTGCCCCCCTGCCCCCCCCAGCGCTGCAGCGGAATGTCCGCAGCAGCGAAGGGGTTAAAGGAGCTTCCTGTGTGAAAAAACCTTGCACTGCAATGGCAGGAGACTAGTTTGAACACAAAATGTCTTAGTGAGATACTAGCGGTATCACATGAGTCTTTCTATGTAATATCCATGTCCGCTAAAAAAGCGAAGCAAAATTGCTTAATATAAAGTTTCAAAAGTTTTTTGCTAATTTCGTATAACACAGAGTTCAATAATTACATCATGAATTTCGCTGGTGTCATTACAGTTTTGCCCACATCTGATTACATGTCTTCAATGCAATGCTCTGTGCATTTGGTCATTGCTTATTTAAACTAACTTATTTGGCATTCCTGGTGTGTACACTGGTGAGAAGATATAGGTGTGTATTAGAGGTAGAATATAAGCTGTGCACATCTTTTACACAATAGCGGCTAGTGACATTTGAAAGTGGAGAGGTGTATAGGCAAACAACCAATTTCGACTGATTGATTAGATTGCCTTTGAGATACCCTGTCAGGAAGTGTGCATCCTCTGGGGTCCTCAGTGAGGGTCTTTGGGCTGCAGAGGGGGTTGAGGGGAAACGAGTAGACAGATAAGTTAATCATTCAATCCGTCAGCCTCTGAAATCCTCCGGGGCACACAGGGTGGCATGGGGAGAGCCAGATTAACCATTCTAAAACCTGATTTCCCAATTCCAAAGTAGGCAGCTCTTGGCAGTACGTCACATCCTCTCCCCCTGGACATAAATTAACTTTCATAAACAAAGAAACAGTGTCTCCACGTTTAAGCAAAGAGCGGGGAGTTTATTTCTAAACAGTCTGTGTGCTGTCTCACTCTACACCGTCAGCAGAGGAGGCCTCACCTGGGTTAATAAGGGCAAAAATACACGTGGATCGCAAATATTTGTATTTTCTGCATACTAGCTAGCTAAAGACAGAGAAAACTAGCAAATATTACAGATGCGGTCTCCTACACTCACACTGCTGACAACAATAATAGTATTATGGTTATCACGGTTATTATTATTAATCGATGCTTACACCTAAAAAGAAATGCCTAAACAGCGCGTTGTGACTCTCCACAAATGAGAACGAATCACGATTGTTTTCACTGTGGGGTGGTTCTAAATGTGATTTACAGTCCGAGTTTACGTTACGTTCATGTAAGGTGGGCACGTGAGGTCTCGCATTATTAAAGTTTGAGCTATTGGCATTGCTAAATAATGCAACATCAATAGCTAAAACTTTAATAATGCAAGACCTATTGCATTGCAAATGCTTGTTCATTTTTTTGACGCATACTTGGCTGATTAAGGGTATCACATTTTTTATTGCAATCTTTAAAATAGTGCTAAATAAAAACAAATTTACTTCTAACTGGTGCACTAAATACAGGGTGCATGACGTCTTGCTTAATGAAACAGATGAAATAATACATGTTGTAAATCATCTTCTAGATAAAATTGCAAATCACATTACCTTACCACTTGACAGAGAGTGCTATGAATGTAGTATACTTTATTGATTTGAGTATGTTATTCAATTACATTTTGCTTTTAAATGTGGTTATTTACTGGTATAAATACTGTGAGATCACAAGCCTTGCATATGGTGTGCAAGTTATGAATTGCGGGCCTTACCATAACTTATAAATGTCAGTGGTTTTTCGGTTTTAATCTGTAATGATAACTTCACTGTATCTGTAGTTTTCTGATGAATTGCTGAGGTTTTTTATAACATGTAAAGGTGTTACATATAACAAAGACATAACTTCACTTTATCCTTTGTTTTTCCCCAGATGTTATGTTCATCCAAAAGTTCCCAGGGCCCAGCTCTCTGCCAACAGCCAACAGTCACTGTGCACAGCCTTATGTCATGCACAGTGGAAGTTCGTCACAGGGCTTGACCCTGCGCCTATCCTGCCGTACATGACTAACTCCCTCTGCAAACAACCTTCAGGTGGCCATTCCCTGTGCTTAACCATCTGTGGCCCTGTGCCCATTCCCCTTCAGGTAGCCAACACTTGCTACGCATGGCCAGAACAATAGGGGTCGTCCATAGGTTCTGGTCTATGACCAGACCAGTCTTTGTGGGCTTTTTTTTAGGTCAAGCCTAGCGCTGCGCGCATGTGTTGCTCTAGGATATTGGCCTCTTGGAATCACTTCAGCTTGTGTAGAAACTCGTGTGTGTGGTGCTCACACGCTATTTGACTTTGCGTCTGGCTTTAGCACGCAATTGGCCAAAGGCTTGTGGATGTCCCAGCTTTTTGGGAAATGTTTACTCCCAGGGCGTTCTGTTCTCGGGAGCCAGCAGCGGCGCGCAGGGGCCATCTGTTTTTAATCAGCAGCGGCGCGCATTGTGCCATTTATTTCGGGTTTGAGCAGCCGCACTTGTTCTCTCTGCCGTCTCCTTGCCATTCGTTGGTGCATGGCGCTGCCTCCAGACCCAGTCCCCTTAATCTCCGTGTGCCTTCCATCAACACCTCATGTTTCCCACTTCAGCAGCATCTGTTAATTGTTTAAGATTTTACGTGCTCCTTTATTGATTTATAAACTGTGCCACTTTAAATTTATGTTTAAGGAGCAAAGCGGAGCACCACGCTCTGTATGGCGCAATGCAACTCCTCCCCTTTTGTTGGTTGTTTCCCCTGTAGCTCTCACTAGAGAGGGGTTCCGGCTGCTAACCTTCCATCACTGCTCTACGTAGTCTGGCAGCTCATCTGGTTTCTTAGGGCGGATTGGGATCTCTCCTTTCTCTGGGCTGGGCTGTTTGTATCCTCTCCAAATAATGATTTGTATACACCTGTGTCAGTGCTGACCCGACACCACATGTGATACACAGCTAAATGTGATTAGTCTTTTTTATGGTCTTGTTAATAGCAGAAGTCACCTTTCTCCTAGCTTCCTGGTTCCCTTAGAGTTAATTATAGGCAACTAACCTCCCAGACAGGACATTTCTTGCTAATAATTTGTCTCCGGAGATATTATTTGTGGGCATGGTGGGAGCAGTGTCTGCTTGCCCCAGACTGCTGCTGGGGGTGGAGGGACAGAGCAATGTTACTCCGAGTCCGCCTTTGCTCAGAACAGCATCCTGGGTGAAACCCATACTTTTCTTTGGCTCTAATTCACAGGAAGGCTGCTGGGAGCCGCAGCGCCCCTCTGGGGTCGGTGCCCTAGTTGTGGACCCAGGTCACATATGCTAAGTAAAGTTTAGCCTTAGGGGCGTGGCCTGCTGAGCTGCGGAATGGCCGCTCTGTGAGCGAGCTCCGCCGGCTGAGACTCAATCCTGCAATTATCCTGGACATTGGAGCGCTGTTGCTGAACTGATCATGGCCCGAGTACTCCTGGAACGGAGGTGCTTCGTTCAAGCTGACCTGCTTTCCGATGCGCGGCGCCAGCAGTGAGATCTGAGTCCGAGTGGAGACGGACCCGTCCTCGCGTGATTGTCCAGCTGGTGAACGGCCGGATCACTCGAGCCCGCGGCGCGCCACGTGGTGGGGGCCGTGCCCACAGTGGGCACCCGTTGTGGACTGTGTGAGCGGAGGAGCTGGCTGCCGGACGCTCGAGATTGCGAAGGTGAGGAGCGAGCCCACATGTGCTTACGGTGTGGCCACTTCGCCCCGTTGTTCTTGTGCGGGCCTGGCGCAGCGGCGCCATAATAAAAGGAAAGCATTGCCGGCCCGAGCATTGGAGGCACAAGTCCTATAGCGCCAGGCCACTTAATGTATACCTGCGACACGCAGGACATCACCAGTGCGGCCCGCATCTGAGGCACCGCTGCAGAGCCCGGTGGACGTGAGGGGTGTTGGTCGTGTGGAGACAGGGCGCCATTTTCCCATTCAGTATCCACTGCGTAGGGGCTCCGACAGGAGTGCAGGAGATCAGACACTGATATTGGAAGATTTGCCGCCAGAGTCACCTGCAAGACTGGCGGGGGACTGGTAGGAGTGTGCTCTAGTATCTTTGCGACCCCTCTCTATCTTTTGTTGGACCTTATTTGTCGCTTGCGCTGGATGGTGGAGGTTGCTGTCTGCTGGTTGCACGTGACCTCCTCCTTGCACGCCGAAGGGCTTGGTGCTCAATCGGGAGGCTCGCATTTGTTGTGCGGTCTGTGGCGGGAGTGCACTGAGGCCGGAAGGGCTGGGATTGCGCCATCCCTTTAGACTCCAAGCACAGCATAGGCCCCATATTGCACACGTTGGGTGCTCTGCGATGAGCCAGTGTATTGTGCACGCACGATCAGCAACACCTGCCTACACCATGGGGAAACAAGATGCGAAACAACCTAAGCTAACATTTGATCAGAGGCGGACCACGAGGCTCACGGAGTCAGACCCAGAGGGGACTGCGGAGAGATCATCGGAACCCCAGGCGGAAGACTACGGTGAAGATTTGCACACTCAGATGCTTGAAATGAGATCCAGTCCGCGGAATATTGCCACCAAGCTGGACACATTGACTGCCCAACTCAATGCCGTAAAGACACAGGTGGGTTCCCATGAGACACGACTGGATGTACTCGAAAATAGAGCCTCCGGCTTTCATGAATTCCAAGTGGAAACCAAAGAACAACTGTTGCATATGGACAAAGTGTTGGGCATAATCCGCGCTAAGAATGAAGATTTGGAGACCAGGTCGCGCCGTAACAACCTGCGAATCACGGGTGTACCGTAAACGACAGCCATAAACAAGATTGAGACCTTTGTGGCTGACCTCCTTCACGAGCTCTTCGCGGGCCAACTCTCTGCAGTATTTGCCGTAGAGAGAGCACATCGCACCCTGGTTCCGAAACCATCGGTTGGAGCGACACCTAGACCCATCCTGGCTAAGATCTTGAACTATCAGGACCGAGATCTTATCTTTCGCCTGGCTCATGAGAAGGGCACCATCACGCACAAAGGTAATCAGATCTACTTTTACCCTGACTTTACGCCTGCAGTGCAGTCGGCGAGACGAGAGTTCTTGCCTGCCAAACGTCTCCTGCTGCAGGTCCAAAACCCTTACTCACTTTTATACCCTGCGAAACTCAAAGTCTCATTTGATGGAACTGCCCACTATTCTACGGATGCCAAGTCCGCCCTAAAATTTGCGAAACATGTGGGTGGGAAGAAGCCCAAACAAGGTCCCGGGTCTGCAGACCGACCGGAGGACAGACTGAGCGATAATGACTAACCTGTTGCATCCCAGAATCCTTTCTTTGCCATGTCATACTATGTCTTAAATTGTGGTGGGGGCTTGTGGGTCGCTCTCAATGCGGGACTGGGGATGGTTATTCCAAGTAGATGCATTTGGGCTCTCTCTGCTCTATGGGGTATGTCGACTTTGGGTGCTAACTGTTTGGCTGCCGATGCAGGTCTTGTCGAAGGGGTATATGTGGGAAAAGCCATTTTTCTCTGATTTGCCTTTTATGTGATGCTCTGTCTCACATATAGATTGTTTCCTCAGGCTGCTCGAAATGATGAGGTACTGCTATTTTTTTTTTTTTTAATTTGTGTAACAATTCTTATTAAAAGAAAGAAAAAGTACAAGGCAATGACAAATCAGTAGGCAGGTCCATATTAAAATGACACAGTGTACAATACAGAGATGAAACAATAATCACCATAGCTGTCCCAGATATGAACCAGGGTGCCATCTAATCGGTAAACAGGAAGAGCTAGGAGACATGAATACACCAATAGCATGTAAAACAGGTGGGATTGTACAATTGGGCAGTAACTACGGAAGTGAGGGCGTGGGCTCCACATCATTCACTGGTTGATCTAGCAATAAGCCTCTTTCACGTTGCAGTCCCTTAATGACAGCGCCAAACGCCCCCACAGTACCCCAGCGGAGATGACCGTCCCTACATTTTCTGCAAAATAACAGTCAGTGTCTTTGAGTAGTGCCTCCCTAATGTGGAGTATTTTAAGTGCCCAAGGGTTAATAGAGAGGGTATTGCGGCGCCTAGCCTGTCCTAAGGTTAAAGTCGTGAGAATAGGGGAGTGGTCAGAGACAGAGATACCACGAGCCAAGCATCGGGACTCAGTAAAAATATGAATGTCTTGCGCGTGCGTGAACATGTGATCTATGCGAGATGGACTATTGTGAGACCCAGACTGAAACGTGAATTGGATGGTGGTTGGGTTAAGCCATCTCCAGATGTCCACCATGCCCAAGGTGGTCGAAAACTCATTCAGTTGGGAGCCCTGGAGGGGGTCTCTGCAAGGTGGGAGGCGATCCCTAGAGCCGTCCTATGCCAAATTAAAGTCACCCCCCAGCACTAGTACACCCAAAGGCAAGTCAAGTAGGAGCGCCCATATGTCTCGCAATGCAGGACGCTGCAACCCAGGGGGGACATAAATGGATACTACATTGAGAACTTGTACCTCCCAAGTACCTGAGACTGCTGCATACCTGCCCTGCACATCTGTCCAGGTATTGTGGATCATATATGGGCAGCCTCTGCGGAGGAGTACTCCTGCCCCCGTGATCCTTAAGTGAACCCGGAGTGATCAACTAGTCGATATCCCCACCTATTCAGTGCCCCACAGGAATTCCCAGCTAAGTGTGTCTCCTGGAGTAAAACGATATCTGGCGCCTGACGCTTCAAGTATTGCAGTACTATTCCCCGCTTAATTTTGTCGGCCAGGCCATTGACATTTCAAGTCAGCAGTTTAAGGACTGTATGCAAAGCCATAGGGGTGATTTGTTAGGTGAATACATTGTCGGGAATCAAGGGGCGAGGGAGGGATCATGGCACCGGGGTCGCAGAAGCGGGGGAGTCTGCCCCTCAGAAGCATCTCTAGCGCTACCCCCCGCAATGTCTCCGCACCCTGGCGGTGGGTAGAAGTTATATCAATTGAAGTGAATAGATGAATAGGACAGTTGGACCGATTGACAAGAAAGAAAACCAAGAGTTGCATTGCACAAGTACAGTAAACGAAATAACAAAATCAACCAAACACCCCTTCCCGCAAAAAAACTTACCACCCCCCCCCCCCCCCCCGCCTCCCTGCACAACGGGCATATAACCACCCGCCACTCCTAACTTGCAGAGTGCCTGTCGCCCTCCCTCAACAACATCAGGTGTGTGAACAACCCCACTCCCTGGGGCAATGGTTCGTGAATATAGGAGCAGCGCCGGCCAGTATTCTTCTAATGCAAGCATGTGACTATTACGAATAACGTGTTGCAATAGTGAAGTGATAGCATAGTCCAACACAGCGAAACCAAGGATAGGACGGAATTGGAGCAACTTGAGCCCTGCTCTATTAGAACATATGTGTAAGGTGCGGCACCCAAAATACAGTGACCCCCACCAGACCCATGTCCTGGAAGTCAATTTCTCAGTAGATAGTCGCTATTACTTGCCGATCTTCTGTTCTCACCCCTTCGGGCTCTGTGTCACCAAGCCGATGCAGGGGTGTGGGGGGGGGGGGGGGGGGGGAGAAACCGTTGCCGCTGGTCAGGCATCTTCGGGTCTCGTGAAATACCCTAGTATACCCTCTGACTCGACCCGGAGTTTTGCTGGGAACAACATGGCGTACTTGATTTCCTGGCCCCTCCGCGGACGCTTCACGTCCAAGAAGCTGCATCGCTGTTTCTGAACCCTCAGGGTGAAGTCTGAAAAAAAGGTGACTTTACTATTGTCAATTGCCAACGGAGGGGCCGCCCTAGCAGTCTGAAGTATGGCGTCTCTATCTCGAAAATTGAATACCCTTGCGAGAAGAGGTCGGGGAGGGGCCCTGGGTTTCGGTCTGCCCCCGGGTACACGATGGGCCCGTTCAATTGAGAAGCACTTTGAGGCCCCTTGGCTGAAGCTGTTTTAGTATCAATTCCTCGACAAAGAGGTCAGCAGCCTGACCCTCTGCCCGTTTCAGAACCCCTAAGATCCATATATTATTGCATCTCATGCGGCCTTCGTAATCATCCAGCTGCAGATCGAGCGCCTCTTGCGAAGTTTGAAGTTCGGTCACTTGGCGCTTAAGCAGATCCGTGTCACTCACCACGTCCTTGGTAGTAGTTTCGATGGTGCTGACTCGGTCCGCTATTTTACACATGTCTGCCCTGATTAATGAGACCTCCGTAGTGACAGTGTCAATTCGGGTTTCGAGGGACGTACGCACAGAGGTTATGGCCGTTAAGATGTCTTTATTTGTGGGGCCTGGTTGCCTCCCCTGGGATCTGGTGGTATTGTGTTCCTCCTCTTGGCTCTTCTGCCACGCAAATTTTTCTAATTTCGCCTGTACTACATTGTGCCCACTGCGGCCAGTTGCCATAATGTCGCCGGTAGGGATGGGGTGTCCAAAGGAGGGTTGTGCCACGCCAGCTACTCACCGTAGCCTGCAGTGGGACTTCCAACACCGGCCTGTCGGCTTTGACCAGCAGCACCCTAACCTCCGAGAGTCTGGATAGCTAGACAGCACCCCACAAGCAGTGCAGTGGCCCCGGGCAGTCTTCAGGTACAGAGAGGATGTAGGCCGAGGTCGTCCAGGGGTAGTCAGGGCCCTCGTTTCCACCGCCGGTGGTCAAGTGCAATCCAGGCCCGCGATTACTGTTCCGCACCTTGGCAGCCAAAATAGCTTCAATGCAAGTCCTGCACAACCCCACTAGACCAGGGCGCAGAGCTCTTGGTTAGGGGTTTACTTGCCGCCTCTCCCGGATTGAGCGCACGTTACTAGGCCCAAGCATGCCCGGGGCCCCACAGCCGGAATGTCCAAGGCATGGGCTGGGTGTGGACGGCGAATCTCAAGGCCCTCAGGCCTTGCAGCAGGGGTAGGGCTTGCGGGGCATTGCACACACAGCCAGCTCCAATGAAAGGAGCCCTTCGCTCTGCCCCCCTACCTTAGGCGCCGTCTCCTTCACTCGTAGGCCACAGCAGAGACATCACGTAGTTTTTCCGCCAGATGGGTCTGGCGGGGCGCCTCTTGAGCTGATGGGGACGCCGAGGAACAACACACGTGGCCCTCTCGGCGCACAGTTGCTGTAGCGGAAGGCGCCAATGTCAGCGCCATTCAAGCCGGCACCCGTCAGGCTAGGGTCCGCATCACTCGTGCACGTAGGCCGCCAGGCCCCGGCGGGGACAGCAGTGTCTGCGACTTCGGAGTATCCCGGTCTATCAGGAAGGTCACTGCGTGGGTGGCTCACTCTCCGCCAGCACCGCCGATGGTAATGGTTCTGCGCAGCCACTCTGGCGACAGAGCTCACACGTTGCCTAGGCCACAGCGTAGATTAGGGCACCTTCCCCAAGGATCAGCAGAGCTCACCGGCACCGCCGCAGCCGCCAGGACATACAGGAAGCGACTACAATGCGCCTCCGATCAGGAGCGCATCTCGTCCATCTGCAGGGCACGAATAGCAGGCACAGGCGGGCACACTCTCTGGCAGATCTGGCCGGGGCATAAAGTTTATTTCGGATTTATCGGGAGTGACGCAGCGGAGCTCGGCTACCATGCGGCCATTCCCTTCGGCAGTTGGCCACTCCCCCTCTGTACTGATATTTTTGATTGTTAATTTCCAGGCACAGCGCTTTGCAGTTCTCTTGGCCACCCTGTGATTGCAGGGGAGCCCGCTGGTGGTTCTACGCCCCTATGGGAAGTTTCCCTTCTGGTTTCATTGCTCTTCTGTTGTTGGGAATGGGATTGCTACAACCTGATTGGGGGTTGGTGTGGGAGGTGGGTTGGAGGGGGGGGGGTTTGTTTACTTGTTTAAAGCCAGGCTACAACTACGTGGATTTATTGGTTATAACTGGGTGGCATTGACTGAGATGGTTTGCTCCGTTCCTACTTTATATGTGCATTTGGAGAATGGGTCGCCAAATGGCTAGGCTCAATTTTCTAACCTGGAAAATTCGTGGTCTAAATGATGGGAGAAGTCCAGGCTCATTCATGCATACCTATTACGACATCAAGTGGACATCTGCGTATTGCAGAAAACGCACCTTAATGTCATTTTCCTCCCCCAGGCTGAAGCACAATAGGTGGGGCACAGTGTACTCATCCATATATTCAAATAATTCCTGGGGAGTCGCTGTACTAATCAGAAGAGGATTAGGTTGGAGGGAGCGGATGGTGCAGACTGACCCGGAAGGGAGGTTTATTATACTCATGGGAACTTTGGATGGGCTTCCAAAGGTAATAGTGGCGATATATGGCCCCAATGTCGACTCTCCTAGGTTCTTCCAGGACGTCTGGGGCAGAGTCAAAGCGCTGAATTGTGACACCATTATCTGGGGGGGGAGACTTTAATGCCATTTTACATGATAAACTATATAGGAAAGGAACATCTTGTACGCCTCACCCCTCTGCCAGTGCCACACTACGGGACATTCTCACAGATGGGAATTTAGTGGACATTTGGAGGACCTTTCACCCAATGACTAAGGAGGGTACATGCATATCTGAGTATCACAGGGCTTGGTCACGCTTGGATTTTTGGTTGGTTTCACAGGATGTGGCCAGCTGGGTGTCCAAGGACAAACACACCTCCCAAGGTCCCTATCAGACCATGCACCATGCCTTTTGTGGATAGTACTTCCCGACTCAACACCATGACTGTTCACCTGGAGGCTGCCCCCCCACAGGCTCTTAGACGAGGCATTTAAGGAAGAGATCAGAGTGGATATTACTAACTATTTTACCCTCAACACTGGCTCAGTCGACACGGAGGCTTCTCTCTGGGAGGCATTTAAGGTTGTCATCAGGGGTAAATGCACAGCCAGACAAGCGGGGGTGCTGAAGGCCATCTGTGACAAGCTTGCCTCTCTCGAAACACAGATCACGGAGCTCGAAACCAAATTCTTTACCTCTGACGATTCACAGTCCCTAGCCCCCCTGAAGGAGAAGCTGCTGGAATTTGACGAAGTTACATTTTTGGGAAAACACGCTCAAGCTCGGAGATATGGGGAGGGGACAGGCCAGGGAGGGCTCTAGAGCCAATAATCCGACCCCCCTCCCCCTGCTCCATGGCCTACGTATCCAAATTGTGTGGCTCCCAAGGCCAGGCAGGGATATTACATGAATTTCACTGATTCTACTCTGAGCTTTACACCGCTACCCAGGAGTCGGAACCAGAAGGCCTACTGCCATTTCTCGACTCGCTGGAACTGCTATGGTTGAGCCAGAGGTATAGGGATTATCTAGACTTCCCCTTTTCAGTGGCGGACGTCACTCAGGTGATTAAGAGTTTGGCACTAGACAAGGCCCCAGGGTCGGACGGTTTGACCACAGCCTTATACAAGACATATGTGGAGGAGCTGGCACCGCGTTATTCGATGAGGCCCAATCATCGGGTGTATTGCCACCGTCCATGCAGGAAGCAATTATCATAACTCTCCTGAAACCTGGGAAACCCGAAAACGAATTGGACTCATATCGACCATTGTCAATCAACGTGGACGTGAAAACTCTGACAAAGTTGATTGCCAATCGACTACAGCCACTGCTCCCCTTGGTTGCCTGCCCAGACCAATCGGGCTTTATGCCTGGGAGATCGACCTCCCATAATCTTCGGACCGTGTTCTCAGTGTTCCGTCATCTCCATCCTGGCTTGCAGGCCGCTGCGGTCTTTCTTGACGCCACAAAGGCGTTCCATACGCTCGAATGGCCATATTTATTTGCTATCTAGGGCCGCATGCGGTTCGTTAATCTGATTCGGCTGCTTTACACATGGCCCTCAGCTCGACTTCGGGTGAACGGCCTCCTATCTGCACCCTTTGCAATCTCACGTGGCACGAGACAGGGATGTCCACTGTCCCCATTGCTGTTCGCGATAGCGATGGAGCCATTGGCTACTCGTGTCTGGAAGCATCACACCGCCAGGGGCATTGGGTTTCACTCTAGGAGCCTCTTGATTTCTTTATACGCTGATGACGTTATCCTGTATGTCACAGGCCGGGCGATACACCTCAACACACTCCTCCGTGAATTCATTACATTTGGTGGACTCTCCGGCATCGCCATTAATTGGGCCAAATCGACCATTTCCCCTCTGACTGGCGCCACTATCCCCCTCTGAATTTCCCCTCAAATGGGCAGATGAGCCAGTTAAATATCTGGGCGTTTGGATTAGCAGAAATATGCAGGAAGTATGGGACATGAATTATGGCCGTGTCGTAACCTGACTGGAGGAGAAAGTGTTGGCATGGGCTAAGCTCCTGCTCTCCCTGGCCGGTAGAATTCCACTGGTTAAAATGGTGGTTCTCCCAAAATTTCTTTATTTATTTGCAAACATCCCCATCCCCCTCACGCAAGCCTTTTTCAGACTGATCAGATCCCTTCTAGTGTCCCTAGTCTGGGCGGGCGGACAAGCGCGTGTTTCGTGGGACCTGCTGACGCTCCCACTGCGGCAGGGGGGTTCTGGGAGCTCCTGACATGCAGCTGTATGCATGGTGTGCTCAAGCTCAATTTTTGCACTACTGGGTACATCCGATCCATTTCAGCCTCATGTGGCTGTGGAAACAGACGCTGCCGCGCCTGTCCCAGTGCTATACCAGCCCTATAGGTGCCCCCACGATGGCATAGACACAGTTGAGACCTTGCGCTGGGCATGGAATGAGCGGAGGAAAAGGGCTGCTACCCCTATATTGTACGCTCCCTCCATACCTCTGGCTCATAATCCCATGCTGACAAATGTAGGCGACGACATCAGTAAGGCTGTAGCACAAAGACTGCAATTGCACACTTTTGCGGATCTATACCCTGGGGAGACGTTCCAGCCACCCCCGGTTCCGGAGGGGGGTGAAACGGTGCCATTCTCCGACCTTTTTATATACTATAAACTCTGTGCCGCCTGCCGATCCTTACATGACACGTTCCAAAAACCCCCGGAAGCATTACCTGCACTAGAAAACGTACTTAAAACAGCCTCCTCTAGAAGACTGATCACAAGTATCTATACACATATGCAGAACTCGGCACCTGTGAAACTACCCCGAGCATTCCTGGCATGGAGTGCAGACCTCTCTTGTCCACTCACAGATGACCAATGGACCCATTGTTGTGGTCAACTCACGGTGGTGTCCCCTAACTACAAACTTCGGGTAATGCACTTTAAATGTTTGCATAGATGTTACAGGACACCTTTAGGGTTGCACCGCACGGGATTGAAAGACTATGACAGCTGCTGGAAATGTGGGACGCCCGCAGCCCCTTTTCTGCACATAGCCTGGAGTTGTCCCCGACTGACATCATATTGGTCCAGTGTTTTCACTGCTATCCATCAGATAATTGCCACTCCTGCTAATCCTGATCCCCTGCTGGGTATGCTGGGATATGTAAAGAAAATAAACCTTAGACAAAATACTTTGTGAAATGAATAAATCAATTCTTTAATTAAATTTTAGTTTAGTTGACCTTCCACTATTTTAATTAGTCAGAGAATTCAAGAAAACACTTAAGAAACAATACTGTGCTAAAATTAGCAAACCACCACAATCAATCATTCATCGCACTTCAACTCATTTATTCTAATTCACACATTCATTCATTCAAGAACATACAAGAGATTGATTCATCAAATATTTTCAAGAAGAATCAGAAGAAAAGACTAAACAATATTTCTCTAATATCCAACACAATTGATTAGATTTGAGTTCTTGTGGCAACAATAAGGTAAGTTTAACTTAAAAGTAAGGTTTAGCCTTGCCATTGCTGCCCCTTTTACCACAATATCGGAAAGGAGTTTTGAAGCCATGAAAATTCTTGGCCTGGAGATGTGCAAAATTGCGAGTTGTAGAATTTCGCAGGAGTTTGTCGCTGAAGGTGAAATCCCTTATGAAGCCATCTGAGCAACAGTTCCATGTCAAGAGTTGAATTTCAGATTTTATTTTGCAAATATAAAATCATATACTGTGACTATAGTGCAAAGTATATTTTTAAAGGTTGGCGAGGCAACACATTAACCGGAAGAACCGATCCAAGGGTCGGTTCTGGGTCTAAAAGCCTGTGCATGAGTTGAACCCTGAAAATAGTTGGCATATAAATCATGTAAGGTCTATTCAGAAGCCAAAAATATGTACGTTTTTAACACGCGTTTCTCATCTTAGTCTAACAGATTATTGTTAAAAGTGATAGTTTTTAAACAGGAACATGAAACATGTCTGCTACCTGGCGACCATGTCATAGTGAATTAAGAGGCAAGTCAGTTGTCATCTGTACCCTCTATTTGCGCTAGTTTCTTTTTATAGGTGGAGCAACATTATAGTCAATCAAATCAAACACAAGGTTTTCGTATATCGCACATTCTGACTGAAAGTTTTTAAAGGTGCGGTCATACGTGTTAACTAAAAAAAAAGGAGCTTCGGTGAAATAAAATATTTGCCTATTTTCACCCATGTGGTCAAGTAGGAAGCCAGGATAGATCTTAGGTTTTCGGTTTCACATTATGCAATTCAGGCGCTATAGAGATATTTCTTTATTTTCTTTTTTAACATCAACATTTTATGCTTTGTTTTTAATTCTTTTAATTTGCATATGGCCATGTCTGAACTGGGGTGGCAGAGTGGGCTAAAGAACGGTGATGGATCAAACCCAGATCTGTTGACTGGGTGTGAGTGTTTGATTGGTTCTGATGCTCCGTCCATCACCACCCCCTTTTGTACCGCTTTTTTCGCCATAAGTTGGCAGGGTATGCTCAGACGTGAGTCCCTTGCTCACTTTGCCACTGGATTCAAGCAAGCCTGGCTGAAGACGGCTGAAATGCCAGAAACCGGTCCTAGGAAGCTTGTTTCCGGTCCAGGGAAGACATGTCTTGGCAGTTCGGGCTGGACTGTTCCCATGAGGCACAGGGTCAGACTGATTTGCATATGGCCATGTCTGAACTGGGGTGGCAGAGTGGGCTAAAGAACGGTGATGGATCAAACCCAGATCTGTTGACTGGGTGTGAGTGTTTGATTGGTTCTGATGCTCCGTCCATCACCACCCCCTTTTGTACCGCTTTTTTCGCCATAAGTTGGCAGGGTATGCTCAGACGTGAGTCCCTTGCTCACTTTGCCACTGGATTCAAGCAAGCCTGGCTGAAGACGGCTGAAATGCCAGAAACCGGTCCTAGGAAGCTTGTTTCCGGTCCAGGGAAGACATGTCTTGGCAGTTCGGGCTGGACTGTTCCCATGAGGCACAGGGTCAGACTGATTTGCATATGGCCATGTCTGAACTGGGGTGGCAGAGTGGGCTAAAGAACGGTGATGGATCAAACCCAGATCTGTTGACTGGGTGTGAGTGTTTGATTGGTTCTGATGCTCCGTCCATCACCACCCCCTTTTGTACCGCTTTTTTCGCCATAAGTTGGCAGGGTATGCTCAGACGTGAGTCCCTTGCTCACTTTGCCACTGGATTCAAGCAAGCCTGGCTGAAGACGGCTGAAATGCCAGAAACCGGTCCTAGGAAGCTTGTTTCCGGTCCAGGGAAGACATGTCTTGGCAGTTCGGGCTGGACTGTTCCCATGAGGCACAGGGTCAGACTGATTTGCATATGGCCATGTCTGAACTGGGGTGGCAGAGTGGGCTAAAGAACGGTGATGGATCAAACCCAGATCTGTTGACTGGGTGTGAGTGTTTGATTGGTTCTGATGCTCCGTCCATCACCACCCCCTTTTGTACCGCTTTTTTCGCCATAAGTTGGCAGGGTATGCTCAGACGTGAGTCCCTTGCTCACTTTGCCACTGGATTCAAGCAAGCCTGGCTGAAGACGGCTGAAATGCCAGAAACCGGTCCTAGGAAGCTTGTTTCCGGTCCAGGGAAGACATGTCTTGGCAGTTCGGGCTGGACTGTTCCCATGAGGCACAGGGTCAGACTGATTTGCATATGGCCATGTCTGAACTGGGGTGGCAGAGTGGGCTAAAGAACGGTGATGGATCAAACCCAGATCTGTTGACTGGGTGTGAGTGTTTGATTGGTTCTGATGCTCCGTCCATCACCACCCCCTTTTGTACCGCTTTTTTCGCCATAAGTTGGCAGGGTATGCTCAGACGTGAGTCCCTTGCTCACTTTGCCACTGGATTCAAGCAAGCCTGGCTGAAGACGGCTGAAATGCCAGAAACCGGTCCTAGGAAGCTTGTTTCCGGTCCAGGGAAGACATGTCTTGGCAGTTCGGGCTGGACTGTTCCCATGAGGCACAGGGTCAGACTGATTTGCATATGGCCATGTCTGAACTGGGGTGGCAGAGTGGGCTAAAGAACGGTGATGGATCAAACCCAGATCTGTTGACTGGGTGTGAGTGTTTGATTGGTTCTGATGCTCCGTCCATCACCACCCCCTTTTGTACTGTTGTTTTTAATTCTTAGCACATGAGGGTAGAGCGCAGGTAGCAGCCAGAACTCACATGAACATTTGGTTATTTTTTAGCTCAAAGATCGAGCAGAGCTAGGCATCTGGGTCGAGCTTTGAGTGTTTTGCCCACCTACAGTATATTTACATTTATTTATTCATAGCAAATGGATCTATGCTGAAATAAAACCCTATGACCATATGGTATAGTTCATATGAAACATTTATACATAGTGCTACTCACCATGTGAATACATGTGCGGTATAGTTAAAAGTGAGGAAAATGTAAAATATGGATGCCAATCTTGCCAGGAACCTAGGCGAAGAAGGGAGACAGAGATGGAGTCCTTCATATGGAAAGCAATATATGTTCTTTCCGTCTGTCGCAACATGCATTTCTGTAGGCCTGCTTCTCATTAGAATTGCAACGGAAATATATGAAGTTGGTGGCATTTTACAGACCATGTTTGCCAGTTTTATTATTGACGTTATTTTTATGGAACATCCACTGCGAATATAAAGGTTGTTTTTAGGCATTAAAGTGTCGCCACCTACGTGAGTAGCGCGGACTTTTGCCTCATGCTACACGACGTTATAATAAATAAATTAAGAATACACCACTTAAAAATCGGATTTTTATGGTGTCACTACTGTGGTAACTGATAATGTGCTGAATAGGTGTCCAGATCAGTTGTTATACTTGGCAGTTTTCACAACATAGCTTCTTGTCACCTCACAAGTTTATCTTGCCTTCAATGCTCTCATGGTCCTAAGGGAAGACAAGGTATCTGATGATGTTGTTCTGTTTTATTAAAACAAGCCATAGATACTAATGGGAACTTGTTGTTATAGGGTCCTTCTCTTGCCCAGCACAATTTCTCTTGCAACATCATCATCTTGCAGCAAACGCACTCGTAATACACTGGGTACTAGTCACTCTTGCTGCCTTTTCTCACAAATTCTACAGTCCTCAGTAATGGCCTACGGAAGTGTGTGTCACTCTGTGACTGGCCACGCCATTTATGCCTGTGCTGCATGACTAAACACTTATGAGATCCTAAAGGCTAGACCTACTGGCTATGCCAATGCTTGTTTTAATTTGTTTTGGAGCCGCTGTTTTAGAATAGGATCTGCTGACCAAGGATAAGCTTCACGGGTTTATGTTGTGGTCCCATACACGTTCCCATTGCTGGTTCATGTACCGCTGAACCAGAACCATGGACCCAGATTTTTATTTTATTTTAAATATGCGGGTCTCTATTTGGTGCGCCCCACATGGGAGCCTTGGGGTCAGGGTGAGCTCACCCTGATCATCATGTGTCCTTACATTACGTTTTTTAGACCAAGCCCCTTGTTCTGCAATGGCAGTCACACCATTTTCTCCTGATGTTGGGGCCAGCAAATAACATCTTTTCAGATCCACAAATCTCTCTCTAAATCCGTGGGCCCAAATTGTCTGACTAGAGAAAAAGCTCCCTCTACCAATCTAAGGGCTCATGGAGATCTTGGATATCCATAAATTACTGGTCAAGATATCTCTAAAATGTAACCTCTTCGTGCCCAACACGAGGTCCTTTTTAAATGCAAATTTCTTGAAAACTACTGAACTGATTTCAACCAAACAAAGAAAACACAACACATTCCTGAGGTAAGGTGCTCCCTTTATGCCACATTTGGTGTAAGCTATTCAGCCATTTTTTCTATACTAAGAGCAAAGATTCCTATGAGAATTAAAATGGAAAATTGCACTTTTGAGAGCCCCACTTTTCTTGGCCTCCAATTCACAAATCTGCATGATACTTGCCATGAAAGACTAAATGTGAATTTGTCTTATTATTGGGAAACTTCATGCAGAAACAACACCATAGTTATGGAGAAAACAATAATGCTTTTCCTATGGAAACTCAACCACTAACATCACTTGCATACGGTCATCTAAAGTATAATGTAATATAAATATACATACATATCTAATATATATATATATATATATATATATATATATATATATATATATATATATATATATATATATATATATACATATACATATCATATATATATATATTACCTACTGGCGGTCGCCAGTAGGTAGTTATAGTTAGGACCCTGTTTCCATAGGAAAACCGCAACATTCTATTTTGAATAACTTTGGCGCCGGTCGACGAATCATCGCGAATTTTTCAAAATAGGTGGGGCGCTACGCTCCGCTCCTACCCTGAAAGTCTCGGGGGGATTCGTCAAGCGGGGGCTGAGATAAAAGGGGGGTCCCAAAACCCGTTTTTCCCATGCATTTTTCCATAGGACCTTTAGACACAGCTACAGCCCGAACGGCTGAACAGAATTACTTGAAATTTGGCAGAGAGGTAGTCCTCAGGTCAAGGAAGTGCCTTTTGTAGGTTTGGTGTAAATCTGTTCAGTAGATTCTGAGAAAATAGCCTTTAAATCAATATATATATATCTGAGCCAGCGTACGGTGCGCTTACGGTGCACTTACCGTACGCGTACGGTGGCGTGCGCGAGCGCGATTCTGATTGGCCCTTAGATCTTAGTAAACATTCGAATCGGTCGAAACCAGGAAGCGGCGGCCGCCATTTTCTCTCTCGCACTCTGACAGGGGGTTGAAAAACCAAGTGCAAAAACATGTAAAGGGGCTGTTTACACAGCTCCCAAGCACCTAGCCATGTCGAGGGAGTCCCCAACGATCCCCCAAGTGAAAAAAGGCAATTTTAATTTTTTCGAAAATTTCGCCGATTACGCTTACCGTACGGGTACGGTAAGAAATAATAATAAAAAAAAAAAAATATCTACACTCTCCCCACCCCGTGTGCAAAAGGTGCCCGAAGGGCACCTTTTGTGCATGGCTTATTAGAGCTAAACAAAACATATATTTTACCTGTCACAACGATGCTCATCATATGTCCTCCATGTGCGCACGGTGCGCGAAGCGCATCGTGCGTTCATGGCCCATCTAGCGTAACGTGGGCACGCGGTGCGCGAAGCGCACCGTGCGCGCACGGAACGAACTGCGTTAAGTGGGCGCGCACGCCACAAATGGCGTAAAGTAACTTAGCATTTAAAAAACCGTACAAATTCACTGAAAAAACCATAGGTTTCACACACGTTATAGTTCGGAATTAGCATTTAAAAAACCTTGCAAATTCACTGAAAAAAACATAGGTTTCACACATGTTATAGTTAGCTGGACATTTTACTGATGAAAAACCAATGAAATTCTCCCGTTATAGTTACTGTAGGCAACTATAACTCACGCGACCGTAATCCTCTGCTGATGACATATGTGTCTTTATGAAAAAAAAATATTTGTAATATATGTATAGCTAAAATTTAATGGAAGAAGACATGGGCAAATAAGTGTCTAAATACAGTATTAGCATCAGCAGAGGATTACGGTCGCGTGAGTTATAGTTGCCTACAGTAACTATAACGGGGGAATTTCATTGGTTTTTTATCAGTAAAATGTCCAGCTAACTATAACATGTGTGAAACCTATGGTTTTTTCAGTGAATATATATATATATGTATACACACACACACACATATATACACATATGCTATCACACACACACACACACACACACAAGTCAAAACGCATTGATGTTTGCTGTGGACTGTAAATAAAATTGTGCTATTGTGAAAACTTGGAGTACAGCAGTAATTTTGGTCTTTGGGTTGCAACAATACGGGGAATAGGTCTGTTCCCGCCACAAGCACCCACAACAAGTGTGCGTCGCAAACAACCTGACTGCATTGCTGTATATAGTATTTTGAAGTCTCCTCTGAGATTTGAAAAAGGTTGGAGAAATCCCCTTTTATGTTGGGCCCAACATTACAAATCCTACTGCATCCTGCTGACATGCTTGACCAGTAGGATGCAGGAGGCCATTAATCCCAGCAGCCTCAGAGTCAACCTCACTGAAATTTAGGACTGAGGCAGAAAGAGCAGGATCACAGCCCAAACGTCCTGGACTCTTCTTGCCAGGGGAAAGGCACCAAAACAAACCGCACCCAGAATGGCTCAGATGAAAGGGAGCATCAGAGAAGTAGTCAGGTGTGACTTAGGCATGCTGATAGTGAACCTCACGGAAGTCTGGATGTTCATCATAGTTAGAGGTCAGCCATCAAGATTGGGCAAGACTGGGATCACTGACCTCTGGAGTTGTGCTACCAACACAGCCATCACTTTAATCTGCATTTGCTTCGAAGTTCCGGGGAGCGGTGTGAAACATGCATCGAGAGGTGGAGTCGGCAAAGGCACCAGTAGGGGGTCAGTGGTGCGTAGAGTTTCACCCTTTGGTCTCGATTAGCCTTTGGATTCATCAATGCGCAGTCACTGCAGGCCTTAGAGGCGTGAGTCAACCCAGAGCACCACAGTCAACCTTAATGGGATGTCTCAGATATTTGTTTGTGACAGTCTTTACAAGGTTTAAACCTTCCCTTACATACTGGTTTTGTTTAGAATTGTATTGAGCTAAAGTGGTCTCAAAAAGACGAGAGATAGCACTGGATTCGCATCTTGTTCCACAGAAAGAAAGGAACGGACATCAGCACATGAGTGGCGCCTATACTGAGGACAAATTCAAAAGGTGAGGAATCTGTGGTTAGACGTCTTTATCAGAAATTGCTTTTAACACCTTTATTATTAGCACAGGAATACATAAATGACATTTACTGGTAATTAATTTGGGAAAAAGGGAGATGTGTTGTGGTCGGTTTCTCTCAGTCTTCTGTCTCAATGCTTTAAGTGAGTAATGTGGGCAGAATTTCAGCGTTGAGTGTCTGCGATTACAGGATGTGCTCGTTTGTTCAGGGAAGACCTGGTTTGGCAGTTCGGGCTGGATGGTTCCCACGAGGCACAGGGTCAAGACTGATTTTCATATAGCCGAGTCTGAACTGAGGTGGCAAACTGAACTAAAGAACAATGATGGATTCAGCCAGATCTGTGACTGGGGGTGAGTGTCTGAAAAGTTTCAGCGTTCTGTCCATCATCGCCTTGCGTTTGCTTTGTTCGCCCTAAGTTGGCAGGGTATGCCCCGACGTGGGTCCCTTGCTCACTTTTCCACTAGATTCAAGCTAGTCTGGCTGATATGGAGTGTTACCCCGAAACCGGTCCCAGGATGCTCAGGGAAGACCTGGCTTGGCAGTTCGGGCTGGACTGTTCCCATGAGGCACAGGGTCAAGAATGATTTGCATATAGCTGGGTCTGAACTGAGGTGGCGAAGTGACCTAAAGAACGATAATGGATTCAACCCAGATCTGTGACTGGGGGCGAGAGTCTGAAAAGTTTCAGAGCTCTGTCCATAATTTCCTTGTGTTTGCTTTGCGCTGAGCTAATGTCATCATACTCCTGGTATGAAACCTTGGCCTAGCTTCTGAACCTACATGTAAGCTAGCATGGACTTGTATAAAAAAAAAAGCCCATCCATCCCCACACCCCATTTAGGGCATATGACGCCTTGTTGGTCTCCGCCTCCAGTCATCAGAACATGTTAGTCGCAGCTATCTCTTAACCTGACAAACCATATCAGTAAATCCTGAGACTATATATTCACAGCACTGATAAAGAAAGCTCAGGAAAATTCAGGTACATTAACTGGGTAAAGGAAAACTCTTACCTGCTCAGAATACTGTAGGGCCAACTGTGGTATCACCTGTCAAAAGGGAAGAGGCAAAACATTTAGCAAAGAGCTTCCAATGTCAAGCAACATAAATGCAAGGGAGACAGCAGACCTTCTTCAAACACAGAAGGCCCCCCGTGTAGCCACAAACTTAACAGCAAGAGCAGCAGCAACCACACACTTTACATCAGCAGCAACAGCAATGTAGGCTACCAATTGGCCGGACGGGGTAGCAACAGTTCATGCTTCTCTCATACCCACAACTCATTCTCTTCCTCTCCGACAACACCACAAACACCAAGAACAACTTCCACAACTGCATGACAGATGTCGCCAACTAGATGACGGACCACTGCCTGAAGCTCAACTCGGACAAGACAAATGTACTAATTTTCAGAAACAAAAGCTCCCCGTGGGAGACATCCTGGTGGCCCTCAGAACTAATCCTAGCCCCACTGACCACGGTAGGAACCTAGGAATCATTCTGGACAACAAGCTAATCATGACGACACAGGTCAACTCTGTCTCCTCCTCCTGCTTGGTAAGATTATCAAATGGCTACCCCAAAGATCAAGACACACCATCACCCAGGCCCTCCTCTCCAGACGATTGGACTACGGCAACGCTCTCTACGCAGGGATCACAGCTCACCTCCGACGAGGACTACAGACCATACAGAATGCTGCAGCCACACTCATTCTGAATCTACCTAGATGAACCCTCATCACCGCCTCTTCAGGGAACTCAATTGGCTCTCTGTACAGAAAAGATGCCATTTCAAGCTACTAGCCCATGCATACAAGGCCCCACACAACTGCCGACCTTCCTACTTGAACCACTGCCTAAACTTCCATCAGCTTACTAGACACCTCCGTTCTGCATCCTTTTCTCTAGCCCTCACCCCCCACATCTGATGTAGAAGTTACAGAGGACACTTCTCCTACCAGCAGCAAAGACATGGAATGAGCTACCCTTTCATCTATGGACCACCCCATCACTTTCTGAGTTCTGAAAGTCCCTAAAAACCTGGCTATTAAGCTAATCAACTGGACCCTGCCAGTGTCTGGATACCCTATATGGACATTTGGAATTGAAAGTGATGTAGCAACATTATCTCAACAAGGGATCACGTTTGTAGCATGCGTCTGTAGATCCCATACTGTGCACATATCTGTCAGTATGTGTGGGCTCGGAATGTTACATGTTGGTTTACCTTCGAAGAGAGAGTTTTAGTTTCAAGGTGATTCGTGGTTACCCTAGTATGAAAGTGCACCAGGACACAAATGCCATCTCGGACAGTTTTTTTCTGCCATTAGGTTTGGGCATGTTTTGCTTGCTTCATAAGAATTGCAACACAGGAGAAACAGAAATGAGAATGACTTGTTTCAAAGAGATGGACTTGTTTGCGTGAGGGGGAAGCAGATGGAAAATAATGCACCTACATTCTGTCTCCCATGAAATAACACATTCGTTGGTTGGAATAACTTAGAACTTCCAATTAGTCTTCCTAGGGACCGTGACAAAAGCACCTGCTCAGGGTACAACTGATTTCTTTGCAAGAAATGAATTCAGCACAGACAGTATCAAAGGCACGTGCATTACATGGAGATGCAAAGCCAGAACTCTACTGGGAATCCCTCCACTACAGTGGCTGAGGTTGTTGAGGGATTTAACTCTGATGAAGGTTTGTGTTCTGGTACAGTGGAAGCCCATTAGGAGAGTCCAATTTCTGTATCACCCAGTGACTCCTACTCTGGAAATGAACTTTCAAGCAGCCTCTGTGAAACCTGCACCAAGGAAAAATACCATAACTAGGTTTTTGGGCTAAATTCTGAGGATTGTCAGAGCAACCACAGCATCAAAATGGCAACACTCCAGTCACACACACAGTATCTTCATTTGGGAGATAGACCTCAAAAGGAGCTTAAACTCTATGGCAAGGAACTATCTGAGAGTGCCATGCCTTGACTGAGACACTGCCTCTTTCAGCCACCTCATCGGCTCAGAAGTCAGCCACGCTTCAAATAATCTAGGTCATTTGATGCTAAAAGGCACCTTTGACATTCAAGGATTCTCATACACAAGACCCACAATCTCACAGTGGAAAGGACACCGAAATACCTTTGACACCAAAGATGCCACCTTTGCTTCTAATCCAAAAGTAATACAACCCTGAAAACAGAACATCTACCACAGGACACTTAGAAGTTGACATCTTCACACCTAGAAGTATGCCAATGCAGTCACACCAAGAACTGCAGCTAATAAGGTCCAGCTACATGTAGAGAAAGAGGGCGATTTCATCACTGATAGGCTGTCCAAAACAGAGCATAGTACATCATTTCTCCCAATCGCAAAATGATGCATTTTCCCATCAGCCATCTGTACAGTAAGTGACACCACTGGATTTACCATCATTAATTTGCACAGGAAATGAATTCACTGGTTTCTAGCTAAAATTGTTTTTAAAAGAGGAAGTAAGGCAAAAGGATTGCATTTTTAATCATCCTTCTGCACAGGAAGTGATACCATTGCATATCCCATCATTTAACTGCACATGAATTGACATTACTGGATTTCCCATCATCCATCTGTACAGGGAGTGACTAGTTCTCCTCTTACCCTGCCAACCGAAACCAGTTTGTTCACATGGGCATTTACAGGTCACAAAAGATTCCCGTCACCTGTGGAGTCCCCCAGGGCTCAATACTGTCTCCTGTCATTTTCAACCTATACATGGAGCCGCTCTGTGCCCTACTCACAGATGATACACAACTCTACTTGAGTGTTCTCTGCTTCAGACATCCAATGCATCAAACAGAGTTTGCACGTCATCCAGAGTTTGAGGTCCAGCGCATACCTGAAGCTCAACCCCACCAAGACAGATTTCCTATTATTTGTCAAGAACAAGAAACAAGAAACAGTACAAACCTCATCAATGATACGAACCTTGACAGTCCCAATCCCAACTTTCACAGAATGCCAAGTCACTTGTATTCACCCTCGACATAAACCTCACCCTATAGGAACGCACTGCCAAAAACAAAGACTGCCTCGTAGTGGCTCTCGCTTGTAAAGAAAGTCAAACCACTTAATTCCGAAAACTACTTCAGGGCTGCTGTTCAAGTCCTCGTAGTCTTGCATCTGGTTGATGGTAATGCCCTGTTCCATGGCCTCCCAGACACCACACTGGCACCCTTAGAACCATCCTACATGCTGCAGCACATCTCATCCAGGGTCTGAAGAAATATGATCATATGACGCCCGACCTGATGGAATACCATTGGCTCCCCTTGGAGCATCTTTAAAACCAGATGCATCATTTATAAAGCTATCAGAACCAGCACCCCCAGCTCATTTTGCAGACAAGCTCACCATCTCTGGTGGATCTTGGCACAGGCACAGCCAGACTCTTGATTAAGAAGTTGAAAAAATAAGACTGTAGGTCTTTTCCATCTATGCATCCAGGATCTGGAACAACATCCCCATATCCATCAGGACAACCCCAACGTTGCTTCAATTTAGGAAACAATTGAAGACTCACCTCTTTAAAGAACACTACATCAAAATGCATGAACCATCCTCAACTTGGCTCCATCTCCTCTTACTCACAGTTGACCTTATGCTTGTCTTTGAACATCTACAACACTACACTGCCTTTTGGCTAGGATTGCATTACAGAGATTCCATATAAATGCATAGATACATGCTAAAATGCATAGGACCCAATCAAAGAAAGATCAGTCACACGAAGGTTGGAGAAAAAGTACAGGGCAGCACCACAAAATAGCATATTCATACACAGGAAATTGCAGCTCGAAACGCTACCAGTCCACATAGCATAGAAATGATAACTGATGAATGAAACTAGGAATATATCACCACTGGACAAAGAGTAATAAGACTGACGCTGCTAGAAAACTTCTTTTATGGGGGTAGAAATGTATTGGTGCATTGCAAATTCCATGACCTGTCTATGATAGGCATCAGTGGGAGGTAACTGGAGAAATGAGGAAAACGTCAATATAAGGTGCACCCTGGAAGCGACAGATACAGCCCTCAGATAGGTCAATACTAGCTATGACTGGTTTTGCATTCCTGAATTAGACCACAGACAGCAGAGATGTTGAAAAGAATGAAAAAGACACTGACAAACTAAGGCTATGGGTGTCCTCCTGCATTAGCCACAAAAGACCGACTTCCATAGGCCACAGGTACAACCAGCTCCAAAGTCAAGCCCTAGTACTAGGAGACAAATCTATCAGCAACAGCAGCCCTTTGAGGAAGAATAATAGTCAGGATGGCAAAGCTAATACTCCAGAGGAAGCTATTGTGCCAACGGCAGAGGCAAGCACCTCTGCCATTAAGCAATGACCATCCTCTGATTTCCCACCCAGATTGCCCAACACATGTTGAGCGCGAACTAGCATTACATCTTCTTTAGTGGGAGGATAGATTCTCCATCAATGGGTGCTATCCACCTTTGTGCACTGCTACTGCCTATACTTTCATACCATCCCTCCAAATTATCCTCCCTTCTGCTGCAAAATCAACAGGTATCATCACAAACTGTTGATGGAGGAGGTACAGGCGCTTATATCAAAAGGAGAGATAGAGTTAATGACAGCATATCTTGTGGTAGTAAGGAGTGTACTCAACGTACTTTTTTCATCCCCAAAAGGGACAAGATACTGTGATCAATCTTGGGAGTTACGGTTACATCATTTTAAACCCACTTCAAGATGACCACTTTGCAGGATGTCATTCCATTCTCCAGAAATGTGACTGCATGGCAACCCTCAATGCCAAGGTCACCTTTTACATGATCATACACAAGGCTCATCCCTAGAACCTGAGACTTTTGATACATGGTATTCATTAAAAATGTAAAGCTTTACGAAGTAGGATGATCACAGCCCCCAGAGTCTATACCAAATGCCTCTAGGTACTGCCAGCACACTTATGTCGCAGCCAAAGTCATGTGTTTTCTACTGGCTGGTAAAGGGGACAAGCTATGCGCAACGCCTTCCGCACATCTATAATGTACATAACAGCAATGATTTTCTTCTGCTCTAGAACGTTGGGAGCAGTTTTTAATTATTTTAATCATTATTTAATTGATTGAATAAAATACTGGGGCTGAATGGTACATTAGCTGTATCTTTGGTCTCCAGTCTGCAAAGCTGTGCGAACACAGCTGGGTTGCTGAGAAGCCATTTTTTAGGTCTCGCCTGACCCAGTGCATGCGCTGGTCTGGCGAGAGTTATTGAGAGGGCTCCAAAAAGGGCTACCAGGCCAGCCAAGAGCTACAGTGCATGTGAGCAGGCGCGCGCGCCGCGCTTTACCGAGATTACTTTCACTTTCGCACCCGCACGGCCGCTTGGCATAGCCAATAGGTCTCGCTTTTGGGACCTTATAAGTATTTAGTTATGCAACTGTTGCATGGCTAAATACTTATAAGGTCCCAAAGGCGAGACCTATTGGCTATGCCAATGCTTGTCCTTCTTCTGGATACTTTAAGCCCCAATTTTTAGAGGCCACGAATTGTGGTGGCTTGGGGATGCAATTAGGTGCACCGTTCTTAACGAAGCGGGAGCGCCAATGTGCAGCCTATGATCTAGGCACCAGCCAATGCTTTCTTCCACACTAGCACTTTGGGGGCAGTTTTAAGTGTTATTTTAAATACTTGAATGAAATACTGCTGGTGAATGATACATTAAATAGATCTTGCACTTAGCTCCCCGGTCCGCAAAGCTCTGTTGCACTGTAACCATGTTTCCTTCTTGTGGATACTGTAAGCCGCCATTTTTAGATGACAAGCGTCCTAGTGGTTAGGCATACAATTAAGCACACTTTTAAGGAAGGTGGCTGTGCAGACATGTGAAGTAGGAGCTCCAAAGAAGAGTCTTGCCACACCCAACTGCACCGTTCCATGCCCAGCTCCAGCCTTGCTGTCCTTTTAAACCCAGCAACCTCCTGAAGAATCATATATTTGGAAAAGACAGAACTCATGGAACTAGAAGCTATGGGTAAGTGAAATGTTAATTTGCAGACACAGCATATTATTGGATCATTGTCTTGCTTTAAATGCCATCAGTTGCTAAAGGTTGGAGTAGAGCCAGAAATAGGACCTGATCCTAATCACAAAATCTCCGGAGAAAGGCAAATGCATTAGGTGGAACACGCAAGCAACATTACAGGGTGTATTATTAACGCACATTCACTCCCAAAGCATGTTTTTGTAATTTCCAAATTTTTAATTGACAAGGATGTGGACTTCATGTTGTTAACAGAAACATGGCTTAATGAGTTATCAAATTTTAATATTGCCATGGCCGTCCCATGGGGATAATAAATTACTCATGAGGACAGTACAGAACAAGCATTGGCATAGCCAATAGGTCTCGCTTTTGGGACTTTATAAGTATTTAGTTATGCAGCACAATATCCTTTGTGCAACAATATCAACCGTTGCATGGCTAAACACTTATAAGGTCCCAAAGGCGAGACCTGTTGGCTATGATTATGCTGGTTTAAAGCCTTGCTGCATAGCAGCAGCCCTGCTGTACAACATGGCTAAACATTGACAAACCCAATAGCTCTCAAGCCGTGAGACCAATTGGCTTTGCCAGTGCTTGTTTCGATTTTCTCTGTCAGTACAATCAGGTTTTCCAAGCAGCTTTGACGTTCATCTGGTCAAATGCATTCAGTGGTGATTTAAATGCAGGCCTCACCAGCTCTGCTAGAAATGTTGTCCGCTCCTATGCAGGTTTGAGCGCTGGTTGAAAACAAACATTCTAAAAAGAAACAAAAAAAAAAACCTCACATTCCTTGGGGAATGAAAAAACGAGCTGCTTATCGAGTAGTCATCCATCACCCCATGAAGGTATCAATTAGTACTGAAGTACTGAAGGCGGTTGGAAACATTTAGAGGCTTGACCAACACATTGGTAAAAGGTTTAGTTTCCCAGATGCGAATAAGTTTCCATTCGGAGGTACTCTGCTCAGACTGCCTGAAAAATGACTCTGCAATCTTTAGGAATGTCCAGAGATCAATCCTCGATTGTTCACTGAAGCGCGGCTGCATTCACACAATTTCTGATTTGGTCTGGTCAGGAGGGAGGGAGGGGATGAGCTGTGAAGGCGATTGGTCTGTCCACCTTCATCCTGATTAAGCCCAAGGACCAATGAGTTTGACCCAGAGCTGCCACGTCAAACCATCAGCTCTCAGGTTTTTCGGAACAGCCATGCAACGAGGGCAGGGGGATGGAAAACATGAGCAAATATCTGTTCTGTGACGTCGCAAAGAGGTGCAGGGTGACATGGCTGAAAATATCAGGGCAAGCCGTCTGCCATCTAGCTACCATTCTCAACAAGCATTGGCCGCGCGAGCGGCCGCGAGACGTGATATGTGGTGGGGGAGAAGGAGAAGCTGGAGTTGTGTGTGCACGCGCGCTAAAAGAATAAAAAAAAGGACGTGAGTGGTGCGCGCGCGTTCGCGCCTCCGCTCGTGCATGTGCGCGTAACCGCACGCTCCATGCCAGCAAGAAGCATGTGGTTGGACTTTTCAAAGCCCACTACTAAATGTCTCGCAGAGCAGCACATGAGCTAGCTCAGGCGAGACCTAAAAAAGGGGCAGAGGCCTAACAATCATGTTTCATCACTCTCTCCACAAAATGGCTTAACGGAGCTGGAAGATACATGGTATTGTCACTCGCAACAATCCTTCTCAGAAGCTTTAATTTTCCATCCACCCGGTTATGCTTCTGGATTTGTCAAATCCTTTCTGAGGCCAGGCATTAAGATGGCTCCAGCCATTCCTCTGTAGCAACGAGCAGTAACAATCTCCAATGTGATTTTGAGAAGTAAGACACCCACATGTAGAGTTCCTCAGGGCTACTCTTTGGGCCCTACTCTGTTCAAAGTTTACATTGCCCCGTGCTAATATTAATAGTGTAAACTGGGATGGGGGCGTGGCTTGATGCTGATGGAGTAGGAAGCTATTATCTGCGCACCCGGCGGCAAGCCCCCATCCACTGACATCCTGTAAAATCCAGCGGATCCAGGGGGCCTCTGCTACTGAAATTGTCCCCTTGAGAGTGGAGGACACTCCAGTGGGGAGGGGGGGGGGGGGGGAGGGGGATTGGGCTAGGGGGAAAGTAGCACGGAGGCACGGAAACAGTACCCCGGGGCAGAGAAGGACAACCGAGCAGTGGAGAAAAGATGGCGCCCGCGACAGCCTAACAGAACCCCTGCCCCCTCCAGAGGCACCGCAGCCTCGAGTCTTTTGGGAAGGTGTGTTATCTGGCAAGACCTGGGTAGCACAAACAGGGGAACAGGATTAGTGTGCTGGAAGCTATTGGGAGCATGAATGACTGTACTGCGGGCGGCCAAGAGGGAAAATAGTGCCCACGGCTTTCACTTAGCCCGCGATCGGTGAACTCCTGAGGGAAGGAGGGGACCTAGTGAAGCCCACTGAAGTCCCAACAACCGAGGATTGAGCTGGCGAGTTCCTACCTCTGTAAAAGTAAGGGGCGAGCTGCCTGGACACTGTGGCCAGAAAAGGGGTTGTCGCGGGGAGCGCCGCGAGCCAGACTGCTAGCGGCTGAAACCGCAGAGAGGAATTGAGCTGCGGAGTTGAGAGGAGCGGGTACCAAGGCAAAGAGGAGGGCCCAATCAAAAGAAGAGGGAGTGCTCAGAGGAAAAGATAGCATAAGGACCACGCAGGGGACAGAAAAATATGAACCAGCTGTGCAAACACACAGGGCTCCAGCTGAGCGGACCCGACCGGCGGCCTGGACAGATGGCTATCCCCCGGGGCTAGCTCTGTGGCTTAACCCCTGACACACGGAGGGTGGAGGAGTGAGGACCCTCGCGGAAGATCGAAAAGAAGGGCCTGGGTTCCCATGGGAGAAGGCCTGAACATGCATCTCGGAGGCAGGAAGAGGAAGGCTGGAATAGTGGAGGACGGGCCCCCACTTTGGATATGCCTAAACGACCTATGTCCCAACGAGTGAAGGGGCTACACAGAGGGGACTATAGAGCAGTGCCACACATTTCAGTTGAGACGACTGGGGGGATTGGCCTCTCGGAGGAGCCCTGGAGCCATGACCTGTGAGAAGCAAGCACAGCGACACAACCGGAAGTCACCAGATATAACACAGCCCTGATCTGGGACCCAGTGAATGGGTCTGTGGAACAATTAAACAGAGGCTCGTGGAAGAGAGCAAATCTCGGGAAAAATGGACACCAATAGAGAACCCTCCAGCATGGGGAAAGTTACTTACAAAAGAGACCCTGAGCCACAGGACCTGGAATTCAACAATATAGGGGACTCAGAATGACAGACACACGACCCAGAGGGAGCCCCCGGCTGGCTCAACACTCCAAGATATTCTACAAGCTATAGAGACTTCAAGGGTGGCTGTGGAAACTAAAATTTACACTCTCAGAGAGGACCTGGGACTCCTTCGAGCAGACCACCGATGCTTGGCAGAACAGGTCACCACCAACGAAGGTGCCATAAGCGAAATGAGACCGAAGCAGATTACCACAGTAGATAAGTTAGCAGGGATGGAAACACAAATACACACTCTCGAGCTTAGAGCAGAAGATGCAGAAAATAGGTCACGCCAGAATAACCTGCGAATCGTAGGCCTTCCCGAAAATGTTGAGAGGACTAACAGGATTGGGTACCTTCAGAGATGGATCCATGAAGAGATAGCTGAGGAGGGTCTCACTCCTTATTTTGCTCTAGAACAGGCCCACAGAGTGCCGAGGAGGGACACCCACGCCCAGTGATAGCGCTGCTCTTGTTTTATAAAGACCGGGATCACATGCTCTGTCAAGCCCGACTGTGAATGCAGCTGGTGGTGAAAAAAGGACATCAGAATTTTCGCGAACTTCTCATGGAGGTACAGAAGCAAAGAGCATCCTTCCTGGTGGCCAAAAAAAAACTATGCCAACTCAGGACTCAGTACTCAATGATTTTTCCTGCAAAACAGAGTGGTGATAGCGGCAGGGACATGGTTCTTCACTATGCCAGAGGAGGCATGGGGGTGGATCGATCACCAGGCTCCCAACAGACAGGACCGAATCCCACAGGAAAGGCGGGAGAGGAAAACGGATCGACTGAGAGGAAGAGGAGGAAAACCTTTGTCTGCCCCTTGTGAGGCGGAAACGCAGAGAGAAAAAGACAAGGTGGTAGCGGCGATTGCATCGCTCAGTGCCTCCACAGCTGGGAATACATCCTCACTGACAGGGGAGGAGTCCAGGGACTCTGACTCAGATCACAGCTCCAGCACGATGGGAGGCCGCAGTCAGGAACTGCCGGTGGTGTCCCACAGAACAGTGGATGACATAATTTGAACAATACTGGACACCCATGTACAGGGGGGGGAAGAGAAGAAATGGGGGCCACTGTCGAGATTGCACTGCATAGGCCCCTGGGACCACCAGATAGTATTGCCGAGCTGAGCACTGGATTGGGGGGAGCCTCGTGGGGTCGGAGGAGGATTGCTCGGTCTTGGATTAGGCGTCTCGCACAGTCCCCCAAGTGTTACTTTTTCTGTTAGATTGTACGGATTGCAAAAAGTTTGGATGGGGGAGAATCACTCACTTGTCCTGGGGTGCGGGAGTTGGGGAGTTATCAAGTTGTTAGTAGGGGACACTGCAGGGAAACTATGCCAGGCACCTCGGCGCTGGCAATTAGTGGGGGTAGCACAGATCCTCCCTCAGGGAGCATCTTCAAGCAGAAAAGAGGGAATGCTGGGTAAGAATTATACAAATGGATAGCGACACGACATATAACATCATGACCTGGAACGTCGGGGGGATGCACTCAATGAGGAAACAATATAAAATATTCTCCTACTTGAATAGGAAGGAGATTCATATTGCCCTACTCCAGGAAACTCAAATCCTAGCTCTTGAAGGGGCAACACTCCATCGCAGATGGCGGGGGCAGGCATTTTACACCTCATTCTCAGCATTCGCTAGGGGAGTGCTGATCTGGATACGGGCGGGGTTACTTTTTAACACACGGGGATCTGGGCCAACCCGTAGGGCCGGTACCTAGTGATCACGGGTAGGCTGGATGGCCAAGATGCGACATTAATTAATGTGTATGGGCATAATTCGGAACACGTCGCATTTCTGGCCAACATGTCTGGCACACTGGCACCTACATTCCACCATCGTAGGGGGAGACTTCAACTGCATAGCTGATCTGATGCTAGATCGCTCCCATCCCCCACTCAGGAAAGCCCTGACTAACAGGACAGCGAGGGCCTTCGCAGAGTGGCAGACCAGGTGGGGTTTAGTGGACACATGGAGACGCATGCATCTGGTGGCTAGGGACTATTCATACTTCTCACACATATACGACCTGCACGTCTGGCTGGACAACATCCTGTGTTCCCCTGATACCCATGCCTTAGTAATATCTGATCACAACCCCGTCCTGCTAAGGCTGCGTTGGGGAGTACGTCGCAAACCCATCCCTACCTGGCACCTTAAACCGGAGGCGCTGGAGGACCAAGTCTTCCTCGAAGACACTAGAGGTCACATAACATAATACTTCTCTGAAAATGCAGACACAGCCTCATCCAGACAGGTGGAGTGGGACGCCTTCAAGGCAGTAATTCGGGGTCGCTGTATGGTGACATCTATCGCCGTGCGTCACGCGCTGGTAGTGGACGTGGAGGGCGCGGACCTTGAGTTATGTGAACTAGAGAAACAGGGACCTGGACACCCAGAGATCCAACAGGATCTCCTGGATGCGAAGGAGAGGGTAGCTGTCCAAGAAGAACGACTGTGATTCTTCAATTTTAAGAAATACATGCAGCATACACATGCAGAGAGCGACAGAGCGGGCAGGCTGCTAGCCTGGCTGGCCAACCCGAACCGCAGAGGGAATACTTTTGTGGAAATAGCAGACCAGGCTGGACACTACCTGTATAGACAGGAGGAGATAAACAGTAGACTCCTAGAGTTTTATGTGACTTTATACAGGAGCGCTAGGAGACGTGAAGAGGGAAAGATGGTGGACTACCTAGACTCACTACCCCTCCCCACCCTGTCAGGAGAAGACGCGGAGATATTGGAGGCAGGGATCACCGAGTTCGAAAAAAGGGTGGCTATTAAGGGCCTTGCCTGGGTCAAAACCCCAGGAACGGATGGTCTCCCCGCTGAGTTTCATGCCTCCTACGTGGAGGAGTTAGCCCCAAGACTAGCGAAATTATAGGCGGCGCCTGAGGAGGAGGGAGTGCTCTCCAGATCAACACAAGAGGCTTTAGTGATCCCTTTGCTTAAACCAGGAAAATCACCTCTTGACTGCGCGGCCTACAGACCATTATCTCTGCTTAATTTAGATTTTAAAATACGGAGTAAGATCTTGGTGACGAGACTCCTCCCATTCATAACTACTTTGCTCCATCCAGACCAGGCAGGGTTCATTCCGGCAGGAACATGGCCCTCAACATTAGACGACTTATCTGTACTGGAGGTGAGTGGTTGGGCAGAGAGAGAACTGGCAGTATTTGCAATTGACATAGAGAAGGTCTTTGATAGCCTCTCATGGGGGTTTCTGTGTGTGCAGTATTAGAACGCATGAAAGTAGGGACAGGGCTTCCTGAGATGGGTGCAACTGCTGTATAGGGAGCCCCTGGCGAGGGTGCGGATGGGCTGCACAATATCAGAGCAGTACCGAGTGGAGAGGGGGATGAGACAGTGGTGCCCCCTCTACCTCCTGCGGTTCGCCCTGGCCATGGAGTCATTGGCATGCCTTGCTCGGACAGGCGGTAGATATCAGGGCCTACAGATAGGAGGGCATACCCATCATATCGCCCTATATGCGGACGACCTCCTTTTGTTCCTGAGATACCTGGAGGGGGAACTGCAAGGAGCCAGGGAAATGCTGGCTGAGTTTGGGGAGGTATCATGGCTAAAAGTCAATTAACAGTAGATCGTGAGATCCTTAAAAGATAGTATGGACTTCTGGGGGACTCTCCCTGTGTCGGTTGCCGTTAGGGTGGCACTCTTAAAGATGATTGCCCTCCCACGATTACTGTTGTTCTTCAACACACTGCCGGTGTGGATCCCGAAAGCACAGTTCACCGAACTGGACTCGCTTATTACCTCATATATATGGGGCACGGAACGACGACGGGTAGCCTTGGCGTTATTGGAACGACTGACAGAGGAAGGGGGACTAGCGATCCCTGACTTTGAATCGTACTATCTAGCAGGAGAGATGCAGAGATTTAAGCAGTAGCTAGCGGAGAGGATGGTGTGGGGTGAGGTGGACCAATCACTCCAGAACGTGAGGTGCTCCTACGGACCTTACTGAGAATCGAGGCAACCCCGCGAGAGTGCACAACCGAACTGAACGTGATACAGCGCTGTTGGGGGAGATGTCTCCAGAAGACACGTACCCCGGTACCCTCCTCACCAGAACTCTCATTGATGATTGTGGGGCACTACCACACGGGGGCAGTGGAGAGGTCTGGGGGAGTGGGCACAGCCTGGAGCCACCAGACTGCGGGACTTGTACAGGGATGGGGAGCTATTGCAGTTTGAGGTATTTCAAGCAGACCGGGACATACTCCAGGGCAAATTTCTACTCCATGCAGCATTAACGGCGGCTATTGGGAGACACTGGGGGAGGGCACCCTGGAACCCAAGCAGCAGTTCACCTGCGGGTATCTGGGCACATTCAAGGTGGTCAAATGCCTATACAGAGCGGTTAGTAAGGATTTGCTCCAACCACTAACAACACTGAGACAGATGGGAGGCAGACCTCGGTATTCCTATGGAAGATAAGGATTGGGAAAATACACTGGCCAGGATACATATTATCTCGAGAACGCCTGATTCAGGAGGGTTCATTTTTATGTTCTGCCATGGGTATACCTCACCCCGGAAGACATTAACCAATAGTATCACAGAGAGGTTGCGAGGTGCCCACGATGCGGGGAAAGTTGGGGCAGACATGTTGCACATGTTCTGGGGCTGGCCAAATGTCCATACATACTGGCAAGAGGTTGCGGCTACAGTGGCAGAAATAACTGAACAAGAGGTCCCCTGTGAGCCAGCGCACCTTCTCCTCAGTCTATTTCCCCACACATCATGATCAAGGGTCACGGATGGCATCCAGGACCTAGCTCTCATTCTGGCAAAGCAAGAAATCACACAACGCTGGAAGACATCAGGAGAACCGCCAGTCACAAGGTGGAAACGGTAATTGATAACCTGGGCAGGTTGTGAGAGCAGGAATCTACTCAGGAATGCATGCAGGGGGATAGGCAATATTGAAAGAGCTAGAGCATGGGAAGCAATAGTGGAAAGTATGAAAAATCCAGAACCAGAATCAGGAGAATTCTCACCCTCATTGCAATCCCGGCAGGGGAGCTTGGATCGCCGGGACCAGGAAAGGGATGTAGAAAGGGCACACCTCAATGCGTAACAACGAAAAAATAAGCGGGACTGAATACAGTGGGAGAAGCAATAAGTGTAGACAGGGTAAGGCAATGATACCCCACACAATTGAATATTCATGGTATCCTGCAGTAGGGGAATGGGAGGGGGGAGTTCTAGTTGGGATTGTTCATACAATGAAATAAAACAGTATGCTGAAGGGGTAAATACTGTTGTATACAGAGTGGAACATGGGATATGATAATAAAAGGAAGATATAACACTGATAAAAATGAATACATATCAGGGATGTGGAATTCCTATAGCCCGACGCCCAGGACATATTGTTTGGGGTCAAGGGCAACAAGTTTTCATGTGCATTTTGTCCTTGGGACAAGTAGGCCCAACCCCCTGCAGCACAAACCCTTTGGCTGCCAGTTTGCAGTACAACATTATGGATCAGGGAAGTGCACTGTCTGCAGTTAAGTTAATATTTTTGTCAATAGTTAATGCTGTTCAAACTTGTATTTATGGTTCATTAATTGAAAGATTTAATTATTAGGGTGATTGCTGTAAGTAAATTTGCAAGCTCTGGCTGCATTACTGACAGTGGTTCCAGTATAAAAATGTGTGTACACGTTTTCAAGGTTTAGCAACATAAGGCTATGTATAATGTTCTCAGAATGCTTTCTGAATTGATGCAAATATTTGCAGAAACTTGTTAGCAAGATTGATTATTCTTTGCTTTCAAAATTAAATGTTCATAAAAAAATGAAAGCAAGGAAAAAACATTTTTCTAAACTACTGTAAAATTTCAGGTACCATTTCTTTGCAGCCTCATTTAGTAACATGTCTTAATGCATGCTAGTATTTCCTAAAAATATTCATAATGGAAAATCACTGTAACCAGTTTCAAGAAGATTAAAGGAAACAAAAAAACAAGCATTGGCAAAGCCAGTAGATCTAAAATTGATGGCCAGCTTTTTAGTTTTCTCAATGTGTGACTTGTTTTGGCATGGTTTTTGTAAAACCTTTTTGGTGTGGGAGCTGCCAGGCCCTCACCATTATAGCAAACATTGGCAAAACCAAAAATTGTTTTTGGTCTCAAAATGCACGCACTGCCACAGTAGTTACTGGCACTGAACAAAACTACGTTCTGTGCCGATATGCTCCTTGTGAAAGAGCAGAATGCTGTCACTCACAGTGAAGTCACCCGATACCGAGAAAGTCAGAATTTTAATAAACACAAAAGGTCAATGTCAACGCCATACCAAATCAGGGATTCAATTATTACAGAACATCTCAAAAGTTCACCCACGGTATATGTCCTCACATTAAGTGCAGCTATACAGCTTTCGTGGATTACCAAGAATTTACAGAATTAGGACAAGAAATAGTACTCATAGAAAATATTTGTCAACTGCATTTTAGCACGAGCAAATATGCATGTGTTGATTTGCTCATGCGAAAATCTGAGTGCTTGCAAGTTCACTTTCCCTCCAACCACTTTTTTCCCCAACTCTGGAAGAATGTCTGCCATTGTCAGGAGTAAATTTCCAACACTTCTCAGTATGGGAAAAGATTAGAAAAGCGTTGTTGGAAACCATTAAAACATGCAAGTTAGTAGGTTTGCACAGACTCAAAAGGGCATTCTAACCTTGGAACTATTGCTTACCACTACCTTTAGCTCCAGTATGTAGATTTGCGGCAACATAAAGGGATTGCAGGTTTTCAAACACCAATATGGTATGAGCCCTGGCATAATCAGAGGCCATATCAGAGCTCTTATATAATGAGATTGCTGCCATAATTTGTCGCCACACTACATGGCACCAAAGGGACAAGTGGATTTAGTTACAGGACAAGTAGATTTATGAAGCAACCTGCCCCATGGACAAGTAGATATTTTATTAAATTCCACACCCCTGCATATGTTGAAAAAACAAAATAAATCTGTTTAGAAAACAAATAGTGTAGTCTGAGATCAAAGTAGTCTCTAATACTGATAACACTCAGCTAATTCTATTAATTGACAAAAACCCAGATGCCCCTATGTCTCTCTTTAAAATTCGTCTAGCCAACGTTATAGAATTGATGCAGAGGAGTTACTTAAAGTGCAACTGAGGCAAGACTGAGATCCTTCTGTTTTGGAACCACTAAGAAACTTTCAATCAATAAATGGTGACCCGAAGGGCTGCCAATTCCCTTCTCCATCTCCAGCATTGGTGGCAAGAAACTTGGTAGTAAAATTTTAATTGACTCTTCATTCACAAGTTCTTTGTGTTGTCACTGCTCTGCACATATAAGAAATTATTGGATTTATGGCCACTAGAGAGTCGAAAAACTGTAGTCCATAAACTTATCACCTCTGGACTTGTTTGTGGCAACAGTCTCTATTTAGGGCTTCCCAAATTTATGATTAATCTGGTACAGGTGGTGCAAAATGCAGCAGCACGACTAGCCTTCAGAATACCTAGCCGTTCTATTTCCATCATCTTATACTCTTTCACTGGCTGCCAGTACCCAAGCATATTCAATTCAATGCACTTTAAGCACCCAGAGCATTTCATGATACAGAACCTAAATATCTTTCAGAAATATTCAACGCTACAATCAAACTGGAAACCTAAGATCCGTAATTCCTAAGCTTTTCAAAGGTTCCTAAAATCAAGTTGGCTAGAAAAGAAGGACAGTCTTTTTTTTCCTGGCAGAAAAAGCAAGGAATGGACCCCCTTTTGCTTTTCGATCAACTAATAATGAGAGTCATTTCAGAAAACAACTGAAAACGTGGTTATTCTCCTCCTCTGAATCCTGTGTAATAGTCGCAATACCTGTGATTTAAGATCAGCGTTGGGTGGCCCTTTAGGGCGGCTGTATGGGCTTTGTAAAACAAATTAATTCAAATCAACACGATTTCCACAAATTAGGACTCATCTAATGACAAAAAATCTTCCCTTTTGTCAGAGCAGACCCAGAGTTTTTTAGGAGCCACATTCAATACAGTTACAGGGTAAGCTTACCCCAGCAACAAGAGATAGAGTTGCAGAGGTTGATTTCCCTTCATTGGTACCACCTCCTCCAACAGAGTATGATAATACAACTGTTGGGAGTGATGGCATCATGCACTGTGATTGGGAGGATCTAGTGTTGGTGGAACACAGTGCTCAGCACAAACTGCAGCAATGAAACAAGATCAACTTGTTACTGGGTAGCTCTCTTCTCAATCCACAGCCAGAGATAACTATGAACATTGACACATTGCTCACAGGTTGGGGAGTGCAAATGAGCAACCTCACCACTCAGGGCTAGTGGTCTCCTGAAGAGCAACTCCTTCACTTCAATGTGTTGGAGGTAGAGTTAGCCCTTTGAGGGCTCAATCCTAGCTGAAAAAGCATTACACACATTAAATGTAAGGATGAACTACACTGACAGTGCAGAGTTCATTACAAAATCTAAACAAATTTTGCTTGCTTTTGCAAAGACACATCTTGGCAATCTTATCTCAAAGGCAGGGTTAGCTAGATGGATTGTTATAGGCATTCAGATTTGCATGCCAAAGACAAATGCACAGAGCATGACACACCGAGAGCACATTCCACTCATACAATAAGAGTCAGAATCGTGCTCTTAGGAAATAGTACACTTTCAGATATTTGTAAGGCTGCCAGCTGGGCTTTAAGGATATTCAAGCCGGACACAAAGAGCCAGTCTAGTAGAATGTACTTTAAACATTATTCCAAACATTGTCCACCTTTGCTTGCAACACTGCTCTTCAGTCTACTGCTACACATGATGTAAACGGAAAGCTGTATAACAATCGGTTAGCAGCCTGTAGAATCACATTTGCCCTACCAAACTCCCTGGAAGTGAGCTGTGTTTAAGACATGTTTTTCATTTACTTTCACTTTAATATTTACGTGCGTTTTCTCCAGTACACAAGCGTTGTAACATTTAACTTCTACACACATATATGTACCCATCGAGATATAAAATTTTAAAAAACACACAATCTGAGGAGGAGGAGTCTGTGTCCTGGTGCATTGTGGAGAGATGCCACAAGCCACCTTGAAAGGTAAACTCCTTCCTGGAATGTTGCAAGCTCAACACCTGATTGTAGGAGCGAGCACAGCATGTGAATTTACAGCACCATAGACCTCAATAAGATTGCTACAGGTACGTAACATTTTCCATATAGTTCTTGGAGAATGTGGTGATGGAACCGTTGATGAACATTACGGCAGTGGATTTGGGAACAGAATTCTAACAGGAACAATCTATTTGACTATTGCATATCTCCTTTGATTTCTTGTAGCACTAGAGTGCATTTTGGGAGATGCCTGGCACCCGTATCCTCACATAGCCGCCATTTTACTTGGAGCGGCTAGCCTCATTATTGACTGCTTCATCCTCTGATTTTATGAGTTTTAGCTTTCACGCCTTTATTTTAACTTACTTTATTTTCGTCAGTAGCTGCACTTCACAAGGGAGCTTTTGGATAGCAGTGGGGGTTGCTGGGCTCTTGTCGTCGTTTATTTTGCCCACACTTTAAAAAAAATCACTGCCCTGAATAGCGCTCATTTAAGTCGGCCTGACAGCGCATTCACGCTGCTGGTCTGCCGAAGGCGTACCAAATGCAAGCCCGTCGGCACCCATCGCACTCCGTGCCAGTACCCCTGCTGGTTTAACGACCCACATGGAGGCCAGTATTCGATACTTGAGGGACAAGTTGCTCAAACTAAACTCCCCAGGTCAGGTATGCCCCATCCGCACTTTGAACGAGGACACATGAACTTGTACCACTTGTAAGGTTGCCTTAACCAACACTAAAGTTAAGTCCCCTCACTCTTCCGCTCCAGCAGCTAAAAGAAATGTTAAAGATATGGACAGATGGCTAGCTGCTGGTGCAGTCTCATTAATGCCAGATCATTAATAAAAAAATGCAATTGCATTGAAAACCATTTGCTAGACTCAACTCAATTCGGCTTCAGAAGCTGTCACAGCACAGAATTGGCCCTTATCACTGCCTCAGAAGAACTCAGACAGACTTTGGGTGCTGGTGGCAATGCTGCATTGATTTTATGACACCTTTCAGCAGCATATGACCTTCGAAGGCCAAATTAACCAAATAACCTCTTCTTTTTTTCCTTTTAAAATTGCTCAGGAAAGTTCTCCCCTTCATCCTAAAAGAACTACAGAAAACAGTGGTGGCCGGTCTGATTGTCTCCAAACTGGACTACTATAACGCACTTTTCACTAACATTCAGAAAATATTGTTTAAACAAGCTAGAGACTTTACAGAACGAAGTTGCATGATTGCTTTCAGGCATACCAAAACACAAATCTGTGACAAGCTCTAGTACAGCTTCACTGGCTTCTTGTTAAGAAGCGCCTCGACTTCAAGGCACTGAAGCCCTGAAAATCTTAAACAGCAATGTCAGCTCTACACCCGTAGTAGGAGCCTTTGGTCTGTGTCTGCCTACAATCTAGTGACTCCTAAATTTAAGAGATCAACCTGGGGTGGCAAGAGATTTGTGACCTGCACTGCCAGGAAATGGAACTCCATGCCCCTCAGTCTTAAAACAAAGACTGAGCATTATAAACATTTCTCTTCAATCAATATCTCTATTCCATCTGTTAGGCCAGCACCTAAACAACTCTGTGTATTCGAGCTATACACATTTTTTTTCCATTTCATTCTTATCTTTAGGCCATGGTTTAACACAACAGTTTCCAGCTCATGTTTCCAGGAGATCACATGGGTCTTGTGATACACAGGATCTTATGCAACTGTATCATAGCACGAGCTCCACCTCAAGCATGTTTGATCTGTATTTGTGTCCACTATTCCCACTGCACAGGGCAGTCAACAATTAGCAAATAAAAATGAACGCATTATTCAAAAATTTAAGCACAGACCCTGAAATCCTATTTGTACAGATATCATCAGCTGGTAACTTTTGAGAACAGCAAAATACATTTTAAACAAGCATTGGCAAATCCAACCAGTCTCCGCAATATTGACGTTGTCAATGTTGATGTCTTATAGGTGTCTCTTATGGAGTGGAGTGGATGTATGTGATGTAGGGTAGAATTGTTGTGGAATTGTGTGGGGTGGACTTGTGTGGGGTGGACTTGGGTGGTGTAGAGTGGAGTTGAGTGTAGTTAAACTATGTGGCATTGTGTGCATTGGAATTATGTGGGTAGTAATTATGTGGTTTTGAGTGTAGTGGAATTATGTGGAATGGTATTGTGTGCTGGGGGGTGGCATGTGGTGGAGTGGAATTATGTGGTGTAGTGTTGAATTTGGTAGCATGATACATAATACATAGCAGCCCCGGGTACTATTTGTGCAAGTGAGGCCTGTGTGTGAGGTCTGCACTATTGAGCTCCTCTTATCTGATTGCAATGCCATGAGAAATAAAGAAATCATGTGCTTAGTAGATGCTTGGTGTTAGCATACAGCACCATTTAAAACAAAATAACCAACAAAAACTCAATGACGAAAAGAAGAAAGCAAGTCAGTTTGTGTAAATGAAATCTGAGGAGCAGAGATGTGGCCACAAGACTGCTTCCAGTTCATGGCCAATGGGCTACTTACCTTTAGGGTGACTACACCCTTGTATATCTCCCCTCCCTGTGGGGGAGTGGGTATCCCCTAACCCTATTGATTAAAATCTTTCCTTCAATATGGAGGATTTTCAAAGGAGCGGGTAGTCCAGCTCAGGACACGTTAGGGGTGGTCCTGGCTGAGAGGGGACACACTTCCCCTACCTACTAATTTTCCTGCTGACCTTGCCACCAAAAGTGGGGCTTTGTCTGGGGGACGGGAGGGGGGGGAAGGGGTGGAAGCAAGCATCTTCACCAGCTGAAGAGGCCCTGGCTAGCATACCAAAGGGAAGGAAGCCTTTTAGGCTTGCCGTCCTGAATACTGTTCCTGAGTGGGGGTAGGTAAGAAGCACCTCCTGCCCAAGCAGGCTTTGGTCCCGACCCACGAGGGCGCAAGGGCTCCCACCTCAGGGGTCAGAAACATGTCTGAGTGTGGTAGACTGGTGCAGACTAGTCAGCTGCACACTAGAGAGTCAGTCAATTTTCAGGGGGCATCGCTAACATGCCTTCTGAGTGCTATATGCAATAAATTCAGCACTGACACCAGTGTGGGTCTATTGTGCTGATTAGTTTGATACCAAACTTCCTAGCATTCAGTAAAGCCATCACGGATCTGTGGAGTTTGTAAGGACAACCTATCAGCACATGAACTCAATATGGCTTCACTGCACTTACAATGCCTGTGAATGTGTTCAGACACTGCTCAGGCATATTGCTCAGGCAGCTATGCCCTCACCTATGGTATAGTGCACCCTGCCTAAGGGCTGTAAGGCACACTAGAGGGGTGACTTACCTATGCCTCGGCAGTGATTTGTAGGCATGGCACACAGGGCTGTCGACTGTTCAGTTTTAGCTGCACCAAAACACACAGTCTGCAATGGCAGTGTGTATGGTAAGGGTTCTCTGAATGTGCCACAATACATGCTGCAGCCCTTATAGACCCTCTCTGGTCACAAGGCCCATGGTACCCCTGGTACCTTTTACAAGGGGCTTATATGTGTGCCAGAGGTGTGCCAATTGTAGAATCAAAGGTACAGTTTTGGGAAAGAACACAGGTACTGGGAACCTGATTAGCAGGGACCCAGTGCACATTCAGTCTAAGTTGCATCAAAGCCAGGCAAAAAGTGTGTGGGAGGGGTACTGTAACAGAAAATCACTTTTCTACACTCACTGGTAATCTTTGTGAAGGTTTGTAATAACTATACAAAAAAGATATAACTTTCTGATGGCACATTTTTCGAGCCTTCGCAACCGTGTACATCTCTGTTATAAAGCACAAGCCTCCAGTAAGAAATAAGACAGAGTATGACAGGTACTGCAACGGTCCGTCACCTCTTCTCTGAAGTCTAATCAGCTTTTACTACCCAAGAGGGAATGAACCTGCAGGGATGATAAACCATTCTGAGATTACTTATGTAATTAAAGATTCTAATGTGTGTGCTTCCAGCACTGGAAAAATAATAGTTCTAGAAGTCTATCTTCTAAGCAAGTCATTTTGCAATGGCTCAGCCCTACCCTTTGTATACAGTATTTTTTGTCGAAGGTGGTATTTGATCTGCCTGTCTTTACAGCCTAACCAGTGCTCTAGATGGAAATATAGCAGTGCAGGTACTCATCAGTTAGAGCACGTGTTTTCTCCTGAGAAGTGCCGGCACTCCACTATTCAATGTAATGCAGGGGTGCTGAGAAGTGCAGCCTTTTAAAATAAAGAAGGGCAGGTACTCAGTACTGGATAGTACCCACCCATTTGAGGCACTGAGCCCAACAAGCGTCGACTTCAGTCGATGTGCAAGTCATTCAGGATATTGGCAGAAGAGGACGCAAATCGGTTCTCCATACTGCTACTACCTCTAGGAAGTCGGAACTTGCTAAAAGTCCGAAATTTACATAACAACTAAACTGATTATATAAATTACGACTCAAAACTAGACAGGATATTACACGCTGTTAAAACATTAAGTTGTTTTGAAGTAATTTTGCAGAACAGTTTAGTAACAGCTTTGTTTTGCATTGTTTTCACCCTAAGAATATACTTCAAAAGCACAGACGCCCAACTCGATTCTATTGAATTAGAATATGTGAAGATGTCATAGCCTAGTAGCATTAAAAAAACTTTGGATAAGTAATTTACAATTCAGGACAGAAAGGAGTTATGTTAGCACATAATTAGATGATTTGTCAAAATATTGTGCCGGCTACGGGCTCCTTTTTCAAAGACTTTCATTTACATTACACCGTCATTAGAAGTGTTCCTGCTTTAAAACCCAGCCTGCAGAGGAACACACCCTCCCCCAGCGCCAAGTGATTTCCCAGAAGCAGCCTCGCGGGATGAACTGACTGACACCCACGTCAATAAAGTTAGAGAATACTTGTGGACGGAGGAACACGATGATCAGGATGCATTTTATTTTTAGTAGGATTCACATTACACAAACTTTTTTAAATAAACAGAAAATCACTGACAAGTGGTAATCTAAAACCCTCAGTAAAGTTTAGCCAGCAATAAGAATCAAACAGCCTGGCCAGGAAACAGCAATGTGTTCCCGATACTATATGCAAATCACGAGGACAGGACACGTGGATTATCAAACCAGCCGCATCTGCGCAACTCCTACTATGTAAAACAGCTTTGAGGAGGCACCATATAAAAAATGCACACAATTCTTTCTCATGCCTGCAAAAACAGAGAGGATAACATGCAGCAGCATTAAGTGGGTGTTTTCAGAGGATCAAAAACCCTATTAATGCATTAACATGACAAAAATTGCTACTGTTTTTACATTTTAAAATACACACTTTGTGATTTTTTTTACTTTACTGGAGGTCCTTGCATATGCTGTAATGCAGACTAGTTCTTTCAGAGCGGTCCGTTTTATTGAGCAGAAAACGTTTCTAGTCGGAAGTAAAAAAATAAAATTAAACAAAAGTTAAAATCCTGGCCCCCAAAAAAAAGAATCAAAACAAGCACTATTCCACACAACGACAACACGAGTGGCACAAAAATACATGGACACATCAATTATTTAGCACAACCTAGAAAAAGTAAATATTCATCTTTGAAGCAGCTGCGTTTGTGATGAGATAAGAACAAGATTTACAGAAATTGAGATTTGAGTGCGTGAAAAAAGGAGCACTTGTGTAAAGTGCTCCAAATCAAAGAAAAAGGTAGTTCCGAAAACATTTGCTAAAATGGGAGCAGGGGATGGATAGTAGTAATTGGTCTATGCTCTACAGGAGGACTAAACCCAGGAAGAGGCATGACGCATGCATGCCATTGACAAATGGAGAGAAAGAATAGGTGAGAGATGATGGAGCCAGCAAATAGGAAACTTATGGGCGGGCTGAAACCCACAAAGTATATACAACATGTCTCTTCGAGACAGTGCATGCACTGTCTACAGCCTACCTATGCCTAAATATCAGCCATTGCAACACTTAAGTCTAAATTTTCCATAATTAGCTTCATTCCCTCCTAATAAAAAAAGACAGCATAAGGGCAGTGGGCGTCTATTTTTCTGTCTGATAAAGCTCACTATCTGGCAATGTCCTTCAGTCTTTGTTGAGCGTATGAAAGCACTGCATGCATGCACACTGAAAAGTCAGATTTTCACTCTTTCGTTTTGCCAAAATTACGGCAGGAATCACAAACACACTTTCCACAAATATTCTAGGACTCTAGTTAGAATAGTTAATCATCCTTTTTGTGTGCATTTCTATGCTTCTCAAGTTTCAAAGCATATAAATACAGGTACTTCCGGAAGGCATGGACAGACTTGGGAACTTGATTGGTCATAACACCAATGTTAAACCTAGTGTTTTACCAACTCTATGCAATTTGTTTCTGTGATAGATAGTGGAGTTCAGTGAGGTACATAGAGCAGACTCTTCTAGTCACTGTACAAACGCGGTCAAAGGTCAGGCATGGACTGGGAACCCAAAGCAGCCCTGGTAAATGTTGTCAGACCAGCCCAGTACGGTGCAGGGAGCTTGGAGTGGTGGTGTAGGGCAGGGTTCTCTCCACAAGAAGATTTTGGCAAATAATTACAAAAATGGTTCATTCAACGACCCATTTTCATTATGTATTCAATTGGATTGCATGACAGAAGCATGCATGACTTAGCCACACATGCCTCTACAACGCGGGCGCAACAATGAATACATTCTAACCACGCATTCCTTTACCAAGCATGCATTTACAAAATATTTCCTTGTAACAGCATGTTTGATAAAGGGATTTGAGTGGTAGATTACTACTACCCCGACCCCTCTCCCCATCCCAAGCCCTAAAATCCCATCCCCCTAACTCACGCCCTGAGCCCTAAAACTGACCGCACCCCTAAAAACTACCCCTCCAAACCTGGGCCCAGCCCTTAAAACTACCCTGACCCTCCCTCTTTGCCCTGAGCCCTAAAATCCAGCCTCCTTTTAAAAAATTACCCTGCCCCCCCACCCTGAGCCCTAAAATTGACCTCCACCCCTAAACACTAACCCCCCCAAACCCGGCACCAGCCCCACATACCTGTCCTCGTCCGGAGCTTCCTGTTCTTCTCCCTGCCCATCCGGACTCTAGACCGCTATCTGCTTTAACCACGCATATTTGTTTTAAAGGCACTGAGAGATGGGGTACCCAGGACCAGGCCCTTTGGCCAAAACCTCCTGGGCATTGCCGAAGGCAGTGTGTAACGTAGGGTTGGTTGCCTTTGGGGTTTTATGTTTTGTTTTTGCAGAGTTTTATATAGCGCGAACTTGACCCGAATCCAATCCGGTATCAGAGCGCTTTACATAGCACCAGTTACGTTACATGAGGGGACACATTCATTTTTTGTTAGGCACAGGGAGATTAAGTGATTTGCCCAGAATCACAGGATGTTCAGCATCATTACCGTGACTCGAACCCAGTTCTCCAGGTCTGAGGTCGAGCGCCCTAGCCGTTAAGCCAACTCCTCTCCCTGTGGGTGTTGTCCACAGGGCCTGGTCGTAGGCCAGACCATGTGGCTAACTCTGCACTGCCCACTTCCGAAGGCTGTGCGCTGCCAGTTGGGGGTTGGTGGCAGGCCAGGTCCTGTGGCCAACCTCCCACTGTGCATGACGGAAGGTCCTGCACAGCATGGTGTTGGCTGCCTTTACCTGGGTTGGCCACGGGGTTGGTCACAGAGACTGGCCATAGACCAAGCCTTGTGACCAACACCCCACTCAGCCGAAGGCCTTGCGACCGCATGGGATTGGCTACATGCAGGGGGTTGGATGTACGTATGGTGAGTAAATATTACTTTACATTTGATAAAAATCTAGAAATTCACTGAAAAAAAAAAAGTTTAAAGTGACATTATAGTCAGGTGAAATGTTCAGTAACAACATAATGTTTTTAAATTCTAAAAACCACTGATAGTTAATTCAAGTAACTATAACTCGTGTCCTAAGCTAACTAGAACTCGTGCCCTCGCTATGCACTGCAAATGATCCCACATATTACATCCCTCATGACATCATCTATAACATCATTGATAATATCACTGCAACATTTACAGTTATATTATTGATGAGAAAACTGTGCATGGTGGGGGCATGAGTTATATTTACTTGAGATGACTACAACGGGTGAATCTCAGTGGTTTTTAGTGTTTATAACGTTGCGGTGTTACTGAACCTTTCACCTAACTACAACGTTACTTTAACCGTGAGGGAGGGAGGGAGAGAGAGAGAGAGATAGAAAAGATGGAAGAGAGAAGACAATGAGGGAAGGTAGAGAGAGAAGTTAAGAGACAAGAAGAGAACATAACAGGGCACATAGGTAATCATTTTTCTACTTTAAAATCCGAGTGGAATATCAGGCATTTGTTCTGCAAGGGTCTGGTACTTGAATATTTAAGTACAGTTTAGACAGTTCTAAAATAGGATTGAAGAAATATATTCTTTTACTTGCAGTTTGAGGTTATATTTTAGAAGGAAAAATACCGTCTCTGGGAGTGGCCAGGGATCTGTTGGGCACCGATAGGCTTCTTTGTCGGGTAAGTCTATTTCGATGTGAAACTGAAAAGAAAAGAGTGTTACATGTGGGTACAGTAAGAGCACATTTACCCACACCACAATATGGAAACTGGCAGCGATATCAACGCCTCAACCAGACTAATTCTCTTCCAACCTGGTAGCCTACATGTTTCATCAACTCTTTTAAACCATTTATCATTCAAAAACTGTTCCATCACTCCCCAGCCAATGTGCCCTGGAGTACCGACAAACAATAATAATAATATTAAATATATTTATTAAGGCACATATGCCCACATCAACACCACTAACTCAACATCAACACTTTCAAAGACAATTATTTTAACAACACTTTATCTTACAGCAAACATTATAAAATTTGCCATAGCAATTCTAACTTTACGGGTTTCAGACTGAAACAACAGAGCAAATCCTTCTTTAACAGTCCTGGCATTTTAAAAAAAAAATTAAATACGTTTTCCGCTGATTGAAAAAAAAAAAAAAAAAAAAAGAACAGGACAACGGTATATGTTTTAACTAATCGGGTATCTTCGAACTGCATTCATTTTTTAATCTACTACCATTATCAATCATTTTTCTATTACCCTCAGCTCTGTATATCATTCGCTCACGAACCAAACATTATTTTACAACTAATAAAATGCAGCAATAATAATATTTTTTTTCATAACTCCTGACAGTACAGTAAATAACAGATGTTACTATTAAGCAATGTAATGGTGCTCTACCAGGATGGAAAGTGGAGTCATCCTGATGGTATTCAGACCCATGACCTACAGATGACTATGTTTTGGCGAGAACCTTCAACTCGCTGAGCCATCCAGCTAGCTAATAGAAAACAGTCAACTAACCCATTAAAAATACCTCACACTTCCAAAATAGGACTCCTTGCCTTAGCAGCCAGCTCACACCATGCTCAGTAGCATAACATGCCCCACCTCATTGCACTTTGCAAGGGAGGGGGCCCCACGCCACTGACCATGCTCCCCGTCTGAGACTTTAATTTTACAAATCACTGCTTTCTAAGAGTCTGTAGCTATTAGTCTAACTGCTTCTATAAAAGAGAACAACACTGATAAACATAAAATCCCGAAACAGGATTTTCTTTTTTAAAATAAAAAGATAAGGCGCCGCTCCCCGTAGGAGTCCTCTCCCATGGCGAGGAGGGCATTAAGTCTTTTTCACTGTGATGGAGAGTAAAAAACACTGCTATATGTCCACCCATCCTAAATTAGGTATGGTGGGGCTTCATACTTACCTTCAACATTTTACTTATACACGTAACATGGACCATGAAAGACATTTATTGTGATGGATATATGTGCTTTTCCTAACCCGCAGTCCCTTCACCCTCAGGTAGGGCAAAATCTGGGTTGCCTTTCTTGTACAGAAACACCTTTTCTTATAACCCATATACCTGTGGTATGTTCTTTTATACAAGCTTTTCATCTTGAGTGTATGGAAAATTATGTTTAGTGTTGATTTTTCGAACAAAGATATTTGTAATTTGTCTGCTTTGTTCGACTTCATAGACAACTTGCCTAATTATACTGTTAAATTAATTGAGGGTTATGACCTGTTAGTGGGAGGCCAATTAAACACCAAGCGGTGGTGGTGCTTCCAGCAGTGAACCCATTTATTTGCTGCGCTGATCAGAATGAGACAATATGGGCCCAAGACTCAAGAAATGCTATTTTATACAATTGCCTGAGGGGGCACGATTTTTGTAATGCTTTAGAATTTGCGAGCCCCAGTACTTTAGTAGCTCCAACTGTTGTAGGCCACGGGACAAAATCTATCACTGGGCATAATTTTGCGTCAAGAAATTTGTGCAATTACATCTTAGTGGCAGATGTCACCACCAGCATTTATAGCAACCATAATACACTATTACCCTATCTGCCTCAAAGGAAAGAAGACGGTAAAACATCGAGGACTGTGCCAGATTAAGATTTAAAGATTTAAGATTTAAAGAAAATGGAACCACGGTTTGCTTGGAAATTTGCCGTTCTGAGATCCATGTTGTCTGTAATTAGTCGCAACCAACCTTTTTGATTGTTGTTTATCTGCGACTACACTGCAAGTGAGGGATATGGTGGCTTTTTTTGTTGTATGGGGTAAAACTAAGGATTCGTTATCAAAACCCATGAGAAATACCTGCTGCAACCCTAAAACCTGGTTTGATAATGCGAATACAAGACTACGAATACAAGACTTCGACAGGAATTAAAAAGTGAGCCTAAAGACAGAATTGATAATCAAGTCTTGGTTGATTTATAAACAATCTCTTAAAAAGAGGAAACACAGCGGTAGTCTGAGGCCTGGGAGGATTTGCAGCTTTGCGTAACTAAAGAGACCCCATCTCTTACTGGGAAGATGTTAATTCTCCGAAATTTGCAAAAAGAAAAATCTAGCTAGTTTGGCTGCATCGATTCCCGCAGAGAGTTGGTAAATAATTTTGCTAAAATTTAAAGTTCACCAAGAGAGGGGGGGATGATGTGCATGAGGCCAATACTCCTATATAGATTCTTTATCAATACGGTTTGATATAGCAGCTATCCTGAGACGTTCATCTAATAAAGCCCCAGGCCCAGACAGGGTACCGATGGACCTGTACAAGTACTCCGTTGAACTCTGGGCCTCTTTACTTACCAAAGTAATTAATTGTGCTTGCAAAACCAGGATGCCATCCTCTTGGTGATCTGCTATCATTGTTCCAATCTTTACAAAGGGCAAACGCTGCAACCTTCAATTTTACCAGCCAATTTTGTTGCTGGAATCAGTGGTAAAGGTAATAGGAATGGTCATCCTGGACAATATTTGGGCATGGACTTCAGACCATAATTATCTCTCAGCTGCCCAGTATGGGTTTCAGTCAGGCATTGGGACACTTGAACAATGTTTAAACTTACACCTTCTAATTGGTAAATACACAATTGCCAAGTCATGGGCTTTATATTTGTCTTGTATAGATATGCATTAAAAGATCTATATTGTGGTCAATTTTGCAAGATAAGGGGCTGGATAAGGAACCGGTGGACTTACTAAGGGTCCTAAGATTGTAATCTTTCAGCTAGGATTACTATGGGGAGAATGCCAAATGCACCAGTTATTTTAGCTTAACCCGGGGTGTTCGCCAAGGATGTGTTCTGGTACCATTTTGTTTCTCATTTATATTAATGATCTAAAAGTACATCTAACTGATTAAGGTCATGACATGCCGGTGGTTAAGAACAACCCGGTACCTGTACTGGTGTATGCAGATGATGCAATCTTAGTGGCGCAGACTGCTAATGGCTTAAACACGTTGATCACATCCTTTGTAAGTTTTATGAATTTCCTGAGTCTTTAAACTTATTTAACTAAGACATTCTATATAGCCTGTGGGTGGAAAAATATTAAGACTTGGGTCTTTATATAAGGGGCATCATATTGAAACAAACCTATCTAGGTGTGGCATTTGATAGCACAGGCATCTGGGAACAATGCATGTTGATTAGAAAGCAATGTCTTGCACAGTCACTTGGTTTTATGTTTAATCTGGCAGCAAACATAGATAATAAGCCCAAACTGTCTCTGCTAAAAATCTACATTGGAAATATATTCCTGTCCTGACCTATTAGGATAGCATCGGAGGGTACAGTGATACAAGCAGTATCCAGGTAGAATCATGCGATCCCTCATCTTTTGGAAGTGCCCCCTAGTAGTCCCAATTTTGTTGTTCATGAGTAACCAGAAATAGGCACTATTGAATACCAAAGAAGCGTAGCTCCTTTGTTATTATGGTGCTCAATCTGGGGAAATCAACACGCAAACTTGAACAAAGATATAAAACTTGATTGTTTAGCATGTGACCGTGGACATCCAATACCATGGCTATCCTAGATTAGGAATGGCCTAGACCTTACTGGGGTGGGATACAATTGTTTACAAATCCGATGGAAATACAGTGTAAGGACAAATTATTGCAATAACAGGCTGCTTCTGAACAGAGGACAAAAGCAAGTCTAGAGAACAACACAAAATAATAGTGTGTTAGAGCTAACACGGAAATTAAAACTTCTGTAGCTTTGAAAGTGTATCTAGATTTGGTAATTAATCCCTCGTAGCACTTATTGCTTACCATATTTACATTGGTTTTACATTTGAGTTTCCCATTGCAACAACTCGGCTCTAAAAACGATTGGTTTTGCCCATATGATGAACACTCACCCCAGAGTCTAATGCACTGTACATTTTTCTTTAAATGTGATCTTGTTTATGCTAAACGGTTTTTAATTCCGACCTTAATGCATACTGGTGTAAGATAATGTAACTCAGCTTTACTATTTTTACAAAGACTCATGTGGAGGTCTGTGTGTTCTTTTCTAATATCAGCCTCGTTCGTGCCTTCGCAAGTCCTGTGATATTTTAACCCATGTTTTAAATGCATTAATCTTAGTTTATGTGTCAGTTTTTACTGTTCCTATTTCTCCATCTTAGGGCCCGATTCCGATCTCGTTCGGAAAGCATTCCTACCGAATCAGTCCAAGACTGCTTTCTGAACGACTCGGATCAAGGAAGTCTGACCGAGCGATTTGGATGTATCCGGGTGCTTCCGGATCAGATTCGGTCGGACTCCCATTGACTTCAATGTGAGCCTGTGTTCCAAACGAGAACACAGTCTCCAATTGAAGAAAGGGGTGTCTGGGGAAAATCGTGCACTCTGTGGCAGGCACCATGTGCATGGTTGGAAATGGGGATCCCTTGGGTACCCCCACGGGTCTGATTCGGAGGGCCCTGGGTGAAGGAAGTCCTGCTATAGGCCCCCAAAGACAGATTCCGACAGCCAATTCGTTCCGGGTAAACCGAATCAGAACGGCTCTCCGAATCGGTCATCGTACTCGCTCATTCGGAAACAGAGTCCATAGAACGGTACGATTCTGCTCCAAAAGACGCACGCTGTCTAAATGTCTTTCGGAACCGATTCGGAGCCTTGTACTCGGTCGTTTGGAAGTGTGTACAATTCGGTTGGAAACAAGGCCTCTGGATCGGATTCAAATCCGATTTGGAGCCCTTCCGAACGACATTGGAATTGACCCCTTAGTGTTAATGTATATTGGATTTTTTACTGTTGCCTTTTTATGATTATTTATTAACAGTTGAAATAAGATTAATTGATGCACAACTTCCTGCTGGCACAATATAAAACTCGACTACAATATTTAAAAAGGGAAGTTAAGTAGTAGAGGCGCACATTAGTTGTCTAATGGCAATTACTCTTTTAGGCAGAGGCTGACAGGATGATTTGTAAAGGCCAGTGGAGGTGGTACACACTAAGACCAATTATCCATTTAGGCCAGCAAGCCTAAAGATAAAGCAATGAACTTGGCAACCTCAGTGTGAATTACGTATAGAAGCCTTTCTCCAGTCCCTACGCTTGAACACATTGTGTGATTCTGTACAAAACATTTTAACTCTCTGCACCCTAGTTCTTTTGATGTAAAGCTTCACAGCAATAATAAATGTACTCATTAGGTCGAGCCTGGGCAGCGCATGCGCTGCTCTGCGAGGCATGCTGAATTGGAGTATGGACTTGAAGCTCCGCCCACTCTCCATCCATATTTTTCATTGGCTTGTGTCATTGTCTTTTGTAAATGCTGGCTTCTGATTTGTTAATAGGCTTGTTAGTCTCTCATTAGTATGGCCTTGTCTTAATTTGTACCCGCCCATGATGACTTTTACTACTGTTGTTACACAATAGGTCTTATTTAGTCTGCAAGCACTACTTTCATTCAGGAGTTTCTCCTTCTGCAGGCACAACATGCTTTCCTGCAACATTCAGCGTGCCATGGCGCTTTCACTTTCCAAGCAGCCAGGGACACGCTTTGATGTTTTTCAAATTTTTATTACTATGGCCCCCACTTCACTTACATTGTTACGCACCGCTTGTTATTCATCCTTGCCTCTGCTTCCACTATCGGCCCACAGACTCCACACGCTGTCCCTTTACAGTTTCTGCTCTACTCCTCAGCCTGGAAATGTAGAAATTTGTTCCTATTATCCCTTCCCCGTGACCAGCAGTAGTCACACGTCCCTCCCGTCCCCCCCTCTCAGCTCAGCCTCCAGAGAGAGCAAGCCCGACTGAGCGCCCTTCCCATGCCTGCCTCTGGTCTTACATCACTGGGCCAGGCAGAGCGGGCACTCTCCCTCCTCATGCTCCGGCACACACCGTTGGGACGGAGAGAGGGAGCTGGAAAGAAAGGCTGCAGCCCTTCTCTGGCTCCGAAGACCGCTTAATCGCTCTCTCACCACAAATCCCCCTTTCCTGGTTTCTGCCTGGACAGGCTGGATGTGCGTGGTTTCACCCAGCCCCCACTAAGCTCATAACAGGCAAGCATTTGCAATGCAATACGTCTCGCAATTGCAAGAGTTTAAGCTATTTGCGTTGTAAATGACAATGCCTTTTATTTAGGTTTTAAAAACCAACACATCAATAAAAGGGATTGTCATTTAACAATGCCAATAGCTCAAAGTCTCGCAAATGCGAAACCTATTGCATTGCAAATGCTTGTTTTTAATATGCAAGTATGTGTGGGGTGAAGTACCCTCAGTCAATAAGGATAAGGCAAGAGTCTGAGGAGTTCTTTGAATCAACAGAAGCATGAAGAAGCAGGTCAAGTGCCTTTATAAAGTCATAGATACCAGAGTTATAATCATTTGTTTTTATATAGACATTGTACCATAATTTGCCATTTTGTAAATAATAAATGTTCCCATTATCTACTAAAGATATTCAATTTACTGACCTTTTGCAGTCTGAGTCAGCCTTGCCAAGATCGTACTCATGACCCTGCCAATGACCACTCTATGGCAGTTTGCATAGACAAGCGGGCACTTCTACCAAACTTTCAAAATCTTCAAGCAATTCAAAGCATGGTGATGGAAGGATGAATATCTGCTTGGAAATAACTACTAGAGGATCAGATGGAAAGTCTTACCTCATGCCCTATGAGGGGGCAAAGGCGGCGTTGGGAAAGACAGCATAGTAACAGCTTTGCACACATTCTGCCCTTCTTTGATGGAAAGTCATTGACCAATTCCTGTACGTGGGTTGTTTTCTGCTGCACAATGGGCGGCCCGACTCCAAGAAGGATCACTGGGCATCCTTGCAAACAGTTTCTCGGCATGCATGGCCACTCTTCAGAGGCTTTCAAAAAAGTACTTCCTCTTCTACCAGGCTTTCAGGCATACCTGGCTGCTTCGCTTTATACTCTAGAGGCATTTGGCTATGCAACAAGCCAGTCTTCTAAGTGTGCTTAGGCTCGTCAACTTCAGTTCCACCTTTCAGTCACGTGCATTTGCTTCTACCATCAATCACAATGTGTGCACCCACTTCCTGATAGTACACCATGGCTACAGTCTGTATTTGAGCAAAGCATTGGGTCATTACTTACTGGCACTGATAAACTACAGCATACAACTAGTGACGTCATTATCTTAGAAGTATAATCGGAATTCAGAATATGTTTAACATAAGAAAGAAAGGCCAGGATTTCACAGGGCTATAACTCCCTCACACAGCTGACAAAAAATGAAATATTATTGAAACTAGAGCTGCTTCACACTAGAACCCGAGGTGCTTCATAAGGTCCACTAAGCTTGGTGTATAAACACAGTCCGTGCACTTCATCGTGTAATCCTATTGAAAAAGCTGAATTATCTTCCGGCACTCTTCAATGCAAGGCACTTTTCGTTTTTGTCAATCTACCCAGCACAACACAGAGATGCAACACAAGCCAATTTGCAAATCAGGTGGGATAGGGCACAAAAAGTGCAATATTGTCTTCCTCAAAGAACGAAACAATAATAAGCTTTAATTGGCTCTGGCTTCCACTGAAGGCTAACTAAAAAAACAAGCATTTGCAATGCAATAGGTCTTGCATTCACGGACAACGGGAGGGAGGGAGGGCGGGCGGGGGTGATGGAGGCACGGACAATGGGAGGGTGGGAGCTGGTGGAGGGAGAAGGCCCGGACAACGGGAGGGTGGGGGCGAAGGCACAGACAACGGGAGGGCGGGGGGATGGGGGTAGAAGGCACTGACAACTTGTGGGGGGAGAAGGCACGGACAACGGGAGGGCGGGGTGTGGTGAGAAGGTACGGACAAAGGGAGGGAGGTCAGGCGGGGGAAGAAGGCACGAACAACATGAAGAAAATAGTGCTCAAAGTCTAAATAACACGTACCATGTAACACTCGAAGTAAAGGGACCAGTCGCCATGGGAGGTGACAAATGAAGAGGAGGCGGTACTAAGGAGGGACAAACAAGTCTATTGACAAATCAGAAGCCAGCATTTAGGACACACAATGACACAAGCCAATGACAAATATGGGAAGAGAGTGTGCGGGGCTTCTATTCACTACTCAATCATGCGCTGGCTCTAGGCTTGACCTAAAAACAACTATAGCGTACCAAGTTCATAGGATTTAAAAAAAGGATTAAACAAAGACTTAAAATGTACAAAGTCTGTAGCAAATATTCACAATGTATGGTTTATCTAGCATTTTTGTGTGTCCATTGTTGGTCTTGTCAGTCTTTGTGGTATCAAGTACTTCCAACCATGTCTCTGTGAATCCTTGACAGAAAGAGATAACATGGATCATATATTGAACATAGAAGTTACAGATACCACAACCATCCTGATGGTTGCGTCTGTGACCTCCAAATGAGCTAACATTCTAGACAACACGATGACAAGTTCAGAAAAAAGAAGCAACTCCATGGTGCAAATTTGCTGGAAGAAATCATTGGGCCTCCCAATTACGCAAACTGGCAGACAGAAGAGGGATATTAAACATTACGCCACTATAATATATGTCACACAGAGCATTTCATAATACAGGACCGAAATATCTGCAATCCCTGTGTAAAAACCGGTCTCTCTTATTTTTATTTTTTTACCACAGCCATTCACCGATTATAAAGAAATGAAGTCAGAATTCAATTGTAATATGTTATTTCAATTGAGTTATGACATCACAGTGCCTGCTGCCAGCAGTCAGGTCACAGAGCATAATTTAAGAAGCTGTTTAATGAACGAAAATAGTGTGGCTTTTCTTTCTTCTTCTCTGTTTCTCTAGCTGTACAGGGATAACCAAAAAGGAGATACCTATGGAAATATGTTTTTTGCCATCCTTATGTAATTATACAAAATATTCTTTCTGCATATTTTTACATTTTCCTAACTACTGTTCCTTTTTAAATAAAACAACGTACTTGTACTAAACTAATATCTTCTTGCAACAAATATCTCATTGTTTTTTTGGTGGTTAACTTTTGCACTAAAGATTCTTTTTTTAGGTCTCGGCTAGCAAAGGCTGCGCTTGCGCAGTCTCGCTCGCGAGATTTAATGACTTGGAGAAGAGGGGCTTGAACCCGCCCCTCTTCTCCCCTCTTCTCCATAGGCTGGCCTCTTGAATGCTGGCCAGCCATTGGAGAAGAGGTTTGTCTCTCCGAACAGGCCCCGTCCTTTTCGGATTCGGGGGCGTGTTTTTTGCTACTTTTCTCATTATCTCCTCCAGCCAATGGCAAGAGGAGAGAAAAGAAAAACACGCCCCCGAATCCGGAAATGCCGCTGCCTTTCTCCGAGGCATTTCTGCTTCTCCTCGGAGAAAGGCAGTGGTATGCTCGTCCTCTCCCCCACTCCTTTCCGGAACAAAAGTATCTAATGCATGAATGAAATCGGCAGGCTACAATGAAATTCACGCACAACCATAGTTACAACAGGGTGCAAGCTGTTAGTTTTTTTTTTGAGATATGAGGCTGTGTGAAGGTTCATAATGCGCGTGCGCGGACTCGGGTTCTCAGAGAACTGACTGTCCGATGGTTTTACTCGGCGTGCGCGTGAGTGGTCAGGGCCTCAGATAGGCGGCTGTGTGGGGGCTCACACCGCAATGAAATTCACACAGAACCATAGTTACAACAGGGTGCAAGCTGTTAGTTTTTTTTTTTGAGATATGAGGCTGTGTGAAGGTTCATAATGCGCGTGTGCGGACTCGGGTTCTCAGAGAACTGACTGTCCGATGGTTTTACTCGGCGTGCGCGTGAGTGGTCAGGGCCTCAGATAGGCAGCTGTGTGGGGGCTCACACCGCAATGAAATTCACGCACAACCATAGTTACAACAGGGTGCAAGCTGTTAGTTTTTTTTGGGAGATATGAGGCTGTGTGAAGGTTCATAATGCGTGTGCGCGGACTCGGGTTCTCAGAGAACTGACTGTCCGATGGTTTTACTCGGCGTGCGCGTGAGTGGTCAGGGCCTCAGATAGGCGGCTGTGTGGGGGCTCACACCGCGCGTGAGTGAATAAGGCCTCAAACAGATGCTGTGTAATGGTTTTTACACTGCGCGCGAAAGAATTGGACCTCAGAGAGGCAGCTGTGTGGGGGCTCACACCGCGCGTGAGTGAATAAGGCCTCAAACAGATGCTGTGTAATGGTTTTTACACTGCGCGCGAAAGAATTGGACCTCAGAGAGGCGGCTGTGTGAGGGTTCACACTGCACGTGAATGAATAGGGCGGGTCTCTCTGGTGGCTGTCTGGCTAAATAATCAAACCGCGCTTCTGTACAAGGAGTTTACTTCCTGCAGTAACTTGACAACAGTTACGGACAGCGAGTGCCCTGGGGAGCCCGTTCCGCTATAACATCTGTGAGAGAACGCTCCATGCCATACTCTCATCAAGAGATCCCTCTTCACCGGCGAAATCCTCTCGGCTGTGGTCCCTCATTGGTTTCCTGTGGCGGCCTTCCAAAGCAATGCCCGATGGCACCATTGGGAGGCCTCCACTGATGCTGTCCCGAAAACTGTGCCCTCTACAGCTCAACCCGGGACTGCTCTCAGACCACCGCTTGCTTCCCTTTCCAGGCGCCCGGGCGGGATTATGAATAGTTGGTGGCCTGCATTGCGGTTATGGCTCCTCAATGCACCCCCCACCCAATCTTTGGGGCAGCTCTTTTCCTATTCTGCTGCAGGCCGCCTCTCGGGGGCCTACCGGCGTTCTGAACTAACGCCAATGATTGTAACCCGCCAGCCGTGTGGCTGGGCTAGGCGTGCCCCTCGCACACTTGTTTCCAATTCTGGAGTCAGGTGTTATTCAGCACGAGCCTAAAACGGCCTCCCCTTCCCTCGCCAGGTTGGGAGGAAGGCCCCAGTCTCGAGCGGAAATGGCTTTTCTCATTTCAAATACCACATGTCGTCGTATAACTGTTGTACGTTAGGGTACCTGGAAATACTTTCCTTGTCTCTCCACTTCACATTTTCGTCTCATCAAAAGGAGGCTAGTTTGGAGCCTGCTCAGGACAGGATGTCCTTCCTTTTTAGCCATGAAAAACGAGTGCCTAGTCCCACCGTCGGGTGCAGGCAGGGCTTTGCGTAACAGTGATCTGCAACAAACACCTGCCCCAAGCAGGAAATGCGGGAAGGGGAAACGATAAGGATTCAGACACTCTGGACCTGGATATGGAGCACGAGTGCCACACTGGCACCGAGGTTGGAATAAAAAGAGCAGATGCCAGAATAAAAGGTGTCACCTTAAAATGTGCAAATCCTGCCACCTAAGATCCCGCCCAAGCAGTGTCTCAGACACTCCATTGTTGTTCATTTGTCTGATGCACAGATGGGTGCGGACGTCTTTTCTAACGTTATTAACTAGATCGTACCTTTAAAGGAACTTCCAGTCATTCAATCACTCAGTATTTGTAAAACGCACTGATCTCCACGGTGGTATCCAGGCGCTGAACCGAAATACATCACAGCGAGGATCCATGAATGTGCTATATTCGGGTCTGTCTGTTTGTGTCTTAAACCCTCTTGTGACGTCATTCTTTCTTTAAAGGGGGACTGAGCTCAGGGTCAGCAGCTACAAGAAAGTATTTTATCGACAGCACAGTGGAGGGGCCTTTGTACATGGGTGACTAATTGAAGCACGTCATTAACACAACAAATAAATAATGAAGGTAGGTGCTGGGGGGGGGGGGGCGTGCGGTCTCCCTGTGCACCCCAAAGGATATTTGGCGATAGCCTCATTCATTTCCGGGAAATGTAAATATATGTTTGCCCCCTCAGTGGGTTTTGAGGCTCATTCTAAAGCTGGGGCGTTAGTCACCGCGTGGTTAATAGAGTTTGGGGAATGATGGTGGGGGTAGGGGGGACTGACAAAGCAACCCTTCCTTTCTTTTCAGGGAGCTCTCTTAAAAGCGAAGAATGAAGGGCAGTAAAAGGGGAGCTTTTTTAGGTAGGAAACCTGCACAAAAATAGGTCTCGCATTTGAGAGAGATTAAGCTATTGAAATTGTAAATAACAATGCCGTTTCTTTAAATGTTTTAAAAACAAAAACATAAACAAAAATAATGTCATGAGCAATGCCAATACCTCTAACTTTAACAATGCCGAGACCATTGCATTGTAAATGCTTGTTTTATTCTTCATGTTAGCAAATATGTTCTCTCTTTTAGATGAAAGAGCTACATACCAAGGATTTAAGTGGTTAGTGGGTAAAGTGATCGTGTCACAATGTATTATAAGGGATAAAGTACCCCCTGCTGTACAGGATAAGGATACTGCAAGTCACCTTGGAGTTCCATAACCTTAAAAAGGCCTTCAGCCTCGTTCCTCTATATTTTTTTTGTTAAAATATTTTATTGAGGTTTTCCAACCAACGTACCAATAAGCCAATGTTGCATACAATAGCATCCTATATAAGACCCAGTCATCAATGCACATATCAGGAGAAACCAAATCGTCAACATTTACTACCCTAACACCCCCCCTACCACCCTCTCTACCCCCTCCCCCCTCTGTCAGCGTGCCCGCCTCAAACCCCTGTAAATTTAGACAGTAAGCACCCCAAGGTCCGAGACAGCCTAGCTCAAAGCAATGGAAAAGACATCAGGAATAATCTCCAAGGACCTGAGGCTCCATGTCCCCCGCCAGATACACTTCATGCTCCCGCCCTGACCATCCAAGTGCACCTCAATACTTTGTGTAGACACAAACCCCTCCCAAATATGCCTAAGTGGCCTCATCCGATGCAGTATCCCCAGCAGTCCCAGAGGGCCCCGCCCCGGGTCCCATACCCCGGGCAACGTCTACAGGATACCCGTCCTCCTCATCCACCTCCACCAAAGCACGGAGCCCCTCCACTAGCGCTCCCCATGCCCTAGCCGCATCCAGCGCCTTGTCATTAGCCGCCCGCCGGGCCAGCTGCAGCCGTAGCGTCCCTTCGCTCCCCGCCCAAGACAAGAAACTCACCTTCCACCTCCGAAAGCTCGGCCCGGCCTGTGCCTTCCAGTGCATGGTGAGCTCCCTCTTCGCCATTATCAAACCCAGGTCATAGAATTTGCTCGTGATTTTAGTACTCGGAGTGTGCGGAAACCAAAGCAGGAGGCAAGTCCCCATCTCCACGTCCAGCTCGCGCTCAGTCACTCGATTCAGACACACCACCACATCCGTCCAGTAAGAGCCCAATCCCCGGCAGGACCAAAACATATGGCCGAAGTCAGCCCCTTCCGCCCTGCACCGGGGGCATGAGGAGTGGGAACCTCCAAAGTACCGCAACATTTTTTACCGGAGTTAAGTAAGCCCTGTGGAGAGTGAAGAATTGAACCAATTGAAATCTAGCATTGCGTGTGCCCTTCCAGGCCCGTCGCAGCAGCTGGGGCCAAGTCGTCTCGGGGATGGGCGTACCAAGATCTCCCTCCCATTTACCCCACAACGCATCCAAGGGCGTAAGCTTCTCCGTAGACAAACGCCTATAGAGACAGGTAATGGCCCTGAACGTACCCGCCGCCATAGTGACATATTGGCATACCAAAGAGGTCAAGGGCTCCGACAGGCCCATCTTCCATTGCTTCTGAATCCCCGACACCAAGGCGGCGTGTCGAAGATAATCCCCCCTCGGTAGATCATAAGCCTCCTGTAAATCCCGGAAAGGCAACAAGACACCCTCCCTGTATAAATCCCCGATCATATGAACCCCACATTCTTCCCAACCAGCCAACGCCGACCAATCCCCACCATGCGGGAGGGCCGTGCACATGCCCAGAGGAATTTCCGGGGCATATGGAACCACGAATCCTGCCCGCCTCTGACTGCGAATCCAGCAGAGTCGGAGGGTGCGCTCCTCGAGGGTAAGCTGGTCCAACCCGAGCCGCTGCTGGAGCACAATAAAGGACAACACGTGACGAGGGATGACCCTACCCTGGGGGCCAGCGGGACCTCGAAACTCACGCGCCACGGCCTGTGTAAGCCATTGCAACTGTGCCGCCAAATAGTACCACTCAAAATCTGGGGCTGCAAGCCCCCCCTCCCCTCTAGGTCTCGTCAGAGTGGCCAGTGCCACCCGCCGTCTGCCAGTTCCCCAAATAAACCCCGTCATCAATGTCCGCAGCATCTTAAACAAGCATTGGCATAGCCAATAGGTCTCGCCTTTGGGACCTTATAAGTGTTTAGCCATGCAACAGTTGCATAACTAAATACTTATAAGGTCCCAAAAGCGAGACCTATTGGCTATGCCAAGCAGGCCGTGAAAGTGATCGCGATCAAAGCGGCCATGCGGCCGTGAAAGTAATCGCGGCAAGCGCGCGCGAGCACCTGCACTGTAGCTCTAGGCTGACCTGGTAGCACTTTTTGGAGCCCTCTCAATAAGTCTCGCCAGACCAGCGCATGGGCTGGGTCAGGCGAGACCTAAAAAGGGGGCCGGGATCCATATCGGCAAAGTACGAAAAAAATAAAGCAATCGTGGCAGCGCTATCATCTTCAGCAGCGCCACCTGCCCGGCTACGGAGAGAGGGAGAGTGCGCCAAAACGCCATACTACCCTTGAGCCCCCTCAACGCTCCTCCCACATTCCCCTCGAAAAGATTGGCGGGATCATGAAATACTCGGACCCCCAGATACGGCAAGCAGGCAGGTTCCCACCTCAGGTCTCCCAGCGTCGCGGGCACCGGCACTCCAAGGGACAAAGGAAACAGGCAGGTCTTAGCCCAATTCACCTGCAACCCCGACAAAGTACCAAATTCCCGGAGCAGGGTTCTGGCGCCCCGAAGGGAATACCCCGCATCAGCCAGGTATAACAGGAGATCATCTGCGTACAGTGATATGTGATGGAGCTCCCCACGCAACAAAACACCCTCAAATAACCGCCCCCGTCGGGCATGCGCCGCACGAGGTTCGATCGCCAGTGTAAACAAAAGTGGGGATAGAGAGCAGCCCTGACGAGTGCCTCTCTCCACCTTACAAGCTGCTGAGATAGTACGTCCCGTGCGAACCCTAGCTGTGGCGGAGGCATATAACAAGCTGGTCTAGTGCACAAAATTGTCCCCCAAGCCAAACCCCTTCAACTCCCTGAACAGGTACAACCACTCCACACTGTCGAAAGCCTTCTCGATATCCACCGACAGTACCACGGCATCTGAAGCGCCCACCCCCCTCTCCCCCATGATCCGCACCAATCGCCGAATGCACGTCGCAGTACTCCTGGTGGGAATGAAACCCGATTGATCCGGGTGGACCAGGGTGCGCATGTGGCCTAGGAGTCGCGTGGCCAAGATCTTACTGAGGATCTTATAGTCAACCGAGAGCATGGAAAGCAGCCGGTACGCCGTCCGGGCGGTGGGGGTCCCCCCCTTCTTCAGGAGCGGCACTATAATCGCCTCTCTTGTAGTGAGCGGCAGCCTACCCAAATCCCACGCCTCACTGTACACCGACTGTAACCGCGGTGCCAGGATATCCAAATACGCTACATAGAATTCCACCGGAAGGCCGTCGGCCCCTGGAGTCTTCCCCCCAGGCCATATGTTTCACTGCTGTCCTAATCTCTCCGAGGGAGATAGCTGCCCCCAATGCTGTGCCCTGTTCCGGGTCCAGGTGCGGTAAACCTGCCGCCTCCAAATAGGCATCCAGTTCGTCTGTCGGCTCCCTCATCCTACTCCGGTACAGCAGCATGTAATAGTCCAGGAATTGGCCATTAATCTCTTTTTGTGAGTAGACCACACCCCCCCAGGAGTAGACAGCGATACTATTGGAGATCCCTGGGCAACCGGATTGGCCAGCCAGGCCAGTAACGACCCTACCTTATCCCGTTCAGCATGCGCCCGTACCATATAGTCCTTATAATCATAGCAGCGAAGCCGCTCGGTCTGAACCGCCACCTCCTCCCGCGCTGCCAACACCTCCCCTCGGGTGCCCCCAGTCACTTGGCCCTCGCGATCCGCTTGGCGCAGCCGGGCCTCAGCCCGATCAATATCCTGCAGCAGCACCTTGCGCGTCCTGACTACAGACGAGATGCAGATCCCACTCACCACCGCCTTAAGCGCGTCCCACTCTTGAGCTTTATTCGTCGCCGTCTCCGAATTGTCTGAGAAATAACGTTCTATGCCCTCCCCCAGTTCCGCCTTGAATACGGGATCCTCCAGCGTCACCGGGTTCAACCGCCACGTCGGGATCACTTGCCGCTGTTGAGTCCAAAGTAGCGTCAGCAAACAGGGGTTGTGGTCCGAGAGTGTCCTCGTCAGATACTCACTACAACGCGTGAGCTCCAGTGCACCCGGGGAACACAAGAAACCATCAAGCCGAACATGCAGGTCATGCGGCGCCGAGTAGAAAGAATAATCCCTATCTAACGGATGCTGTACCCGCCAGGCATCCAAAAGGCCCCAAGCTTCCTGCCAGTCCCTTCTCACCCTGGCCACTCTACGGACTGCGGACTGAGCCAGCGGAGGATGGGAACGATCCAGCTCCACGTCAGTTACAGAATTGAAATCACCCGCAAGGAGCACCGTACCAACCAGGAAAGATGCCAGCTTCCCAGAGAGCTGCGCAAAAAATGCAGAATGGTCGGAATTCGGGGCATAGACACTACAGAATGTCACATCTCGGCCATCCAGCCGGCCAGACACCAACACAAACCTCCCCTCCGGATCTACAATCGTGTGAGTGGACTGGAAAGGGACCCCGGACCTCACCCAGATCAAGGTCCCTCTGGCAAAGGCCGAAAAGGTAGTGTAAAACAGCTGCCCCCTCCATCTCTTCTGCAAAGCCCGCCCCTCCACCTGATCAAGGTGAGTCTCCTGCAAAAAAGGCCACCTGTAACACTCTGCGGACCAAATATGCATGTACTTTGTAACGTTTTCTCATGGAGATCAGCCCTCGCACATTCCAAGTGACACATTTTACTTCAAGTCGGGTCGCCATGAAGGAAGATACAACTGAACACATTCCAAGACAGCCTAGCGGGCACACTGACAGTCCCCCCCCTTAGAACACATCCCCAACAAACCCCCCTCCCTCCTTTCTCCAGAACAGGCTCCAAACCCTAGTTACCCATCCAAACACAGACCCAACAGCGGAAAACACCCTGGTAGCTACCAGAGTCTCACAATAGGTGTGAGATAGAGGGGGTAGCCCAGTACCAACACAAGCTGGACAACGAGCGTACCAGCCCATCTACGCGTCAAGCCTCAAGTATCAGCGACCCCTCCTCCCGACAGCGCCCCGGCCCCAGCGCCCCCCCAAATAGAGAACACGCCCCCCCCGAGCCAGGAGTCAAGCCCCCCACTAACTTCAACAGAACCAGACCCCCTCCCCACTGTGCCACATAGCGGCCACTGGTGCATCTCCCCTCACTGTATAGAAATGGAGGACAGGCAGCGTCACTCGTCCAGCAGGTCGTCCGCAGAGCGTGGCGTGACCCCTGGCAGGTGTTCAACGTCCTCCCCAGAATCCTCCGATCCCGCCGACCCCACACCTTCAGACCCCCGCCGGGACCCAGAATCCGCCAATGAGGCCGCAGCTGCTGCTCCAGAGATAAGAAAAACCGCCTGCAATGCTGCTTGCCTCTCCGTCTGTCCACTCGCCACACTGTTCCTGCGCCGACTGCCCCGGCGAGGCCTCGGCCGATCCCCCATCTATTGCCCACGCTATCTCTACCCGCTCGGTATTGCTCCAGCCAGTGCCAAGCGTCGTCCGGTGCTTCAAAGAACGTAGCCGCCCCATCCACCATCACCTTCAAGCGTGCCGGGAAGAACAGCGCATACTGGATCCCCTCAGCACGAAGGGCCTTCTTAACTGCCATAAAGGAAAACCGGCTCCCCTGGACCTCCTGAGAGTAGTCAGGGTAGATGGAGACCGAGGCGTTATCCACTTTGTACGGGCCGGAAGTCCAGGCATTCCGCAATATGAGATCACGGTCTCTGAAGTGTAGCAGGCGTGCGACCACCAGCCTCGGTGGGCGACCCAAGACAGGCGGGCGGGCTGGCACCCGGTGAGCCCGCTCAAGGGTATAAAACTGCGATAAACCTTCCGGCGTCACTACCTCTCGCAGCCACTTTTCCAGGTAACCGACCATGTTGTCCCCTTCAATTCTTTCCGGCAGGCCCACCACCCGCACATTATTGCGCCTGTTGCGCCCTTCCGCCCTCTTCTCCAGCAGCCGCACTCTGCGCGTCAAGTCGCCCAGTGAGGACTCCGTCGCCTTCTGGGCAGGCTCCAACAACTCAAGCTTGAGTTCCGTGTTTTTGACGCAGTCAACCAGCTTGCCATGATCAGCGCACAGAAACCCAAGACTCGTAGATACCTGCGCTATATCGCGGCACAACGCCTCCCGTGTGTCCGAAATGGCCTTGAGGATTTGATCCATTTGCTGCTGTTGCAGCCCCGCAGCCGAGGCTCCCGCCGGATCATGATCCTGGGAAATGGGCGAGCCCTCTAGACGCTCAGCCGGTGCCACACTCGGACCGCGACGCGGCTAACCCATGGCCTGTCCGCACGAGCCCCTCTCCAGCTCGAGGATCGGCGAGCCCCACCCAGGGACCTCCAGCAGAGAAGAACACTCTGGGCGCCACGCTCCGCAGTTGTGCTCCCAGCTGGCCCGGAGCAACACAGGATCCTCCCCCAGTCCACTCGAATAAGCTCGCAGGCCGAAGCATACACCACCGCTAGGCAAATGGGCACCACTCCAACTGGTCCTCCCACGAGGCCCACCAACAATAAGGGTCGCGCCCAGTCTCACCCGCAAGCCGTCCTCCGCACTCACCCTCGTCGCGAACAGGGCGAGGAGTGTCCGGGTGCATCCGCAAATCCCTCTGTGGGTCTAGGAGTAGTGCCGGGACCCACTCCTCCGGGTTGTCAACAGCCGCTGGAGGGAACCAAGCACCCCAGCACATCAAAGTCCGCGTGTGCCACCGTGTGGGGGATCGTCAGGGGAGGGGGAGAACAGCCAGCACCTGAACGCCAGCCGAGCCGCGGCTCCACTAGCATCGCCACTACGAGGTGCCCTCCAGGGATCAGCTCCTCTGCAGCGCCCAGGCCACAGGAACCCAAAGCGTCACCACAGGGTGAGGGAGTTCACCCAATTCAATCCTCCAGTGGGCAAGCACTCCCCAGCCCCGACACACAGGGGGTAACAGCGCGGCAGAGGGTGGTCAGCACCAGAGCGCCCCCGCAGCGTCCACACCGTTCCACAGCCCCCGTTCAAGCGGCGGGTCTCACTCCGTCCACTCGGCCGGTCTCCAGGACGCCGCCGTCAGGCCCCTCCCAGGGCCGGCTACCAGCGATTCAGTAGGCGCACCATCTCCACCGTGGTCGCGGCGAGCTCCAGCAGTGCCTAAATTGTCCGTCTGTACTCCCCGGGGCCCCGCCCGGGCCGACACCACTCTCTGTGCCCCCTTCCAGGTCCGTGGGCCGCCGCGCGGCACTCGCACCGTCTCAGCTAGGCCACCGCTCCCCCTCGGCGAGCCGCGCCTTACGCAAGGCCGGGGATGCGCGGCCCTCCGCAGGCCTCAAACAAAATGGCCGGGCCACTCCGGAGCATCAGCAACAATTGCCGACCAAAGCGGCCTCCGGGAGTCCGGCGCGAGGGTCAATGAATCGCCAGGCACCTCTCAAGCATGGGGGTCCGCCTCGGGGCCCACGACACCGCCGGGGGGGATTCAGTTCAGGATAAATTGCGAGGCCGACACGGAGCTCACAGCTCACATGTCCATGCTCGGCGGAGTCCAAGCCACGCCCCCCCTCGTTCCTCTATATGGCAATGGAACTCCTATGACTTGCGACATCCTTCTAAAGTGTGGTTGGTGGTACTTTATCACAGATATAATTGTGTTCATAACCATGCAAACATATAGCTTTCCTAAAAACAAAATTAAAAAAAAAGAAGAAAAAAATTACAATCATAGCTATTTATTATACTGAAGATTTTATCAGGAAAAAAAAAAGGAGACCGCAGCACAGTTATATCTTTTTGTATCAAAACGTTATCATGAATTCAGTGGAGTAGTCTTTTCCTAATTTTTATGTATTTAAGTATACTGTGTTTCAAACAAATGCAGTTGCGGACAGTCTGAGTGCAAGAATTAATTGAGACCATAAGTGGATTAGTAGTGCGCAACGTTTTAGTATATCAGACCCCACCTAGTTCCAAATGTACTGCCTCAATAAGTAAAATGACAACGAGTAATAAATAGAGCATTCAAAGCGTGGACTATGCCTTTGACAGGTGGACAAATAATATATTTAAATAATTACTGCCATTCCACAGTATTGTAAAGTACAAACACATTATCATATAAACTACCACTATGTACTCAAAAAGTAAATATAGGTAAGTGTAGATTTGCTGTTTTTAAGTTCACATGTACTTAGCTTGACACATTTGTGCTGATCCATCAAACAGTGAGAAAGTTATTAGTAAATCAAAAATGTCCCCGCCTCCCCCTTTATCTTTGATCTCCCCATTGAAAAGGCATGAAACATTAAATACCTGCACTGTGTGTAACTTGCTAATTGCCTGACACATCTGAATCAGATTAACCAAACAACGCCGAAGTTATAAGCAAATTTATTTTTTTTGCCTCCTCATTAACTTTGTTGACACTTGATGGATTGGCACAAAACCTGGCACACCAATTGAAAATTAATCCCTACACATTTCTGACATATTTTATGCAGATTCAACACATCATGCCAAAAAAATTAGCAAATGAACACTGTTATGCCCCTTCCTTTGATGGATATCAAATTTTGAAATTACCAAAAATAATATCGACATACATATCTGCCAAATTTCATGCAAACTTGACGAGCAATACAAAAGGTATATGCAAATCAACAAATGACTTTTCAACAGACAAGATATACACAGTGTTAACCCTTTCAAATCCACTTGGCATCTTTTTCAAATGGTAATATGTCAAAAACTACTGAAAGCATTTACATCAAATCATGAAAAGCATACTTTTAGTGTAAAGTTCTACTCTCATGCCAAGTTGGGTGCAAATCTGTTCAGCAGTTCTGCCTGTAGCTGTGAGCACCTTTAGTATGGGATCACATAAACATCATCCCTGGGCACATCAAAACATCACATGATGCTGGTCAACTAGTCCAACTCCTACAGCGAGAGCTTGTCTTATACATTACATGGAGCAAGAAGTTTGTGATCTGCCTCTTGCAGACACATGAGGTCAGATAAACTAAGCGAGGCGAGCCTCTCAACATGCTCAAAGGTTCATTGTCCCAGTACAGATACAGATATGATGCAGTGCAAGTTGTCTTGCACAGCTCCAATCTTAAAGGGTGTCTAAGGTCATGTTACACATTGAGCATTTTTCGTCCACAGTCAGAAACTCTATCAACCCCAGCAGTCAGTTCACATAGAGTAGTTTCAAGTCCTTGAAGAAGGCAGGCTGTGTGTTGCTAAATAGGGTAGGTGTCATGATACCTTGGCGCTGATGAGAAGGGGTGGGGGGGGGGGGGGAAAGTGGGGGCTGCCCTGGCTGAGACCTATTTGAAGAGCCAAGTTTTCAGTTTATTCTGGAATTCTAGAACTGAGCTTGTGGCACTAATGCGGAGAGGGAGTTTGTTCCAGGCTTTAGAAGCCAGATACGATGGGCATCGGCTATGGCTCTTGGGCTGCGGGATGGCTACAAGCAGAAGGTTGAAACAGCGGAGGTGTCTAGTACAGGTGTAAAAGCTGGTGCAGCTGTTTGGGAAGTGGGACCTAGGTTGCCTAGTTCTTTATATGCATGTATGAGCAGTTTGAACAGGGTGAGCTTGTGGCTGGGGAATAAGTGAAGGTATCTGAGGTGAGTGGATACGCGAGTGTGAGATGGGAGTTAAAGTGCGAGTCCGGCTGTAAAGTTCTGAATGATCTGGAGCCGCTAGGTGAATCAGCGCTATGTTCCCTCTAAACAGCTTAGATCAGCCAGTAAAAACCTGCTGGTAGTTCCTAGGTTTAAGAGAGTTAGATGGGGAGGCAGAGCCTTCGCCATCGCTGCTGTTAGGCTCTGGAATTCCCTCCCTGCTAATATTTCTGGACAAGTGTCTCACTTTCAATTTCGCGAAGCTCTGTAGACCTGGCTCTTTACAGGTACTCCAGTCTGAGCCCTACTTTTATTTCTGTCTGATAGCCCCTCCCGCAGCGCCTTGACGTCTTCGGGTTAAGTCTGCGCTTTAGAAGGCTAATATTCATTCATTCATTCTGACAGAGTGCATTTCCATAGTCTAGCTTGCCTTTAAACTTTACACGTTATTCATTGGAAAGGAAAAAACATATTGTCTTGTTTGTTCTGTTTTGTATGCCATTTAGTACTTCACAACCCAAATTGTACTCGTGTTAACTTAGACAACACTATTGCTGCCCTGAGGTAGCTTAAAAGCACAAGGGGAAGATAAATAAAACTAAAAAATACAGAAAGGAAGGAAGGACGGAAAAGAAAAAAGTGGCCACACTATTATGCCATGTTGGTTGCTTGTATAGTGATTATGCTTCTATAATAGTTAAGAGCACCGCAGAAGAAGAAATGAGAGCAGGAAAGGACAAGCGAAAGAGATGGAATAGTGAGGACGTGACAAGTTGTTCTCTTATAGGTAACAACTTCATTTTAATCTAATGCTCGCTACGGCAGAGCATTCATGTTTCAGATGACCGTGAAATAATAGGCTTTCCTTTTATCCAAGGAGAGACTGTAAGTAATAACGAACAAAGTAATGACTCTCCTGTTGTATGGGTGTAAAAAAAAAAAGGTTCTCTGCGTAAGGTGGCAATATCAGTGCTGATTTTCTTACATGTGGAGTGGTTTCAGGCATTTAGCACATAGGCAGTCTGTTCCTGTGGGTGCTTTAACGTGTGTCAGCATACTGGATGGTGCCCGAGATGACAAACATCAGCCAACGACTATAAAAGGAAGGTTCATATAACATAAGAAGAGTTTGTGAGGTGCCCGACATTCATTTTTAGAATTTGGTTTTGACCGCGCTCATATCTTTCTAGACCTGTTGCCTAAAAAATATACAGAGTGATATTTGGGTCTCTTCAACCAGCCTCTTTCAGCCATTGGCTTAAGACCTGCGTCTTTTCTCAGCCCAGTAGAGTTTTCATCTGTGACCTAATGTTATTGGTTGTTTGGATGTGTTCTTCCACTTCCTGTTGAGTGCTTGAATTGAACTGCATGAGGAACTATTTTATGACTCTGGCCTTCTCTGTCGTTCCTGTTTGCTCCTTCCTGTGTATCCCGTTTAAATGTTCTAACACTGCATACCTTAGCATATTAAACCCAGATCTACTGACTTCGTCAATTCTTGTTATGGTTGATGTTGGGTGTTTAGAGTGCTGAGAGTTTATGTTTGGTATATTATCTGCTCTTTAGTATGATGTGGTACCCTCAGTCAACATAAAATGTAATAATATTGTGGTTCACCGATTTAGGCTGTGTATGTCTTCAACTGTCATACTATACTGCGGACAGTCTACTTTCTTTTATATGAGGAAAAAATAAAACATCTTCTAGGAAAGTCTCTCCTTTGTCCAGAATTGTTTTAGACATGATTTAATTTGCTGAATTTTTTTTTGATCATCTGATTCATTCACTGACGTTCCTCTTTCAGAGAGACAATTGCACCCGAAGTGGAAGTATTGTTGATTGGTTAGTAGTCATTTTCGAGAGCTGGATTTGCTCGTCTCCTAGAACGTGCCAAAGAAAGGCTGTGCTGTGTACAGTGAATTGAAGTAGCGGCCATGGGACTCTCATCCCACTCCAATCTGGTGCGCTTCAGTGGAAGAGTCAGGCTGCAGCGGCCTTTTCATACACTAAGAGCACGCTCACAGATTTGTCAATCACTTAGCGGGAAGCAGATAGACACCCTCGCAGGAAAAGCTAACAGGGATTCATGCACTGCCTCAGTATGAATGCTGATGGCGTTAAAATGTGTGGACACAGCCCAGGGGGCAGTGGAGAGCTGTAGATAACCTGGATACATATCCCGCACGTAGAAGGTGTGCAGGTGCCTTTACAATGAGACAACATTCACTCTGAGGAGCAGGAATACAGTCTAAATTGGTAGAAAGACTGTCAAGAAGTGGACTTTGAAAGCATTCCAGAACTGCACCAGTGAGCGAGAAAGTCTGAGAAGCCGGGGTAGTACTCTAAGCACTCCAATCTCTTCGGTAAATGAGGGCCTATGTGGGAAACTGGGTTCTTGCTGCAGTACCCCACCACCACACCTTTTGCCTGACTGGGTGCAACTTTGACTGAGATATACCAGGTCCTGCTAACCAACTTCAGCCACATCTATAAGTCCCTAGTAAATGGTACCCCTGGTACCAAGGGCATTGGAAATGAAGAGGGTCAACTAGGGCTGCAGCATGTATTGTGCTACCCTATAGACCCCTCACCAAGACCATGCAAACTGCCTTTTTCAGGCTGCATGTCTTGGTGCAGATAAAACTGAAGAGTCGACATGGCACATAGCCCTGTGTGACACGCCCCCATACACTGCATGAGGCATAGGCAAGCATATTAAACCCAGATCTACTGACTTCGTCAATTCTTGTTATGGTTGATGTTGGGTGTTTAGAGTGCTGAGAGTTTATGTTTGGTATATTATCTGCTCTTTAGTATGATGTGGTACCCTCAGTCAACATAAAATGTAATAATATTGTGGTTCACCGATTTAGGCTGTGTATGTCTTCAACTGTCATACTATACTGCGGACAGTCTACTTTCTTTTATATGAGGAAAAAATAAAACATCTTCTAGGAAAGTCTCTCCTTTGTCCAGAATTGTTTTAGACATGATTTAATTTGCAGGCCTTTGAGCCCTAAGGCAGGGTGCACTATATCCCATGTGTGGGCACATCTGCATGAGCAGATATGACCCTTTAATATCGAAGTCCATTCTTGGATATTGTAAGTGCACAGAGAAGCCATAGGAAGTACAAAGGCTGGATACTTGTCATCACAAGTTTCCACACTCCAGGATGGCTTCACTCTACCCTAAGATGTTTGGTACCAAACATATCGTCTTAATAAATCCTCACTGATGCCAGTGTTGGATTCATTAATAAATGTACACAGGAGACACTTTAGAGCAGAGGTCTTCAATCTGTAGGGCGCGACCCCCAGGGGGGGCGTGGAGTCCTTGGAAGGTGGGTGCGTATTCCCCAGCCTCATTTGCTCACTTGTGTCTGGAATCCAAAACGTTTGCTTTTGTCTTGGAACGCTAATTGCGATCCTTAAAATGCTTCAGCTTAAGTTTCATTAATTGAGTCTCCTTGCAAGGGTGCCTGTTTGGCTGAATGAAATGCAAATGTACATCCATTTCCCGTCACTATACGGTGTCGCTCCTCTCCTCACCAGGCATCCTCTCTGGGAAATGAGGCCCCGCTCTGTCCGTCGGTACCCCGATCTTTAGTTGAGCAGGAAGGAGCGACCCCGTATAGTGACGGGAAATGGATGTACACTCCTGAAAAAGTCAGAAAAGAGTGTTGAATGATATACTCCGCAACCCAAGTAGGTTGTATAATTTCCATTCACTGTGTTTTTTCACATTTGGGTATTACACATTAACAAATAGCAGTAGCAAAAGTTCTTCGGTCCTGACGAAAGCCGGATTTCCACATAATCCACAGGCTGAAACATGTAGACCTTTTTTCCAACTGGACGTGAGCAGTTATTTTTTCAAAACAGCTCTTGCACTGGTTTTATTTTCATCACTCAAACAGAACCAATAAAGTACTATATCTGTTTCAGTAGATGATTTTAATATTCACATTTTCACTGCACTGCTTTCCTCACCACCACTAACGAATAAACCACATCTTTTTTGCACTACGGTAGATACTATATCTTATACCGTGAGTAAGATTCTAGTTGCCCGCTAAAACTGTTGCCTTGTTCTATCTGGAGGGCACAGTAAGGGCCATTGGATCCCAGATGATGTGGGTTGCTACCCTGGTGGCTGATGGGATTCATTTTCACTAGTAAAAGTACTCACTTGCTTTCTGATTTTTGAAACTTTGACCATAGGTTTTCTATTTTGTAGTTATAACGTATTTAGAATTAGGGGGTTAGAAACCTATTGGTCTATAAATATTTTCCCCTGGACCCCTTTTGATGTATCTGGTAGATTCTAGATATATCTAGTTATTGAGCTTCAAAAATCTGACCACACGCTTGTGCGTGGGTTTTGTTTTTGGTTACAGGCTATTGGCCTTTGCGTGCGTCTTTCTAAGAAAGACAGCACGCAATTGGGCAAAGGCAGGTGCATGTCCCGTCTTTGCTCCGCCCATGGCCTAATGCTTGCGGTTACCCACACGGGCGCCATGTGTTTTGAATTATCGTGCCCAGACACGTGCGCGATAATTCAAAACACATGGCTCGCTGTGGCGCGCGAGCACGCACCACTCGCGTGCTTGTTAACTCTGGATTTGATCTCCAGTGTTCCGAAAAAGAATGAGGTCGCAGGCAGTCCATAGGTTCCTTATTTTTTTCTGTTCTATTGTCGCACTTTTCCCCCATTAGTTCCACCTGTCCCTGTTGTACCTCCTTTCTTGTATCTCTCCTTTATCGCTTCGCTTTCTCGGAATTGCTGTCCCCTGTTCCTCTCAGGTTACTCAATCTTCCGTTTCCCTCTTATGTTTTGGAACTTACAGCCCCTGAGTCTCCCTCGGGAGGTGTACTCACTACCCCTGCGTCTCTCTCACCGAACTCATCATGCATGTGTTGCCTGCCCTCTCCTCAGGCTGTAGCTTCTATCATTGGTTGCTTGAACTAGCCCTAGAGTTACAGCAGGCAGACTGTGTTCCCTTGCTCACACTGTGCTTGCACATCTTAACTACCGGTCTTTCTTCTCGTGCTCAGGTTGTCCTTCCACGCCTCACAGACTGCCCCACCCTATTCAATCATCACAACTTCTTTGCCCCTCTTATACTCATGCAGCTCACTACCCGCACGGGGCTCACATGCTCTCTCCACCCTCTCTTGCTTACTCTGTCCCTTTACTCATCCTTCCACTTCCTCTCATGCTTTCTACACAGGTTCTTCATCAATTCTCACCTTATCCTTTCCCTCACTACAGGGCTACCACATCTCTTTGCTTTTCTTCCATGCTGTTCTCTCCTCTCTTTTTCCCGCTGTCCCTCCTTGATTCACAGCCTGGCTCTGCATTCTCCTCTATTCATCAGTCTCAGTAATTTTAGTATGGAAAGAGGCCTTGGCTGAAAGGCCAGCAATGGCTGAAATTGTTTCAGATGAAATGAGCATTTAATTGCTACTGCAGCACAATTAGGTTTTTGCTCGATTTCTTAAAATTTGTCAGTGAGGTGTGTTATTACCTCTTCATTTATAAAGAGGATGGGAGCACACCGCCTCACATCCCAGCACTCAATTTGCCCCAGGGCATCATGCACTATCTACTACTCAAGCTAGAGTTCCTTAACCACTTCATATACAAACTACCTGTCCCTCTCAATCTTACTTTCTATCTATTTTATACAGCTCTCAAACCTATCTATTTACCATACTACACACCACACTATCCACGCCACACAATTCTACATCTAACAATTCCAATTCAAACTACATAACTCCACTACAAACAACATACATCCACTCCACTACAAACAAAAGGCACGAGTAAAAAGCCAATATCATAACACCAATAGCTCTAAATTTCACAAATGTAAGACTGATTGCATTGCAAATGCTTGTTTTCTATGCATTCTGCTACTTGCAGTTTGTTTTCCCACCAGAAACGCAGAACTACGAGTCCCAAAAAGCAATAAAAAAGTGTGTGGAGTGAGCTACTCGCCCTGGGATGAAATCTCTTTTCCACCCGACTAGATCTCACCGGGCTAACACTCACCTCGGCATCGTCACACACAGCGAGGCACAGACTGGCACCGGCCAGGCAGATAGCCAGTCCTGCCAGCACCAGCCGCATCCTGAGGGCCTTCCACCACCTTCACTACCCGCGGGCTCCATGTCCTGCACCCCGTGTCCGGCGGAGCTCCAAGGTCCGCATTCTGTTAAGAGAGATGTAGATTAGATGTCCGGAGGCACCTAATCTGTAGGACTGTGGGGGACGGAGGTATTACAAAGCACTGATTCCAGAGCTCCGAAGGGGGCATCTCGGCTCCTCCAATCCCTCGGACAGTTCTTCGCACGTTCCCATATCCTCGAGCTCCTGATTTACAAGAAGGATCATCAAGGTTCCTTGAGAAGAATATGAGAGGGGGGGGGGGGAGGAGGGGGTTGTCTTTCCTTTGGAGTTACGCGAGGTTCAACGTGGACAGCCCTTCCACGAAGGAGGCCAGGGGAAAGCCCGGTTCATATGAGACGTTCCTGTTGTGGAGAGCGTTACTGAGTAGTTCCGTCAGTGCGGATGTCTTCGGCCCAAGCTTGAAAGTTTTCTGCAAAAAGTCACACGTGAAGACACAAAGTAAACTTAAGAGAAAGCAAAGCCTCGAATACCGCACTGAACATGCGCAGATCCTGCTTCAGTGAACAAGCACAAGTGTCTATCAAAATTCCTCTATAGTACCAAGAACCTGAAAAAAATATCCGAAAACAAGCCGCAGTCACCAAACGACAATGGTTGGTTAAAAATGTCAGTAGAGAAACACGAACATGTGCAAAACAGATCAACAACGCGTTAGAAGCACACGTGTCCACATGCTGTCAAGAGTCAGACTGCCTAAAATTAATAAATAGTTAGTTACTCAGAAGTATGGAGCCATGGTGATAAACGTGGTGGAGTCATGAGGGCAGGATCTTGAGTTGAAAGCAAATAACACACACGCAGTCCAGCAACCTGAAAGAGAAATTGTACATTTCTTTACAGTCAGATTAACACATCTGTGATTCACACTCAAACAGTGTACGGTCTGTGAATCTTCATATAGAGTAAGTATGTTTAGTGTTCCAGAAACAGTTTACCCCAGTACTGTACTTTTTTTCCCCTCGTATATTTTAAGTTTTGGGGAGAATGTACAACAACATATATAAATATATAAGCATTTATAAGTTTTGGATTAGAACATTTAGAAGTTACTACCTGTGTGTTCCACCATGCGGTGTCAATGCTCCTCACTCTTTTCTGCAATCACCGGGTGACCCACCCATTCCATGGAGAAATTGGTACAGAGCTTTCACACAATATTTAGGAGCCATTGGGGGAACAGGTATTGCCCAGAACAGAAAAGGTTTTTGTTGGAGCATAATCTGGGTTACGAGAGACAGTCTGTTTCTGAGCATTTGCCACCTTTTTAATTACAAGAGGATGATGAGAAGATTGATGAGTATCAGTTGGCTGTGACGAAACTCTAAAAACAATTTGATGTACAACCCAGTTTAATAGTTAGAAGACACATTTTTTACGAGAGAACAACAGCAGGATGAATCCAATGATACGTATGTAGCGGTGTTACATATGTTGGCTGCTGAATGTGAGTTTGAAAATTTTACGTCACAGCTGATCCACGACCAGATATTTGTACGCTGTTGGGATAAAAAAGTTATGGAGAAACTACTAACTATTGAAAATCCTAGTTTGTCTGAGACTATCGATGTTGTGAGATGCATTGAGGGGTTAGACAAGTCTTGAAAAGAATTGACATGTAGGGAGCCAAGTGATGTGTCAGTAGTGGACGAAAGTTGCAGGGAGAAACAAAATGCCCCCTTTAAGAGAACCAAAAAGAGGAAAGAAACTATGGGCACCTCAGGGATTCTAGTTGCATGCGCGGTATTGCCCATCCAGGCAGGGCTTCAATGCGAGTTGGGCTAGCGGGCTTGCATGTTGTTGCAGTGCTGTAAGTGCTGTAAGGATCGCTTCCCAGTATGTAGCTATTGGTATTTTCCTAAGGCCTGTTGTTTCTTCACAGCGAATTGCGATGCCTTCTGCCCTAGCCCATGCGAGTGTGGAATGTCTCCAAGCCTGGAAGTGCGGGGGGTCAGGAGCCTTCCATCGTTTTGTAATTAGCCGTTTGGCAGCTATTATACCCATATCCAAAAATCTGGATGTGACTTTGGTGTTGCGTGTCCTGCGGAATCGGTGCAACAAGTACACCGGCCACTCAAAGGGTATCTCTCTCTCAGTGCTGGTATGCAGTGCTTCTGCTTCCTCTCTCCAGTAGGTACTAAGACTGGTGCAACTCCATCTGAACTGGGCTGGCCGGTACCTGTCCCCATTCTTTGTCAGAAAATTGTCTGCCTAGATCTTGCTCCCATTTATCCCTGAGGGGGTCTAACTTGATCGCAGCATGTTGGCGCAGCGAGGCTACAAACCACCGCGTCAGGTGTCTGCCTTGTCCCATTACATGCAAGTATTGCATAGTTAGGTGTGTAGGCAGTTCAGTCGCTAGGTCTCCCCATAGCGCCGTGAGCATGGCTAATAAAGACCGATGCAGGAGAAATTGTCCCACAGGGAGTCCGTCTTCTTCTATCAGAGTCACATAGGGAAGCAAAGCGCCTTCACAGTAGAGGTCTCCCAGAGTCTGTACCCCCTCCGCGTACCACTGTTGCAACTCTACAGCGGTAAATGTCCCCTGTCTTTTAGGAGCGCTCTCTAGGATGAGAGCGGGGGCGTAAGGAATTATGCTTCGAGTTATGTAGAAACTCTTTTTGTAACCACTGTGTGCTACGCTCAGCAACAGAGACTCAGGAGGCCGTGTACGCGCACCTGGGTGTAAAAGCTGGAGAATCTGGGACCGTGTGAGCGGCGGAAGTGTTGTCGCAGTATCTTCACAATGGCGACCTGCCATCCATCTGGCCACCCATTGAAGTTGCGCTGCCAGGAAGTAGTGCTCTAGACATGGTGCAGCTAGACCCCCTTGATCAGTGGGCAGATATCGTTTTTTAATCACCACTCTGTGCCGATTGGGGCCCCATATGAAGTCCCTGACCAACTTCTCCAGTGTTGCAAAAAAGGATGCCGGCACGTGAACGAGTAGGAAAAGTAAAATAGTACAAGGATCTCAGTAGGGCCACTATTTTCACTAACGGCATCCTGCCTGTCACCGCAAGAGGAAGTGTGCTCCAGAATTTCATCTGGGATTTGATGGCTGTTAGCGTCCTACCTAGGTTGCCGTCAAACAGATCGATATCGGAATGAATCTCCATTCCATTGCACCCTCACCCCATTTAGTACGAGGCCCAGGTCAGGGACACCCGCGATAAAGGTGTAAAGCTTGGACTTGCCGATGTTTACCTTTAGTCCTGAAATAGACGTGAATTCCCGCAAGATTTGGGCCAAACTGTCTGGTACATCGGTGATGTTGTGAAGATAAATTAATAGGTCATCCGTGTATAGCGATACCTTTTTCAGGCCGTTTCCTAACTGAATGCCCTCCTGTGTTTGCGTCCGTATCAACTCCGCTAGAGGCTCCATTTCAAGCGTGAAGAGAAGGGGGGACAACGGGTTGCCTTGCCTCATCCCCCGACGCATTGGAATCGCTTCTGAGATGTATGGGCCCGTCTTCACCCTTACCACTGGGTTTGTGTAAAGTAGGTGGACTAATTGTACGAAGGTAGGGCCTAGCTTGTACCTCTCAAGATTGGTGAACATGTAATTCCACTCGAAGGAGTCTAAAGCTTTCTCGAGATCAAGCACAAGACAGCCTGCCCTTGGCCATGTGCACGTGGAGTATATGGCTATTCGGAAGAAACGGCGCAGGTTAAGAGAGGTGCTGCGGGCTGGCACAAAACCATTTTGGTCCGCGTGTACCAGCGCGGAAACCACTTGTGCCAGCCTTTCAGCCAATACCTTCGCTAGCAGCTTATAGTCAGTGTTAAGTAGGGCGAGGGGCCTGTAGGAGCTCATGTCAGTTGGGGCCCTGTCAGGTTTGGGCAGCGAAATCAGGTGCGCTTCGCACAGCGAGGGAGGAAGTCATACCGCAGCATGTATTCCATGGCAGAATATTGTCAATGCTCCTTTTGTCAGAATTAAGTTGTATGATTTAGCTTCTTTGACTTTGTTTTAGAATTTTGATTTACGTATTTGCTATTGATTGTGCCATTTGTAAGGAAGGGAGATATTGTGGTGATGTATCTGCCAACACATTCCACACTCCAGAACTGTATGCCTGGAATGTGGAATGTGGTATGGGAGGTTGCTGGTGGACAGTTCCATTATTGCCAGTTGCTGTAAGACTGCAGACACTATGGCCAATAAATATCTATACTCGAACGAGGCACGACTCCAGCCTCATCATTGAGGTCGAGTCACCACACTTTCACTGTACTAAAGCATGCTCTTTCTCATGCACTAGCTTTGGGTAACCCTATTTACTCGAAATCGTTTACCTTCTACTGTCATGAGGAAGCTGATTTTGCCTTCGGGTACAAGGCACTTGACCCCATAGCCACTGATTACCACCTTGCCTACTTGTGTTGGCCGCGGCTGCCATCATGGTGGAACTCTCTGAGACCATAGTCCTGTGGTCTACTATAGATGTCCCGCACACAGTAGTGTCACTTTTACTGACCTCCAAAACCCATCATTTATCCAGTGCAGACTCACCCAATATGAGATCCTATTGTTATCTGTAGGTCACATTACTTTAAATAGGTTTCCGGTACTGAACCCTGCGTCTCTCTCATGTAGCCTCCAGGAAGATGAGCAGCATGACTGCCTCACTGTCAAAGCCCACTTGGTGGTGCCTCACAGTGATCTTAAAGACATCTCATTGCATAATCTGGACGTGTTCCTTTCTGTGGATGGCTACTGTTTACACAATGGCTGTGGTTTTCTGTTAGCTGGTTATGGAGTATGTTCCCAGCGTGAGGTCATAGAGAGTAACCACTTGCCCACTGTCCACTCCTCTCAGGTGGCTGAACTTCATGCTCTCCCCAGAACTTGAATTTTGGCCAAAGGTAAATCGCCAACATCTACACTGATTCTCGTTATGCCTTCAGAGCTGTACGTGACTACGGGTTGCTGTGGAAGCAACGGGTTTTCCTCACTTTTAGCAGGAGTTAATCAGAAATGGCCCCTATGTAGCCACCCTGTTAGATGCATTTCAACTCCCCTACGAAATTGCTGCCATAAAGTGTGCAGCCCACCAATCTGCCCATGATGAACTGATCCGTGGAAATGCTCTGGCTGATTCAGCAGCTAGAGTTGCGGCACTTTCATTCCCCCAGGCTACTTTGATGATTCCTCTCTGCCCCCATTGTGAATCTCCAATGGCAGCCTTGCAAGAAGTTACTTAGCTACAACATAACACATCAGAAGGGGAGAAACAGCTGTGGAGGCGGAAGGGATGTAGGTTACATTTGGAGCTCATGTGGCGTTCACATGACAGCTGCTTTGTAGCACCAAGGATCCTACTCTCAGATATTGCTTCAAGTGCATCATGCAACAGCGCAAGGAGGGAATGATTGCTGCTATGGAAAAAAAATTGGTTCGCCCCAAATTACCCTACAGTGGCACAGAAGTATTGTTACACCAATCAAGTGGATTTCATAAACGTGCCTAAATGTCACAAGTATGGATGTACTTGTTATTGTTTGTATGTTTTCAGGGTGAATAGAAGCCACGCCTGTATTAAAGCTAATGCAAAGACAGTAACAAAAATACTGCTAAAAGACTTTGGGGCATATCATCAATAGACTGCGATAAACACCGCAGAGCGCACTAAGCGCAAATTAGTTTAACTCCAGCTATCGCCGGATTTGATCGCTGAGATAGCACGTTATCATCAACGCTTATCCCCACGGAGATGGAAAATCTGGCGATAGCAGCAAAATGAGGGAACATCGCTGGAAATCCAGCGATACAACTACAGCGCTAAGGGAATTCTTGGTGATAGGGAGATGTGGACTTAGGCTTAGAATCCACCTCCCTTTATGAATATAGCTAAGTCTGAAATTTTGCAGACGTTAGCGGATGGTGATAACCGTGGTTAGCGCGGCTTTTTATATCGCTATGGGTGTCCTGGGTCAGCTTGTTGATAGAGAGTAGTGCAGTTAGCGATATTTCCCATGTTGTTGTGAGAGGAAACGCCTTCTTTGCATCTCATTAGAGATGCAATGCAAGGGGTTAGTGGAATGGCGGCTGACACAAGGAAACACGCGCTGATGCCTATTAGCATGTCCTTGCTGATAGTGAGGTAATTCATTCGCCGCTATTCGGCCGAAAACAGACGTTTAAGCGGCGTTGTTGGTCTTGTTGATATGCCCCATTATTCCTCGGTTCGACATTGTACTATCCATAAAAAGTGATAACGGAACTCACTTCACTGCCCAAATAATGCTTGACATTTGCAAGGGTCTCCAAATACAACAGAACTTTTCAATGTGCCCATGGCCCCCAGTCAGCTGGGAAGGTTGAGTGAAATAATGAGGGGGCATATCATCAATAAACTGAAATAAATATCGCAGAGCGCACTTAGCACGAATTAGTTGAACGCCGGCTATCGCAAGATTTGATCGCCGAGATAACGCGTTATCATCATCGCTTATCTCCACAGCGATGGAAAATCCGGCGATAGCGGGAAAATGAGGGAACATCGCTGGAAATCCAGCGATACAACTATAGCGCTAAGGGAATCCTTGGTGATAGGGAGATGTGGACTTAGGCTTAGAATCCACGGGGCATATCAACAAGGCCAACAAAGCCGTTTTAACGGCCGTTTTCGGCTGAAAAGCGGCGAATGAATTACCTCACTATCAGCAAGGACACGCTAATAAGCATTAGCGCGTGTTTCCTTGTGTCAGCCGCCGTTCCATTAACGCCTCGCATCGCATCTCTAATGAGATGCAAGGAAGACATTTCCTCCCACAACATGGGAAATATCGCTAACTGCACTACTCTCTATCAACAAGCTGACCCAGGACACCCATCGCGATATAAAAAGCCGTGCTAACCGCGGTTATCGCCATCAGCTAACGTCTGCAAGATTTCAGACTTAGCTAAGGGCCATATGTATCAAACTCCCTTTTTGCCAATCCCAAGTTGCGATTTATAGCGAATCGCAAATTGAGAATCGTAAAACGGTATGTAAATAAAAACTCGCAATAAAATAGCGATTCTGTAAATATCGCTATTTCAGTTGCGAAATGCCTAATTTGCAATTCCTTAATTAAAAAATCGCAAAATTGTAAATTTCGCAATTTTGAGAATCGGAAATTCAGGTGCAGCATGATGACATCACAACCAGGAAGTGTGACTACCCATGCTGCACCTGAGTTTCAGAAGCACAGTGAGAGACTAGGAGTTGAGGAGAGGCATCACTGCAGTGCCACACACAATGGCAGAGATTGGAGACATGGCCAGCAAGGACAAGCAGCAGGGAGAGACACCCAGAAAGAGAAAACAGAAAGTGAGCTGGAGGTCCTGATTCAGGAGATCGTTGTTAGCCATGAGCTCCTCTTTAGCAAGAAGTCACTGCGTGTGCCTGAGACACGCAAGAAAAGGATTTGGGCAGACATCCAGCGTAAAGTCAACGCAATTGGCGTCACAAACCGAAGCGTGGAAGACCTCAGAAAGCGCTGGTATGATATGCGTCAGCGCTCAAAGGAGAAGGTTGCTGCCAGGTTGGAGCAGGCGAAGAAGACCGGTGGTGGGACCTCTACTGCCACCGCTTCAACACCACTCGAGGAAATGGTTGAGGGGACCCTGCTTCCGGAGAGTGTAATGGGCATGGCAGACCTGGACAGCTCTGACACCCCGGAACCAAGACAAGGTAAGAAGCATGCCAAACACCCCTAATATCTCCCTACTTCCCCCACACACCCAGGAGAGACCAAGGGCCACAACAAAACTTGAAGTCCAGTGCAAGTACCCAAGCACACACAGCAATGCATTATGGGAGTTGTAATCACATGCACCTAACAGTGGAGCATTGACACCCAGCCAGTCTCAACCAGTATGTGTGCATCATGAAAGGCTAAATTCAGACAGACAGGACCCATGTAACTCCAAACAGTGAAATGTAATGCATGACTAATGCAAAGCAGGACAGACAAATAATGTGTGCATTTCTGTCCACCTCACCAGCAGGAACAGAGGGAACAATCAGTGGAGGTGAAGATGAATCCCCAACCCAGAGGCGACAGGGCGGGGGTGTAATGGAGGAGGAGGAAGAGGAGGAGGAGGGCAGCCTAGTCATTCCTCCAAAACACAGCAGGCGGATTGCAGTGCCACCATTGCCCCCACTGGAGGAGGAAGCCCACGACACCGACGTCGATCTCCAACCAGTCCAGGGGACAGTCAGAGCAAGATCCCTGTGCTCGAGCATGTGCAGATCCAATGCCGCCAATACCATCCAGGCGCAGGGCACGTGCATCCACCAGTGCAGCAGTCACAGGAGAGGACACAGTCTTCAGAGGGATGGAGGGCCACATGTTAGAAGTCCAGCGCCTGCAGGCAAGAAACATACGGTCAATACAGAGGCAAATCAGGGTTGGCTTCATGGGCCTGACGGGTGCCCTAGAAGCACTCTGTGCTGAACTGATGGCGTATCGTGCTGCTAGGCGCAGGGAGAGGCAGCGCCTACACACCCGCCTAGACCTCTACACCAGGGTGGTCAACCACATTTCCTCAGCGACCTCTGTGCTGTCAAGGCGCAGCATCAGTGTGCAGCATGAGGTGGCACACTGCAGCCAGGACGTGGCAAGGGTCCTGGTACAGGTGACATGTGCTGTGGATCAGCTGCAGGTAGCTACCACTTCTGGCCCAGGAGTCCTTACTCCAACAGACAAGGACGCCCAATCTGGCAGGAGCAGCATTACACCCCCACCCCCACCGGACAGGCGCCGTAGTGTGCGTCACAGCAGGGCTTCTAAGACAGGTGATGAGGGCACAGTGCACCCACAGCGAGGGCCTACGGGCCGAAAGCACCGCAGTTGAGGTGCCCAGACTTGGACATGGAGATGGAGATGGGTGCATCAACCCAGTGTACACAGACACTTGGTCAAGATTGTTCTTTTGCACTGTGAAACTAACATGTGCTGGACATTGACCAATACATTGTGTGCTACACAGGCTGTGTGCCGTTATATATCCTGTTCTGAAGGAAATTAAACACAGTCTCGTAATAGATGTTTAGCATTGTGTCATCTTTTCTTACCTAGAAATAGTTCTGTGTGATCTTATCACGCCTCTGGCACCCAGCAGCTGCACCGATTACACCGGCTGGCATGCGTCCTGGAGCTGCCCCATCCTCATCTGATGATTCTGATTTGGTGAGCTCCACTGGTGTGCCCTTCCTGGTGGCAATGTTGTGCAGCATGGCACACGCTACCACTATCCTGCGATAGGTCTGGGGGCTGTATTGTAGTGCCCCTCCACTCTTATTTAGGCATCTGAAACGGCTCTTGAGGATTCCGAAGGTCCGCTCAATGGGAAATCTGGTTGCTATGTGGGCACTGTTGTACCTCCGCTCCCCAGCGTTGGCAGGATTCAGGTAAGGAGTCAGTATGTATTCACGGACCGCATACGCACTGTCACCTGTGGGGTGGGAGGAATATGGTTAAACACTATCCTGCCAATGCTGTCCTTTACTAGTATGTCCTACGAACAAATGCAATTACCTAGTAGGTATCCCTCACCAAACTCCCCACTTGTGAGCCGACGGTGTATCCCACTGTGGCGGAAGATGAATGCGTCGTGTGCGCTGCCTGGGTATTTTCCTACGATGTCGGTGATGATGTGCTTGGCATTACACACCACCTGTATGTTCAGGGAATGGTAGGATTTGCGATTCCTGAACACATACTCGTTCTGGGAGGGGGGGGGGGATATGGCGACATGGGTCCCATCTATGCATCCAATGATGTGGGGAAATTGTGCAATTTGATAGAACTCCTGCGTGGTCTGGTCTAGTGCCTGTGGTTTGCTGGGGAAGTGGATGTGGTGATGCAGCCTCTGTACCAGGGCATCAAGGAACACGTGGAAAAAGCGCGACAATGCACTCTGTGAGACCCCTCCTGCTGTGGCTATCACCCCCTGGAAGCTACCTGATGCCAAGAGGTGCAGTGAGCACAGGATTTGGATATGGGTGGGGATGGTGTGTGTCCTGCATGTGGGGTGTTCAAGTATAGGTTTGAGCTCCACTATTAGATCCAGTATGCTCTCTTCATCCAGCCTGTAGTTTGTATGGATCTCCTCCTCAGTCCGCTGGAACAGGGTTATGCGCGCTCGGAAGATCCTTTCCTGGCGTCTCCTTCTCTGTGCAGCAGCTCTGAGTCGCAGCCTCCTTGCTATCACATACAGCCCAGCCATTGTGGAAAATATCTGTTGCATTGTGGGCCTCTTTAAATAGTTTGCACCTGGTTACCACCTGCTCAGACTTGGTGGTAATTGCGACTCTCTAATTTGCGAATTTCGACAAATCCCAAAAAGTGAATTTTTCATGCATTCCTTTTAGCGAACTCGCAAATTGCAAGGTTGACAATTGCAAGTTTCGCTATAGTCGTGTCACATTTTGCGATTTCGCAAATTAATCGCAATGGGGTTTGATTCGCAAAATTGCTATTCGTTACTTTTGTCATTAGCAATATTGCGAATGGAATGTGTCTCTTACATAGCAAAGCTGTGTTTTGCGATCGCATACACCGTTGTTTTGCAATTCGCTGTGTTTGTGATCGCAAAACTGCTTCATACATATGGCCCTATATTCATAAAGGGAGGTGGATTCTAAGCCTAAATCCACATCTTCCTATCACCAAGGATTCCCTTAGCGCTGTAGTTGTATCGCTGGATTTCCAGCGATGTTCCCTCATTTTGCCGCTATCGCTGGATTTTCCACCGCCGTGGAGATAAGCGTTGATGATAACGCGTTATCCCGGCGATAGCTGGCGTTAAACTAATTTACGCTAAGTGCGCTCTGCGATGTTTATTGTAGTTTATTGATGATATGCCCCCACCTCCCTTTATAAATATAGCTAAGTCTGAAATTTTGCAGACGTTAGCTGATGGCGATAACCGCGGTTAGCGAGGATTTTTATATTGCTATGGGTGTCCTGGGTCAGCTTGTTGATAGAGAGTAGTGCAGTTAGCAATATTTCCCATGTTGTTGTGAGACGAAACGCCTTTTTGCATCTCATTAGAGATGCGATGCGAGGAGTTAGTGGAACGGCGGTTGACACAAGGAAACACGCGCTGATGCTTATTAGCGTGTCCTTGCTGATAGTGAGGTAATTCATTCGCCGCTTTTCGGCCAAAAACGTCCTTTAAAGCGGCGTTTTATTTTAAATTTTTATTTTATTTGATGAGTTTTATATAGCGCTGGCTAGACCCGGAGGTATCAGAGCGCTTTACAACATGAAGCAAGTTACAGAGAGTCAGGCGCGCAACACCCATTGGACTCACAGGGCTTCAGCCCCCCCCCTCGTGTGTGGCAGCCCGGGATGAGACACCTTCCCGGGCAAAAAAGCAGCCGCACCTGAGCACTTCACAGGTCTTTAAAAGACCATTTGCATGTTAATGAGGCCTCGCTGTTGTTTCACCCCTTCTAAGAGCCCCTGCAGCTCCACTCTGCCTATTGCTTAAAGTTCAGCCCCCCCCCCCCCCGAAATTTTTGCTCAGCCCCCCCCCCGAAATTTGGCTCTAGTTGCGCCTCTGCAGAGAGTTACTATACATTACACAATGTTAAACATTAAAAACACGTGATAGCTCGAGAATAGCAAAAAAGACATATGCTGAAGCAACATGACACAGTGACAGTGGTATAACAATAGTAGTGCAGGAGAAGAGAAGACAAAAACAACCTTAGAGGCAGAGAGGGAAAAGGGGGAAAACAGTAAGGAAAGGGTAAGGAAGGCAGATTAGGACAGGAAAGTGAGAGCGAGACAGAAGGGAGGTGGGACCAGAGGATTCAACAACAGTCAAAAACGATGAGCAGGTCAATGGAAAAGAGAGGCGATCGAAAGATCGCCCCGATGGAGACTAGCAGGGAGGAGGAAAGGACAAAGGTCGCTAAGATGGCGGATCCAGGACATGTGTGTCAATAGAAGATAGTCCCAAAATGGTGGGGTACATTTGAGTCCAAGTCCAAAAGCCAAGGGGGCTAAGTCCAAAAACACCAAGAGAGCTGAGTTCACGGAGTGGAACTAGATGGGGCAAGGAGCCAGAGATAGGGTGACCAACCGTCCGTAAATTTCACGGACAGTCCGTAATTTCGGCCGTCTGTCCATTGTCCGTGAAGGATTCTTTAACGGACGCCATTTGTCCGTAATTTTAACCGGGCACTGATCGCACCACCCTAAAGCCGGCACAGCTTCCACCCACCTCCCTGCTTGACTCCGATGCTGCTGAGGTGGGTGTAACAGACTCCGATGCTGTACCAAAGCTCAGATACCCAGCAGCATTGGAGAGGCACAGCGGGATGGCAACCCTCACACCTTCCGCCCTTGATGAGCTGTTAAGAGGTGCTTGAAGGTGACTGAGAGGGAGGGGCTGCAGCTTCAGGTGCAGGGGCATCTATTCAGATGCAAACAGCCCTGAATGCGTCATGTCTCTGCAATTTAGAGGGGCCTTACACATTCCCTTTCTGCCCAGGGCCCCAAAACCTAGAACCGGCCCTGAGCCCTGATTACACCGAGGCAGCAAGTGGTTCTCTTCACAGAGCTTAATTACCGTCACAAAATTGTAAGCAAACCTCGGTTCTGCAAACATGCAGTCTATAATGTAATAAAATAAAGAAATGGCACAATCGTACCCACACTGATTAACAAAGTATGGAGGACAATCAGTTAAATCAGTTCTCTTGGAGTATCTCCTTTAAGTACTGTACATCACAGTGGGGGATGGCAAAACTAACATTTTGGAAAGAGAGCCTGTCTTCTCGTTGTCTTGTCCAGGAGGGGGTGAGGAGCCCTACCCCACCCTGGAAGAGACCAAGATGATACTAGAATACTGCATGCCCACCCCTGTGCCCACCCTGGTGGATCCTGTTCCCCCTTCTGTGATGGCGTGATGGCTCCTGCCCCCCCCCCCAGTGTATGGCTCCTGTCACCCCATGTGGTGGCTCCTGTCCCCCCCCCACCTGTGATGGCTCATGTCCCCCCTGTGGTGGATCCTGTCTCCGCCCGGGGTGGCTTCTGTCCCAGTCCTGGAATGGCTCCTGCAGCGAGGGTGAAGTTCTTGATGGGCCTCTTCTCAAAAAGGCTCATCTCAAAATTTATATGAAAAGTTGGGCGAGTGAGTAAGTGAAGGGATGGGTGGATGGCAGGATGAATTAGTGAAAGGGTGAATGGATGAATGAAAGATTGAATAGATGGATTATGAGAGAGGATGGATTGATGAGTGAGTGGAGGGATGGATGAAAGAAAAGGTAAATAGCTGGATGTATGGGTGGAAGGGTAGCTGGATGGGTAAAAGGGTGGATGGATGAGTGAAAGGATGGATGTGTGAAAAGGTGGATGATGAGTGGGTGGGTGGCTGGATGAGTGAAATGATGTATGGATTGATGAATTGATAAGTGCAAGGGTGAATGGATGGACGGATGAGTGAAAGGGTGGATGTAAGGATGGATGAGTGAGTGAAAGGGAGGGTAGATGGGCAAAAGGATGAATAGATCAGTGAAGGAGTGAAAGGATAAATGGATGAGAGAAAGGATGGATGAGTGATTGGGTCAATGGATGGATTCATGAGTGGATGAGTAGATGGATGGGTGGGTGGATGGAAGGATGACTAAGTGAAAGGGTCGATGGAGAGAGAAAGGGAGGATGGATGGATGACTGAAAGGGTGGATGGGTGGAAGGATGAGTAACTGGGTGGATGGATGGATGAGTAAGTGAAAGGATGGCTGGATGGGTGAAAAGGTAAATGGCTGGATGGATGAGTGAATGGATGGGTAGAAGAGTGGATGGATGAGTACAGATGGATAGGGTGAAAGGGTGGATGGATGGATAATGGATAGATGAGTGAAAGGATGGATGAAGGGATGGATGAGTGAAATAATAGATGGAAGGATACATGATGGATAGGTTTGCAAATGGTTGAATATGTTTGGATATGGCTGGGCTTACTTATATACTATTGCGGGACCTCCTCTGATGTGTCTGTAAAACTTACCTATTGTCCTGAAGTTTTGTCCTAAATTTTGACCTCCTGTCCTGAATTTGTGTCCTGAATTTTGACCCTTTGTCCTGAATTTTTACACTCACCGTCCTGAATTTGCACCAATGCCAGTTGGTCACCCTAGCCAGAGAGTCAGAGGAGGTAGGAGTGCAGACGATTGCCGAAGCAGAGCCGTGCCGTCAGCATGCACAAGTTCTGGGCAGCGGGGGCAGCAGAGCCCGATCCGTTTCCACAGGTCAAGGGCAGACGGTTTCAGGTGCCAGGGCAGAAGTTCAGTGAGAGAGAGGCAGCAGAGTTGAAACCGGAGGGGGCGCCATTTCGATTCGGATGGCCGATGACAGGCTGAGGGAGCCCCGTAACGCCGCAAGGCGTTGTTGGCCTTGTTGATATGCCCCGAGGTGCTTAAAAATAAAATTGCAAAGTTCTGCACAGAGACTGACCTCAAATGACCTAATGCATTGCTCATTGCTCTTATGAGCATGCGAGCTACTGAAAATAGAAAAACAAGCTTTAGCCCACATGAGGTCCTCATGGGCAGACCGAGGCTCCCTGTCTCACCACCAGTACCCCTATCTATATTTGATATACATTTGGCTGATGACATTTTCTTGAATTCTTGCTGCGCTTTAATACGTTGTGTAAAGACCTTCCATTCACAGGTATCATGGGCTTTGCCCAAGGAACCCAGTAAAAAATGTCATCAACTTCAGCCAGGAAATTGGATGAACGTAAAAGTGCACCAGCGAAAAACAGCTTTGCAGCCTTGGTGGGAGGGGCCCTTCTTGACATTGCTCACCACCAATACACCGGTCAAGAGTTAAGGGCTCCAATTGTGGACACGCGCGTTCAACTGTAAAAAGACTTGCTATCTGGCTGAAAGGTAGAGAATCTCACAGTGCAGGTGCTAGCAACCTCTGCCCTGAAAAATACAAGGATTTGCCACTACAAGCCAAAGAGGATTTGCCACGACAAGCCAAAAAGGATTTGCCAATATATACCGAAGAGGATGTGACCCTAAAACGTGAAAATGTTGTGCAATCCCCCCCATACCACCTCTGACCAAGAAAAATAATAGAGTGAGGTTCAGCCAGCATGGGGCCGGGAAGCATAGTTGTTATTTGCTATAGAAGGAACGTCCCTAATCATCCTATAGTGCTACCCAGAACGGGTTCTTCCCAGCCTGGCCCGCAGTCAGAGACAACTTCTTTTACAAGTGTTATAGACAGCAGAAAACAAGACTGTAATAATAAATAGCTGTAATTTTCATCCTCGGGATGCAGAGGATTTTGTACAAAGTATCTTTGACCCTGTCCAGAATCCAAATTCACCTGTAGCATGGCATGTTTGTGTAATAATAGAAGACTGTTGCATTGTAAACAGCTGGCTCATGAAAAGCTAGACACCATATATTTGTGCAAGTAATAATACTTCTGTTAATCTTTCTACCATTTTCTTACTTGATATAAAATCTATTTCTCTACAATTAATGATGGTGTAAGTAAATCAGGATTGAAAGTAGATGTGAAAGATGTGGTAAACGCTGCATTATTGATAAACTGCATTTAACCCCCTGAACACTTCACTCAGGGATCATGAGTGATGGAAAACAGAACGCTCCCTGGTCACTCGATTTCTGATCATTAATTCTCCCACCATGGGGCAGCAAGAAATAAAACATACCTGCCCCTTCGCCAGGGAACCACCCTCATTTGGCATCCTACCCATCTCCAAGGCGCTCACAATGTTTTTTCTGCAACAAAAACACTCATGCACCTGGTGGTCTACATTGATATTCAAAGATATATTTTGCATTGTGCTCATCATGCTCATTTAATAAACTGAGTGCAAAAGAGAGGTGAGGGAGCTCTAGAGGAAGTGAACATAACTAGTCACCATTGAGTGTGAAGAAGTGTATTGGGGGATGTGGGAGGAGTGTATGACTGTAGTAAGCAGGCTCTGTATATACTATACCAAAGTGAGGTAAAGTGTGCACAGAGTCCAGTGGAACCCAAAAGGTAGGCAGAGGTAAAGTAGATAGCACCTCACTCTCTATTTTTGGTAGTGTGGTCGAGCAGTAAGGCTTTATCAGAGGACAGTGTTAAGCATTTGTTGTACACACTCAGTCAGCAAATTAATTCACACACTCAAAGATTGAACTTCAGACCAATTGTTATTGTATAAAAACATTCTTTTAGTTATTTTATTTGCCCAGAACCAAGCAAGCCTGGCACAGGTAAGCAATAAATACTTTACAGTAGTAATGCAGTTTGCAAACAGTTTGAATTGCAAGTGCAATTGTAAATGTACTTTGATTTGATTATAGTAGTGTTACTGATAATACAATGCTTTTCAGAATACATTACATATACTTTGTATAGGATTTTCAGTAGAATATCATGTAAATTACTTTACAGATTACTTTTCTTACACAGTGAGGTATACCTGGATACTGCACTGGGACATTTCCTGCAAACAGGTAAGTAAAGGCGTTTTTGTTATTTAGTTTTAAAGGGTTTCTTAGATCTTCCAACTCACGGAAAAACAGTCAATGTTATCCTATGGAGAAAAATAGGGTTATCGGTTCAAAGGTAAGTATTCAGTTTTGGGAGTTGGTAATCTGGGGTTAGACTCAGGGGTCCCCCAGGGTCAATGATGCACTCTGTTACATCCTCAGTGGCACTAGGACGTCCGGGTGCAGAGTGCTGAGGCCCAATGTTATCCAATGGGGGATAGGAGGCCTACGGTTGGTGGCTGCTGACGAGCAGGCCACCTGGTTGTGGGAGCAAAGCTCCTGCACTTGAGCTCAGGGCAAATGGGGGTTTAGGCCAGCACAAAAGATGCACCTTCAGCGGCACTGGGGAGGCCGGTTGCAGAGTGCTGTTTTAGCGTTCAGTGCCCTGTAGCTTTCAATGGGGAATCTCCGTTTTGCAAACACACTGCAGGCTCAGGGACGAAGGTCTTCTGGGTGCGACCACCACTTGGAGAGGTATGTTGGGATGTTGGGGGTTGGTTAGGCACCGTCGGTTGGGCCATCCATGGCCATGGGGCATCGGGTGCAGGGGTAGCTTTTTGGTTCAGATCTTACCAGCTCCTGGTCGCGGTTGGGGGGACCTTCTGGTTTGAGGCTGCAGGATTTGGCTGGAGGCTAGAGGCAGGTCAAGGATCACTAGTCAGGATTGCTGGGGAGACCTCCTCTTGGTGTTGGGCCACTTGAACTCAGGCTGTGGGCGTCGGGCGCAGAGTGGGACAGACCCGCGGATACTTGCAGAGCTGGAGTCTGTTGTTCAACAAATCCGGTGTTCATGGGAGACAGAGTCTTTTGGATGGAAGGCAGGCAGGTCCTCTGGGTTTCTCGAGGTTGCTGCTGCAGGACACACCGGGATTTCGCTAGAGCAGGTTTGAGGTGGGGACAGGCCGGTAGGGCTGGGGCCAAGTCAGTGGGTGTCTTCCTCTTGTTAGCTTTGGCACAGGTGTTCGGTACTTCTTCTTTTCTTCTTCTGGTTTCTTGTTGGAGGAAGCAAGTGTAGGAGAGTAGGGTCTGCTTTCTATGTTCACCCCCACTTTTTGCTTTTGCTTTACTGGTTTTCGACTTAGATGTGGCTGTGGGCCTGCTAATCAGACCCCCAGCCCTGCTGTTCTCTCTCTAAATTGATACTATGTACTTTAGGTGCATAACCCATTTGGATAGGATCACCTTATTGGCCCCTGTACAGTGTACCCTAGGTACCCAGGGCATAGGTGTACCCTAGGCCTACCAGGGGCTGCAGCATGTATTATGCCACCCCTGGCCTGGCCTTCCATTTTGACACAACTGGCTGATCACTCAGCTGGGGCAAGGTCGTGTAATCACCCCTTGCTTAGGTGTAGTATTCCTATACCTAACTTACATATAGACACGTGTACCTATCAGTCACTCCTATGGCAGGCCTTAACAATCCTGGAGGCAGAGTGCTTGGTAACATGTGAGATGGTTGCATCCAGAGTTAAAGTGGCCATAGGTAGGGAAAAGGCAGTAGCGATATCAATAGCTCCGATTAGTTGGTGTGTTAAGTCGGCTAATTGTCGACCTTTGATGAACCCTTTTTGATCCTGATGGACTATAGTACCAATAACACTCGCCAATCTAGCTGACATGATTGTTGTAAAGATTTTATAATCGTTATTCAGTAGTGATATCGGTCTATATGACCCGCACTCGAGGGGAGATTTCCCCGGCTTCGGGATAAGTATAATTGTGGCCTCCCCCCAAGATTTGGGCGGCGACTCCCCATCTATTAAGATGCCATTAAATAGGGACATCAATACGGGGGCTAAGACATTCTCCAGGGATCTATATATCTCCCCTGGTAGCCCATCTGGACCAGCCGCTTTCCCTTTTTTTTGTTGATGTATGGCTTTAATTACCTCCGCCTCTGCCTTTTCCCTACCTATGGCCACTTTAACTCTGGATGCAACTAAAGCATTTGACAGAGTCAACTGGCTCTACCTCATAGACGTACTCAAAAAATTTAATTGTGGGGAAGGTTTTTGTAGAACTATAAAGCAGCTTTATACCACTCCTTCAGCCAGACTATTGATCAATGGGGTTCTGACGGACTCCTTTAATATAACCAGAGGTACGAGGCAGGGCTGCCCGCTTTCCCCTCTCCTATTCAATCTATACATAGAACCATTTGCCCAACTTTTGCGTGAGGAGGCTAATATTCCATCTTTTAGCTTTGGAGAGTGGGAAAGACGGGTGGCTCTCTATGCGGATGACATTTTGATCTTTACTTCAGACCCAGTAAAGGCCTTTCCCGTAGTCATTAAACAAGCAGAAGAGTTTGGTCTTATCTCTGGTTACGACATTAACTCCAGTAAGAGCGAAATAATGGTCTGGAACTTACCGGATATACAGCTGGGGGTAAATGTTTCCACATCTATGCGATATCTTGGCATAAGAATTACTCAAGAAATGGACAGTATAGGACAAACCAATCCAAATAGATTATATATCGAGACTAAAAAACTTTTAAAATCTTGGTCTCATCTGCCACTTTCTATAACGGGTAGGGTGAACCTGGTAAAAATGTCCATACTCCCTAAGTTTACGTTTATTTTTAATGCGATCCCTCTGGCATTTGATCTCAAATTAATTGAAAAATGTCAACAAGAGATAAACTCCTTCATATGGAACTATAAATCAACCAGAATAGCTTGGAAGAAGTTGAGGAGAAGAAGGGAGAAGGGTGGGCTTGCCTTGCCAGATCTATTGTATTACGCCTGGGCATTCATGTTGGCACATTCTAGGATGCTTTTAAAAATGCCATCTAACCTTCAATCTGGGTCGATATACAAAGCAATGTTAATGGGGGTGAATTTGTCGGCAGAGGGGTTTTTGTTCAAATTTGGGAACCAGAAATTCTTCAAAAAAATCAAGCTAAAAATTTTACACTCATGGGCTAAAACATGGTTTAGCATCAGGAAGAGAATAGGGCTGTCTTACTACTCGGATTTTTCTCCAATCTGGGACTCGCCGGGCCTCCCTCTATGCCTAAAGGATAGTCTGTCTTCCATAATACAACAAGCAGGTATCAGGAGATGGGGTCAGCTATTTAAGGAAGGGGCTTTAATAGCTTGGCCCCAACTATATCAATGTGTAGGACCCGGGCTTTCCAGATTCAAATTTATTCAATTGGAAAGTTGGGCTAGATCCCAAAAGCGTACTGACCCTCACCTAGGGAAGGTAAGCATCCTAGAACAACAACTAGTGGAACTTCCAGTGGGAGGGAAAGAAGTAGCCAAATGGTATTGGCAGTTGTTGGAGGAAAGTGACGGAGAGTTCCTTCTCCCAGACCAGCTATGGGGGGGGGTGCCTGGCCTACATTGTGAAGAGTTCTGGCTAAAATCCTTTGATTTACTTCATAAATTAGTAAAACCATCATGGCTAAAACGAAATCATCTATTTTCAGTACATCGTGCATATATAACCCCGCTGAGACTCTCCAAATTTCTCCCAGATAAAAAGTGTAACAAATGTAATTACAGCGAGGCCTGCGATGTACATATGTTCTTGGACTGTCCGGTCATCGCCGGCTTCTGGGAAGAAGTGAAGAACACCCTAAATTCCATATTAAACGCATCCTTGTCAATAACTTTACCACTCGTCATCTTTGGTTTGGATGACAACATCACTGGCAAGGCACGGTCCTTCCTCTTCTATGCAATGCTATTGGCTAGAAGACAAATCTGTATTCACTGGACGGAGAAAACAGCTCCACTACATTCAGGGTGGCTTTCATCTTTATACGAAACATCTAGAGCGGACCTTAATAGATCATGCAGTAAACACAATCTAATTTTTTGGAACTTGCTGATCGAATGGCGATAGTGTCCGGGGTTTTTTTTTTTTCTTTTTTCTTTCCCCCGGGTCCTATGATTATGCCTTGAACACTCCCTGGACCGGGCTCTTGTGTGTCTTGGTCCACTAATGGTCCTGCAGGCTTTAACATGCCTAGTTGGAGTTGGTGAAAGCCCCTCGCATATTGGAGTTGGTAGGCCACCACTACACTAATCTGTGTTCGAGTGGGGCGGTCGGCCTGTCCATTACTGAGGGTTAGGCAAATGAGGACAAAAAAAAAAGAAAACAAAAAAAAAAAAAAAAAGAGAAAAAAGAAGAAAAAAAAAAAAAAAAAAAAAAAACAAACATGTGAGATGGTGCTCTAGCATGAGCTGAGCCTGTCTGCAGCTTTCGGAACCATGTCCTTATAGCTGTTCTATGATATAGCCTACCATATACTCTTAAAGTGCCTTATAATCTTAAACGGTTATGGTAACTATGGTTTGGCTTTATCGAAACATGTCGTGTAAGGTGTCTAACACTGTGGAATAATACCCCCATACCATTTCTGGACATGAGGATATTATTCCCCCCTTCTAGAGGGAAAGACATGTTAAAATCATACTTCACTGTTAGTCTCTGACCAAAGCCTCAGCATCACAAAATGGATGCTGCTGCCACGACACAAGTCTGACCTCCTGCTGCTGGGAGTGATCCCAGCCAGGGAGGCCTGGACAATAGGTTTCCTGCTTGGGGAGGTGCTAGCACCTCCCCAGACAGCCTTTAGTGTATTGGGGCAGGGTGGGCTGAAAGGAATGAGACATGCCTGGGGCACACAAGGTGTTCCTTGCATAGTCCAGTTCAAACCGGCGCTGGGGCACTCCAGCCCCAGCTCTGGCGCGAAACTGGACAAAGGGAAGTGGGTGTAACCACCCCCTCCCAGGTCCCACCCATAAGGCGTGACCTTAGTATAAGAGTGGGAGTTGTGCCTCAAGACTTTAGATTATCCTGAACCTGCAACTTGAACAGAAACTCTGGACCTTCGACATTCGACGAAAGAAGAAGACTGAAGAATCTCCCTTGTGGCCAAGGAGTGGCTACCCTGTGCAAACAGGCACCATCAAGAGACTACCCTTTGCTTTGCTAAAGTTCTACGAGGGACCGACTGCAGAGCCCGACCAGAGCCTTGACTTCCAGACTTCTCCGACCCTGATCCACATCCACAGCAGAGCTGAGATCCGTGGAGGCGACGAGAGACGTGGGACAGGCTACCTGGGAAAAGTGGCTAGTATCTTCAAGCGCAGCTTCTGAGGCACCCTCGAAGTTGTGCACCGGGGATTGAGAAGCCCCAACCCCAAGCACCATCTGCACCGAAGACCAGCCCCCCACAGTCCACGAGTCCTGCGTGGGGCCCGTCTGCATTTTCCTGCTTGCCGCGTCTGTCCGGTTGCTTGCCCGCTGGCTAGTGGCCTTTGTGACGACGCATCCTGAAATCTTCATCGCTGGTGCGGCTCCTCCAGACTGGCTCCTGCTTCTTTGAAAAAGAGAAGCACCCCAGACCTTCCTGGTCTGCACCAGAAGCAAGTCCTCCGTTCTGCGTGGGTTCCGCTTGCCAAGGCTTGGTGAGTCCTAGTCCAACTTCGACGCCGCCGACAGCAAGAGCCTTTGTGGGACAGCTCGCCTCCTGGTCCTGGTCGTCCTCGACGTTCCCTGGTCCTCGTGGCTGCAGCGACAAGCTTCACCTTCACCTGCAATCTTCACGACATCGCCTGGTTCCTTCCTGGTTCCACGTGGTCACTGGCTAGTGACCTTGACTCTATCCCTTCTGCTTGCAGGTCTCCTCTCTTCTTGATCCCAGCCTTGGGATCCACCGGACACTCTTCACTGACTGCCTGTCAGCATCTTTCTTCAGGCATCCATAGGAGTCGACGACGAAACCCGACGCAACTTCACCCCTATGCACCCGCAGCCTGTGGGCTAGGTAACTTGGGTACTCCGGTGCTCATCAGGATAGTGACTATCCTAGGGTCCTGTTTTCCAGTCTCGACTTCCTAGCTACTCCGGAAGTGTCCTAAATCTATCTATTTCTAAACTGTACTATTGCTAGTGACTTTTACGCATTACGCGTGAGTGTTTCCACTCTGCACCTGAATCCCGTGGGCCTCCCACTTCCTAACCTTTTGGTAGTATAGTGTAGCCCCAGCGATTCCCTAGGCCTAGGCCTATCCTATTTCCGTGACAGTGGTCCTTATACCACTTACTTAGTATATGGTTTGCGTGGCCCCTAGGGCCTAACGGTATTACTTACCTGTGTGACTTAATGTATGCATAAATAAGACTGTGTTGTACTTACCTCTAATCTCATAAAGAGTGCTGAGGGTTTGACTAGAATAAATACACTTTATTTTATATATATATCTGTTGTGGTGTCCTTTCATTTGGTATTCAAGGGATTATATATGGTATCACAGCTGATCTACCATTTTAAAGGTTTTACAGTCTTTTTTTGTATTGTACATGAATTGTTCTGTAGTCGAATTGTCTAATATGTGTAGTATGTCTTTTATGATGCAAATCGAATAAAGACTTTTTGACTGACTGGTATCACAGCTGGCTTCACATGCCATTCAGAGTTTAGCCTAAGACTGCTCTTGTCCATGCTACCACTAGGATAGCTGGTCTATAAGGTTGACAACCAATCACCATAAGGGTATTTGGACTGATATAAGGTGTACACTAGAACTAGTGACATCATACATCAGGCCAACTTCTCACATTGGTGAGCAGCGGTTGGGATCTGAGCTTGCTGTTCTAATACCATTGTAATCTTGAGATACTAAATTGAAAGATCACACAGATATTGTCTAGGTACATATAACATAGATTATAATACTTAAGTCCTACTGGACTTAGTAGTTGTAGGTTGAAGGGAGTAACACACCCTGACTACAACTACCAGAGAGGTTTAGTAGAAACAACTAGTGTAGGTAGGTGCACACACCACACCCTCACTAGATCATGTCTCTGGGAGGAGATCAAGTAGATGCTCTCTCAGGAGGGTCAGGTCTGCAGAAGACCCCCTCTAGATATGATACCCTAACATTCCAGGAGATGAGACAATTGTGTACCTCCAGAGGAATAAAACAGGGTGCAAACCCTACCCTCCTTCAGTTAAGACAACTCCTAGAGGAGTATGATGCTCTTAAAGCCTCTCAGGCAGGTACCCTAGGTACAAAGGAGGGTCTACCCACCACAGATGAGTCAGATGGGACTTCAGATGAAGAGGTAGACAGCCAGGGCCAAGTAGGAAGACTTAGCCAGGCTAACCTAAGCTTACATGGGAGTTTGCATGGGGTCCCCCCATACAGACCCCCAAGTGGGCTTACACAGAGAAGCAGGAGGGACAGGTCCCCTTCAAGGCAATCCATCCACTCCCATGTCTCTAGCATCTCTAGTGTTTCCTCTCACAGGGGAATGACTTCCCCTGAGAGAAAGGAACATGAAGCCAGAATGAGGGAAGCTAATCTGAGGATTCAGAGGGAAGCACTTGCCCTTGCCAAGGAAAAGCTTGCTCTGGCTAGAGAGCAAAAGTTAAGTGGGTCAGAACCCACTGGTGGCAGCAATATCCCTAAGGATAGAGACAGGCACTATGATAATAGAAACCTGAGCAAGATTGTCCCTCCCTACAAGTGTGGGGATGACATCCACAAATGGATAACTGCTTTGGAGAGAGCTTGCAAAGTACAGCAGGTACCCCAAAGTCAGTGGGCAGCTATCTTGTGGCTCTCCTTCTCTGAGAAAGGTAGAGACAAGCTCCTCACAGTTAGTGATGAGGATGCAGATAATTGCACTGTCCTGAAGAGTGCTCTGATTGATGGGTTTGGCCTAACCACTGAACAATACAGGTTGTTGTTCAGGGATACCCAGAAGATACAGACTCAGGACTGGACTGACTTTGTAGATTGTGCCACTAAGGCTCTGGAAGGCTGGCTAATGGGAAGTAAGGTTAAGGACTATACAGGATTGTATAATTTGATCATGAGAGAACAAATCCTTAACAACTGTCAAAACCAGCTATTGCATCAACACCTGATTGATTCTGATCTGACTTCTCCCCAAGAATTGGGAAAGAAGGCAGATAGATGGGTCAGGACTAGAGTTAAGCAGAAAAACCAGAACCAGGGCGGTGATCAGAAAAAGGCAGACCAGAAGGGTAATGATCAGAAACAAAAAGACCAGAAGTCTTCACCAGGCCCCCAAAAGGCTCAGGGGGAGGGTGGTCCCAAAAAGGATAAAAAGAAAGAAGGCCAAAAGAAACCATGGTGCAACTATTGTAAGTCCAACTCACATTGGTTTAGTGAGTGCACCAAAAAGGATAAGCCCCCAGCCACCATTGCCCCTAAGGCAACTGTACCCCCTAGTTCAGCTGTAAGTGGTGGTTCCCAGCAAAAGGGTGTAGTAGGGTTAACCCTGGGAACTGAGGAGGATTCTGGCCTAGTCAGAATACCTACTCAGGCTGTTCTGATCTGTGATGGGGACTTAGCTTTGTCCTCTACTGTAGGCCCCAGTAACCTGGGCAAGTACAGACAGACTCCTTTTATCAACCAAAGAATGACTCAGGCCTACAGGGACACTGGGGCTAGTGTCACAATGGTGACACCTGCTTTTGTGGACCCTGGACAGATCATGCTAGGTGAGAATTACCTAGTGACAAACGCTAGCAATGCCACTACCTCCCATAGTGTGGCTATTGTTAACTTCTTCTGGGAAGGGGTAACTGGCCTCAAGAAAGTTGTTGTTAGTTCAGACCTTCCTGTAGAGTGTTTACTGGGCAATGATCTTGAAACTTCAGTTTGGTCTGAAGTGGAGTATAGGACCCATGCAGAAATGCTGGGGATAGATGCACATGTCCTTGCTGTGACCAGGTCACAGGCCAAAAAGTGCACCACTGAACAAGTGCTGGATCCTGAAACTATGGACCAGTCACAACCCAAGAGAAAGAGCAGTAGGGTTAAGGCTGTGCCTTCCCCCCTGCCTCAGGTGGTGGATCAGCCCTCCCAGGAGGATGATTCTGAGAGCCCTGAAGGAACTGTCCTAGAAGAACTTGAACCTGATCAGGTTGAGTTTCTTGGGACAGGGGGACCTTCAAGGGCAGATCTGAGGCAGGCTCAATTAGACTGCCCCTCTCTTGAACCCCTCAGACAGCTGGCTGCTGCTGAGGCTGCAGGGAATGCTCAAGGTACCCATAGAGTGTATTGGGATGAAGGGCTACTGTATTCAGAGGCTAGAGACCCCAAGCCTGGTGCATCCAGGAGGTTGGTCATACCACTGAAGTTCAGAGGCTTCCTTCTTACCTTGGCCCATGACATTCCCCTTGCAGGACATTTAGGCCAGAACAAGACTTGGGACAGGCTTGTCCCTCACTTTCACTGGCCCCATATGTCAGAAGATACTAAGGAGTTTTGTCGCTCCTGTGTCACCTGCCAAGCCAGTGGCAAATCAGGTGGCACCACAAAGGCCCCCCTCATACCACTACCTGTGGTGGGGGTCCCCTTTGAAAGAGTGGGCATAGATATTGTAGGACCAATGGACCCACAAATAGCATCTGGGCACAGATTCATACTGGTGATAGTGGACCATGCCACCAGGTATCCAGAAGCAATTCCCCTGAGGACCACAACAGCTCCTGTTGTGGCAAGGGCCCTGCTTGGAGTATTCTCCAGAGTGGGCTTTCCAAAGGAGGTCATTTCTGACAGAGGTGCCAACTTCATGTCAGGATACTTGACTGCAATGTGGAAGGAGTGTGGTGTGAACTACAAGTTCACCACACCCTATCACCCACAGTGCAATGGGCTTGTTGAGAGATTCAACAAGACCCTAAAGGGAATGATAAAAGGTTTACCAGACAAGCTTAGGCGAAGATGGGACATCCTTTTACCCTGCCTTCTGTTTGCTTACAGAGAGGTCCCACAAAAGGGGGTTGGCTACAGCCCTTTTGAGCTTTTGTTTGGGCATCCTGTAAAAGGACCCCTGTGTTTGGTAAGGGAAGGATGGGAGAGACCTCTCAGACAACCCAAACTGGACATACTGGATTATGTACTTGGTCTCCGCTCCAGGATGGCAGAGTATATGAAGAAGGCTTCTAAAAACCTTGAGGCAAGCCAAGAACTCCAAAAAGCTTGGCATGACCAAAAGGCTGTACTGACTGTTTACCAGCCAGGACAGAAAGTGTGGGTGTTGGAGCCAGTGGCCCCAGCAGCACTCCAAGACAAATGGTCTGGACCCCACACTATTGTTGAGAAAAAGGGAGAAGTCACCTACTTGGTGGACCTTGGGACTCCCAGAAGCCCCCACAGGGTGCTTCATGTCAACAGATTGAAGGCATATGTTGACAGGGCAGACATGGGGCTACTCATGGCTACAGATGAGGGGCAGGAGGAAGAGAGTGACCCTCTCCCAGACCTGTTGACTCAGAACCCTGATGATGGCTCAGTTGATGGTGTGGTTTTTTCTGACAGCCTCACTGTCCATCAGCAACAGGACTGCAGGCAAGTTCTGCAGTCCTACAGACATATGTTCTCTCTGACCCCAAGTCAGACAAACTGGTGCAACCATGAGGTGGACACTGGTGACAGTCTGCCTGTGAAGAGTAAAATCTACAGGCAACCTGACCATGTCAGGGACTGCATAAAAGTTGAGGTACAAAAGATGTTGGAGCTGGGAGTCATTGAACCTTCAGAGAGCCCTTGGGCTAGTCCTGTAGTCCTTGTGCCAAAACCTCACACCCAAGATGGTAAGAGAGAGATGAGGTTTTGCGTGGATTACAGAGGTCTCAATGCTGTCACTAGGACAGATGCCCACCCAATACCTAGGGCAGATGAGCTCATTGACAGACTGGCAGCTGCTAGGTTTTTGAGCACATTTGACCTGACAGCAGGCTACTGGCAAATCAGACTAGCTGAGAGTGCAAAGGCCAAAACTGCTTTCTCGACCCCAGGAGGACATTATCAATTTGTGGTAATGCCCTTTGGTTTGAAGAATGCACCTGCCACTTTCCAAAGGTTGGTGAATCAAGTCCTTACTGGGTTGGATGATTATTGTGCAGCTTATCTTGATGATATTGCTGTCTTTAGCTCCATCTGGGAGGATCACCTGGTCCACCTGAGGAATGTTTTAGAGGCCCTGCAAAAGGCAGGCCTCACTATCAAGGCCACTAAGTGCCAGATAGGGCAGAGCAAGGTTGTATACCTGGGCCACCTAGTTGGTGGGGGTCAGGTTCAACCACTGGAGAGCAAGATCCAGACCATAAAGGACTGGACTCCTCCAACTACCCAGACTCAGGTCAGAGCTTTCTTGGGCCTGACTGGGTACTACAGAAAGTTTGTTAAGAACTATGGGTCCATTGTGACACCACTTAATGACTTGACCTCCAAGAAGATGCCAAAGAAAGTTCAGTGGACAGTAAGCTGTCAAAAAGCATTTGATGACCTGAAGCAGGCCATGTGCAGTGCACCTATTCTGAAAAGTCCAGACTACTCCAAAGAGTTAATTGTCCAGACAGATGCTTCTGAGTTAGGTGTGGGAGCTGTTCTTTCACAACTGAATGTAGATGGTCAAGACCAGCCCATTGCTTTTATAAGTAGAAGGCTGACCCCTAGAGAGAAACGTTGGTCAGCTATTGAGAGGGAGGCCTTTGCTGTGGTTTGGGCCCTGAAGAAGCTGAGGCCATACTTGTTTGGCACTCACTTCAAGATTCAGACAGACCATAAGCCCCTCTTGTGGCTAAATCAGATGAAGGGTGAAAATCCCAAACTTCTTAGGTGGTCCATTTCCCTACAGGGGATGGACTTCACAGTGGAACATAGACCTGGGACTGACCATGCCAATGCAGATGGACTCTCCAGATATTTCCACTTAGAACATGAAGACTCAACTGGTCAAGGTTAGTTTAATGTCCCTAAGTTTGGGGGGGGGGGGGTTGTGTAGGAGAGTAGGGTCTGCTTTCTATGTTCACCCCCACTTTTTGCTTTTCCTTTACTGGTTTTCGACTTAGATGTGGCTGTGGGCCTGCTAATCAGACCCACAGCCCTGCTGTTCTCTCTCTAAATTGATACTATGTACTTTAGGTGCATAACCCATTTGGATAGGATCACCTTATTGGCCCCTGTACAGTGTACCCTAGGTACCCAGGGCATAGGTGTACCCTAGGCCTACCAGGGGCTGCAGCATGTATTATGCCACCCCTGGCCTGGCCTTCCATTTTGACACAACTGGCTGATCACTCAGCTGGGGCAAGGTCGTGTAATCACCCCTTGCTTAGGTGTAGTATTCCTATACCTAACTTACATATAGACACATGTGTACCTATCAGTCACTCCTATGGCAGGTCTTAACAATCCTGGAGGCAGAGTGCTTGGTAACATGTGAGATGGTGCTCTAGCATGAGCTGAGCCTGTCTGCAGCTTTCGGAACCATGTCCTTATAGCTGTTCTATGATATAGCCTACCATATACTCTTAAAGTGCCTTATAATCTTAAACGGTTATGGTAACTATGGTTTGGCTTTATCAAAACATGTCGTGTAAGGTGTCTAACACTGTGGAATAATACCCCCATACCATTTCTGGACATGAGGATATTATTCCCCCCTTCTAGAGGGAAAGACATGTTAAAATCATACTTCACTGTTAGTCTCTGACCAAAGCCTCAGCATCACAAAATGGATGCTGCTGCCACGACACAAGTCTGACCTCCTGCTGCTGGGAGTGATCCCAGCCAGGGAGGCCTGGACAATAGGTTTCCTGCTTGGGGAGGTGCTAGCACCTCCCCAGACAGCCTTTAGTGTATTGGGGCAGGGTGGGCTGAAAGGAATGAGACATGCCTGGGGCACACAAGGTGTTCCTTGCATAGTCCAGTTCAAACCGGCGCTGGGGCACTCCAGCCCCAGCTCTGGCGCGAAACTGGACAAAGGGAAGTGGGTGTAACCACCCCCTCCCAGGGTCCCACCCGTAAGGCGTGACCTAGCAGGTATCCCAGCCCCCCAGATTAGTATAAGAGTGGGAGTTGGGCCTCAAGACTTTAGATTATCCTGAACCTGCAAATTGAACAGAAACTCTGGACCTTCGACATTCGACGAAAGAAGAAGACTGAAGAATCTCCCTTGTGGCCAAGGAGTGGCTACCCTGTGCAAACAGGCACCATCAAGAGACTACCCTTTGCTTTGCTAAAGTTCTACGAGGGACCGACTGCAGAGCCCGACCAGAGCCTTGACTTCCAGACTTCTCCAACCCTGATCCACATCCACAGCAGAGCTGAGATCCGTGGAGGCGACGAGAGACGTGGGACCGGCTACCTGGGAAAAGTGGCTAGTATCTTCAAGCGCAGCTTCTGAGGCACCCTCGAAGTTGTGCACCGGGGATTGAGAAGCCCCAACCCCAAGCACCATCTGCACCAAAGACCAGCCCCCCACACTCCACGAGTCCTGCGTGGGGCCCTTCTGCATTTTCCTGCTTGCCGCGTCTGTCCGGTTGCTTGCCCGCTGGCTAGTGGCCTTTGTGACGACGCATCCTGAAATCTTCATCGCTGGTTCGGCTCCTCCAGACTGGCTCCTGCTTCTTTGAAAAAGAGAAGCACCCCAGACCTTCCTGGTCTGCACCAGAAGCAAGTCCTCCGTTCTGCGTGGGTTCCGCTTGCCAAGGCTTGGTGAGTCCTAGTCCAACTTCGACACCGCCGACAGCAAGAGCCTTCGTGGGACAGCTCGCCTCCTGGTCCTGGTCGTCCTCGACGTTCCCTGGTCCTCGTGGCTGCAGCGACAAGCTTCACCTTCACCTGCAATCTTCACGACATCGCCTGGTTCCTTCCTGGTTCCACGTGGTCACTGGCTAGTGACCTTGACTCTGTCCCTTCTGCTTGCAGGTCTCCTCTCTTCTTGATCCCAGCCTTGGGATCCACCGGACACTCTTCACTGACTGCCTGTCAGCATCTTTCTTCAGGCATCCATAGGAGTCGACGACGAAACCCGACGCAACTTCACCCCTATGCACCCGCAGCCTGTGGGCTAGGTAACTTGGGTACTCCGGTGCTCATCAGGATAGTGACTATCCTAGGGTCTAGTTTTCCAGTCTCGACTTCCTAGCTACTCCGGAAGTGTCCTAAATCTATCTATTTCTAAACTGTACTATTGCTAGTGACTTTTACGCATTACGCATGAGTGTTTCCACTCTGCACCTGAATCCCGTGGGCCTCCCACTTCCTAACCTTTGGTAGTATAGTGTAGCCCCAGCGATTCCCTAGGCCTAGGCCTATCCTATTTCCGTGACAGTGGTCCTTATACCACTTACTTAGTATATGGTTTGCATGGCCCCTAGGGCCTAACTGTATTACTTACCTGTGTGACTTAATGTATGCATAAATAAGACTGTGTTGTACTTACCTCTAATCTCATAAAGAGTGCTGAGGGTTTGACTAGAATAAATACACTTTATTTTATATATATATATGTTGTGGTGTCCTTTCATTTGGCATTCAAGGGATTATATATGGTATCACAGCTGGCTTCACATGCCATTCCGAGTTTAGCCTAAGACTGCTCTTGTCCATGCTACCACTAGGATAGCTGGTCTATAAGGTTGACTTTACAACCAATCACCATAAGGGTATTTGGACTGATATAAGGTGTACACTAGAACTAGTGACATCATACATCAGGCCAACTTCTCACAGCAAGGTTCAGGGGTGGCCCCAAATACTAGATTTAGGGGTGTTACAGGTAGGTAAAAAGGTTGGGACCAAAAGGTTGGGACCAGTGGGAGGGGGGCATAAGCCTGCCCCTGGTTGGCTGGGTCCCCCCATCTGCAAGATGGCGGGGACTGAGAGTTGTGTTTCACCTCGCCTCCCCCACCTGAGGTGTGGAGGTGGCAGAGGTGGGCACACCTCTCTTCCTCACTTGTTTTTCCTGCCGGTTCTCATGCCCAAAGCGGGGATCAGAACCAGGTTGGACCAGTTGCTGAAAGCAGCAAGTGGCCGGGGAAGCTCACAAAGTTGGCAAGCCTTTGAAGTTTCCCCTTCGTGGACCCTGCCCATCCGGGGGGAGGAGGCTTGGCACCTCGTCCCAGGATGTGCATTGTTTCAGGCTCCCGTGAGCAGTAGGCTCTCAACCCAGGGGTCCACAAACATGTTTGTGATGGCAGCTGAAAGCAGCCACTCAGCCTGGACACTAGTGGTAGGTTGCTTTTCAGGGGTCATCTCGAAGGTGCCATCTGACCTGTGGCCAGAGATGCCAATTGGGTTTTGTTTTAAATACAGTTTTAGGGCCTGGGTACCTGATTGGCAGGAGCCCAGGGCACACTCAGTCAAAGCACATCAGCAGTTCAGCAAAAAGTGGGGGCAACCATGCAGAAAGAGGGCACTTGCTCACAGTGACAGTACAAATTAACTTATTAAGAACATTTCAGTGGAGGAGGAAGTTAATAGGTGCCAAGGTAACGAGGACACCCTGGACGAGGGAGTAATTCAGGAAGGGGAAGATGGAAGGTATGGTATGACAGGCTGAATCTAATATTGCTGCATTTGGTCGAAGAGACCGATCAACTGCACTTACAATTCACCTCACAAATAGCAGAGACCATCATCGGGATCATTAGAAGAACATCTAACACGACTACAAACCTAGTAAGCTGTACATTGCCCTTTAATAGTCTTCACTCTTTTGGAAACAACACTCTGAATTTGCCAGTGACCATGTGCCTTATTATCTGGTCAAAAGTGCACATAATAAAAAGGTTATCTGGGTCCAGGTAGACACTAGGCTTGATTTAGTCATCTCACATGCTGTCATTATCAATGCCAATGGCCTTCCTGGAAATTGGAAATAGACGTGGAAGTACCAATGGACACTAGAAGTTGTCAATGGTGTTTGCCGACCACAATGCTGTGAGGCAGCTTCAGCTGGCATCCCCATTGTGCTTTGGTAATGGTACCCACACGGTCATCTCTAACTGTGCCACAACTCTTTCATCTATCTATTGCCCCTTGGAGACAACAGACGTTTTGTATGTGAAGTTACACCTGGAACAAGCATCCTGGATCTGGAAGCCAATGAAAATTACCTTATGGGCACTGGAAAATGGCACATTTTGTGGGAATGTGCCTGACAGGACACTGCGTTCTCAGCAGGGTGAGTGTGAAGTCCAAGAGAATTTCTGCCTGGAGCCTTAGGTCCCTTATGTACTCGGACACTCTTTTGTCCTTTGTACCCAGGTAAATGCCATGACCGCTTGGCAAATTCCTGTAGACCCCATCCTGTACAATGATAGTGAAATAAAGAACACAGAGAACAAAGTTAGGAAAGAGGTCAAAAGGATGAGGAGTAAACTAGATGCTAATATGAAAGCCATGACCCTTATTGAGTGGGGTGGTACTTAGTGGAGTGGCATTGTGTGGCGTGAAGTGGCATTGTCTGGTGTGGAGTGGAGTGGAGTGACATTGTATAGTGTGGACTGGCACTGTGTGGTGTGAAGCGGAGTAACAGGGTGTGGCATGGAGTAGAGTCACTTTGTGTGACGTGGAGTAGAGTAAAATTGTGTAGCGTGCAGTGAAATTGTGTGGTGCGTAATGGAGTGCATTGAGGTGGCATGGAGTTGATTTGTGTGGCATGAAGTGGAATTGCAAGGAGTGAAATTGAGTGGCGTAGCGTGGAATAGTGTGGGATTGTGTGGAGTGGAGTGGAATTGTTGTGATGCGGAGTGAGTGGAATTGTGTGACATGGAGTGGAATGCTGTGCCACAGAGTGGATTGACGTTGTGTGGCATGGAGTGGAATTGTGTTGAGTGGAGAGGCATGGAGTAGAATTGTGTAGAGTAGAATTGTGTGGCATGGAGTGGTGTCAAAGTTTGTGGAGTGGAATGGAATTGTATAGAGTGACGTGGAGTGGAATTCTGGGGAGTGGAATGGAATTATGTGGCAAGGCAGGGGGTTGAAACTGGGTGGTATGGAGTAGAAGTGTGTGGATTGAAACTGTGTGGAGTGGCATGGAATGGTGTGTATGGAATCGCACAGATTTGTTTGGTATGGAGTGGAATGGTGTGGAGTGGAATTGTGTCACAAGGAGTGGAACTGTGAGGTGTGAAGTGGAGTGGAATTATATGGAGTGGTATTCTGTGCTGTGGAGTGGAAGTGTGCTGTGGAATTGTGTTGAGTAGAATTGTGTGGCATGCAGTGGAGTTGTTTGACTTGAGTGTAGTGGAATTGTATGGCATGGAATTGTGTGACATGGAGTGGAGTGGAATTATGTGGAGGGGAATCGTGTAGAGTGGAGTTGTGTGGAGTGAAATTGTGTTGGATTGGGTGGAGTGGAACTGTGTGGAGTGGAGTGGAATTGTGTGGCATGGAAGTGGTTTGTGTGGAGTGGAATTGTGTGGTGTGCAAATGCATGGTGTTTAGTGGAGTGGAATTGTGTGGTGTGGAGTGGCATGGAATTGTATAATGTGTAGTGGGGTAGAATTCTGTGGTGTGGAGTGGAATTATGTGGCATGGAGCGGGATTGTGTTGTGTAGAATGGAATGGATTTATGTGGCATAGAGTGGGTTTATGTGGCGTGAAGTGGAATTGCATGGAGTGAAATTGTATGGCATAGAGGGGAGTAGCATGGAATTGAGTGGAATGGACTAGAGTGGAATCGTGTGGCATGGAGTGGAATGTTGTGCCACAGAGTGGAGTGAAATTACGTGGCATGGAGTGGAATTCTGTCAAGTGAAGAGGCATGGAGTAGAATTGTGTGGAGAGTAGTTGCGTTGAGTGGAATTGTGTGGCATGGCGTGGTGTGGAGTGGAACTGTGTGGAGTGGAGTTGAGTGGAATTGTGTGAAATGGAGTGCAATTGTGTGGAGTGGGATTGTGTGGCATGGAGTGGAATTGTTTTGTGTGCAATTGAGTCGAATTGTGTGGCATGGAGTGGTGTGGAACTCTGTGGCATGGAGTGGAGTGGAATTGTGTAGAGTGGTGTGGAATGGTGAGGAATTGTGTGACATGGAGTGGAATTCTGTGGAGTGAAATTATGGGGAGTGGAGTGGAATTGTGTGACATGGAATGGTGTGGATTTGTGTGGAAAGCAGTGGAATTGCATGGAGTGGAATTGTGTGGTGTGGAGTGGAAGTGTGCAGTGGAACTGTTTGGCATGCAGCGGAGTAGAATTGTGTGACATGGAGTGGAGTAGAATTGTGTGACATGGAGTGGAGTGGAAATGTATGGAGTAGAGTGAAATTGTGTGGAGTAGGAGTGTGCAGTAAAACTGTGTGGCATGCAGGGGCGTAGAATTGTGTGACATGGAGTGGAGTAGAATTGTGTGACATGGAGAGTAGTGGAAATGTGTGGAGAAGAGTGAAATTGTGTGGAGAGGAATTGAATGGCTAGAGTGTAGTGGAATTGTGTAACATGGAGTGGAGTGGTATTGTGTGGTGGGGAGTGGAATTGTATGCAGTGGAATTGTGTGGAGTGGAGTGGAGTGGATTTGTGTGGCATGGAGTGAAGTGGAATTGTCAATCAATCAATAAAACTGGATTTATCAAGCACTGCTTTGTATCCAATTGTGTGGCGTGCAATTGCATGGTGTGGAGTGGAAATTCATTGTGTGGGGTGGAGTAGCATGGAATTGTGTGGCTTGGAATGGGGGAAATGATGTGGAACTGTGTGATGTGTTGCTGAATTGTGTCACATGGAGTGCAATTTTGTGGTGGAGTAGAATTGTGTGGAGTGGACTTCTGTTGTGTTGAGTGGATTTGTGTGGCATGGAATTGTATGGCATTGAGTGGAACTGTGTGGGGTGGAGTGGAATTGTGAGGATGGGTGTGGGATGGAATTGTGCGGAGTGGAGTGGAATTGTGTGGCACGGAATGGAATTGTGTGGCTTGGACTGGAGGGAAATGTTGTGGAATGGAGTGGAATTTTGTGGCATGGATTAAAATTGTGTAGTGTGGAGCAGAATTGTGTGGTATGGAGTGGGTTATTTGTGTGGCATGGGGTGGAATTGTGTGGTGTGGAATAGAGTTGGGTGGATCTCTGTAGCATGGAGTGGAACTGTGTGGCATGGAGTGGGATCATGGCTGGACTGGCTGTGATGGGCATCAGGCATTTTTCCAGGAGGCTGAAAGGGTGGTGGTCAGTTTTGTAGAAGTGGGGTGGTGTTTATTTGTAACGGGGGCCGGTATTGCAGCATTGGTGCAATGTCGGCCCACATTAACAAAAGCAGAAATGCTGCATACTTTTACCCCTCTCGGGCCCCCGCCACTCCATGCTTGGTCCTACAAACTAGCCAAGGCTGCTTTGGGTTCCCAATCTGGCCCTGAGTGGAAGTTTGTGATGTAGAATTGTCTGGCGTAGACTGCAACAGTATGGCATGGAATTGTATGTAATGGAGTGGAGTGAAGTGGAATTGTGTGGTGTGGATTTGGATTGTGTGAGTGGAACTGTGTGGAGTGACATGGAGTGGAATTGTGTGGGGTGGATTGGAATTGTATGGAGTGGAGTGGAATTGTGTGGCATGGAGTGAAGTAGAGTGGAATTATGTGGTGTGGATTGTAATGGTGTGGAGTGGAATTGTATGACATGGAATTGTGTGTCATGGAGTGGAGTGATATTGTGTGTCATGTAGTGGAATAGAATTGTGTGCAGTGGAATTGTATCTGTGGACTGGAACTGTGTAGCATGGATTGAATTATGTGAGTGGAGTGGAATTGTGTGGTGTGGCATGGAATTATGTGGCATGGAGTGGCGTGAAAGTGTGTGGCATGGAGTGGAATTGCGTGGCATGGAGTGGAATTGTGTGGTGTGGAGTAGAATTGTGTGGCATGAAGTGGAATTGTGTGGCATGGAGTGGAGTGATATTGTGTGTCATGTAGTGGAATAGAATTGTGTGCAGTGGAATTGTATCTGTGGACTGGAACTGTGTAGCATGGATTGAATTATGTGAGTGGAGTGGAATTGTGTGGTGTGGCATGGAATTATGTGGCATGGAGTGGCGTGAAAGTGTGTGGCATGGAGTGGAATTGCGTGGCATGGAGTGGAATTGTGTGGTGTGGAGTAGAATTGTGTGGCATGAAGTGGAATTGTGTGGCATGGACTGGTCTGAAATTGTGTGGTTTGGAGTGGAACTGTGAGGTGTGGAGTGGAAAGAAATTGTGTGGAGTGGAGTGACATTGTGTGCCTTGGAATTGTGTGGCATGGAGTGGAGTGGAATTGTGTTAAGTGGAATTGTGTGTCATGGAGTGGAACTGTTTGGAGAGGATTGAAATTGTGTGGTGTGGAATTGTGTGGTGAAGAGCGGAATGGAATTGTGTGGCATGCAATTCTGTGGTGTGGAGTGGAATAGTGTGGAGTGGAGTGGCATGAATTGTGTGGCATGGGGAGGGGTGGAATTGTGTGGCATGGAGTGGAGTGAAATTGTGTGGTGTGGAGTGACAAGGAGTGGAATTGTGTGGAGTGGACTGTAATTGTGGGAAGTGAAATTGTGTGGCATGGACTTGTGAGATGTGGAGTGGAATTGTGTGGAGTGGAGTGGAAGTGCATGTCATGGAGGGGAGTGTAATTGTGTAGCATGGAGTGGAATTGTGAGACATGGACTGGAGTGGAATTGGGTGGAGTAGAATTTTGTGGTATGGAGTGAAAGTGTGTGAAATGCAGAGGAATTGTGTAGTGTGTAATAGAATTGAGTGGAGTGGGATTGTGTGGCATGGAGTGACTGAATCTCTGTGGCATGGAGTAAAACTGTGTGGCGTGGAATGGAGTGGATTGAAATTATTCGGCATGGAGTGGAACTGCGTGGCATTGAGTTGAGTGAAACTGTGTGATGTGGAGTGGAGTTGTGTGTCATGGAGTGGAATTGTGTAGAGTGGGATTGTAAACGTGGAGTGGAACTGGGTGGTGTGGACTGGAATTGCGTGAGTGGAGGGCAATTGTGTTGAGTGTAGTAGACTGGAGTAGAATTGTGTTGCATGGCATGGAATTGTGTGGCATGGAGTGGAAGTATGTGGCATGGATTTGAGATAAATTGTGTAGCATTGGATGGAATTGCATGGTGTGGCGTTGAGTGGAATTGTCTGGCATAGAATTGTGTGGCCTAGAGAGTAATTGTGTGTTATTCAGTGGATTGGAATTGATTGGTGTGGAATTGTGTGGCGTGGAGTGGAATTCTGTGGTGTGGAGTGGAATTGTGTGGCAGGAAGTGGAATTGTGTGAAATGGCATGGAATGTAATTGTGTGGAGTTGAGAGGCATTCTGTGGCATGGAGTGGAATAGTATGGTGTGCAGTGGAATTGTGTGGAGTGGAATTGTGTAGTGTGGAGTGGAATTGAGTGGAGTCGAATGGTGTGGCATGGAGTGGGTGTAATTGTGTGTCATGGAGTTGATCTGTGTATTGTGGAGTGGAGTGGAATTGTGTGGCATGGAGTGGAACTGTGTGGCATGGAGAGGAGTGGAATTGTGTGGCATGGAGTAGAATGGTATGGAGTGGAGTGGAATTGTGTAGTATGGAATTGTGTGGCATGGAGATGGGTGGAATTGTGTGGAGTGGAATTGTGTGGAGTGTAATAGTATGCATGGAGTGGAACAGTGGATTGGATTGTGTGAGAGATTAGTGGAATTGTGTGGAGTAGAGTGCAATTGTGTGGTGTGGCATGGAATTGTGTGGCATGGAGTGGAATTATGTGGCATGCAATAGAGGGAAATTGTGTAGTGTGAATTTGCATTGTGTGGAGTGGAGTGAAATTATGTGGCTTGGAGTGGAATTGTGTGGCATAGAATTGTGTGATGTTGAATAGAATTGTGTAAACAAAACAGTTGATGGACAGAATGCAGAACAATGTCATACATTCACCCCAGTACAGAGATCTGGGCCTAAATCCATCGTTTTTTTGCTCACCATGCCGTTCCAGTTTGAACCCATCCATATGCAAATCAGTCTTGACCCCGTGCCTCATGGGAACAGTCCAGCCCGAACTGCCAAGCCAGGTCCTCCCTGGACAGGAAACAAGCATCCTAGGACCGGTTTCGGGGTTTCACCCCTCTTCAGCCAGGATAGCTTGATTCCAGTGGCATGGAAAGCAAGGGACCCACGTCTGGGCATACCCTTCCCACTCGGGGTGACAAATGCAAACAAAACAGTTGATGGACAGAATGCAGAACAATGTCATACATTCACCCCAGTACAGAGATCTGGGCCTAAATCCATCGTTTTTTTGCTCACCATGCCGTTCCAGTTTGAACCCAGCCATATGCAAATCAGTCTTGACCCTGTGCCTCATGGGAACAGTCCAGCCTGAACTGCCAAGCCAGGTCCTCCCTGGACAGGAAACAAGCATCCTAGGACCGGTTTCGGGGTTTCACACCTCTTCAGCCAGGATAGCTTGATTCCAGTGGCATGGAAAGCAAGGGACCCACGTCTGGGCATACCCTTCCCACTCGGGGTGACAAATGCAAACAAAACAGTTGATGGACAGAATGCAGAACAATGTCATACATTCACCCCAGTACAGAGATCTGGGCCTAAATCCATCGTTTTTTTGCTCACCATGCCTGTGTTGTACTTACCTCTAATCTCATAAAGAGTGCTGAGGGTTTGACTAGAATAAATACACTTTATTTTATATATATATCTGTTGTGGTGTCCTTTCATTTGGCATTCAAGGGATTATATATGGTATCACAGCTGGCTTCACATGCCATTCCGAGTTTAGCCTAAGACTGCTCTTGTCCATGCTACCACTAGGCTAGCTGGTCTATAAGGTTGACTTTACAACCAATCACCATAAGGGTATTTGGACTGATATAAGGTGTACACTAGAACTAGTGACATCATACATCAGGCCAACTTCTCACAGCAAGGTTCAGGGGTGGCCCTAAATACTAGATTTAGGGGTGTTACAGGTAGGTAAAAAGGTTGGGACCAAAAGGTTGGGACCAGTGGGAGGGGGGCATAAGCCTTCCCCTGGTTGGCTGGGTCCCCCCATCTGCAAGATGGCGGGGACTGAGAGTTGTGTTTCACCTCGCCTCCCCCACCTGAGGTGTGGAGGTGGCAGAGGTGGGCACACCTCTCTTCCTCACTTGTTTTTCCTGCCGGTTCTCATGCCCAAAGCGGGGATCAGAACCAGGTTGGACCAGTTGCTGAAAGCAGCAAGTGGCCGGGGAAGCTCACAAAGTTGGCAAGCCTTTGAAGTTTCCCCTTCGTGGACCCTGCCCATCCGGGGGGAGGAGGCTTGGCACCTCGTCCCAGGATGTGCATTGTTTCAGGCTCCCGTGAGCAGTAGGCTCTCAACCCAGGGGTCCACAAACATGTTTGTGGTGGCAGCTGAAAGCAGCCACTCAGCCTGGACACTAGTGGTAGGTTGCTTTTCAGGGGTCATCTCGAAGGTGCCATCTGACCTGTGGCCAGAGATGCCAATTGGGTTTTGTTTTAAATACAGTTTTAGGGCCTGGGTACCTGATTGGCAGGAGCCCAGGGCACACTCAGTCAAAGCACATCAGCAGTTCAGCAAAAAGTGGGGGCAACCATGCAGAAAGAGGGCACTTGCTCACAGTGACAGTACAAATTAACTTATTAAGAACATTTCAGTGGAGGAGGAAGTTAATAGGTGCCAAGGTAATGAGGACACCCTGGACGAGGGAGTAATTCAGGAAGGGGAAGATGGAAGGTATGGTATGACAGGCTGAATCTAATATTGCTGCATTTGGTCGAAGAGACCGATCAACTGCACTTACAATTCACCTCACAAATAGCAGAGACCATCATCGGGATCATTAGAAGAACATCTAACACGACTACAAACCTAGTAAGCTGTACATTGCCCTTTAATAGTCTTCACTCTTTTGGAAACAACACTCTGAATTTGCCAGTGACCATGTGCCTTATTATCTGGTCAAAAGTGCACATAATAAAAAGGTTATCTGGGTCCAGGTAGACACTAGGCTTGATTTAGTCATCTCACATGCTGTCATTATCAATGCCAATGGCCTTCCTGGAAATTGGAAATAGACGTGGAAGTACCAATGGACACTAGAAGTTGTCAATGGTGTTTTCCGACCACAATGCTGTGAGGCAGCTTCAGCTGGCATCCCCATTGTGCTTTGGTAATGGTACCCACACGGTCATCTCTAACTGTGCCACAACTCTTTCATCTATCTATTGCCCCTTGGAGACAACGGACGTTTTGTATGTGAAGTTACACCTGGAACAAGCATCCTGGATCTGGAAGCCAATGAAAATTACCTTATGGGCACTGGAAAATGGCACATTTTGTGGGAATGTGCCTGACAGGACACTGCGTTCTCAGCAGGGTGAGTGTGAAGTCCAAGAGAATTTCTGCCTGGAGCCTTAGGTCCCTTATGTACTCGGACACTCTTTTGTCCTTTGTACCCAGGTAAATGCCATGACCGCTTGGCAAATTCCTGTAGACCCCATCCTGTACAATGATAGTGAAATAAAGAACACAGAGAACAAAGTTAGGAAAGAGGTCAAAAGGATGAGGAGTAAACTAGATGCTAATATGAAAGCCATGACCCTTATTGAGTGGGGTGGTACTTAGTGGAGTGGCATTGTGTGGCGTGAAGTGGCATTGTCTGGTGTGGAGTGGAGTGGAGTGACATTGTATAGTGTGGACTGGCACTGTGTGGTGTGAAGCGGAGTAACAGGGTGTGGCATGGAGTAGAGTCACTTTGTGTGACGTGGAGTAGAGTAAAATTGTGTAGCGTGCAGTGAAATTGTGTGGTGCGTAATGGAGTGCATTGAGGTGGCATGGAGTTGATTTGTGTGGCATGAAGTGGAATTGCAAGGAGTGAAATTGAGTGGCGTAGCGTGGAATAGTGTGGGATTGTGTGGAGTGGAGTGGAATTGTTGTGATGCGGAGTGAGTGGAATTGTGTGACATGGAGTGGAATGCTGTGCCACAGAGTGGATTGACGTTGTGTGGCATGGAGTGGAATTGTGTTGAGTGGAGAGGCATGGAGTAGAATTGTGTAGAGTAGAATTGTGTGGCATGGAGTGGTGTCAAAGTTTGTGGAGTGGAATGGAATTGTATAGAGTGACGTGGAGTGGAATTCTGGGGAGTGGAATGGAATTATGTGGCAAGGCAGGGGGTTGAAACTGGGTGGTATGGAGTAGAAGTGTGTGGATTGAAACTGTGTGGAGTGGCATGGAATGGTGTGTATGGAATGGCACAGATTTGTTTGGTATGGAGTGGAATGGTGTGGAGTGGAATTGTGTCACAAGGAGTGGAACTGTGAGGTGTGAAGTGGAGTGGAATTATATGGAGTGGTATTCTGTGCTGTGGAGTGGAAGTGTGCTGTGGAATTGTGTTGAGTAGAATTGTGTGGCATGCAGTGGAGTTGTTTGACTTGAGTGTAGTGGAATTGTATGGCATGGAATTGTGTGACATGGAGTGGAGTGGAATTATGTGGAGGGGAATCGTGTAGAGTGGAGTTGTGTGGAGTGAAATTGTGTTGGATTGGGTGGAGTGGAACTGTGTGGAGTGGAGTGGAATTGTGTGGCATGGAAGTGGTTTGTGTGGAGTGGAATTGTGTGGTGTGCAAATGCATGGTGTTTAGTGGAGTGGAATTGTGTGGTGTGGAGTGGCATGGAATTGTATAATGTGTAGTGGGGTAGAATTCTGTGGTGTGGAGTGGAATTATGTGGCATGGAGCGGGATTGTGTTGTGTAGAATGGAATGGATTTATGTGGCATAGAGTGGGTTTATGTGGCGTGAAGTGGAATTGCATGGAGTGAAATTGTATGGCATAGAGGGGAGTAGCATGGAATTGAGTGGAATGGACTAGAGTGGAATCGTGTGGCATGGAGTGGAATGTTGTGCCACAGAGTGGAGTGAAATTACGTGGCATGGAGTGGAATTCTGTCAAGTGAAGAGGCATGGAGTAGAATTGTGTGGAGAGTAGTTGCGTTGAGTGGAATTGTGTGGCATGGCGTGGTGTGGAGTGGAACTGTGTGGAGTGGAGTTGAGTGGAATTGTGTGAAATGGAGTGCAATTGTGTGGAGTGGGATTGTGTGGCATGGAGTGGAATTGTTTTGTGTGCAATTGAGTTGAATTGTGTGGCATGGAGTGGTGTGGAACTCTGTGGCATGGAGTGGGGTGGAATTGTGTAGAGTGGTGTGGAATGGTGAGGAATTGTGTGACATGGAGTGGAATTCTGTGGAGTGAAATTATGGGGAGTGGAGTGGAATTGTGTGACATGGAATGGTGTGGATTTGTGTGGAATGCAGTGGAATTGCATGGAGTGGAATTGTGTGGTGTGGAGTGGAAGTGTGCAGTGGAACTGTTTGGCATGCAGCGGAGTAGAATTATGTGACATGGAGTGGAGTAGAATTGTGTGACATGGAGTGGAGTGGAAATGTATGGAGTAGAGTGAAATTGTGTGGAGTAGGAGTGTGCAGTAAAACTGTGTGGCATGCAGGGGCGTAGAATTGTGTGACATGGAGTGGAGTAGAATTGTGTGACATGGAGAGTAGTGGAAATGTGTGGAGAAGAGTGAAATTGTGTGGAGAGGAATTGAATGGCTAGAGTGTAGTGGAATTGTGTAACATGGAGTGGAGTGGTATTGTGTGGTGGGGAGTGGAATTGTATGCAGTGGAATTGTGTGGAGTGGAGTGGATTTGTGTGGCATGGAGTGAAGTGGAACTGTCAATCAATCAATAAAACTGGATTTATCAAGCACTGCTTTGTATCCAATTGTGTGGCGTGCAATTGCATAGTGTGGAGTGGAAATTCATTGTGTGGGGTGGAGTAGCATGGAATTGTGTGGCTTGGAATGGGGGAAATGATGTGGAACTGTGTGATGTGTTGCTGAATTGTGTCACATGGGGTGCAATTTTGTGGTGGAGTAGAATTGTGTGGAGTGGAATTCTGTTGTGTTGAGTGGATTTGTGTGGCATGGAATTGTATGGCATTGAGTGGAACTGTGTGGGGTGGAGTGGAATTGTGAGGATGGGTGTGGGATGGAATTGTGTGGAGTGGAGTGGAATTGTGTGGCATGGAATGGAATTGTGTGGCTTGGACTGGAGGGAAATGTTGTGGAATGGAGTGGAATTTTGTGGCATGGATTAAAATTGTGTAGTGTGGAGCAGAATTGTGTGGTATGGAGTGGGTTATTTGTGTGGCATGGGGTGGAATTGTGTGGTGTGGAATAGAGTTGGGTGGATCTCTGTAGCATGGAGTGGAACTGTGTGGCACGGAGTGGGATCATGGCTGGACTGGCTGTGATGGGCATCAGGCATTTTTCCAGGAGGCTGAAAGGGTGGTGGTCAGTTTTGTAGAAGTGGGGTGGTGTTTATTTGTAACGGGGGCCAGTATTGCAGCATTGGTGCAATGTCGGCCCATATTAACAAAAGCAGAAATGCTGCATACTTTTACCCCTCTCGGGCCCCCGCCACTCCATGCTTGGTCCTACAAACTAGCCAAGGCTGCTTTGGGTTCCCAGTCTGGCCCTGAGTGGAAGTTTGTGATGTAGAATTGTCTGGCGTAGACTGCAACAGTATGGCATGGAATTGTATGTAATGGAGTGGAGTGAAGTGGAATTGTGTGGTGTGGATTTGGATTGTGTGAGTGGAACTGTGTGGAGTGACATGGAGTGGAATTGTGTGGGTTGGATTGGAATTGTATGGAGTGGAGTGGAATTGTGTGGCATGGAGTGAAGTAGAGTGGAATTATGTGGTGTGGATTGTAATGGTGTGGAGTGGAATTGTATGACATGGAATTGTGTGTCATGGAGTGGAGTGATATTGTGTGTCATGTAGTGGAATAGAATTGTGTGCAGTGGAATTGTATCTGTGGACTGGAACTGTGTAGCATGGATTGAATTATGTGAGTGGAGTGGAATTGTGTGGTGTGGCATGGAATTATGTGGCATGGAGTGGCGTGAAAGTGTGTGGCATGGAGTGGAATTGCGTGGCATGGAGTGGAATTGTGTGGTGTGGAGTAGAATTGTGTGGCATGAAGTGGAATTGTGTGGCATGGACTGGTCTGAAATTGTGTGGTTTGGAGTGGAACTGTGAGGTGTGGAGTGGAAAGAAATTGTGTGGAGTGGAGTGACATTGTGTGCCTTGGAATTGTGTGGCATGGAGTGGAGTGGAATTGTGTTAAGTGGAATTGTGTGTCATGGAGTGGAACTGTTTGGAGAGGATTGAAATTGTGTGGTGTGGAATTGTGTGGTGAAGAGCGGAATGGAATTGTGTGGCATGCAATTCTGTGGTGTGGAGTGGAATAGTGTGGAGTGGAGTGGCATGAATTGTGTGGCATGGGGAGGGGTGGAATTGTGTGGCATGGAGTGGAGTGAAATTGTGTGGTGTGGAGTGACAAGGAGTGGAATTGTGTGGAGTGGACTGTAATTGTGGGAAGTGAAATTGTGTGGCATGGACTTGTGAGATGTGGAGTGGAATTGTGTGGAGTGGAAGTGCATGTCATGGAGGGGAGTGTAATTGTGTAGCATGGAGTGGAATTGTGAGACATGGACTGGAGTGGAATTGGGTGGAGTAGAATTTTGTGGTATGGAGTGAAAGTGTGTGAAATGCAGAGGAATTGTGTAGTGTGTAATAGAATTGAGTGGAGTGGGATTGTGTGGCATGGAGTGACTGAATCTCTGTGGCATGGAGTAAAACTGTGTGGCGTGGAATGGAGTGGATTGAAATTATTCGGCATGGAGTGGAACTGCGTGGCATTGAGTTGAGTGAAACTGTGTGATGTGGAGTGGAGTTGTGTGTCATGGAGTGGAATTGTGTAGAGTGGGATTGTAAACGTGGAGTGGAACTGTGTGGTGTGGACTGGAATTGCGTGAGTGGAGTGCAATTGTGTTGAGTGTAGTAGACTGGAGTAGAATTGTGTTGCATGGCATGGAATTGTGTGGCATGGAGTGGAAGTATGTGGCATGGATTTGAGATAAATTGTGTAGCATTGGATGGAATTGCATGGTGTGGCGTTGAGTGGAATTGTCTGGCATAGATTTGTGTGGCCTAGAGAGTAATTGTGTGTTATTCAGTGGATTGGAATTGATTGGTGTGGAATTGTGTGGCGTGGAGTGGAATTCTGTGGTGTGGAGTGGAATTGTGTGGCAGGAAGTGGAATTGTGTGAAATGGCATGGAATGTAATTGTGTGGAGTGGAGAGGCATTCTGTGGCATGGAGTGGAATAGTATGGTGTGCAGTGGAATTGTGTGGAGTGGAATTGTGTAGTGTGGAGTGGAATTGAGTGGAGTCGAATGGTGTGGCATGGAGTGGGTGTAATTGTGTGTCATGGAGTTGATCTGTGTATTGTGGAGTGGAGTGGAATTGTGTGGCATGGAGTGGAACTGTGTGGCATGGAGAGGAGTGGAATTGTGTGGCATGGAGTAGAATGGTATGGAGTGGAGTGGAATTGTGTAGTATGGAATTGTGTGGCATGGAGATGGGTGGAATTGTGTGGAGTGGAATTGTGTGGAGTGTAATAGTATGCATGGAGTGGAACAGTGGATTGGATTGTGTGAGAGATTAGTGGAATTGTGTGGAGTAGAGTGCAATTGTGTGGTGTGGCATGGAATTGTGTGGCATGGAGTGGAATTATGTGGCATGCAATAGAGGGAAATTGTGTAGTGTGAATTTGCATTGTGTAGAGTGGAGTGAAATTATGTGGCTTGGAGTGGAATTGTGTGGCATAGAATTGTGTGATGTTGAATAGAATTGTGTAAACAAAACAGTTGATGGACAGAATGCAGAACAATGTCATACATTCACCCCAGTACAGAGATCTGGGCCTAAATCCATCGTTTTTTTGCTCACCATGCCGTTCCAGTTTGAACCCATCCATATGCAAATCAGTCTTGACCCTGTGCCTCATGGGAACAGTCCAGCCCGAACTGCCAAGCCAGGTCCTCCCTGGACAGGAAACAAGCATCCTAGGACCGGTTTCGGGGTTCACCCCTCTTCAGCCAGGATAGCTTGATTTCAGTGGCATGGAAAGCAAGGGACCCACGTCTGGGCATACCCTTCCCACTCGGGGTGACAAATGCAAACAAAACAGTTGATGGACAGAATGCAGAACAATGTCATACATTCACCCCAGTACAGAGATCTGGGCCTAAATCCATCGTTTTTTTGCTCACCATGCCGTTCCAGTTTGAACCCAGCCATATGCAAATCAGTTTTGACCCTGTGCCTCATGGGAACAGTCCAGCCCGAACTGCCAAGCCAGGTCCTTCCTGGACAGGAAACAAGCATCCTAGGACCGGTTTCGGGGTTTCACCCCTCTTCAGCCAGGATAGCTTGATTCCAGTGGCATGGAAAGCAAGGGACCCACGTCTGGGCATACCCTTCCCACTCGGGGTGACAAATGCAAACAAAACAGTTGATGGACAGAATGCAGAACAATGTCATACATTCACCCCAGTACAGAGATCTGGGCCTAAATCCATCGTTTTTTTGCTCACCATGCCGTTCCAGTTTGAACCCAGCCATATGCAAATCAGTCTTGACCCTGTGCCTCATGGGAACAGTCCAGCCCGAACTGCCAAGCCAGGTCCTCCCTGGACAGGAAACAAGCATCCTAGGACCGGTTTCGGGGTTTCACCCCTCTTCAGCCAGGATAGCTTGATTCCAGTGGCATGGAAAGCAAGGGACCCACGTCTGGGCATACCCTTCCCACTCGGGGTGACAAATGCAAACAAAACAGTTGATGGACAGAATGCAGAACAATGTCATACATTCACCCCAGTACAGAGATCTGGGCCTAAATCCATCGTTTTTTTGCTCACCATGCCGTTCCAGTTTGAACCCAGCCATATGCAAATCAGTCTTGACCCTGTGCCTCATGGGAACAGTCCAGCCCGAACTGCCAAGCCAGGTCCTCCCTGGACAGGAAACAAGCATCCTAGGACCGGTTTCGGGGTTTCACCCCTCTTCAGCCAGGATAGCTTGATTCCAGTGGCATGGAAAGCAAGGGACCCACGTCTGGGCATACCCTTCCCACTCGGGGTGACAAATGCAAACAAAACAGTTGATGGACAGAATGCAGAACAATGTCATACATTCACCCCAGTACAGAGATCTGGGCCTAAATCCATCGTTTTTTTGCTCACCATGCCGTTCCAGTTTGAACCCAGCCATATGCAAATCAGTCTTGACCCTGTGCCTCATGGGAACAGTCCAGCCCGAACTGCCAAGCGAGGTCCTCCCTGGACAGGAAACAAGCATCCTAGGACCGGTTTCGGGGTTTCACCCCTCTTCAGCCAGGATAGCTTGATTCCAGTGGCATGGAAAGCAAGGGACCCACGTCTGGGCATACCCTTCCCACTCGGGGTGACAAATGCAAACAAAACAGTTGATGGACAGAATGCAGAACAATGTCATACATTCACCCCAGTACAGAGATCTGGGCCTAAATCCATCGTTTTTTTGCTCACCATGCCGTTCCAGTTTGAACCCAGCCATATGCAAATCAGTCTTGACCCTGTGCCTCATGGGAACAGTCCAGCCCGAACTGTCAAGCCAGGTCCTCCCTGGACAGGAAACAAGCATCCTAGGACCGGTTTCGGGGTTTCACCCCTCTTCAGCCAGGATAGCTTGATTCCAGTGGCATGGAAAGCAAGGGACCCACGTCTGGGCATACCCTTCCCACTCGGGGTGACAAATGCAAACCAAACAGTTGATGGACAGATGAATAGAATTGTGTGGCATGGAGTACAGTAGAATTGTAGAGTGTTGAATTATGTGGTGTGGAAATGTCGGGCATGGAGTGGAGTGGAATTGTGTGGAGTGCAAATGTGTAAAGTGTAGTGGAACTGTGTGGTGTGGAGTTGAATTGTTTGGCTTGAAACTGTGCGATGTGGCATGCATGGAATTGTGTGACGTGGAATAGAGTTGAATTGTGTGGAGTGCAATTGTGTTGCCTGGAGTGAAATTGTGTGGTACAGGGTGGAATCATGTCAAATGGAGTAAAAATGTGTGTGTAGTGTAGCAAAATTGTATTGTATTGTATTGTATACAGAATTTCTAAAGCGCGACTGTCACTCCAAAGGAGCATCTTGGCGCTGTGCCAATTAAAATTAAGTGGAAGGGCATGAAGTGGAATTGTGTGGCATGGAATGGTGTAGAATTGTGTGGTCTGGAGTGAAGTAGAAGTGCGTGATGTGGAGTGGAATTGTGTGGCATGAAATTGAGGGGTGTGGAAATATGTGACTTGAAATTTTGTGGCATAGAGTGAAATTGTGTGCAGTGGAATGGAACTGTGTGGCATGGAATGTAGTGGAATTGTGTAGAATGAAATTTTGCAGCGTAGAGTGGAACTGTGTGGAGTGGAATTGTGTGGTGTGGAGTGGAATTGAGTGGAATGAAGTGAAATTAAATTGTGTGATGTGTAAAAGGGTAGGATTTTGTGTCGTGAAGTGGAGTGGAATTATGTGGAGTGGAACTGTTTAGCGTAAAGTGGAGTGAAATTGTGTGGAGTGGAATTGTGTGGCATGGAGTGGATTTGTGTGGCATTTTGTGGCATAGTGTGGGGTGGCATTACGTGACATTACATGGTGTGGTGTGGAGTGGAGTTCCATTGTATTTATGGAATGTTGCCCGCGTTACTACTGAATTGCCCTATAGTGCTTCAAAGCCTCATGGTATATAAATGCAAGTATAATCCAATATATTACCAATTATCTCCACCTACAATCTATGTAAACATCTGATGCCTTTGATCAGATGCAGGAGCTTGTTACAGACAACTCAGTAATGGTGTTCCCTTTTCCGGCTTTGAAGGAACTCCAATTTTTGGCATATGGACAATTCTTGATTTGCTCAGGATCTCGACATTTTGTTAATTAATGAAGATGATGGTAAAAGGCATGTCAGTGGTTAAATGACGGTCTCACGGTGTAGGCTTTCTGTTTACAAATCAATGTGTTTTAGACTGGTGTGGGCTAGTGGGCGACGGAGCAACATACATCGTTACACTTGGGGATAAAAGAAATGGAGGCAAGTGGCAACAGTGAAACAAATAGTAACTCAATTACAATGTGATCAGCAGACTGACTCTAATTAAGATGAATAAATCTCTACTTGGTCCATGCTTCACACAAAGTAGAGGAAGTGACGTGCTGGCCAATTAGGAGGCAGCAAAGAAGAGTCACAATGATGCCAAAGAATGATAGGCAATGCTCAGGATTCAAACTTTTTATAGTAAACAATACCGTCCCAGCAGACTGTGCATGCGCTGTTGGCAGGCGAGACATAAAAAGAGTGCCTGCAATTATCAAAGAATAGAAGGAACCAATCAGAAAGGTAATAAAAGGGCAATGCTCCACGGCTGCATGGGAGAGACAAAGACATGCTGGAAGAGGTAAAACAAACAGAGCCAGTGAAGAGAAAGTAAGCAACTGTGAGTAAACCAACATAAAGCCAATGGCAAGCAATGGGCAGAATACATTCCTAGGTGAGCTTTCAGCATGTCCCTAATATGTCTTTGGAACCAGACAGCTATGCTGTGTGGTAGGTGTTGACCTAAAAATATGGTACCTGATTCACAATCACTTGCCAAAATCAAAGCTCTCCAGGACTTTCTTTTTCCGCCTCACACTTCTTGTTCCGTGCGCACTGCTCGTTTTAGAACACTTGGCTAAAGTGTGTCTATTGCGACCTTGAAGTCAGTGGGATCCTAAGGCAAAAACAGTACGCAGATCAGCAACTGAAGGATTCAGAATGTGAGCTTGCTCCAGAACCCCTGCAGCATTCCACACACACCAATCTTATGTGGGTAAGTATATTGGTAAAACAGTGAAACATGTATACCTACTAATACTTTTATGGTTCATGTGGTCCATCCTGTGTCTGACCCAGGATGTTACTGGTAACAGCACTATTTTTGGTCTTTTCTTTGACAGGAATGGAGGCCGGCTAGAAGCTTACAGAAAGAGAGTATGGCGGGGGTAATAATAAAAAAACGTAAGACTTACCTGGTGCTGCTGGCTACCTTGCGCATCTCGGTTCTTGGTCCCAGCAGTCCCTGGAACAGCATCGGACTCCCCATCCAATCCCCACGCTGCTCTCAAGCATGAGACAATACATAAACAGGGGTCACCCAATATTCCAAACGCATCTGAGTAAGACAATCAAAACCAAAACGCAGTGATGCAATGGAACAAATCATATATTTTTTCTCTCACAATGTGAAGGATCCCATAAATTATTCCTTCACGATAAATTATTTACTTTTTGGAATTCATCATATATTCATAATATCATTGTCTGGACACCGCTTCATTTAACACATCCTTTTATCAATATACACATGAAGTATCAAATATTCAATTACACACATAGATGAATAAACATAAATCAATCAATAAAGAAAAAGGAACATGTAATCCATTCTTTATTCCCCTACAACAAATAACTATGGATGCTAATGATAGAGATCAGGGTGTGTATAATATTCCCGCTACCACGGATAGAGTAATCTCACAGTTACACGCACATGCATACATCATACGCTAGGGCCCATTTCACTACACTAACATATACTCAAATACTCTACCAGCAATAAACCTGTGGAAGGAAAACTCCTAATCACCCTGCATCTATATCGAGGTCGATAAGATCTGGTTTTTGTGACTGTCCTTAAACATAATCTATACAACATATACAGCAATAATCAAAAATGTAAACCCAATAATTGACAAGAAAGAATATCCAACACCATGTTTAAAATTATATTGCTTTATCTAAAATTAGTCAAAGAAAATCAATCAGAGTAAATCATCTCATAGTTACCTATTCTAGCTAAATGTCAGAACGGGTCAGGACAAGTCTCTCGGTAAATGTCTCTCAAGACGAAGTCCCTTCAGCATTAATCCTCAGCAACGCAGATTCGGTACGCGGCAAAGGCAAAATGGCAAGTGGCAAAAAACCCTCTCTAGGCTAACATTTCTTATAGTTTCTAAAACAATGGAAAGATACATTGGAAACATAAAAAAAACTGTAATGTCCGCCGGACCTGCTGAGCAGAGCGAGAAGGAAAGGATGTAACATCGCTACATTTGAAAATCTCCGCTCAGGAAAAGTTCACATAATAAAGACTACGGAACAGGAACCAAGAAATAAAACATGTATCTTATTAGTTCTACTTCTCCTCGGCAATCGAGCCACAGTTCAGAGTTTTTCTCTAAGGCTCCTTTGTTTCCCAAGGCTGCCAAGGACATTTTCATTTCACTTGGAGATCTCCCAAAACTGCTGCTGTCCTCATGGAAAGTTTTCAAAAAAGCAAGCAAGGACCATGGTCAGTTAGCTTCAGGACCATTTCCAGCAGGGGTCTCCCTCGTCACAGTTTTCATATTATAAATCACAGCCAGGCTTACAAATCGGCCATCTTTTCTAGGCCATCATAGGCCTCAATAGACCATCTTAATTAAAAGAAACAAAAACAACGTTACCACAGCATAGTGATTAAACAGTGTTAACCCCACTAATACCCTTATGTGTATGCATCTATCTAGCACTTGCAACATAGAAAAGCATTAATTCGGAAAGCATTTTGTGCTCAAAAATAAACAGCAAATAGCAACGTTTAAACATGAAACCACGCACGTTATTTTTAAACAGCACATTTATGCGCACCCACGTGTAACTCTCTCTTGTTAGGACAAACGGATTGATTAATATAAACGCACTTGCACAAGACAAATAATTAATTATTAATTATTAATAAATTAGTACAACGAATAGACATGCCAGAGCTTCAAAAGCCACTGAATTTTCAAACTGAAAACTCTGCTCCAGCAATCCCCCCTTTGGTGATTTTATCACCAAATAAACCCCAAAAAAAAATTAGTGAAAATTTAGTCCCATTTTAGGAGAAATCGGAAATGTCTTTTCCCCCTTACACAACATTACACACCAGTCACTCTTTCATCATCCCTTTTTGTCTCTAAGTAAACACTCTCCCTCAATTCTTCTAATTCAATTTCTTGCGGTTCTCTTTTCAACCTCTTGTTTTTCTTTTCTTTACTCCCTCCCCTATTTTTACAACACACACACACCAATCTTATTATCAATAAAGCAACAATTATACAAGTTAAAGGAAACAATATTCTACCTATAATAGTACTACCTATTTTTGCAATAAAATCCTTAACAGCTATCATTTTATTAGCTATTTTAGTCCATAAATTCTCAGCTTCAAGTGGTACTAATTCTTCATGCAAATCAGTAATATTTTTGATATAGACCTTCAGGTCTTTGCTTTCGTCTGGAATGTAAGTGCAACAATGTTGAACTTTCAGCATCCCACAGACTCCACCCTCCTTGGCCAATAGAATATCAAGGGCAAGTCGATTTTGCATAGACATGGCACGTACGGCACTTAATTCCGTATTCACCAAAAGAAACCCTCCAGCGGTATTTGTCGATAAGCGATCAACCACTGTGGACAGTTTCCGAATTCCATAAGCATTCAAAGAAATTCCCACTGCTGGAATCAAAACCCCAAAAATGTCACCCACTATTTCAGACCAAGTTTCTCTCTTAAAACGCATTAGCAAATTAATATGTTCTACATCTGTTATTTTATCTATATGAAAAATCTTTGGAAAAACCAGGCCCACATAACACGTGCCATACCAATGGTCAGGCAAATTGTAATAAGCCTTATTCCCACAAACATAATATACTCCTGGAAAAATTGTATCTTCTCCACCTCTGAAACCCCAACCTGTTGCAATGAAGTATGTATCATGGCACTCACTAGTCCCAACAAAATATGTATCATATTGGGATTTTCTTCTTGTAATACAAAGTTTACCCTTCTGCGGTGCATCTAAAGCTAAAGTTGGACTAGCCCCATTCTTCAACTCTTTCCCCATCTCAATGTCCCAAATTGTCTCACTCACTTTATATTTTCCTGCTTTTTCCTGCATGTTCAATCTCCTTTCCTCTACCATATCCAGGAAAGCTTTCTCCTCTCCTTTCAAACTGCAAGTTAAATTATTCTTAAAAATGTAATCTAATGTTAATCCTTTTTCTTCAATAAAAATCTCACCAAAAGTGTTAGCTTCTTTAGCTGGATTCAGCTCTTTGTTCATTGGCAAGTGCCCAAAAATACTATCTCTGTTAGACATCTTATAATCTACTTTCCCTAACAAATAAAAAACACTACTTAAAATACTACAGGAAATACCATATGTAGCTGGTAAATGATGATAAGTAACACCCTCTGAAACGGATGCAGGTAATTGCATACAGACATAGCAATCCCTTACTTCCATTGTTTTCACATATTCATATAACAATTTTGAAAAAACATTACTAGAAAAGTTATTAATTGACCTATCTTTGTGTATGTAAGTATTACTAATTCTAATTGGAACTACTTTTTGCGAATTCTTCTCTACATTTGTCACATTCTCTGTATGCATCTCAAACTCTACTTTAAAAGTAACTAATAAAACTAAAACACCCCATAGAAGCATTAATAATCCAGTACAGCAGCAGCACATTCTACACCACCTCTTAAAGAAGGCACATCTATTTCTATTATCTCCTATGTTAGCCATTTTACTACTTTAGTTTAGCCTCTACTACTCCACTACTGTTGGAACTTCTTCAATTCTTCAGCAATTCTTCAGCTTTCAGTTTTTCCAAATGATCTTTTCGTTCACTTAATCCAAGTGAATTCTTCCTCTATTCAGTTTGGATACTTGTCATTCTTCACTTCAATTTCTTCAACATCAAATTGTATTAGATCTCCGACATCAAAATCCTCAGTACTCGACTCTTCTCCAATGTCAGTCAAGAGTACTTTCAGAATTTAAACCAGTATTTTTCTCAACCACTTCTCTCAAGATCTCTTCCGGATTATCTCGAGTCACTGTTTCTTCTTTTCCTCCTTCAGACAGTGCCACATAAGACCATTCCGGTGATCTGTACTTTTGGTTGGGTCTTCTTACTCTTTTTATTTCCACTGGTTCGTTTGATTCCTTTGATTCTTCTCCTTCAGCTTTTGAACTTTGACTCGAAACTTCATTCACTTGTTCAGCTTTCGATGTACTTGCTCTTATTTTTCTGTATTTCAGCCTCTTAACTCTGTTGTTAGGCCAACGATCTCCTCTTAACACCTTTTTCGGCTTTATTTCTTTATTACTTCTTTCTCCAATCCAAGTTCTCTTTCTCAGAACTCGACCCTCTGTTTGTTCATCTTCATCATCTGTTTCAAGTGCCTCTTGTTTCCGTTTTCCAGCAGCTTTCTTCTTTTCCACAGATTTTTTCACCACTGTTTGAGACTTCCCTACTTCTGTCCCTCCTCGAGTCTCCGACACGCAATCTTCTTGCTGTCTACTTGTCCCTTCACCTAGCTCATCAAGAATGTTCCCTACACCTCCTCGGGGGTCTTCCGCAATCTGTCCCTCTCTATCTTCTTCTGACCCTACTTCTTCAAGTATAACCTCAAGTGGTTCTTCAATCTCCTCCTCTTCTGATTCAGGAGTAGTCTCTGTGTGATTTCTCTTTTCTTTTCTTTTTCCTTCACTGCTGTTTGAAACTTCAGGCTCTCTTACAGAATCTGATCTCTTCTCTGATACTCGCAGTGGTTCATTCGAAGCTTTTCCTACTTCTTTCCCCACTGATTCTGTATCTTCATCATCACTGGAATCTGACTCTTCAAAATACTCTTTACCAGTCCCTTCTTTTGGGTTTGGAACTCTCAGAGTATGACTTGCATGTACCCAGTGTCTCACTCCAGCACACTTTACTGCAGTCGTCGTAGTCAGAATAACTTGTCTCGGCCTTCCCCACCTTGGAATCAAGCAATTTCTTCTTCTGTGAACTTTTATCCTCACCCAGTCTCCTGGACTCAGATCATGGGCTTGCTTCTTCTCAAGTGTGGTAGCTTCTTCTCCAACCTGGTGAAACACAGAATGAACTGCGTCAGCCAGGCCTATACAGTAATCCAAAATCATGTCATCAGTTATTGTCACCAACTTATTGACAGGCACGAATGCATGGCGCATTGCACGTCCCATGATTATTTCGTGCGGACTCAAACCAGTAGTTCTATCTGGAGTAGATCTCATAGTCATCAGAACTAGAGGTAAAACATCTGGCCATTTCATACCAGTGGCTAAGCACATTTTTCCAATCCTATTCTTGATTGTGCCATTAATCTGCTCAACCACACCAGAAGCCTCTGGTCGGTATGCACAATGTAGCTTCTGCTGTATTTTCAATGCTTCACAAATCAAACCCATAAGCTCATTTTGAAAGTGTCCACCTCTATCAGACTCAACTGTTACTGGAAACCCGTACCTAGGAATCAACTCCCTTAACAGTAACTTTGCCACTGTTAATCCATCATTTCTTCTAGTCGGGTAAGCTTCCACCCACCTTGAAAACAAACAGACTACCACTAGAACATACCTCAGTCTGTTTACTTGGGGCATTTCAATGAAATCAATCTGCATTCTTGTAAAAGGACCTCCTTCTCTGCCTATTGTTCCCAGACTCACCACTGTCTTTTTCCCAGTGTTAAATTGCTGACAAACTAAACACCTTTGACAGATGCTTTCTGCAATTGTCCTGAACTTTGCATTGTACCAGGTTTGCTTGAACGACCTAACCATCGCATCCCTCCCCAAATGTCCCTGGCCATGATACATCCTTGCCATTGACGACAAGATGGAGTTGGGCATTACTGGTCTGCCATCTCTGTAGACCCAAACATGGTCTGTTTCTCTTGGAGCACATCCTGCCTTAATCCAATCTTTTTTCTCTTCCTCTCCTGCCTCATCTTGCAACTGTTTCACTTCATCCCAGGTTTCTAAGACACTAGTAAACATCACAGAGAGTAAAGACATTTCCCCCTCTCTGTCCCTATTGATGGACTGATTTGTTTTGGCACAGTATTGCGCAACATCGTTGGCATAACGGTTTCCGACCGTTATAAAATCCTCCCCTTGTCCATGGGCAGCACATTTTACAACTGCTAACTCCTTAGGCAGCTGTATCGCCTCAAGCAATTTACCAATCATTTCAGCATTCTTTATCGGAGTTCCACTCGATGTCAAGAAACCTCTTTGTAGCCAAAGCTGGCCAAAATCATGCACCACTCCAAATCCATACTGACTATCAGTCATTACAGTTGTCCTCAAATCCTTCCCAATTTCGCAAGCTTTTGTCAATGCCACCAATTCAGCAACTTGCGCAGATTTCACTCCTTTCAATGGTGATGCTTCCATGACCTCTGAAACTTTGCATACCGCATATGCTGCACATAGCACACCATCATCATTTCTCAGGCATGATCCATCCACAAACAACACATGATCACTCTCATTCAAGGGTAGATCCCTTATGTCTGGTCTCGGTTTTGTACAGTACTCAAGCACATCCAAACAATCATGATCATCTTCCATCTTCACACCCACATTTTCAATATCTGGCAAAAGTGTCGCTGGATTCACATTTACACATCTCTCAAGAGTCACATTTGATGCTCCTAGAATCACTTTTTCATATTTAGTCAACCGACTATGTGACATGTACTGAGTTCTGCTTCTTGTCAAAAGAATTGCCACATTGTGAGGTACGAATACCCTTACAGGATATCCCATTATGATTCCCTCACTCTGTTCCAGGCTTCTGCATGTTGCTGCCACAGATTTCAGACAACCTGGTAAACCCACAGCTACAGGGTCAAGTGTCGATGAGAAGTACGCAATAGGCCTTCTCAGTAATCCATGTTTCTGAATTAACACTGAAAGTGCACATCCATTTCTTTCACTGCAGTACAGCTCAAATTCCTTTTCGTAGTCAGGCATACCCAAAGCTGGAGCCTCACACATTTTACTCTTGAGCTCTTCAAATGCTGCCATTTGTTCTGCATCTAGATCCAATGGATCTGTCATTTCACTTTTTGTCAGTTTAATCAGTGGCTTTGCTATCAAGGAAAAATTAATTATCCACTGACGACAATAACCCACCATACCCAGGAACATTCTCACTTCTCTCTGGGTTTTTGGAGCTTTCATTTCTCTGATTATTCTGATCCTGTCATTAGTCACTTTTCTCAGACCCTTTTCAATATTGTGTCCAAGATAATGCACCTCTTTCTTGCAAAATTGTAATTTGGCTGGAGATACCTTTAACCCTCCATCTGCCAGATGATTCAGTAAAGCTATGGTATCTACTTCACAAGCCTCACGTGTCTTTGATGCCACCAGGAGGTCATCAATATACTGCACTAGCACTGAACTCTCAGGCATGATCAAACTTTCCAACGATTTCTTCAATAACTGATTGAATATCGAAGGACTCTCCGTATACCCCTGTGGGATTCGACACCATGCTAAGATACGCTGGCCAAACCTAAATGCAAAAATCGGCTGGCTATCATGATGCACTGGAATTGAAAAGAACGCATGACACAAATCAATCACTGTATACCACTCAGCATCATGTGGAATTTGATACAGGATCACTGATGGATTTGGCACAATAGGACAACATGCCACCACAATTTGATTAACTTTTCTCAAATCCTGTACAATCCTAAATTTCCCATTGGGCTTTTTTAGTCCCATTATCCGTGAATTACACGGACTACTCAGTAGTTCTCTCAGGACTCCTTGCTGAATCATTTTCTCAATTATAGGAGTTATCCCTTCAATTATTTCTGGTGCCATTTTGTATTGAGGAATGTTAGGATATGTAATTCCCTCTTTCACTGCAATTTTCACTGGATCTACATTATTCATCAATCCCACATCCTCTCCAGTAAAATCCCAAACTGTCCTTTTCACTGTGTCTCTCAGCTCTCGAGGCAAATCCTCCGGATTAAACACAGCAAATGCACCAATTAACTCACTTTCTCTATTCTCTAGAGTCACTCGATACAAAACATCTTCATCTGGTGTCTCAAAGGCTATCCCATCCGGTGTACAAAAAATTGTGCAGTTCATCTTGCACAACAAGTCCCTACCCAACAGGTTCACTGGACTAGTGTCACAGACAATGAATCTGTGCATGTCTGAAAATTTCCCTATCTGTACTCTTACAGGTTCAGTAAGACGTGTTCTGATTTGCGTATTGGCTACACCAACTACTTGGATTGCTTCATCCGAGAGAGGAAGATTTCTAACATCTGTTGACCTGACAGTTGATCTTGTCGCACCTGTGTCTACCAAAAAAGTAACACTCTCCTCATTTATTTTCCCATCCACAAATGGTCCTGCCTGGTCTATTTCTAGAGTTGCACCAAGTATGCACTCTTCTTCCTCTCCTCGGCACCGTCAATAATCACCCTCAGACTCACTCCCTTCACTCTTTAACAAGTACTGTTGTACTTTGCTAGAACGTCTTGGTTTGTTTACCTGCTCATCATTGTAGAATCCTGAATCCTGATTATACTTTTGTAACCCTCTATTCTGCGGCAAGGGCGGTTTTGGCTCTTGACTCTGCTGTCTCACAACTTTCTGTTGTTGCTGCTGTTGATTATTTCCTTCGTTCTGCACCTGTTGATTTAAGGATTTATTCTCATTACTCACTAATGGTGGATTAGGACACTCCGATCTCCAATGCCCCAATTGGCCACAGTTGTGACAAGGAAACTTTTTCTTCGCTTCCTCAAGACTTCCCTTTCCTTTCCCTGCATATCTAGGTCTATTCCCTGCATTATTTCCTGGATTATTCGCTTGTTCCACTAACTGTGCTTCCTGTCTCTCCGCAACTTTCACTTGTGCCCACATTGCTTTCTCTTTCAGCTTTCTTTGTTTTGCTTCAATTTCATCACTGAAGTATTTTGCATGCCTCAGGATCTCATCTACTTTCTTACTCTGCCAATCCACTGTGTGCTCACGAATTCTCTCACCAATTTCAGGTCTAAGGCCATATACAAATCTGTATACAAAATGACTCAAATCTTTGTCACCCAGGTGTTCATCTCCACTGAATTGTTTAAATGCCAGTATCAGCCTCTCGTAAAAAGCATGAACTGATTCTTTCGCTTCCTGTTGTGTTCGATCTATCTTTACCCAGTCTGTCTCTTTTGCAGGTACTTTACTCTTCAGGTATACCATCACCTGATCATACTTCCTCATTACCTCTGGATCTGGTGCCCCTGTTCTTGGGTCTCTTGGATATTCCTCAGTAGGCCAACTCACAACTATTTTACACTCAGTCCACAAGTCTGCTGGAACAATTATATCAAACAGACTATTCAGGTCAACCCACAGCACTTTTGACAATTTCACAAACCTATCTACCTGCCTATACCACTCGACGGGCTTTTCTCTCAATCGAGGGAAATCATTTGTGAATGATAAAATATCCTGTCTGGTCCATGGAACATGTACATATCCTCCTCCAGGTATTTCTCTCATAGGATAATTATCCACTGGTTTCTCCTTTTCTCTCACTGGAAATGCTGAATAAGTTGTTCTATCTTCAGCCTCATCTCTTTTCTTGTACCACCTATCCTTCCACTTTTCTACATCACCCCATCTTCGCAATAATGCTACCATTTCCTTAATCTGTCCTGTTCTACCAGTAGCATTCAAATTCTCAATATCCTTCTCTGTAAAATCCATCCTGTAAGTTCTTTGTAAAGCTTTCACTTTATCAATGTCAACTCCCTGTTCATTTGCTATTGCTCTTAGCCTGTCATGTGTATTTCCTGCTCTCCAGGTAATATTCTTGCACATGAACATTAGTTCACCATCATGATGACTCTTCAAAATCTCTGTTGGAACTGTTCCTGTAACAAGCTCTTCTAGTTCTACACGTAACCTAGCTACATCAATTACTTGTGAATCTTTATCCTTTTTCTGTCGAACCTTCATCCAATCATTCAAATCATCAACTGTTATTTCAGCAGTTTTTCTCACTGGAACCACTCTCTTTTGCAGTTCTAAAATTGGCATCCCTGAACAACTAGCTTCACTAGCATCCAATATTTCACTACATGTGTCATGTCTTGATTGTCTCAGGTCACTTCTTCCTGCTCTTTTGCCTGAATCTCCTGAAGGACCAACTGAATTTGTCAGATTATTCCCAACATATGGAATCACCAGTCCATTCTCACCTGTCCTCTGTTTGTCAAACACAGGCATAACCGGACCTATTGTTACAGGCACCGTAACAGCTTCTAGATTCTTCGTTAACTCCCTAATCTTTTCTGTCAACTCTGTTGTAGTTCTGGCTAATTGTCTGGCATTCTCATCAAGGTAATGATCACTTCTTACCTCAGGTGTCTCATTTTCTGTCTCACTAACACACACTGTATCTCTTATCGGAGAAACAACTGGTGTACTTTTATCCGGTTCTGGTCTATATGGAGGTGGTCTCTTGTAAATCATGTCATTCAAGACCTCATCCTCATACTCATTAACTCCATATTTTCTTATTTCTGACTCAGGAACCCTTTCTGCTCCTCCTTCAACTGTTCTCATCGGATATAATCCCTCTGACATACTAACATCTCGCCACCTTTTCATTCGATCATGATGAGTCTCACGATCATGTCTCCTCCCAAACATGTACCTATAGTACCCTCCAGATCTCTGTTTTTCTCTCTCATGTACTTCCTCTTCCCATTCCACTAAAGCCTCGAACTGTGTAGGTCTCGGTTTCGGGTCAAGACATAGCATCTTTTCCCGTAAATTTCTCAACACGGCCAGATTAAATGAACCATGTTCTGTTAATGCTAGAACACCATCTTCTTTAGTATACCTAACCCAATTCTCCAACCATATACAGGTATGAAACCCATGTCTTGCAGCCATGAAGGATGCAGGTGTTTTCGGTGGAGGTAACAACTCACCCTCTCTTGTTTTAACATCTTTATCCTTGCTAAACCACTTTTTAATTTTACCAAAAAATGTTTTCTTCTTTTTCTCTTCTTGGTAATACATTTTAGCGTTTACAAAGAACTCTCTACTCTTTCCGTATTATAAATATACAATACGAATTTTCAACCAATTGCAGCGCGATTCACACTAACGCACCAATCCTGGAACGTCTACGTCACTAAATAGCCCTTCCAATCCTTGCGCGGCTCACACTAACGCACCAATCCTAGCGCGAGCACTATTCTGATCTACCATCCAATCAGAGCGCGGTCTTTCTGACGTCAACAGTCGCTGCAGTCGCTTGTCTCCTGTCTTCTGTCACTCGTCTACCCCTCCTTTACAAAATCCTTTCAGTAGACTTTGTGTCAAAATTTCTACAAAATCTATTAGTTACAACATAAAAACATCTCCATTGTCTGCTTCGCTAACCACAGAATAGTAAAAGAGAGTCTATTTCATAAGAGACCTTTCATTTACACAGTAGCACTTCCTCTACTCTGCCCTACTAACATACATTCATTAACTGTTTCCTCTAGGACTTGTCCAAAGAGTCTTACAATCAACTAAATGTACAAACATTCACGCACATTCATACAAGAAGATATAGTACATACGCACAGAATCCTGCTTCCCGAGAACAGACAATCTGCTCCACTACAGAATTATAACATACACCAACTAAGCAAGCTTTCTTTGCCCAGTTCTTCAAACAAGCTCAGAGAATATCTATTACTCCTCCCGCGATAAGCTTTAACGGAAATCCTTACGGATCCCTGGGACTTAAGACCAGAGTTTCACAGATAACCTTCACTATCATACACACTCCTTATATACCAGAAATATCTAATAGTAACATACGACGATGTCACTGATTCCGAACCCAGACAATGTGACGCGCAACTTCAATTGTCACACGTTATTCCTCACAATTCCGTCTTTCCCGAGAGCAGCATATACTTCCCTCTGCCCTACTACGGAACTGCTACAGCTTCCAAGTTCCAGAAGCACTACATATAACTCAACATTACGACTCCAACATATAGTATTAGTACATATACCAACATGAACCAATAATCAATAATCAATAAACTAATGTACAAGCAATCTTATCAGATCAAGACAATCATCAAAAACCATCCTACTCTGCTACCAGGAAATTGATAGAGATCAGGGTGTGTATAATATTCCCGCTACCACGAATAGAGTAATCTCACAGTTACACGCACATGCATACATCATACGCTAGGGCCCATTTCACTACACTAACATATACTCAAATACTCTACCAGCAATAAACCTGTGGAAGGAAAACTCCTAATCACCCTGCATCTATATCGAGGTCGATAAGATCTGGTTTTTGTGACTGTCCTTAAACATAATCTATACAACATATACAGCAATAATCAAAAATGTAAACCCAATAATTGACAAGAAAGAATATCCAACACCATGTTTAAAATTATATTGCTTTATCTAAAATTAGTCAAAGTAAATCAATCAGAGTAAATCATCTCATAGTTACTTATTCTAGCTAAATGTCAGAACGGGTCAGGACAAGTCTCTCGGTAAATGTCTCTCAAGACGAAGTCCCTTCAGCATTAATCCTCAGCAACGCAGATTCGGTACGCGGCAAAGGCAAAATGGCAAGTGGCAAAAAACCCTCTCTAGGCTAACATTTCTTATAGTTTCTAAAACAATGGAAAGATACATTGGAAACATAAAAAAAACTGTAATGTCCGCCGGACCTGCTGAGCAGAGCGAGAAGGAAAGGATGTAACATCGCTACATTTGAAAATCTCCGCTCAGGAAAAGTTCACATAATAAAGACTACGGAACAGGAACCAAGAAATAAAACATGTATCTTATTAGTTCTACTTCTCCTCGGCAATCGAGCCACAGTTCAGAGTTTTTCTCTAAGGCTCCTTTGTTTCCCAAGGCTGCCAAGGACATTTTCATTTCACTTGGAGATCTCCCAAAACTGCTGCTGTCCTCATGGAAAGTTTTCAAACAAGCAAGCAAGGACCATGGTCAGTTAGCTTCAGGACCATTTCCAGCAGGGGTCTCCCTCGTCACAGTTTTCATATTATAAATCACAGCCAGGCTTACAAATCGGCCATCTTTTCTAGGCCATCATAGGCCTCAATAGACCATCTTAATTAAAAGAAACAAAAACAACGTTACCACAGCATAGTGATTAAACAATGTTAACCCCACTAATACCCTTATGTGTATGCATCTATCTAGCACTTGCAACATAGAAAAGCATTAATTCGGAAAGCATTTTGTGCTCAAAAATAAACAGCACATAGCAACGTTTAAACATGAAAACACGCACGTTATTTTTAAACAGCACATTTATGCGCACCCACGTGTAACTCTCTCTTGTTAGGACAAACGGATTGATTAATATAAACGCACTTGCACAAGACAAATAATTAATTATTAATTATTAATAAATTAGTACAACGAATAGACATGCCAGAGCTTCAAAAGCCACTGAATTTTCAAACTGAAAACTCTGCTCCAGCACTAACACCTTTTTTCTTATAAGCATTCCATTGTTTGAAGTCACCCCACTTAACAGTACTAAGAGGTAATAGCACTTATACCCCTCTATACAATTTATTAGTACTTCGTATATCAATTTTAACCAATGGTTTCAATTTATGGGGGGCTCTTTGTGTTCAGAAATGTCGACGTGTTTCAGCCCAACTTGCTTTAGGGCCTCATCAGGACTAGGGTATATAAGGATATATCTCCTGGGACAATACCAATTGGTCAGAAATCCGTGCCGGACAGTCAAAATCCCCTGCGTTTGTGTCTCAATAGAGAGACTATTTGATCAGTGGGACCAATTCCTCCAATGACAAATAAATGGGGGACCCTTTAATCGTAACCCCATGCTGCAATGTGTTCTTTACGTAAATTCTTTCATTCTCATAAAAGCTCCACGCTAGCTGATCCACCTTTCCGCACGGTTCCAGAACAGAACTCAAGCATGAGAGCAGCGTGGGGATTAGCTTGAGCGGGCTGGATTAACGCTCGCTCAGGCACAGGGAGTCTGTACTGTTTCTCCAATCAGGCTATACAATACAGCTGGGTTAGAGACCCTAAGTGCACATGTCAGTTTGACCGGCTGTTTGTGCACTTAAAAGTGCACATTTACCACTTCTCCCCACCGCCCCAGGGCCTGTCCCTGCGCCTCCTGGCTCAGAGCCAGCTGAAGAAAAATAAAACAATAGTGAAATATCGTTTTATTTTTCAGCAGCTGGCACTGAGCCAGTGGGGCGATGCTCCTCTGCTATTGCGTAGGAGCCGCCGCTGGCCAGGAGGCTCATTTCCTTACCTGCACTAGGGCCCATGACACACTGGTTAGGCCACTGCCTGATCCTCTTATTTACAAACACATATTGCACCATACGTTTTTGCACCTTGGACAGAGGTAAGGCACAGGAAACTCAGTCTGAAAGTAAAAGCAGAATGCGAATATCTCTGGTGTTGCAATCCTCTGAAAAAAGGTCACAGCACGCTAACCCAGAGCTGTGGTCAGCAAGACCCAAGAGGCTATAGAACCACAGATAGATTAGCTTGGTTTTGCTGCCGAGCAAGTGTGAACGCTGTCATGTTTTTTTACATAGGCAGACAGACTACTGTCTACTGACTCTGTTAACTTTAGGGACCGATTCACAAAGCTATTTGTGTGCAAGTTGAACTTACATGTGCAAGGTTTCAATTACAAACATAAAAGGTGAATTTGCACTGATGAAGTGATTTATTCATGCATAATATCATGCAAGCAGAATGCAGTATTGCATAGAGGTGGGCAAGCAAGATAAAGCAGCTTAAGCCAGATGCCAGGCTCTGGCTCAGCTCGGGGTCCTCCTGGACCTTGAGCTCAAGATGAGAAGAGCTTTCAGGGGTGGAGATGTGGCCCAGTGGATACATGTGCCGACTATATATCATCATCACAGCCCAGTTTAATTCCATGGACGTCGATTTACCAAAATGCCAGGGGTAGAGGAAGTGACATCATCCACCCTTTGACCATACCAACCTCACAGGAAGTAACATCATATGACCTTTGATTCTGAAACTTCCAGAAAATGATGCTACATGACCGTAACCCGAGAGCATCACAATAATAACATGATTAATCCAAGAATACAGACTAATATCAATTTTCGATACCACCTATATAAAGTGCCAGGTGTTTGAAAGTGGTGGGGCGTAGAACTTGTTCTGAAATGTAGCGAGTGAACCAGATCACTTCTGGGGCGGTTAGGGAGTGGGTTCTTCCCCACAAAAATGTTTACAAAGTAGTGTGAAATACAGTGCTTAATTTGGAGAAAAAAAAATGTAAGCGGCATGGCCCTTGTCAGAAAGTCACTGCAGCTTGCAACACTCATTGCCGCTGCCAGTGAAGTACTAACACAAATACCAGCCATCACACTCCTACAAGTGTGACAATTCAGACTATGCCAGGCCCCCATAGCTATAAGAATGGTTTGGGTGGCAGAAATAAGTGGGTTTTAATGTATATTGAATAGCAAACATCTGTTGTTGTGCTCATCTCGAAATTAAACAAACAGCACTACCACGTGGCAGATGGTCATAACCACCAGCTTTGACAATTAGGGGGTATATTCACAAGAACGTGTGCTAAACATCACCAAAGAATGCTAACGCAACTTTACACATCGCAGCCTATCGCGGGAAAATAACCCCGTGTCAACGTGGAATTCACAACAAGGGGGTACCATGCGATTGTCTGTCGAAACCGCAGACAATGTCCGCGATACAACCACCTCGATGGAGATAAAAACACAAACCACAACACCAAAAAACCTGCGATGGGCCAAAGCACGATGAGGAAATTAGCAATAAGCAGTGCCATGCCAGCAACACACACCTGGCCGGCGGGAAAAATCACCATAGAAGTAGAAAAAACACCCAAACACAAACTGACCAACACCCAAGCACCATGGAGGCAGCCGGAGCAGGCGCAGAGGACGAGCGCAATCCCACAAGCACCCCGGACGACCAGCCCGGGACCTCGGGGACAGGGAAGGGAATGGACAAGAAGAAGAGGAAGACGAAGTTCAGTCCACAGGCAAACAGGATCATAGTCACGGAGGTGATGGAACACCATCAACAACTGTTCGTCACCTCCAACGTGTCATTGGGCACCAAAACAGGAATATGGCGGGACATCGTGGACAAGGTGAATGCCATCAGAGAGCACACGAGGACAATGGACGAGATCAAGAGGTGATGGAATGACATCAAGCGGAAGACCAAGGAGAAACTCGCAGCCAACCAGAAGGCAGCAATGCAGACAGGAGGTGGGGGCCCAGCGCCACAGCTCGAGCTGGATGACATGGAGGAGCTGGTGTCGACAGTCATCAGTGTGGATACTGTGGCCGGAGTCGGGGGACCAGACACTGCTCGACAGGACACAACACAACCGCAACAGGGTGAGTGACCACCAGGTACTGGGGGGATGGGTGGAGATGGCCACAATGGCACACATGCACAATCAAGCAGAGCACAGTGCACACCCTCAATGACTCTGGGTCATCGCCCAGATCTATAGACCGTCACAATGTACAATGCCATGCTGTCTGAATGTCAACATGTACCATGCGGCTACATACATGTGGACACATTGCAATACACCATCTCCCCTTCAAATTGCAGGGCCAGCATCAACATCCCCTGCAGAGCAGTCCCAGCCACTCTTCACTGATGACGAGGAGGACAACCCCATCATCGACACCCAAGCCCTCCTAGACAATATTGACATCATCTGCGACTCACCTCAAGGATCTGGGCTGACCAGCTGCATCAAGGAGACCCCACCCACCACCCAAACCACCCAGCAGGAGGCACTCACGGCCCCGCCAGTCTCCCAAGAACCCCATGAACAACACATGGCCTTCCAACGCTGTGTCCTGGAGGCCCAGAGGGAGACGGCTGAGCAGGTGCGGTTGGGTTCGACCTCATGACTACCAAACTGGACGCCATCCATGGGTGTCTAGACCTGCTCCATGGCCTCCAACGAGGCCTGACTGACATCGCTGAAGTCCTGACGTGGACAGAAGAACACCTGTCTGCTCAGAGGGGCTCCAGCGATAGCAGCCGTGAGCTGGCACACATGCGGAGCCTCATGGAGGACATGGTGCGGATAGAGGCAGAAAGGATGGCAGCCACCGCTGTACATCAGCGAAATGTAACTAGGATCTACCATATCCTGCAGACCATCATCATAGCATTGCTGCCACAAGGCGTGGTGCTGATGAATGCTGCTGACCCCACACCATCCACATCTCCGACCCCTGGTGTGTCAGTGCCCCACAGTGCGGCCGACAACCCTCCTCCGGTCCCTGATGTGTCAGTGGCACACAGTGCCCCAGCCGGTACTGCAACACCCACAGGTGGGGCAGAGCACAAAACCGGGGATGAGGACGTGGATGGGTTTGTGATCAGGAGGTACTAGCTTTCATTTCCGCCACCTGGCCTGTTCCTGCTTGGTGCTGCACATGGCCCCATAACCTTCCATTGACCCCCGATACACTCCAATGCACTCACCTTGGATAGCGACATGGACTGCCATATCCTGTTTGACGACCAATGACACGGCGACCAGACTGCGGACTGTACCTGCGGACTGTACCCTCCGCAGTACTTGTCATCCCCGGATGGACTCTGGCTGGCCCTCCACAGGCCCATATTGTGTAGTGTGCTCGGCATTGCCCTGTACCGCTCCAGCTGCAGGACTGCACTGGATGTGCAATAAACATCCAGTGACGCACTGCTGTGTTATGTCATTCATCATTCATGTACGAATGTGTGGGTGAATGTAGGGACAGTGATGTCCCTTGCGTCAATGATGCTCATCCTGTGGGATGCCAGTCAGAGGGTGCTACATTGCATATTGAGTACCGGGTCCCGTGAACACTACATTGGGGACATGCGCATCAGTCACTTCCATGTCCGGACATGGACTGAACCACGCCCAGATCCCACGAGTCATTGTTGCAAGCCCTGCGCTGGTCCGGCGTACGGCAGGCCAGACCACTCCTCTTACGCTCCGAGGGGGGGCCCTCATTGCTACCCGTCACAGGCATACTCGCTGGTGGTGTGTAGGTCACTGGTCTAGTTGTCAGCATGTCACAGCCACTCCCTGAGGGCAGGTTTGCTCGCACATCACACCCACCGGCACAGGCGTCACAGGCTATGTGACTCAGCCAACATAAGGCTCCGACGACGTCATATTCTCCTCTGCCGGTGGTGACTGGATGACGGACGCTCCACGGTTCTCAATCATAAAGGGCCCATGAGTTGTTGCGCACTGGGTTAGTGGCACCCGAGGCCTTGCAGCCATCACGGGCCTGCCACCACATGGCGCTGACTGGGGTTGCACATTGTAAGTGGCACTCAAGGCCTTGCGGCCGTCACAGACCTGCCGCCACATGGAGTTGACTGGGGTTGCACAGGGTTAGTGGCACTTGGAGCATTGCGGCCGGCACAGGCACCCAGCCACGGTGACTTTGGGTGCACTAAGTTAGGGGCACCTTGAGTTGCTGGGCGGGTGTGCAGCCCACGATGATGCCCCTCCCGGCGGTCCGGACAGCTCAGGTTTTGTGTGACCTGCTGGACCGCAGTGTAGGCCAGAGCCAGCGGGCAGCACGGGCCTACCGCCATATGGCGTCGCTTCCGGGATCATAGAGTTGGTGGCAACTATTGGGCTGAGCGGGTGTGCAGCCTGCAATGAGGCCGGGTGCACTGGTATGTCCTCTGCCATGGAGTAATCAAGACCCAGCACCAAACGTAGGACATGGTGGCCTGCAGAGCGGGGCGGCATGGTGTGGAGTGTGTCATGTCCGCAGGCCTGAGCTTGTGGCTTGCAGCGGCACGTGGTGGGACGTCCTATCTGCATGCCGGTGGCGGAAGGTGAGCCGTGCGGCCTGGGTATGCATGGGCGGGCATTCTCCGATGGGCGGCGGGAGGGGCTGGGGTGCCTCTGTCTAGGTGTGCATGGGCGGGCAGGCGATGTTGTCTGGTGCAATTGTGTGTACTGTGCCAAACATGTATCTGGACTCTGTTTCAGATGACTGGTCTGTCTCGGATGTGTGACCTAATGAACTGCACTACATGCCGGCAAGTGGTTGGAGACACACCAGTGGCAGCAGGTAAGCAGTGTGGCCTGGGTGCACAGGGGCGGTGCTCTCTCTCTCTCTCCCCCTCTCTTCTTCTCCACTCTCTCTCTCCCCCCTCTCTTCTTCTCCTCTCTCTCTCTCTCTCTCTCACCCTCTCTCTTCTTTTCTCTCTCTCCCCCCTCTCTCTCTCTCCCCCTCTCTCTTCTTTTCTCTCTCTCCCCCTCTCTTCTTCTCTCTCTCTCACTCCTCCCCTCTTCTTCTCTCTCCTCTCCTCTTCTTCTCTCTCTCTCCCCCTCTCTTCTCTCTCTCTCTCCCCCTCTCTTCTTCTCTCTCTCTCTCTCTCTCTCTCTCCCTCTCTTCCTTTCTCTCCCCTTCGCTCTCTCTTCTCTGTCCTTTGATGTGCACAGGACACACCTTCTCATCATGATTTTAGTCTTGCAAGCTGTGACCTACGGATTGGCCCGAGGGGAGCCGCAATGTGTCTTCATTTCATTTCAGTGTTCATTTTAATAAAGTTTGATATGTTGCTTCGGAAAATAATGTGTGATGCTCATTTTTGTGGTGACACATGCATGTCACCAGTTGTGATTCTGCGACATCATGCGGATAATTTTGTGCGTGATTGATTGTAGCTGCTGTGGCATGTCTTTGGTCGGTAGGGGGGTCCCGGGGGGGGTCCTGGGAGTGGTTGCGGTGGGTGTTGTTTCCTTTCGGCCCTCCGGGCTGCATGTTCAGTTGCCCAGGTGCATCTGTTGTTCTTCAGGTGTGGCTCTGGGCTGGTCTCCCTTTTGTGGTCCAGGCTGTAGTCCGACTTAGCACCAGGTCGGAGCAGGTGTTATTTTCCTGGTGCTAACACGCCTTACCGCCTGTTTCATGTTCTTATCGCAGTTCTGGCTGTTCGTTGTGAATGTTGTGGAGTGGTGTTGTCGCGGCTTTTGGCACGGGAACGCCTATTCTGCATCTCATTGGCGATAGTTGCGGGGGTCATCCGCGGCAATGTTTTTTGCGGCTGCTATCGTGGGTAAACTGGTACTGTGGGCTGTTAACACCAGCTTGTGATTGGGGCGATAAGTTTATCGCAACTTTGGCTTCGATAAAGTGCCGTTAACTCGGCAATAGCTCCTTGTGAATATCCCCCCAGGTGGTGTTGCTGAGCACAGGAAACTGCCAGCTCAAGTTAACAATGGTGAAATAATGCATTTTCCATCTAATTTTACACTTGCATTTGCTAAAAAGCCACAAGCTCTGAAAGCAGTCTCATAAAAATACTCAGTATTTTCATAGTAACGCTTGAGCAAGGCCTATCATTTTTATGGCCTCATATGACTTATTTGTTCCTACTGGAACCTCCGAAACTCCTTTTGATTTTAACGTGACCTGCCCTGTTCAGAAGGAAAGGAGATGGCAACATTCTAGTCAAAGCAAGGGGGAAAGGTTGACTACCGTGTCATCACCCCATGTGGCTGCAATCATTGGACTTCAGGAGATACTAGTGAGAACTAACCTAGCCCGATTCTAAGCCGCTGGTGCCCCTTTTCACTCCTCCTAGCCAACATTTCAAGGGATGCCAGAGTTTATTCACTTTCTTTGTTACCAGCCGGTTCATCTCCATCTCGTAGTTTTGTGGCTTAGTGGACTAATGCATCCACTGTAGGGGCCGGTGTTTGACCTCATGGTCACAGGTTCAATTCCCAGTGGGTCCACTCAGCCTTTCATTCTTTCTGAGGTTGATAAAATGAGTACTGTTGGGTAACAATAAACTTCTGCTATTCAGCGCCAAGATGCCCCTTTGGAAGTGAACGTGCGCCTTACCAGTACTTATGCTATGTTTATGTTATACATAGAGAAACGAGACAAGCCATTCTGCTTTGGAGGGGGGCAGTCGGGAAAATCCAATATTTACAAATCATCCTTCTACCCAATAGTATTAGATGAAATACCAACTGATTACCAAAGTTCAGCTTTACTCCAGTATCTGGCGGCAGACCAAACAAAATTTATTTGGGACTTACTTTCACATGTATATGCAAGAGATCTGTTATAACCTTACACACGTACTTCCAAAAGAGCTGGATAGAGGGGCAGTTGACAAACATATGGATATCATCAGCATCTGTACGCCCACATTTCTCCTCGGGGTCCAAAAGGCTCTATGAAGGGAAAACAAATGATTTATCCTTAGATTCGCAGGTTTAATCACCTTCTACAATAACTGGAAGGATACTTGCCACAAGAGTCCTACATTTGAAGGCGGAATTAATCCACCCCACAGCTGCGTTGGTGTATTATCCCCTTCGCCTTGAATGTCGATGATTAGCTTTTACCAGGTTGCCACCAGTTTCTTTTGTTGTTTACTTTTGATGATATGCTCTTCCAGATCATTTGTCTCACCTTTAGACTCTTCCCCCAACTGAGCCTAGCTCTGTAGCTGTATAAATTTGAACTTGGACACAGTTCTCTTTGTGATTTGTTGGAACACGTCCCATGAACACAGCTGTCCTTCTTGAAAGATCTGGCCCCATTAAATAATTCCTGCTTCTCTAAGGCTGACTGCCAGCCTATCTTCCAAAAAACCTGGTGAGCCGGGGGAGTCCCACAAAGGGGCGTACTTACTATAATATGGTAGATTTGTTATCCAGCGTATCTGCGCTCATAGTTGTGCTGCTGCTTGTAGCACCTTTAATTTGACTTTTTTTAAAAATCTTTCTGGTGTACAAATTTAAGCATGAATTTGTGGCCGCCTATTCTCACTTCCTCAAGTAGACTCACCCACAGCCTCCCACTGCCTGTTCCCGCTTTATCTGATAAAAGGAATCTGACTTTTTTTATTGGAAAACCCAGGCATATAATTTAAAGTCTAGTAGTGTGATGCCCCCTTTGTTGTATTTTTTCTGTAACTTCCATCTTGCGATTCTTGTTCCTTTAGCCACCCAAATATAGGAGTCTATCTTACCATGGAGCTGTTGAAACCATAGATTCTTGAAATGGAGTGGAATCATATTAATAAGAAGTGTAAATTTGGGGAGAATGGTCATTTTAACTAAGTTGACCCTCCCATATATTGTTAACGGGAGATGTGACCAGGCAGTTATTAGCCTATTCGTTTTGGTTATTGTTTTCCTAAAGTTTAATTCCGCCAGTTCCCCTAATGAATGACTCACTCGTTCTCCCAGGTATTTTATCTCGTCTTTTATCAGATTATGTCTCTCCTTCATATTCCAAACCATTCCCTCTGTTATAGTCAGGTTTACTTTGTATCCTGCGACCTTCCCAAACTCTTCCACCACACGATCTAAGCTCTCCACTGTAGTTCTATGTATATACCATGATATCGTCAGTGTATGGGGAATTGTTTTTATGCCAAACACCAAATTTGAAAGGGGTAATTTGTTGTTCCAATCTAATTTTTTCTGCCAGAAGTTAATTGTATAAATTAAATAAAAGTTGGGAATGAGGGCAACCCTGTCTGGTCCCCCTGGTTATTTTGAAACTAGAGATTAAATTCCCATTTACCCAAATCTTTGCGACAGGGGCCCTATAAATCCCCTGTATGGGCCTGCAGAAATTGTTTCCTATATTATAACGATTCAACATAGAGTAAAGGAATAGCAAGTTCACCCTGTCGATAGCTTTGGTTGTGACAAGTGTTAAAATAGCTAGGGGTAATTTGTGCTCTACGGCCAGATCTATTTTCCCAATAAACTCATGACTTAATTGATACATATATCTGCCCTTCATGAACCCCTTTTGAACATTCTGCTACCAATTTCCCAATCACTTTTCCCAATCTTTTGGCAAGAATTGTAGTGTAAAATGTATAATCACAATTTAGTAGGGAAATTGGTCTAGAGGCCTCACAGGATTTTGGATCTTTCCCCTGTTTTAAAATGAGGGTTACTACTGCTTCCTCCCATGACTTTGGTAGAGAGGCTCTTTCTTCCCCAATATCTGTAAATAGGTCAACCAACACTGGGCATATACAGTATCACTAAGTTGTATGTTATGTAGAATTAATTTGGGAGCGCATCTGGGCCAGCTGCTCTATTTTTCTTCCATTTTTTTATCGCTGCATAAAGCTCATTCTGCTTTATATCATCTTCTAAAAATTCTTTCACCTCTCGTGAGAGCTTCTCCACAGTCTGGCCCTCAAACCATCTATTTAGCTGAGTCTCCGAAATAAGCAGTTCCTCCGTATACAACTCCACATAGCAGTCCACAAAAGCTTGCTTGATGTCTTGTCCCTTAAAGGATTGCCTGTTTCACTGAATGTTATCTCCTTTATATTATTCTTTACAGATTCTGTTTTTGTCTTCCAAGCCAGGAGTTTACCTGCACTTTCGCTCTACTCATAGTGTACTAACTTGCTGGCTTCCCATCGTCCTTGAACCCTACCATCTAGAGTGGCATTGAGGTTGTGTTTATGCTCAGAAATTTCCTATTGCCACTTCTTCATAAGATCTCCCTCTTGTGATGGTTCTCTGCACTTCAACTCTAGTACCATTATCCCTCGTTACAGCTCCTCGATCTTGTTCCTATATTCCCTTCTCTTTTGTGCTTAAATACTAGTCATAACTCCTCTTATGAAAGCTCTATATGTATCCCACACATTATTTTTAGCCACTGTCGCTATATTGTTCTTGAAAAACTCACTGGTCTCTGTAAAGAACTCTACGGAGACGTTCGAGTAGATGTAGAATGAGTTCTTTATTGAGTATACAGACACAGGCTCCTAAGGAGGAGGAGCGCAAGGTACACGGCTGCTGCGTGGGTCATCAGCTGTCAACTGTCAAAGTACAATTGACAGCTGGTGACATCAACAGGCGGTACGGTGTCCACGCAGGGACACAGGGTAGCAACAACTTATACGGTGTCCTCGCAGGGACACAGGAATATAAACATAACACATCTTCCCCCTTGGGAAAGGAAGAGGAGAATGAGAGGAGTGATTGGAGAGAGAGAGAGAGAGAGAGAGATAGAGAGTTTGAGAGAGAGAAAGAAAGAAACTGCAGGATTAATAATCAAACATTGGATAGTATAATGATGCAAAACGTGGACTACTCACAAATGTAGTCTGAAAGTTTAACAGGAGGCAACAACCTTCTCCCAACCCTGCTTGTGCTGATGGCAAGCGTGGTGTCATGCAAAGGTGTGGGTGGCAACTGTCTACTGATTCTACCCGTGGTGCTGGGACCGGGCAAATCCCGCACTGGTGTTGTCATAGGATGCGACAATGAGTTGTGAGCCGTGGTATTGGGGGTAGGAGGCTCAAAGTCAGACTCATTATCTGACGTTCCAAAGGAGACATTGCTATGCTTGCTGGTTATGGGAGGCTCACTGGAAGGACTAGTGGGTGCAGAACCGTTTGGGTTTCTAAGGGTTTGTTTGCAAACAGAGAGGGCTGAGAAGTGCCAAACCTTACCGTCGCTCAATAGAGCAGAGTTGCAAAACAGATTGCGTACTGAAAGGGGAGGGAAGAACCTGTCCTTGCCTTTGCTTATGTGCCCAGTTCTTTTGACCTTTACTGTGTCCCCGACTCTGAGCTCAAGGGGCTTGCACCCATGCTTGAGGTCATACCTGGCCTTGCAACTGGATTGTGCTTGCGCTAATCTTTCTCTTAGACGGTCAGCAGACCGGTGTACACTTTTGGCAGCTTTAACCCAACCCACACTGTCTTTGGATAATGGAGTCCTGCCCCTCATGAGTTCAAATGGGCTATGGCCAGTGGTGTCACATGGAGTTATGCAATAAGCTCAGAGTGTTTTGAGAATCTCCTGTTTCCAGATTAGGTTGTTGCTGCTGGCCAACTGGACTATACCTTTGATGACCCTATTAAAGCGTTCAACTGCACCATTGCCCGCGGGATGGTACACTGAAGTAGTTTTATGCTCTATTTGGTTTCGTTGCATGTAATTTTTTAACACATCAGACATGAATTGTGCCCCTTTGTTGCTGACTATCTGTTTGGGGAGACCTTCACGTGTGAACACTTCGTCAAGAAATTTGACTATGCACAAGGAATCAGGTTTTTTGATGAACTTTAGCTCGGGCCACTTTGTAAAATGGTCAATAGTGATGATTATGTACCACTGCTCCATTTGATCTGGTATGGGACCCATGATGTCCACCCCAATCCTCTCTCATGGCATCGAGGGGCACGTAATGGGGTGCAGTGGTAATCTGAAGGTGACCTGGGTTTTATCTGAGTTGAGGCAAAGCGTACAATCTCAGACAATCCTTTCCACTGCTAAACTGATGCCTGGCCACCAATAGTTATTTTTGACCCTGCGTTTGGTTTTCCTCATACCTAAATGCCCTTCGTGACATAGGTTAAGCACTCTTTCTAAGATTACTGGGAGGGATAACTCTACCACCCCTCAATAACAACCCATCTTTGTGTGATAATTCATCCTTGACCTCCCTAAAGTGTTGCAACGATTCAGATAATCTGTTCTTGCATGACTTTGGTTAACATTTTAATAACTTGACAAAGCACAGTGTCTTTTGATTGCTCTGTAAGCCATTCCTCTTTAGAAATACCATGAAATTTCTCATCTATGCTTGCTATGTATGACTCTTCAACCTCAGTTTTTTTGTCTTGGTCAGCCATCTCGATAGGCATTCTGCTTAAGAAATCTGCCACCACGTTTTTTACCCCTGGGATGTACTGAACAGTCCTTTTGTGGTGAATACCTTCGTTAAGGGGTTTGTGGTCTGTGCATAAGGTGACTGTTACCACACACAAATTTTCTAAAGTGTTCAAGGGCCCATACGCATGCTAGTGCTTCACGCTCTATGACAGAGAATTTCTCCTCTACAGAGGTCAAGGAGCGTGAAGCAAACGCTATGGTATATTCAGTGCCTTTGGAGTCCCTTTGAGTTAGTACTGTGCCCAGACCTTTCGAGCTTGCGTCCGTGGTGACAATGTTCATCAGTAATGTGGAGCACATTTCTTTTTTTAATGAGCTGAAGGCTTGATGACACTCTTCTGTCCAATCAAATTTGTTTTTAAGTTTGAGCAGTTGCCTCAAAACGTATTTCGTGCTTGAAAAGTTTTTAAAGAATTTAGCGTAAAATTCGACAAAATCTAAAAAGGATGGCAATTCATCCTTGCTGCTCGGCACAGCCGTATTTTTGATGGCTTGCAGAAGTTCCTTTTTTGGGCTGATTCCATCTCCGGTGATTTCGTGTCCCAGGTAGCTAACTGATTTGCATGCGAACGTGCACTTTTCATGCTCGGCCGTCAACCCCTTAGCATTAAGAATTTCTATAACTTGGTTGACCCTGTTGTCATGTTCTTCCCTTGACTTGCCCATCACAAGGATATCATCCTGGAAGATGAGTATGCCAGATACCCCTTTAAAGATGTTGTGCATCAGTCTCTGAAACATCGCGGCAGTAGAAGCCAGCCCAAAGGGTACCCTGGTAAACCTGTAACACCCAAAAGGCGTAATAAAGTTGGTTAGCTTCTTGCTGTCACGATGTAGGGGCACCTGGTGGTAAGCCGACTTCAAGTCAATGGTTGAGAACCACTTAACACCCTTGGTGGTAGCCAACATTTCACTTATTCTTGGTACAGGAAACTGACCTACAACTATGTTTTCATTTAAGTCGCGTAGGTCAACACACAGTCTCAATTTTCCATTGGGTTTTTTGGCCACGACCAGTAGCGCAACCCACTCCGAAGCTTCCACTTGTTCGATGATACCATCCTCTAGAAGCTTCTCCAGTTGAGTTTTCACTTCGTCCTTGATGGAGAATGGCAGATTCCTTGCTTTGTGCACCACAGGAATGTTGTAAGGTTTTACCTTTATTCTGTGTTGATACCCTTTCAGGGCGCCCACCTCACCACTGAAAACCTTTGGGTATTTGTTCAGCAAGGACTTGCTGTACTCATTGTTGTTTTGTACAACTAAGACAGGGTCATTTTTGCTTGGGTCGAGTATAATTCCGAGGCTTCCCTGGTCCATCCACCCAAGCACTGAGGGGCCTACAGCAGACACATACAATTTTCACATTGACTCTTTTCCCTTGAATTCAAAATTTAGATTCCTGAAACCACACACGTCTATGGGCTCGCCCGTAAATGACTTAATTGTAATGTCATCTTTATCAAGGTGCTCACCAATGCTAGGCTTAAACTCTGTTCCCAGACTTTATTGTTGACGATAGTATATGGTGACACGGACTCAGCAACTATGCTTATTTCTACTCCTCCAATGGTCATATTGCAGAATTGTATCTTAGATTTGGTTTTGCTTGCTTCAGTAATTTTATCTACCTGCTCGTCGTCTATGTTTAGTGCAAACATGTTGACGTCGTCTTCATCAGACGTGTCTTGATTGTATGCTTCCTCCTCGTCAACTAGTTTGACTGTCCGTGTGTTTTTCTTGCGGCAGGCCTTCAGAAAATGCCCAATTATGCCACAATAAGAGCACCTTACGTTGCGAGCAGGACATTTCATGTCATCTGCCATATGGGAGCTGTTTTCCGCGTCTGTAGCAGCGCCTCTTGCCGCTACTCTGTGGTTTGTTGTGTGCGGGTTTTTTTGGCTCTTTTTGTTCCATGTCTGTTTGGGGGTCCGCTTGTAATCTGTTACTTTACTCACAGTGTCCCCCTCCTTTTTGTCTTTGTTCTCCAAAAGAACCGCTTTGGTGCAGCGACCTGTTAGCTCTGCTTTTCTTGCAACGTCAATAATGTTTTGCAGTGGGTATTCACCTTTTGCCCATAGACTGTCCTGAATGTTGGAATTAGACCCCTGCATGACGATCTAGTCTCTTATAAACTCATCATGCAAGTCCCCAAAGCGACACTTGATAGCTAAGTTTTTAAGTGCAGACACATAATCATAAATAGATTCTTCCTTTCCCTGTTTTCTGTGGAAGAACCTATACCTGTCCACACCCACACAAACCGTTGGTTTGTAATGCGTATTGAGGTCATCAATTACATTAACAAAGACATCACCCTCATTCTCAGCTCTTATTTTTTTGTCGATCCTATTGTACACCTTGATTCCACCAGCGCCGAGACAGTGCAGCGGCATCTTGTACTTTTTCTCAGCTTTTAGGTCTTCCACGTCATCAATAGTGGATATGTAATTTATACAATACTCTCCCCACTCATCCCACTTTAGTAAGGGTTCACCTCCAGTAGGCAAGAATGATTGTGGAGGCAAAAGATTCCACAGGTATCCGGTTGCCATGTTTGGGTGATAAGTGTGCGCAGAGATACAAGCGTGGGAATAGAGTGTGTATCAGGAAGGTGCAGGATTTTGCTTAATCTGTGTAAACCTGCTTGTGTAGGTGATTACTTTTAAAATAAATCAGGGTAAGACGGGTCTTAACTGAACCTGCTTGCGTAAGGGGCCATCTGTAGAGTTAGTCAGTGTAAAATGGGTCTTAAGGTGCACAAATGAAAGGTATGTCCAGGAACTTTGTGGTTATTGTCTCTCTAGATATTATATGATATTAAGCGTATGCATAATATTGTTTGTGCATGCATCGCTACTTAACAGTACCTAAAACTTGTATGTCTCATTGGTGATACTGCAGGAAATCGTTTAATGTTGTTACGGACGTCCGCTAAGTTCTGGCTATGAGGTGTTTAAATTGTCTTCTTAAATTAAAGATGGCGCCACGCAGACGTGCATGACACGTCACTGTGTTGACTAGAACGCTGACACTCCCGTTGAAAACTAAACTCTACTGCGCGTGTGCGAGTGCGTCCCGTCCATCTGCTTGAGTTGTTTCAGCTGTTGATGACGTAGTTAAGCGGCTTGTAGACAGTTGAAAACGTTGGAAGTTCGTTGAACTGCCGGTGAGAGAAACCGTTGTTACTTAGCTTTTGTAACTTCACGAAATGGTGAATTAGTCCAGTCAAAGTAGCTTCTTCGTGGCTAAATATTTTATGATTTCTTGTTTAATTATGTGCTTTAAGGCAATTCCATTGTTTCTTCTGCACATACACGAAGAGGTTTAATGCCCACAACAGATTTATCCTATTTTCTTTAAAAATATTTCACCAGAATACTTTTAAAATAGTTCAATACTATATTTGTCACGTTATCCTTCTGTCTGTTCCAACTAATTATTAAGTAATCACGCAGTTTTTTTTCTTCCTTATAGCTGACTGACCTTTATTCTTTAGTTCTTCCGAGCGTATATACTTTTCTTTGCTTTAGTAGCAGAATACTCGCAGTGTAGTACTTGTAGGTTTTCTTTTGCTTTCTTTTTTTTAAGCGTTTGACAGGTTCTTCATTTTAAGCTCTTGGAATTTTTAAAGGTGGGTTCTTGTGTTGGCACTCGTCGCCAAATTCTGTAAAGAACTCTCCGGAGACGTTTGTGTAGACGTAGAATAAGTTCTTTATTAAGTATAACACCACAGGCTCCTAAGGAGGAGGAGCGCATGGTACATAGCTGCTGCGTGGGTTATCAGCTGTCAACTGGCAAAGTACAACTGACAGCTGGTGACATCAACAGGCGGTACGGTATCCACGCAGGGACACAGGGTAGCAACAACTTATACGGTGTCCTCGCAGGGACACAGGAATATAAACATAACAGTCTCTTCTTTTAATCTATCTATTACAGTTTGATTGTTTAATAATGATCTGTCCAACGTCCATCTCCTCTCTCGTCTTCCCATCTCCACCTTTATCCCTAGGACATCTGAAGCGTGGTCAGAAAAGTGAGCAGGAAGATGTCTGATACTTCCCTGCTTGGGAAGTAACCAGCCAGAGGAGAACTCTCTGCCTCCTCCCGGAGTGCCTCGGCCAGTATGCAAAGCCTCACCGAGCCGGAAACCCCAGAAAGATACTCAGCCGGCTCACCTCTATGCACCAGCTGACTAGGTGACTTTCCGTGCAGCTCGTTTTCCTTACGCCCGTCACGGGCAGCACACGGCTGCTCCAGCCACTCCCAATGATCCTGAGAGTAAGCCCCGCAGCCTCACCGTCTCCCGGGCCACCTGTCTCCACAGTTCCCAGATCTCCGGCTCTCTCGGGGGCAGGGGCATGGCCACACCCATCCATCATGGAATTCAAGCAACACAACCACGGACTCTGTCGCCGGCTTCCTGGACCGCTGGTAGGAATTTATTTCTTCTTCTGTTTCTTCTTTTTGTTGAATTAATTAAAATCCACCTGAGATTATTACTATTACTATGACTACTGAGAGTACATCAAGGTTTTCAGGTCATTTCCCCTCCTCCTCCTCTCTCTCTCCTGAGCACCCGCGCTCTCCCTGCCTTCCTTCGGACACGCAGACAGCCGCTAGCTGTCCGCCATGTTCTCCAAGAAAGGCCCATCATGTGAGGAAGTGCTTTATCATTTGTTCCAAAAGGTTAAATAAAAGATTAAACTCACACGTATTTTATGTGAAAAAATTACCAAAATTGTGATAAAATTCTCTGATTAATTAAATTGAGCAAAATTAAATAACACACTTTAAGCAAGGTCTTGGCAACATAGGCTTGTGGGTCATGACTCAAGCATCTCCTTTGGACTTTGTTAAATACAAACATAATCTGTCCCCCACCCTGCAATCCCAGAACTGTAAAATCTGACTGTCACCCCCATTTCCTCAGCCCTTCCCATCATGCTGACCCTGAATGTTGTGTACAGAGCAAAGATACATGTGCAAGCACCTGCACCCCACAAGATTAGAAGCCTGCAGCAGCCTTTTCCCCCCAAAACAGTACCAGAGACAGTACCCAGAAATACTTTCTTATGCTTATCTAAAGGTACCAAATATAGAACTTTAGGGTATTCCTGGTGAGTTTGAGGCTGGATTACAGATACCATGATGGAATGTGAATTGAAGGGGAAGAAGTAATAGTAACTGTGTGCATTAATATAATCCCACAATCGCACATATTCATATTTCCGGCACAGTGGGGCGAGGTGATTTGCCTAAGATTGCCTAATGATTTGGCGAAGCGCTAAAACTGGGATTACAACCTCTCTGTCAAAGTTTCAAGAAACATGTGTCCTCTGGACCTCATCTCCTACTAATATGCATCGTGCTGAGACAAACTGGTCCCCTACTTTTTTTTCCCCACTTCGACCACTGATCTGACCCCCTTCTTTTAGATTGCCCGTCACCAGGATGACGCAGAGCACGGTACACTTCGAAAAGTCATTCGCATAACAGGAAGAGCTGCAGACCGCATAGGTGAAACATGAACATAGAGAATCCGATTTATCAAGCTTAGAAAATACTCCACATAGAAGCACACTGGTAAGCACTGTAGTATTTGCACAGTGCTGCGTGATGCACGCGCCAAACGCCTCTCTGGAGTGCTTCAGTATAGCTGAGTGAGAAGGCAAAAGACATGGTCCAATAAAAACACAGCTCAGAAATCCATATATTATGAATTAATAAAACCCAGGCAGGGGCGGGCGTGCACACCGATAAAGTACAAAGTAGTCAAAGTTCGACTCAGCCGCAGCATGTGATCATATCTGATGGGATGTCTCCTGTAGGATCTCTTCCAGACTCACCGCAATGAACACAAAAAAGCACGCGCGCTTGTTATGAGTCATATTTCGGTTTAACATTCAAATGGCAACACTAAAAGACTGACATTTTGAGAAGCGCTGTATCTATTGAATAAGCACGAATAAACAAAGACACTGGTCGGTTGTGTATGCTATAGATTTATCAGTATTTTTGTGTTCCTCAAACCAGCGTCACAGTCGGCACTGCGTGATGCTGCGCCGAAGATAAGCGCCCCAAAGTAGACTCGGGGGCTTATTTACAAGCCCCATGCGCCGCCGGTGGGTCACTTTTCCCCATGTTAATAAGCGACGCACCGGCGGCGCAATGGCTTGTAAATAAGCCCCTTAGTGTCTCCAACCTTACCTGCAGTTTGGGAAGGAGAGGTATCGGCAAGGCCTGTGGGCGGAGCCCACTCCTGAGAAAAGCCCGCGGCAAAGGATGGAGAGCGGGCCAGAGGAGGCCATAGGGAAGCGCAGCGCAGCGCTGCTCAAGCAGTTAGAGTCATACCGCAGCACACCTCTCAGGCCTGTATTCTCGTCCCAGCTGAACAAGCGATGCGCTGACGTCATATCGCACCTCAACAAGAAACAGTGAAAACAATAACTGCAACATATGGTCTCGAAAGCCAGGCAACGGAAGGCCAGAGAGAGTAACACATAACGACCCGACCCCTTATATTAAATGGCGACACAAATTAAGAATTGATTCCAGTGGTCGCAAGAGCAGTGTCAGGGGTCGAAAGTGGGAAGGCTGGTGACCCCTAAATGACATCCATGTTTAAATCTTGACCTCGGTGTTGTATGCTGCGCATCCCGGAAATCTCCTGTGCCAAAAACAAACAGTGGAACCATGTCTGTCTCTTTTATGAAGTGCTCTAACGTCCTTGAGTAAAGGTCGCTCTATGTAAAACTGCCAAAAATAAAATGTGGATTCTGGCTGCCACCAATGCTCAGCTCATGTGCTGGGAATTAATGACACAGTATTAACCTTTGGTGTCAGAAAGAGACACCCACCTAGTGGCTATATTGCACAGTGTGAAACTGCAAAATCTAGGACCATTCCCACCTTCCCTGCTTAACCAAATTGTGTGATCCTAGGTAAATACTTTATTTCACTGAGCCTCCTTTTTAGGTCTCGCCTAGCGCAGCGCGCATGCGCTGCCCTAGGAGAGGGCCGTTTGCAATCACTCCAGACCTTCACTCGTGTGTATGGCGGCCTGCAGCTTGCGGGAGCGAGCAGGGACGCGCAGGGTGCCATCTGTTCTGTATCATGGTTGCTTTCACTTTCGCGGCCGAGTGGCCGTGCTTGTTCAACAATGCCCCCCCCCTCAGAACCGGAAGAAGTCATCTGCTTGCAGCTGCTGATTGCCACAGAGTCATGTTCAGAGTCTAGTGCTTGTTTACAGCTGGTTTGAAAGAATGTGTTTCTAATATTGAGTTGCCCTTAACGTCTCACTATTCATTGCCACGCTTGACGACAAAATCATGTGTACAGGTCACAGCTGTCAGAAATTAATCATGGGACATAGACACTTTACAGCATATTACCCAACTCAAAGTTGCTTGCTTTAGTGACCATAGAAGGATGAACGGCTGCGTGGACCCTGCCAGTATTTGAACCACTGACCATGAGGTCAACCATTCCCTACACTCAATGCAAATGTGTTCCGTTAATGATTTGCGATGCAGTGTTTTTGCTCAGCTATTTACGATGCTGCTCCATATTTCACTTTTTTTTATGTTACAAACATTGATAGCAGAAAGAAGCTGCACGTTTTGCTTCATTTTATAAAGCCCTGGCCTTTCTTAAGTCGATTTTACTCAGACTGTGTAGTTTTAATTAATTTCAGAAGGCTGCCGAGCATGCTGCAGAACATTTAACTACAAGGTGAGGTCACTGTTACAGTAATTTTTTTAATGTTTTTGTAATTCCTGATATTTTTCTTTTTATAGCCAACTCTCCAACCTCCCGATTAATGTGATTTTCAAGGGGCCAAATGGCATTTTACCTTCTGGTCTTAATATGTTTATCACTTCCTTCAAAACAGTACAACTACCTTACCCTATTTAGCATTTATGTGACCTACCTTGATGACACTGAAGGTCTGTGCTGTACGGTACTTACATTGCCACAACTTCTCTTACTGTGCTCCTTCATAAGTACATATGTGTTTGTAAGGCGCATGTTCGCTCCAATGGGTTTCTCGGTGCTGAAAAACATCCAACTTGAGGCCACGCCCTTTCTCAACCTCAAAAGGATGAAAGGCTGAGTGAACCTGCCAGGATCTGAACCTGTGACAGTTAGGTCAAACACAAGTCCCTGTAGTGGATGCATTAGTCCTCTAAGCCACTGTAGCGCCTCTGCTGAATAACTTTACTTTTGGTCCATCTTTAATGAGCCTTTCCTGCTCGGTACTTATTATCAGAGACCTTCCTCATCCTTGACCAGGGCCACGTTCATTGTCAATACCGGCACCTATGACATTCTGCCAAATGGTGGCGCTGACTGTGTCATTTAGAGATGAGCACAACAACAGTTGTTTACTAATTCAGTATACATTAAAACTAATACCTGCCACTCAAGCCATTCATGTAGCTTTCGGGGTCTGGAATAGCCTGAATTGTCACACTTGAAAGAGTGTGATGGTTAGGAACTGTGCTAGCACTGTCATTGGCAGCACTGGCATGACAACGGGATGGTGCAAGCTGCAGTTGTCTCCGGAAGGGGACCCCAGCACATTTTTTAAATACAAATAAAGCATGGGCCTCATAATTGACATTTTTTTTTATTAGGGTTTTGCATGCATTTCATCACATTGAACTTTCACAGGTATAAGGGCTAATCAATTCACTACATCATCATGGACCTTTGCGTGGTCTATAGTGGGTGGGTGCTGTAGTACATTAGTTGCTGAAGTCTCCTGTTATGACCTGTAAGACGTGTCTCCCACAGGTGTGCTCTGCCTGGTCCCCGTGTATATCAGCACGGTGATGTCTACAACTTCCGTCTTGTTCGGGGTCAGCTCTGCCTCGCCAACTTTGTCTATGCAGCGCTCCCTTCTTTCCCAGAGTCACTGTCAGGTCATGTAACTAGGAACACGGCGTGTGAACCGCCAACTGGGGCAACTGCCGCCTACGGGGCGGCTTGGAAAGGGCCCCAGGGGGGGGGGGGCAAACTGGGAAAGATGGGGGGAGGAAGGAAGCAGGGAGTGAAGTATGAGAGGGGGGGAAGGATGCGGGACTGGCGAATGAGAAGTTCCCGTGGTAGATTGTGTATGGACTGATGGCGAGTGCGTGCGGTGCGCCCTGGGGCTCACCAGGGGGAGGGGGGGGCGGGCCTATCGCTCGTCGCGACGCAGGAGGCTGGGTCCGTACTCGCTCTTGCGTCTAGGTGTGCTACCTGCCTAATGAGCCGTCCGCGTCCTCCACCGGTCCGGGGCGGTCAGGGGAAGCTGAAGAGGCGTGGGGGGTGGGCTGTGTCGCGTCCGGGACCTCTCCCTCCACGTATTTTTGCTTAAAAAGGATGAGGAGCTGTGCCCACTCCATAGATATCGGGTGTTTGCGGGCGCCCTTCGCCTCCTCCTCCCTCAGCAACTCCTCCTCTGCTGCTCCCCATTTGAGCACCGCTCCCGCCGGTCCAGACGGCCCCTCTGGGGCCCTCCAATGCATCGCAATGTTCCTCTTCGCGAGGAGAATGGCCAAGGACATGAACTTCCATTGCACCTTCGCGGTTTTCTTCCTCGGGGATATCCCCAGCGCACATTCCTCCCAGGTGGAGGCAGTTGGGATTTCGGTTGTAGCTCGAACGGTTTGGTGCACCCCTCCCCAGAAACGTTGTATGGATGGACAGGCCCAAAACATATGTTTGAAATCGGCGTCTACCAGTTGGCAGCGGGGGCATTCAAATCGTGTATCGGGGTAAAACCGGTGGAGTTTGTCCGGAGTAAGATACGCCCGGTGGAGGATATTGAATTGAATATTTTTGAATCGCGCGTTCCTGGACACCTTTTTGGGGGACTCCAGGGCTTTACGCCACTCTGCATCATTGAATACTCGGCCTGCATCGTCTTCCCACGTTTCCCGGAGTTTGTCCAGGGAGACGTCCGCCAGCTCCCGGATCGCTTTATAATGCCAGGTGATTAGGTGACTGCCTGCTCTCATACGCAGCACTGTGTGTAACACCGTATGCGTCGGGGGTTCCCCATCGCGTGGGCTCCAGAAGCGGCCACTACTTTCCAGTATTTGCCTGTGTCTCAGGAATTGTCCCTGGGGGAGGTCATACCACTCCACCAGTTGTGCGTACGTCCTCAATTGCCCCTCTTGGAACAACGCCTCCATCTCTGTGACTCCGTGGTCCGTCCACACTTGGAGGGCTCTCGCGGTGTAGTACCCGCTCTGCTGGGGGAAACCCACCAGGGGAAGTAGGGGGGAATATAGTGGCTGGCCCTTTGACATGCGGTGTATCCGCATCATGCATCTGCGGGCTATGGCGACCTGGAGCGGGTGTGTGCGCATCGGTTTAGAACCCGGCAAGAGCATATTTCGGATCATAGGTAGAGGCAGTCTGCCTCTCTCTGTGATCGTCTCCTCCACGTGCCGTTCCGCCGTCCATTGGGACAGCCACTGGAGTTGTGCCGCGAGGAAGTATGATTCGAAGGACGGTGCTCCCAGGCCTCCGGCTGTCGTGGGTAGGTACAATGTGCACAACGCTACTCGGTGCCGGCTGCCCCCCCATATCAAGGCCGCTAACAGCGTGTCTAGTTCCCGAAAGAAAGCACGCGGTGGGATTATAGGAAGGTTTGCAAAGTAGTAGAGCATTCTCGGTACCATGATCATCTTTGCGATGGCGAAGCGTCCTATAGGTGCTAATGGCAGCGTCTTCCAGAACCCCACTGCTGAGCGCAGGCTAGTCAGCGCCCTTTGGTGGTTTCCCTCGAAGAGGTCTCTGGGGGAGTGGTATAGGCGCACCCACAAATATCTGGGGGCCGCCCCTTCCCACATCAACGTCTGAGCGCCTAGTGTTATCGCCAGGGGTCCTGCATGGGTACCCAAAGGGAAAATGGACGATTTTCCCCAGTTGACCCTGAGTCCCAAGGTGTCCCCGTACTCCTGCAGCGTCGTCCAAATCGACGTGGGGTCAGCCGATATATCACGGACATATATCAGAAGATCGTCCGCATATAACGACACACAATGGGTGACGTCCGCTATGGGAATCCCTTATGCCTCCCCCTCCCGTCGCGACCTTATGGCCAAGGGCTCCATCGCCAGGGCGAAGAGGAGAGGAGAGAGGGGGCATCCCTGCCTGGTCCCGCTGGTCACCGAGAATGGAGCCGATACGAGTTTGCCGAGTCTCACTCTGGAGGTGAGGCCCCCGTACAGTAGCTGGGTATAGGCCAGCAGCACGGGCCCGACACCCACACGTCGCAAGACCTCGAATAGGTAAGGCCACAGCAGGGTATCAAACACCTTCTCCAGGTCCAGGGCCAGGCACGCCGCCCGGGTATATCGTTCTTTCGTCTGATCCTGGATGTGAAAAAGGCGGCGCAAATTATGTGAGGTGTTATGCCGGGGAACAAACCCGCATTGGTCCGGGTGCACCAACGTTGGGAGGATCTGGCTGTAGCGTTCCGCTAAGATTTTCCCTAGGATCTTGCAGTCAGTGTTCAGGAGCGTTATCGGCCGATAGGAAGCCGGGAGCATGGGGTCTCTGTGTGGCTTCAAGAAGGTCACCAAGATCGACGTCCGCATCGAATCTGGGAGCATTTTACGGGCTACCGCCTCTTCGTATATGGAGACCAGTTGCGGCGCTAACAGTGTCGCGAACGCGTGGTAGAACTCAATCGGGAATCCGTCCGTACCCGGCGCCTTCCCGCGTGCTAGGGCCTTAATCGCTTGTTTCACATCGACCGGTTTAATCTGTTTGTCTAGTTCCTTCCCGATTGTGGGGGGAATCTTGGGCAGGGACGACCCGCCTAGGAAACCGAGGAGGTCTCTCGAAGGTCCGACCCGCGGGGACCGGTATAAGGTCGCCTAGTACCCGTGGAAGATGTGCAGGATATCCGCCTGCGAACATTTGAGCTGCCCGTCTGGGGCCATGAGTTCTGTGATAGGGTGTGGTGTTGTGTCTTGTTTGGCTAGCCAAGCCAGGAGAGATCCCGCCCTATTCCCCTCTCTGTGTGTCCTTACCGCATATGCCCGAAAGTTGTATTTACGCAGGTCTCGCAGCGTTACCGCGTGGGAGGATTTGGCCGCCGACAGTTGTGCCGCTGTGGCGTCTCTCTGATCTACCGTCTTCGAGAGTTCCGCGAGCTGGGACTCCGCCCTCTGCATGGCCCTGTCCAGCGCTCTCCTGACCCCAACTACTTGCTGGATGCAGTGGCCTCTGGCGCTCACCTTGAATGCATCCCACTCCAACGAACGTGTGGAAGCCGTGTTGTCATTCTGTCGAAAGTGGCCCTGCATATACTCCTCAAGGGTTTGACGGAATACCGGGTCTGTGAGGCATTCCCGGGGCATCCTCCATGTTGGGATCGGGGGGTGAGGCGGTTTCCATCGGAGGACCGCAGTGTGCGCATCGTGGTCCGACACTATTCTGCCTAGATAGTCCGAGTCCTGTACTGTGGGTAAAAGTGACGTTGAGCATAGGAACCTGTCTAAACGGACCCTCAGATCATGTGGGATCGAATGGAAGGAGTAGAGCTTCGTGGTGGGGTGGCGAGTCCTCCAGATGTCTGCTAGCCCCCATCTGTCTGCCCATCTGCGGAGGCCTGCGGCTTGCTTGTATGCTGAGGAGTGGGCCTGCGGGGGGTGTGAGAGGTCTACATGTGGATCTAGGGTGCAATTGTAATCCCCTCCCAAGAGCCATGGGACCGACGTGTGTTGTGCTAATGTGTGTGTGAGTTTGCCCCAGTAGCCCTCCTGTTCTGTGTTGGGGGCGTATATACTCCCTATCAGCAGTTGTTGGCCCTCTAGCAGTCCCGTCAGTATCGCATAACGGCCCTCTCTGTCTACGAGTCTGCTTTGCTCTTTAAATGGCACCCCCGGTCTGATCCATACTAGCGCGCCCCTGGCGAATGCGGAGTAGGTCGTGGCACATATTATGCCTCGCCACTTTTTCTGCAACCGGTCCACTTCCCCCGCTGTCAGGTGTGTCTCTTGTAAGAGTGCAACTTGGGCCTTCTGCCTCTTGATGTAGGCATAAATAGAGTATCACTTGCGGGCGGTATGCATTCCCCGGACATTTAGTGTCAGGAATTTTATGTCTGTGTTAGGAGAGTTGTGAGACATGTTGTGGGAAGTCATGCGTATACGTCCTTGTTATATTGTGGACCCCACAGCCGTCGCTCCCAGCCCCGCGCCCGCCACCTACCGTCCATCTGTGTACTGCATCGTCTAAGAAGGTCGCCTTGCCCGCTCTGGGAGTGGTGGGGAGGGAATACGTAGGGTGGGGGGGTGAACTGCAACAATGGTGGGAAACAGTCCCAATACTGGGGGCGCATCGTGCGAGGCGATGTGCCCAAACTGGTTGTCATGGTGAAAGTTTAGTTTGTAACTGTGGGGGTGGTGATTCTGGTGGCTGCCGACTCTCGCTCTGGCGGCTGCCCGTATATTGTTAATGTCTATAGATGGCCTGCCCCGTGTCGGGCTCTTTGGCTATTCTGCATGATCTGCTTGTCCTCTATCTGCAGCTGCCCCCGTTGCCTGGCTGCTCGTAGGATAGTGTCTCGGTCCTGATAATGGAGGAGCTTGAGTAAGAAAGGGCGAGGAGGCATGCCCGGCTGTGGTCTGCGTGCCGGTACCCTGTGGGCCCTCTCCACGGAGAAGAACGCGGTGAGAGCGTCTGCTGCCGTGAATGAGGCTATCCAGTCGGTGATGTATTTGATCGGGTTAGGCCCTTCCTTCCGGCAAATTAACGATGCGAATGTTGCTCCGCCTGGAGCGCCCTTCTAGGTCGTCCGCCTTATTCTCTAGTGTCTTTATCCGAGTTTGGAGGTCCTGAAGCGTGTTGCCATGCTGTTGCACCTGCGGTTCCAGTGCCTGGATAGTACGTGCGCTTTGCGCGACTTTGTCCGCCAGTTTTCTGTGGTCGTCACGGAGGAGGCCCAGGTCAGATGCCAACTCGCCGAACCTCCCTTCCATTGCCTCTCTAGATTGTTCTATGGCCGCCAGGACCTGATCTAGCTTCCTGGACGTGTGGTCATCTTTGACGGGCTCGGTGTCGTGGGGGTCCCGTTGATGAGGTCATTCTAGACTGGTGCGAGGCTGGCGGTGCCCCCGCCGTTTTTTGATGACCCATTGTGGGGGGGGGGGACCCTCCCTGTGTTGGTAGGTGCGTCCGCTCGCCGGTGCCCGCACTCGGGCCGGCCCGGTAGGCCCGTTCTCTCGGCAGGCTGGTCACTCTGGAAGGCGGTCACCTCTGGGCCGTGTCCTGTTGTCCCGTGAGTGAGCACACCACCCGCGCCCTCCTCGGTCGTCGGCCCGTCAGTGTACCCGACTCGTAAGGCGTCCGTGGCCCTCCAGTGTCCACGGGCCTGCCCTGCTCTCCGTGTGGGGGTGAGTGCTCCGTTATCCCTGGTCCTCAGGAGGTGAGGTCGAGCCCGCTCCCTCGAAGCAAAGAGGTTCCCCCCGTGAAGCCTCACCGGCGGGTCCCTCGCAGCTCGTCTGATCTCGCTGTGTCAGCACTGCAGGCCCTGCACTCTCCTCGTGCTCCTCGATAAGACGGTCCCCCAGGCTCGATGGGGTGCGCACGACCGGGCTCCCTCTGTGCTGTGCTCCACGTCTCCCCGCCGAGCGACTGTGTGTAGTCCGGGGCTTACCCTGTTCTGTCACTGGTGACCCGGTCCAGAGCTCCGCACACCCTCTGTTGTGTGTCCGCTGGCAGCCGCTAGGGCTGTGGTCAGGGCCCCTCGTCCCGGGTCGCCCCCGAGGGCAGCGGGCTGCTCCCCCCGCCTCCGCCGGATGATCCGCCGTCTATCGCCCCCGGACAGTATATGGGGCAGGGGTCCTTTGGTATCACCACGGTGCGAGCGCCCAGATCGGGGCTCACCTGCTGAGTGGTTCCCTCCGTCAGACCGCCAACACCCTCGCCCGAGTTCAGCCCGGCATCCACGGTCCGCCGCGCAGCCATGGGGGGGGAGGGGATCAGCGCTCTCCTGCCTCTCTGCCACCGCATCCATTGGGTCGTTCAGGTCTCCACTTCGGGTCCAACCTTGGCCCCACTGCCATGGGACGCCGATGCGGGTGGCCGCGATCACCAGCAGGATCGATCGTGTCACATGGGTCTCCGCAGTGCCTCTGTCTCGCCGCCGCTCCTCTCAGGTCGAGCGCCCGTCTGCCATCTTGTCCGCGGACCGGCTAGTGGCCGTGTGTTGTCCCCGGCATCGTTACAGCCGCGATCTCGGAAATCCGAAGCCAGTCGGAGGTGTCGCCGCTTCTGTTGGGCTCGGTCCGACACTTTCCAGGGTCGGTGGAAGTCCGGGGCAGGTAGTACTGTCGTTTTCACAGGCCGCCGAGCGGGAGCCTCAGAGAGAGGAGTCCACCATCTTGGCTGGCTCGGCCACGCCCCCCTAAAGCATGGGCCTCATGACACTCACACTTCCATTTTGCACCCCTGCATCACCACCGTGTCTAAAATTGACATAAAGTATTCTCTATCTTTTACCATGTTATAAAGTACTGTTTTAGTCGCACCTAGAATGCTTTGAAAAATTCTGTTTCCTCAACTGTTATGGTAATATTTGTATTTCCACTACCCTTCAATTTTACGTTTTGCAACCAGTGATGTTAATTGCTTTATTTTTAAGCCCACTGACACTGGCCCTGACTGCAATATTGAACAGAAAAGTAGTAACACATGTCTCTGAATTTTGTGCTTTTTAGGCCTCCGCCCAGACCAGCCTTCAGCACACATCCGTGAAAGCATCCCACATTGGTTGGGACCATCCTCGCAAACTGCGTATCTTACAACACATCTCAAATATTAAAATAGCTTTCTAGCGCCTATTGTTTAAATGGTCCCAAAACGATTGCTCTAAAAACAACATTTGCGATGCAATAGGTCTCGCATTTACGCGAGTTTAAGCTACTGGCATTGTATTTAACACTTTATTTTTCCACTATGAAACAACCATATTGTTGAACAAGCATCTGTCTCATAGTATCGCACACAGTCCTTTTGGAAACAATAAATGTCGCTCCTGACAGTTCAATAACAGTAGTAGTATTACATTATTAAGGAAGTAAAACACCACCCCAACTTTACATGTAGCGTCTTTACATATGTCATACCATCCCGCAATACGCCACGCAGAGACAAACTATTCTGATCATTAGTTCAGGCAGATCTCGCAATGAAATTACAAGCCAATCAACCCACTCCCTCCCGTACAATTCCGTTGTCAGCCTGTGATCTTGAGGTCTGCTGGGCAGCTACTACATAGTCCCTAAATGGCCCCCATATATCTCTGGGGCGAGATGTTGCTGGCATAAGACTGGCATAGGCCTCAGCGTTGACATTGCAATAAGCTAAACTTTTCAACCAGTCCTGTAATCTGGGCCCAGTCTTTCTGCCCCAATGTACGGCAATTTCTCTTTTGGCCAAAAGAAGTCCCAGGGAGGCAAATCTCCTGACTTTCTTTGGGAATTGCACCGTGTATCCTAACAGCACTATCTCCGGGATAGGGTTAAGAGGAAGGCTGACCATTTTCCCTAGAGTCGTGTGGACGTCCGTCCAGTAAGACTGTAATTGGGGCAAGTCCAGGCCAAATGTATGAAATCGGTGTGAGGTGCGGCGCATTTGTAACATGTGTGGGGCCTAGTGGCATCTATCCTGTGTGCCATGACAGGTGTAAAGTAGGCACGGTGAAGGAACTTAAAATGAAGCAGCTTGTGTCTACTGTTAAGGGAAATTTCTTTAGTGGCCGCGCAACATTTTGCCCATAGTTTGTCTGTGATTTGCCCGCCAATGTCTGTCTCCCAGACTTGTTGAAGTTTAGTGTCACACACTGGTTTCATTTTGGCACTAGCTTTGTACATTTTGGAAATGAGTCGAGCACCGCTAGGATTCTCTGTCACTGATGACAGTGGGGGAAATGAGTCTGGTTCAAGGGGAAACGTGGGGAACGCAGCCCGAAGGGCCGATCTCACACAGGTCATGATAAAGCGGTTCATGAAACTGCAGTCAGCATATCGTGCATCTTCGTCAAGTGAGAATACATGTCCCTCAGGGAAGAGATCACCTATTTTGTCGATGTCAAATGTGGTCAGTGTGCACTGTACCAGACCCTCCCCAGTGATCGAGAACCATCTGGCGTTTGGTAGAAGTGAGGAAGAGTAGAGGGTCGCAGCACCGGTAAGTTTCCTCAATCTACCCCACGCCCAGGAGGTGGTGGATACCGTCTGAATGTCACGTGGATCTCGAGGGAATCCCCCAGGAAGGACCTCGGATAGTTTGTCCGGGAGGACAAGGTCCGCCTCCGGTCGCAGAAACGGTATTCGTGCATCTGGGGGGAGCCAAGCGTGTAAGCTACTGGCATTGTAAATTACAATGCCTTTTATTTATGGTTTAAAAACCAAAACATAAATAAAAGGCATTGTTATTTACAATGCCAATAGCTCAAACTGCGTAAATGCGAGACCTATTGCATTGCAAATGCTTGTTGTTCATTATTATATATGAGCGCACCTTCAAATATGCACGTTCGTGATTGCTCTGTACAAAAAACCTGTCGTGTTTGATTTACTAGCCTACAATGTTGCTTCATTTATAATAAGAATGTAGAAAACTCTTGAGGTATATGTGACACCTGACTTGCCTTAGTTTACTAATATCATTGGTTTCAGGATGGGGGTAGGAGTTTTTCTCAGTTCATTTATAAAAAACACTCACTTTTAATAAATACGTATTAATAATTCTGATTAACATGCTTCATCTATTAAAGAAATATACTTTCTTCAATTTTGAAGACACCTAGAATGCTCTGACATGATGTTTGTTGCATTATTTACATGGCAAATATTTTTGGGGCTTGGTCATTCACGGGTTCTCACAGCCGGAGCTGACCCTTGGCTCGGCTTTGGGTTTCTCAGTTAAGTCGGTGGCTTGCCCACCTCTCGTATTACACACGCGTAAATCGCACCAGAAAGAAGGGGTTCCAGGGTGGGGTGTCCAGGAAAGTTTGGAAAAGCCCACGAACTAATGAATTTGGGGGGTATTCCCAAGCCTCTCCACAAGGCATTCAAAGCCTAGAAACTCTTTACACGTGCAGCAGTGAATGCACTTCCAAGGTGGGCGCGGGAAGTCAAACCCCCCACAAGCCACCATCCTCCTCACCCCACAAAATGAGTCGCCACTAGGACATTATTTTTGCTTCATGGAGACGGAGGTAAAGAAAAGTACAATTGCACAATTGCACTACTGCTGGGAATTCTGCAAATATCTTAAACTTGCATGCACACGAAGTGTAAAGCTGCGAGGCAGTCCTGCAGATTTTTATTCAAAGAATCAGCCCCTTAGTTTTAGTTCCCCCAGCAGTGTTTGCTCAGCAGAGGGTTGCATTTTACTAAACCTCAGCAACACCGAAATGCCATCGTTTGCATTTCACAGCATGTTTGTTCAGTTTGCATGATGTAGGTTGTACGTCCCTATACACGTCAGAATGGGACCCTTCGTGGGAGTTTGCGCAGCTGGTGTTCATCTAAACACAACAAAGCCTGTGTGTATTTAAAAGGTGGATGAGCCTGAAAAGCATACCTACCACAGATCTGAACCTGAGCGACTGTGTGTACATTGTTTGATACACTGAGATTAATAATGGTGTGCGGTGTTTAATGATACAACAAAGCGTACAAAGGATATCCGCCAGCACGTTCCTATGTCATCAAGCACTGGCAATGCTAATAGGCCTGACTTGTAAATGAAAGTGTTTCTTCAGTCAATGGTGGAGTTATGCTCTAGTAAGTCTTCATAAGTGCACTCTAACACTCATCTTTCATCCATCCATTCACCAACTGAACTGTTCTTCCATTCACCCATTTACCCATCTAAGATAAAACACACACACACAACTCAAAACGTTTGTGCAACATAAATTAAAAGAATAAACGTAGAAAATAGAAAACAAGCTGCAGATTAAAGGAGGGAGGCATACGCTTAAAATAAAAAAAATACAATTATACATCCTAGACATTCATCTAACAACAGCATTTTACATAATGGACCAGTGTTCTAAAGTTACAACATGGATGCATCGATTAGTAGTGACACATTAGCCATCTTGGATGAGTAAAACAATGGCACACTATGCACAGTTCCATTCCAAGATGGACACTCTGCTAGCACTGGGCAGACATCTTGGATTGGTACTGTGAATAGTGTGTAATTGCTGTAATGATTCACTATGGCCAGCGTAATGCCTCCAAATGTGGCACCCATTTAGGAAATTTAAAACAATGCTTCACTATAGGCATTACAATTCCAAGTTGCTCACTCAGTTTAGAAGCAATAGTCGCATGGGATGCTGTGCACTGCAGATGAAATGAGTGGTATGCAGTCTGTTAGCACTGTTCAGGTGCTGCAAAATACGCTAAAACCAAAACAAAAAAGCACTTTTATGAAAGAGTATATAAAAGTAGAAAATGGAAAACTAAATGACCCGGCCACCAACCTTAGCATTGAAGCACACTAATTTCAGATGGATGTGCACATTTGAACAGAGAAAATGTCGTCTCTCACAAGGCAATAGAGTCAATGGCTGAAGTAGCCTGACTCCTTGCCCCGTGCTGTTTACTGTCAGAGGCAGAAGCATAATGTGAATGGGACTCTAACAGACCAATGGCAGAATAGGGCTGAGCTATAGGCCTTCTATGTATTTGTTTTCAAGAGCTAGGTAGACAATTAAACGTGTCAGTACCTCCTAAAAGTGTCTAGCAAGGATTAATGCAGTGCAAATTATCTACTCCTAGGGTTTATCACTTGGCTACCCAACACCAAATGTCTCGACTATGAAAGCAATCTGTAACATTCCATGTAACAAAATACCAGCCTACGGACATTAACAAGATGCAATAACAATCCAACCTTAAAGGCGCATTTGCTTTACATTAGCTTATAATAATAAATAACTTGGTTTGTAAATTTCACAATAAACAGATCAAATTGTCAGGTGAACAATACCAAAGCCCTTGTCTACTACAGTAATCTGATAGATCCCATATAGCACAATACCTGCCTATTGGCTTTAGCATAATGTAATAACAATCTACCATTAAAGTCCTATGTGTATTGAGCATAGGTTTTTCCGCAAGACAACCATCAAGCATTTATTAATAAGATTGCAAATAGGTCCAAAATTACAGCTGGCAACATGCAATTCCCACTGAAAGGGTCTGAAAGGATTCTCACAGGGAAAATAATCTATTGCCTGGATTGGTAAGAGAGGTTCAGTTCAGTTCAGTTCATTCCACTTTAATCGATTAATTAAAATCATAAAAGTACACACAACATATACATTCATATATACATACAAAATACAATAAATAACACTATTACATTCATCATAAAACCAATTTTAAAAATAATTCATAGTACAGAAGCTAAAGTGCATAAACAGACAAGATCACATAAGGAATACCGTGCCATAAATACATGCCATTTTTTAATCGATCGACGAGGTCCTACTGGCTATCATCCTACCCTTCACCCTAACTGCGGCCACAAGAAAAGACGCTATACAAAAAGTTTCATAATTATTGGATAGCATTTGTAAATATAGTAGGGCAGGTTTGGCCTGGAAGAAACCCTTCTGTCTAAGCAAGGGAACCAAGAACTTCTTACGGGCCCCCGAATAGTGTTTGCAAAATAATACAAAATGTAGAGTATCTTGGATGGAGTAGTTCTCACAGGAGCATAACCCAGCATCCTCGGGTTTCGACCAAGTCGGGTAATCCCCCAAAATAAGGTGTAATAGATTGAATCGCAGTCTGGTCAGGAGCCAGCGATGAAATGGTTTGGTGACTATAAGCAGGTAGGGTTCTATTAACAGAGTAGTTTTTAATAGGGAATGTGCCCTCACCAAAGGTTTTTGTGTTTCAATCCCTTCCCTTTCCATAGTCATTAGTTTTATAAAATTGCTTTTTACCCATTTCAAATCATCCTTCCTGATGTTTTCCGGATGGTCATATAACTCCTGACGTCCCAATTTGGCGAACATAGTTTTAACATATACCAACCAGTTGATCTTATCAACTCTATCCAATTTAACACAATCTCTAAGTATCTCGTGATTGAGACTCAAGTCTGAATTAAGCCAAACTCTGAGCCAGCAGAGTAACGGAGCCATGCTCAGGGTGTCAGATAAATATCCCAAACCTAATTCCTGATGCAAAGAGAAAATGGGGGCAGATTGTGGTAATGAGAGCAGTTTCCGCAGAAAACTATTTTCAGCCACCTGAAGATCTGGTTGGGGTTTATATCCCCAAATAGCGCAGCCATAGCCCGCTATGGCCAAACACTTGGAGGAGTATATTTTTAAAATGGCCTCCATTGGTCTTGCCCCCAAACGTTTCGCAAAACCTAGAACAGCAGAAGTTGATCTGATTACTGCGTTCTTTTTTAATTTTTATTGTGGGGCCCAAGTACTTTTTTCATCAAAAACTACCCCAAGATAAGTGAAAGAGGGGACATACGACACTAGTCCTCCATTACAAGAGAAAGTTTTTGTTTTTTTAGCTCTCCTGCCAATTACCATGACATGTGATTTACCTATATTTACAATTAGGTCCAGGGACGACATAAATTCACCAAAAGCATCTAGTAGGCGCTGTAGACCTACCGACGTCCTAGCCAGTAAGACAGCGTCATCCGCGTATAGGAGAACTGGAATTAAAGTATCTCCTACACGCGGAATATCCAGACACGCTTTGACCAGGGTTTTGTCCAGAGCATTAATATAAAGGGTAAATAACAGAGGTGCCTTAATGCACCCCTGTCTAACCCCTCTTCTAGATTTGAAGGGCTTGGAACAACTACCATCCCGAGATAACCTGATCGATGCGGTAAGATTACGATGAAGATCTACTAAAAAGTAGACCAAAGGTGGATCTAGACCCATCTCCAATAGAATTGTCCACAGCTTTGACCTGTTGACCAGGTCAAAAGCTGAGGACAAGTCCATAAAAGCAAGGTTCAACGTGCCCTCCTTGGCCATAGTGTATTTTCCCATTAACATAAACAAATTCAAGCATTTATCTATAGTGCCACGACCTTTACGGAAACCATATTGTAAATTGGTTATAATTTTGTTATCTTCTGCCCAAGCTGTGATCTTTCCAAGAATCACTTTGCCAAGTATTTTCACTACCGAATCAATCAGGGATATAGGTCTGTAGCACCTTGGTTCACTCCGTTGGCCCTTTTTGAAAACCGGAATAATTGTCGAATGACACCAAGATGGAGGAGGCCCAATCAAAGCCACAGCGTTAAAGACATTGGCCAAAATTTTTGCCCAGAATGTAGGATTATGTTTGTAAACATCCGCTGGGACATGATCAGGGCCTGGTGCTTTATTACTCATTGTATCCTTTATGGCCTTTTCTATATCCTCAATATCAAAAATAAGAGGTGACCTCTCTTGCTGTAGAAAATTATTAAACTCATAATTATTGGGGTCATTAGAGCCATAGATCCCTTCAAAGTGATTTAACCATTGGGCTTCTGTAACATTAGTTTCCTGGCAACTGTTAGCCAAGCCTGAAAAAAAGGGGGTATTTACAATTGACCAGAACCTGGCACTATCTTTTAAGATGTTGACTGATAGCAGGGCATCCCAAGTATCTGCTTTAATTTCAGATTTTCTCTTATGGATCGCCAATTTGTATAGTTTCCTACGGCTCGCTATCAAAGACCTATCTTGCGGAGAGGCCTTCAATGCTGAGATTAAGGCACTATGTGCTTGCGAACAACTTTGGTCAAACCATTTTTCATACAATTCGACAAATCCCTTGGATTTAGTGGTCAGATCTGTAGCAATCTGCGAGCAAATACCCACAAAGGCTTCCAAGGTTACATCCTCCGAAGTTAAGGGATCGTTACATAATAATATGAGATCCCTGGTATTCGCACATAAATCAGTAAAGAATAGTGTTGGTATCACTTTAATCCACTTAAGCCTCCTATCTTGATCACGGGTTACCAGGTTTTTAGGGCCAAGTGTTCTCCTACTCAATTCTAAAAACCCGCAATCTGAAGCTAATTCCAGCAGAACAGGGTTATGATCGCTAAAGGAAGATGATATAGCATTATAAAAAATAACCTTTTCAAGAAGATTGTGAGTCAGAAAAATGTAATCGATAATGATCTCACCATTCTTGAATGTATGATAGCGATCAGAGGAGTTAGCAAAAGAGGGTTCGAAAAGATCTGATTCAGACAAAAAATTTTCTAGGGCAACACCTCGAGGAGAGTGCTCAAAGTGCGGGGTCTCTGAAATAGTATAGACCAAGTTATCTACTATGTGACAAGCATGTTCACATAAGTGTATATTAAAATCCCCCAAAAGCAAAATAAAACAATTAGTGGAATGATCTCTCCTATATTCATGTAAAAAATCATTCAGTTTTCCCAAATGCTGATTATTATCTATACATTCACTTGAATTATAGAAGTTAATTAATAACAGATTAAAATTGTTGGGACGGCTTACTTCTAGAGCCAATATATTAGATGAATCAACCTCTAGTCTCGATAAAGAACCTTTAAGGTTAAGGGACAAGAGGAACAACAAGCCACCCTTCGCTCTACCAGCCTTAGATGGACATGGCGGTAGGGAGAAAGATCTATATCCATCTAACCAGAAATTGTCCCCCATGTCCCATGTTTCCTGAAGGGCGATAATGTCATATTGCTTTATGGTGTTCAGCCATATGGGATCGTGTTTCTTAGAATTAAGGCCAGCAATATTCCACGTAATAATTTTACAATTACGAATGGGATCTACATTGATCTCACCCGAATCTTGAACCATAGGAATCAAGTCGTCTCTGGACGCCCCTATCCCTGATGGTCAATCATTTTGACCCAGCTGAGAAAGGGGGAAAAATCTGTTAGAGGACAACAGCCCTGTATCCCTGGGAGTGGGTAATAGAGATGAATGTTGTGCTGGTGGTAACACTACCTTACTCACTCTATCTTTAGGTGGACTAATAACTCCATCTTGAGGGACAGGCCTATCCACATGGGAAGGGAAAAAAGGATCATGGATTCTCCTAGAGGGTGGATAGAAAAACCCCAGGGGCACAACTCTAATAACCCCACCGAGATGATCCGTTGCATTCCATAGCAATCTTCCTGGTATATTTTGGTTATTAAAATTAACTATAATGCAATCCCCAGTAACACGTTTGGGGCCATGATCCACCCAGCCAACTCGCCTTGCCATAATGATATTAGCAGAAATCCCCGCTGAACCTGAGGAATGACGCTCACACCAATGCTTAGTTTTTCTCAATAGGGCGGCTGTGGATTCAACATCACCAGCCGGTAGAGGAGGGACCCCCACTAAAACTACTACCAGGGGGGTAGCTTCTGGAGGTAGATTAATTATGGATGAATTGGGAGAAAGCAACTTCCCCAATTGCTCTGTATTCTTGTTACAAGCCTCTACATTCATGTTGCATGCCACCTTCTTACTATCAGCGAGTTGAATCCCACAATTCTTGTCCCCAGCCGAATGTGATTCAACACCAGGATTTCGTACATTAGAAGCCAAATGGTTCGTTAGTGGCTCATGATTTATATTAACCGTGGATAAGGGGCAATTCCTTTGTAGGGGACTTTCAACCAAATCAACGTTAAAGTGTGTTTTCGGACCTGAATTAGACCGCCGACTATTCAATAAAAGACGATTAGCGTCAGACTTAAATGAGTCAATCATAACATTTAGTCGGTCGCACTTACACCGTAGGTCCGCCACACACTTGTTCATGGTATCAATGACATCCTTAGCAACATTTGTCAGAATAGCCTCAAACCGTGACGAGAAAATCTCTTCGACCAGGTTCCGCAGTGCCATTTGTATATTGTCGTCCAAACCGTGGCTAGGTTTTACTATATTTGGTTTAGGCCCCTTTTGTTTTTTTCCGTTTTTTTTAAGTGAAGCACGAGGTCCCTCTGTCTTGGTTGCCTGATGTTTGGATCCTTTTGCCAAGTCAATAGTAGATACTTCCAAGAACCGGTCCCGCTCCCCCATATCGCTTCCAGCAATCCCCGAGGGAGCAATGACAGTTCCAGGACCATTATTTACGATCACCTCCGGTTCCAATGGTATAGATGGCAGTTCAACCTGTAGTGAGTCCACACCCTCTCTAGCTGTTAGACCCAACTCCCTTTCCACAACCTCGATTTCATTGTTCAACACACCCACCGCTGTAGTCAGGTAGGTAATAATAGAGGTGGATTTACGAGGGACCCAGCTTCCTCTTACCCATGTTGCAGATGACAGGGACGTGGCCCAGCCCAGTCTCCTTCTGGCTCCAACGGGCGCGGACGGGCCCGCCCTTGGCCCGGGCTTCGCCCGGGCGCGGCCCGCGCGCGTCCCGCGCTGCGGGTCTCCTCGCTAGCTTTTAACCCTCCCCGGCGCTGCCTGATGACGAGTTTGGCAGGCGCCCGGGTGAGGGGGTGATGGGAGTTGTAGTTTGCGCCTGTCCGCCGTTCCCCTCACGGCTCCGGGATATCAAAGCAAGGATTTCAGGGAAGGCACGCCGTTCCCCTCACGGCTGGTCTGGTAAGGAGTACCCTCCAATAAGTGTTGCAGCAGCGTCCCGCGCTGCGGGTCTCCTCGCTAGCTTTTAACCCTCCCTGGCGCTGCCTGATGACGAGTTTGGCAGGCGCCCGGGTGAGGGGGTGATGGGAGTTGTAGTTTGCACCTGTCCGCCGTTCCCCTCACGGCTCCGGGATATCAAAGCAAGGATTTCAGGGAAGGCACGCCGTTCCCCTCACGGCTGGTCTGGTAAGGAGTACCCTCCAATACGTGTCGCAGCAGCGTCCCGCGCTGCGGGTCTCCTCGCTAGCTTTTAACCCTCCCCGGCGCTGCCTGATGACGAGTTTGGCAGGCGCCCGGGTGAGGGGGTGATGGGAGTTGTAGTTTGCGCCTGTCCGCCGTTCCCCTCACGGCTCTGGGATATCAAAGCAAGGATTTCAGGGAAGGCACGCCGTTCCCCTCACGGCTGGTCTGGTAAGGAGTACCCTCCAATAAGTGTTGCATAAGAGAGGTTAACCAATACCAAAACCCCTGCTTACTACGGTAATCAGCAAGATTTAAAAAACAAAATAATTGTCTTAGGGTTTTGACCCAGTGCTATAACATTCCACCCTTAAATGCCTATTGGCTTTAACATATGCATTTCACAATAAACATGCCAAGCTTACTGCCTTTATAGTAACTCTCTCCATTATAAACAGATCAGGCCTGCAACCCTGAGCTTTGGTTTGTCACCATGACCCACTCAGTTCTGTTGTATTGAGCATGTGTTTTCCCACGAGCAAACAATACAATGCAATACAAGGACTCCTTTTCAGTGGAAGCACACGACTTTTGCTCAACCGCATGCTGTACTCAAGCTAACCAATCTGTGCGTGGAGCAAAGTCCCCTTTCAGTGCTCTTTAAAACTATATTTCTGTTGATCACATCAGGTGAAGTGGCACCTGCGCTATCAAACCAGACTTGAACACCACTGCTGTCGCATTTGCCATATTGCATAGAGAGAATGTAGAACAAAGAAATGGAATGTCTCATCTAATCTGCCAATTTCCTTCCAGCGCCTAAAGCAGAGTCCTGATGTGCCTGATTCTCAAACCATTTCTGCTTTTAAACAAAACTTACGATCACAGATGCCAATCTTTCTGAGTTCAAAACTCATGTTTGGGATTCACTAAACATGTATGTACACTCATAAAAAGTAAGCATACACGCTTGTATATGTGAGTAAAGCTACTTCCAAGGGCAGGGAGTGGACATTCTAGGGCGAGAAAAACGGTGATATTTGGAAACACGTGCTTGTGGGTGTTCAGAAATATATTACACCTCATTCCCAGGTTAACATGCTCACAAATTTACACCTATCCACAGATTCTGCACATGGAGTGAGAATGTAGAATCAATCTCAACAAAATTGGTGGGGGTGTATGGAAAGGGCTTTACCCAGGGCGAAATCCATATGTAGTTTTTGTCTGTGATAAGATCATAACTACTAACAGAAGCAATCAATAAGCCAATGACTGCAGCTGTACTTGATTAAAATAATAATGGCAGCCATGTTGGTTTGACGCTTATTCCTGGATTAAAACATGAACACTCCCAAATACACAAAAGTTCTATGGGTTCATTGAATAAATATTTTTGAGTATATTCATCCTACAGGGGAGTAGCCAGAAAAAAAAAATCTCCACTCACAAATATATGGCTACCACTGAGAGAAAAAGTAAATCATGCAATCCCGGCTCTTAGATCCTCAGGAATTGTTTCCCCAAAGAAAATGCCCTTCCTTCATTCTTCCTTTCTTTCTCGCCATTCCGATTTTCTTTTCTTCTTTCCATTTTTTGTTAAATTCCTTACAGACTTCCTTACCTTCTGTTGTCTTTTTTCTATCTTTCTTTGCATTCTTCTCTTCTCCCTTCTTATGTGCTCTCACTTCATTTGCCTCTTACTTACATTTTCATTGCCTTTTTTTTTTACTCCTCCTCTTTCTTTCTCTATCCATGTTTGGTTCTCTTCCCACACCTGGGCCCTCACCCAACAACTGTCTTATGCAGTTCTTAATTTGTAAAAAAACAATAAGTGCCAAGGCTCTTGCCAGGAGTCAACTGAAGCTTGCACCACACATTGCCCCTGCCATGCTACCAATGATAGTAACAACACAACTACTAACAACACACTTCTGCAAGTGTGAGAATTCAGACTATGTCAGGCGTCCAAAGCTATGAGAATGGCGTGGACAGCAGGAAATAGTAATTTTTAATGTATATTGAATTAATAATTACCTGTTGTTGTGATTAAAGAAATTAACTCGTTTCCCCGAAGAAAAAAAACACGATTGTGATTATTTATTATAGCATTCAACTCAGAACCCTCCCTGGTGTGGGCAATACGTAGCCACTCTTTCAACATGCTTTTGGCCTTGATGTTAACTAAACCCAGAGGGCACTCACATAAATGGCAATTGAAATTGCCGACTAGAATTACCTTATCTAAGCCATACCTTTTACTAGTCAAGATGTCCATAGCTGAACTTAAAGAGGTATGCTTAGACAGCTCATGAGACCAGGCTTTGGCATTATAAAAGCTCATTAATACAAAAGTTATGGATCCTGAGAGTGTTAGCTTCAACACTTGCATCAGATGCGACTCCCAGGCAAAGCCTTGATTTTCCCACACCAGTCCAAGGAACCAAATGTGATCAGCCCCTTTTAGCCCTCCCTGTGCCGAAGTCACAGCCGGTGTGAAAAAAGTTTTATACTCTTCAAGAAAAAAGTGGTTTAGGTTTTCCCAGTTTCTTGTAGGCACATCACTTGGTATTGCTTAACAAAAGAAACCCTGATACAATAGTTGAACTGAGCTGTCAGGCCCGCAATATTCCATGATAACGACAAGAAATCCTGAAGGCTGCTAACCACCGCATTAGCTGGGGTGGTTATGGGCAGAGGGACAGCAGGAGAAAAAGATAAAACAGGGTGGGCAAGTCAATCACTGGAGTCCAAGTCACACAAGAGAGAAAATCTGTTCATTGTCCTTCGGACTAGGGATACAAGGGGAACAGGTGAGCGTCTACCCCAAGAGTCCTGCCTCTGCAGTACCTGATTCCATGAAGGTAGACTGTCCATTTCCAGCTTATGAAAGAAACCAAGCGGTAGATCCAGAAGAACCTAAGGTTGCCAGGACACATACCTCAATGGTAGGCCTATCAATATTAATCACCACACAATTCCCGGCCCATCTCTCAACATCATGAACCAACCAGTTCACCCATCTCATCATGTTAATAGAACCATATATCTGCATACCCAAATTAGAATGTGTATCCAGCCAATGGAGTACTTTGTTTTTAGGCTCATCATAGGATTCAGACATGGGCCAATTCAAAGGGGGCACATTCCCCCAAACCACTACATATGGGGTGGCTTCAGGCGGAAAATTAACTATGATCCCTGATTTAGAATGAATACCCCCGTTCAGAAGATGTGAACCCGGAGTGGAAGCTGAGGGAGTCGTGGGAGCAGGGGGGTCATTCTTTGACACCCTAGAAAACTGGGGCACTTCAAGAGAAGGTTCCGCGGATGGACGGGAAGATTCTTATTAGTCAAACAGTTGTTTGAAGAGCTCGAGCCCAGTGTTGGTTCTCCAGCCTTTTTCATGAAACCCATAATCTGTGATAGTCTGGATTCAATAAGCGTTAGCCTGGCTTAAATCGGTTCCATTTTAATGTTAATGTTTGCATGCCCACATTGACATGGCCACACCCACTGTTAGGAACTGCCGTCCATCTCCTGCTTTTAATTTTAGGGCTTAGGCTGGACTGTATGGACTCATGGGTTAAATCACTTATTGAGCCCACTGTCAAAGGCAAAACTGTAGAAACTGGTACCGTGTCCTGATTTCCCTCTATCGAACCCCCCACATCTGGATTGTGATATACTGTGCACAATAGAGTCACCAGATGTTAAGGAAGACATGATTGGGTAAAAAAAGAACCATGCCCAGTCAAAGATAAACATCTCTCTGCCAACTCAATCTCCTTCGAACCAACCCTTATTGTGGGAGCCAGGAAGCCGTCAATGGAGTTAACTTGTGGAGCCCCTTGTGGAGACGATGGCTTTGAGGGGGCCGCCTTTCTTTTTCCCCTACTCCACCAGGACTTCACAACAATGGAGACAAGGAACAGCACACAAAACCAGTAGTGACCTGTAAATATATAGCAGGGATCACTTCAACAGTGCTTATCCCCACTCGGGGAGAATAGCCGAAGTGGGCAAAAAAGTCCCAGTAAAAGCAGGTAAGGGGGGGTTGAACACAAGCCCAGCAACGAAGGTCCGGGAGCCCCACACTCGCCCCTCCGTCCAGACACTGGCTCCAAAGGAACTGGGAATCAAAGTCCACCCAATGAGAGATCCAAGGAGGAGATACAAGCAGGGACCAAGGCAAAACCTAGGAGCGTACGTGGGTATAAGGAAGGTCCGAGAATACTAGGCAATACCATGACACAGTGCCAAATGGAGTAGACCTGCCTCTTCCTGACGCTGACGGGTAAAGGACAGGCCAGCCCTGGCCCGGGCTTTGCCCAGGCGTGTCAAGTGTCGTGGCAGATGATCAAAGCCCTTTAGAGCAGGGTGCGGGAGAGACACCAGTCAGCCCCTCATCCTCCCAGGACAGTCGAATTATGAGACAACGAATCCCTGCAGCATTGTTGTTGGTCAGTGAAACCTGCGCCGTGGGAGATGAGCACAGTGCTTTATAGCGCCGCCGTGTGGGAGAGGCACCAGTCACCCCCTCCTCCAGGGGCAGTTGAATTATGGGACGAGTCCCTGCAGCAGTGTTGTTGGCCAGTAAAACCCTCATGGCTCTATCACTATACCGAGCGAACTGTTTCTATGCAGTGCAACCAAGATGACTTCTCATCTGTACTGCCAAGAAGCATTTTAGATCTGTAATGTCTGCCTTATTAATAAACACTTCATTCTATAAGGATTGAGACATATGGTTATGCAGATATTACTGAAGAAGGTTTTCAGAAGGGTGCTTCTGGCTGCTTATCTTTCTTTTGAGATGGGTTGGTTGATGTCAAGGAAGTAAACCTAATGGAGGTTTAAGCTTCCTAGTGATGGCAGGTCTTGTATACAGTGGATTCTGAGACATGTACTCTTTACATTTCTTTTTGAGCGTGGGCTGCTTGTATCCATGTTGATCCATGAGTGTGGCGATTTCAAATACATTGACAAATGCTCTTTAGATGGCCCAAATTAGGCAGTCAATTTTTTGTTGACGCAAACTCAAAAAAAGATACCAAACAGATTATTTATTCCTGATTTTACATATTTAGAGGAAGTGGAGGTTCTGTTGAAAAACCTATGCTGACCTGGTGGTATTATTAGGCAGGGGCGGCTGGTGACATTTGAAAGAGGTGGGGCGTAAAATGATTGGCATACTGCACCATTGCGAGCGAGCCCGAACCACCATAAGGGGTATGCATTTTGTTATCCAATGCACGCACCCAACAAGCAGGTATTTCAGTACCTCCAGGAATAGTGTGCTTTCCCACCCAGGGAAAACATGGTTGTTCAAAGAGCGAAGAGGCAACAAAAGAAGGGCTTCACTGGCAAACACTGTAATGTGGCGCTAATGTGTTTAGGTGTGAATAAATCAATATGGCCACCTTGCTTTAGTTAGTTAGTTATTTCTCATATTTTGAATGTTTTATTTCTCTCTACCCTGAGGCTGCACTTAGAAATTGAAAAATGTCAGCAAAAGTCTACGTTTCCAGCAAGTGTTTTTCTTTTTTGGATCCATTTTACAAGGAAGCAAATAAACGAAAGGAGGAAAGAGAAGGTAATACCTGTTTCTTGAAGTCTCTACTACACGAGGAGGAGCGAGACAGAGAGGGAAGAGGGGGAACAAAGGAGGGGGGAGGCAGCTGCCAGCAGCGGGAGAACTGGACTCAAGCAGTGACTTACGACGACAGACAGCGCTATAAAAGACTTGTGTTGAGCGTAGCGTCCAATACCTACTTCAAAATGAACAGCACCATGCTAGACTCAGACTAGTACTGGTCACAACGGAGGAGCACACTGCCACATAACAAGAGACATATAATGTTCAGAATAGTAATATAAACAGAAATATGTGTGTGAAGTCAGACTGAATTTTATAATAATATCATGCCAGTTTTACGTGCACTTATAGAAATACTTACCAACACATGGATGGCCCCGTAGCGCTTTGTGAATCTAGGCACCCTTTGCTGTTTTGGCATTCATGGCGACCAGAGCACAGGAAGGTGACATGTAGCTTACCGACTAATGTGGGTGAGATTGCTCCTGGAGCTAACTGCTGGCATCAATGTGTGCCCTACGAGTCACAGGTTCCAAACACTGCAGGGCCGACGAGTGACTCCGGACTGAGCAGGTTCAGCTTTTTATTCGCGATGTTTCTGCGCCTCCATGTCTTCCTCTGAGGCCAGGAAAGAGCTCGAAGGTAAATACCACCGGTACCGGTTTGATCCGGACCTTGGTCCCTAGAAGACCGGGACAAATGCAGGTTCATTCAAGGTAGACCTGCATGGTTCGTGCACGAAGCAGTTTAAAAAAAAAGAAACAATGTGAGAATATTTCCGAAGTATTTGTTATATCAGGGATGAACGCTGAGGGCTTGATATTCAATCGGAAAGAGTGGTACGGAATTAATTCTCCAAAAGCGACCTGACAGGAGAAATCGCCTATGCTAATTAGAACGGGGAGAGATGATACAACCAATTCCTACCGTAAAAGGGTATTTTCTGCAATGCAACATGAACTGTTAACAAACAACCAGTAATCAATCACTCACTCAGCACAGAATGAGTCAAAGTGTAGCACGCGCTTGAAGCGCCTTCTTTCAACAATGGCGACCAAAAGAACTCCTTGCATGCGAACACGTACCCAGGCATTAACATTCAGCCAGTTGTGGGTCTGCAGAAGGAACAGCTGCCACTTGGGTAATGGTAACACCAGTCATTACCAACGGTGAAAAACTCAGCTGGCAAGCGCTGTATAAAACAAAAGGTGGCTTGGAACTTCATAGCACCTATTGTTTACAGCATTTAATATATGTAGTAGGTAAGATTCTTCGATGTGGTGTGCACGCTTCACACGAGCCTATGCATAAATTGCAAAACGAAAGCAGGTCGTGCGGGGTCGGGGGCCGAGGGAGAATAAAATTAAAATTAAAACAAAAACTTACCTGACCCGACCGCCTCTGCTCCTGGTCCGCGTTGGCGCCTCTGCCCCCTTCAAACCAGAACACCACGTCAGCACACTGGAGTGGCAACCCCTCAGCCAATCCTGGCGCTGCTGCAGCGCCAGGATTGGCTGAGGGCACAGTTTACGCTACGCCCGCCGCCTGCCCATTAGGAGACCGAGGGGCTCCTAATGGGCATGCCCAAGGCAGTGAAAACACAAGTACGCATGACTGGGCACGGGCTAAAAATTACTCTCCATGCCCACTCATGGGCACTTGTGCTGCCTTTCCCTGGCTTGTCTGACAATGCATGTCAGTCAACATGACGCCGGACCGCCCACGGTCCGACGTCATGCTGACTGACATGCATTGTCAGTTCTCCCCACCCTCGGCGTCTCTGTACTTAAGTAAACTAAGTTCAGAGACACCAAGGAGGGAGCTGCGGGCGCGGGCGGGGGCGGGGGGGCAATGCCCCAACACCCCAATGGACGCACCGCGCCTGTTATTAGGGCTGGCAGACCTTTCACTGCCTCAGCCATTAAGGGTCGGCCCTGCAGGCTCTAAGCGAGCCTCTTAATCACATTGTATTATATTTTGATGTAAGTGAATTTGTATAGCACTTACATCTGATGAGAGTTTGCAGCACTGTAGGTGGGTAGCACGCCAATCCGTAACTTAAAGTTAGTGGTTAGTCCAGTGGTTATTAGTTATTTTAGTAAATTAGTAGGTTATTGGGTTAGTCCTGTACTCTAATGAAACACTTTGAAGAATTTACTTCAGTGTGTAGTGGTGGTTTAAGTTAATAGGAGTTCCATCTGATTATTTGAGTAAGTTCATCCAAGTGGAAAAATTGGATGAGTAAATAGGGTGGAGGAGGATAGATATTGTGAGATTGAAAAGAGCGGTTACACATAAGTAGAGTCTGTGATTTATGAGAGTGGGATGGGTAGATATGCTAGAAAACGTTCGGTATTGCAGGAATAGTTACTCAGAAGGAGAGTTTATGATTTGGTAGAATAGCTATGATAGGTTTACTGAAGTATGATAGAAAGAAATATGGCAGACATTTGACATAGTAGGGTACATTCAGAAAGCACCAGAACAGGCAGAGGATGGAGTGTAAAGACAACGGCATTCAAATGAAAAGGTCGGAGAGAGAGTGATACCTAAGTATAAATCAATTTAATTTTCAAAAATGTTTATTTATTAATATTGAGGTGGCAGCTCCTCCGTGTGCAGCAGTAAAAGAAAGTAAAAATAAAATCATATACTCAAACACAATGTCCAGCGGTGGGGGCAAGAATCGGGCGCACAGGTGTATAATCCTGGTAACTGTCTTTCCAATCGTTTAGAACGCGCTCCACTCTCAGTGGTCCCACCGCCACTGGACCAATTTTTAAACACAATATAACCTTGATCCGAAAGGAGCGCTTTACTTCATCAAAATTCTCAATTTAATTAATCTTTATGTAGCTCAATTCACAAAAAGCCCATAGGCAGTTTTATTTGTATCCAATTAATGCATTTTATGTCACAATGTTCACTTCAATTTAAGAATGGGTACGCGCAGCCAGAACAAAAACAGGGTGTAAAAGAACAGGATAGGTCTGTAACTGTGAAGGCAGAAGATGACAGTGAATTGCAAGTTATTCATTTGTCTGATTGGACTTTGAATAAGAATGAATTGCCCGCATTGAAACGAGGGCTCTCCTTTTACCCAGATAAGAGATGCAACTACACTGATTTACATATTGATTTATTCAAGTTTGCAAGAAGACTTACATTGAAAAAAAGATTCTACTATTGACAGATCCGATATTGAACCAAAAGATATAATAAATTCTTCTGATCCAACTATTGCACACATGCGTGACAAACAATTGTTGTTATCCTTAGCCGAAGGGGAGGAATATGGGATGGAGGATTTTACGGCTATGTTAAATATTTCTTCTGATTTTAGTTGCACCAGTGGTTTGAAACCCACTTCCAAATTTGTACCGCATGGGGCCACAATTTGTTGCAATAGATATATTTGTGAAAAGGACTATGAGCGAACTGCATAAATTGGAGGATCGGAAAGTGGAAGAAAGTGCAGTGATGTTAAAAATAGAAACATATCTAAAGAGGAACATTTGCCTCGAACGGAATTGAGGAAGGTCGCTAGTAATGATTAAGGAAGCCGACAAAGGCGGTAACGTTGTTATAATGAGAAGATCGGATTATAGCAATGAAATTAGGAGTCAGTTCAGTGATGAGACCTGTCACAAAAGGTTGAGAGGGAATCCAATGAAAGAAGTTGGTAGGCTTATCACTGAAAGATTGTTTTCTTGGAAAGAGCAGGGCTTATTAGATGAGAATGAATACAAGTATTTGAAAAATACTAGTCCTACTTATTCGTTTATAGAAATATTCCCAGAAATACATAAATCAATGTGAGATCCTCCGGGCAGACCCATAGTCTTGAGTATAGGAAGTTTAACCGAACACCTCTTGGAATTTGTTGATCTGTTTCTGAAACCTTTGGTAGTTAACTCACCATCGTACATTCGAGATACTATGAATGTTTTAAATAAGCTGCAGGATATTATCTGGGATGATGAAATGAGTTTTGTAACGCTAGATGTGGTGGGAATATATACATGTATTGAAAATGAGAAGGGAGAGCAGGCACTCAGTTATTTTATGGGTAGCCAGAGTTCTAGTTTGCATGAACATACCAACATGATTTTAGAAATGAGCAATCTGATATTGAAAAAACAATTTTTTCTTTTTTGAGGGGGAGTGGTTCCACCAGATCCGAGGGACGGCCATGGGATCCAGGTTTGCTCCCTCTTATGCCAACCTCTTTATGGGGTGGTTTGAGAGGGAGCATGTTTGGAACAAAAGAGCTAGCAAATGGATGGACTCAATCCTGTTTTGGGGCAGGTTCATCCATGATATTCTGCTAATTTAGAGGGGAACTAACCAGGAATTGTCAGCATATTGTGATTTCCTGAATGCAAATTTCTATAACGTTAGATTCACCATGTGCCACCATAAGAAAACCATTGAACTTTTAGATGTGCAGTTGTACATAGTGGATAAGAGCATACAAAGTAGGCTGTATAGAAAGCAAACAGCCACTAACTTGATATTAAGAGCTGACAGTGCGCATCCTCCAGCAGTGACTAGAGGAATTCCATAAGGTGAAATGATACGCATACATAGGAATTGCAGTACAGAGAAGAAGTTGCAGAATAGAATGGTGACAAAAGGGTACACTCGATCTAATTTGGCGAAGGCCAGGAGCTGGGTAATGGGTATCAGAAGAGAAGACACCCTCATTCAGAAGCAGAGAAGGGAATCGGAAGAGAGATTGGCTTTTATTTCTTCCCTTAGTACACAACATAATCAGGTGTACAAGATTCTCAATCAAAACTGGAATCTGTTGAAAGGTGTTCAAGGTTTGACAAACTACATTACTGATAAACCAAAAGTCACTTATAGAAAAAGTCTGACGATTGGCAATTTGGTGTCCAGAAATTATCTGGAACCTATATGTGATCGAGGAGGAAGTTGGTTACCCCAACAACTGAAAGTTTTTTTTATTTGCGGATCATGTAGTATTTGTGATTAGGGAATAAATCGCACCAAATGTTTTAGATTTAACACCAATAGACTGTACCACATTAATGAGTTCATAAATTACACTACAACTATTACAGTTTATGTGATTATCTGTGACTGTGACAAAGTGTATGTTGGAAGCACCAAGAGAGCATTAAAAATCAGAATTCAGGAGCACAGACGTGCCATATTGAATAATGATATTAGGTCCGCCATATACCAACATATGAAGGAGAGACATCCGGCCTCGCTACATATGAAATGTCATGGCATCGAACGACTCACCCCGAATATCAGAGGAGGGAATTGGGAACTCAAATTAAGGCAGGAAGAGGCCAAGTGGATCAGTAGGCTGAGGTCAGTAGAACCAGGTCTAAATAGCAATATTGAGTTTAATTAATTGTTGTAGCCAGAGAATATAGAGGCATGAATGGAGTATATCTGTTTTGTTTACTGCAGTAAGTGTTGTTTGAAACAAGGGAATGTGTCTAGGAGGTTCAGATCCAAGATGAGGTAGGTTATGAATGGCAGAGGTATAGGAACTTTTATTTATTTTTTATATATTGTGAAACTTAGGAAAATGAGGGATCAAAGCAAATTGTGATGGAAAGTATGGGTTGTGCTCCCATGGTATTGGTGTTTGATGCCGCAGTTTGCGTTAATTGTAAAGCCACACGAGATATTCTGATGGCTTGGAATATAGATGTTGAGTAGGACCAGGAGTTAGGTGGTGACTGTTCCCGTTTCTCAGATGGAGGCGTTTGCGTACTTGATCTGGGTAATTAGTTATCATGGGGCAAAAGGGCCACGAATTAGACTAATATCACGCTGTAATCAAATGTGGTCAGGGTCATATGTCCCATGCTGCGGCTTGAGTCACTTGGAATAAGGAAGACATGGTATATAGCTGATCCTGCATTACGACATTATCTGACTTAAACGACATAATAAAAATTACTTTTTATATTGATATCAGGTAGGGATGGTTTCGGATTTTTTTTGTAACAGACTAATGATGTTGAATAAGAACTTGTAGACCGCTTTTGTTTGGTGAGAATTGGGATGAGGGCAGTTTATTATAATGCACTGCAGGCATGGGGAATTAGCTTCACACTGCAGTCAATGTGTGCTTGAAATAGCTCATGACAGGTTGAGAAGGTTGCGGCAGGGTTAGTGCCGTGGAGAGTTAACAGATGGTTATCATTGGTAGGTACATGGAATTTCTTAATCCAATCTGGTTCTGGTAACTTTGAGGGCCTGAGAGGAATCCACATTGTAGTGACGGTTTACTTAGTTTCTGGTACTGCATGATGATTGGCTGAACGCACGGGGAGGACCAGAGAGGGAGCAGCCAGAGATTAGCAGAATGGAGGCTTGAAAATCCGCTTTCCTGATTGGAGGAGTAAATGCACGAATAGCGGACAAGTTAGTGGTGAAAATACTTGCGGTTTACTTAGTTTCTGACATTGCATGACTGTCTGAACACACGAGGAGGACCAGAGAGGGAGCAGTAACAGGTTAGCATAATGGGGGCTTGAAAATCCGCTCTCCTGATTGGAGGAGTAAATGCACAAATAGCGGATAAGTTTGTGGTGAAAATACTTGGCGGGAAGGATCGCACCGACCAGATGGACTTCATTTTGAATTGAACAGAGGAACTGAAAGGTTAGTTTTGATATGGGATTGAGTCATGGCCCATTGAGGGGGAAGGAGGGCTGGTCTCGAGTCACAAATAGAATATGATGGAAGGCTTTTGGAATATTTGTATGCCTTTTACTTTTTATAAACAAGGGTGGTGATAGTTATGAAGAGTGATTGGGATTAAGTGCATTGAGGGACACCCTCATCATTGGACTGACAGTTATACCATTTTCCCATTTCCCCCAATTCACACATACAATTGAAGGGACAGAAGGATGCTGCCAAGAAGGGTATCTGGCTAGAAACTAACTGCGAATAATAATGTTTTAAGGTAATTCTTTGAAATATATGGTCATAATAAGTTTTGGTTAAGGTTGGTCACATAGACAGTGGCGTAGCTGGGGGGGGGGCGGTGGGGGCGGTCCGCCCCAGGTGGCACTATTTTGGAGGCAGCAGCCGCGTGGCACTGGTGGCCCGTGGCGGCGGCCTTTATAATTTATTTGAGGACACTCACTGACACTACTGTCAGTCATGACAGTAGTGTCTGTGTCCCCAAATAAATTATAACGGCCACCACAACGGGCTGCCAGTGCCGCGCGGCCCCCGTGTGAAGTGCAAGTGGGCCTACTGGTAAATGCTGCCTGCAGTGCACACACCACCACCTAACGTAGTGGTGGTGATGCGGTGCGCGACATACCGTGATTGTGGTTGTGGGTCGTCAATCTTGTAGCGCGCGAAAGTGTTACCAATGACGTCCCTGCGAATGTCTGGCCAGCCCTTGCGCTGAAATTGCAGTGCCAAGGGCAACGCTGTAGTCCCGGTATGGCACTGCGTCTTCTTGCAAATTAATGGGATAAGTGGCACGCCTTGTGTTGACTGCAGCGTGGACAGGCTCCTGGTTAAACAGTACAATCAGGTTACAAGGGCACTAGATTAGTGAATAGTCCTTCCGTCTCTGGTGCTTTGTAGCATTTAAAGATCTTCTTAGAGTTTCTCATTGCTCAAATGGGTGTAATTTCTGACATTTATGTTTCACTCGTCTTCATTGCTTGATTTTGTTTGCAAGGTAGTGTCACTATAATCATTCAAATGTCACTCATAATTACAGTGAAATAATGAAAATGTCACACATTGCAATCTGAAACCTTGGCAGCTATGAGAATACTATTAACAGGTATTCTATATTAGGATTCTGGGGCCGGTAACACACTGACTCCCCAAAGAACGCGGTAAATGCAGGAAGTACCGTGAGAAACTACATCCCCAGCTTCCCTCGCGTGAGCACGCCCCACGTGACCACGACGCCTGGCTGAACCCGGATATAGAGACACCAAACGCCGCTACCACTGCCGATTATTCGTGGATTACCTTCGGCGGTAGCAGCGTTCCTCGTCGGCGTGAACCAGGCGGTAAGGGTGCTGCCGGCACCACATTCTGATCCTTGCTTTAGTTACGCTGTGTTCATGTGCGCTGAGAACTGCTTCCTCAATGCGTCCTCGGCCCTCGCTTCTCTGTTGGCGAAATCAGCGCTTTCGGCTGTTTTCATGCGGAGAAGCGTAACGGGCGGTCTGGTGCTAGTCCCGTTGTAACGGACTGGTGAAGAATAGGACCAGTTCCTATACGTTTTTCTGGTGATAGCGCTTAACGCTCAACTATTTATTTGGCAACGCGAGGCGCTAGAGCCCCTATCTGCGCCTCGCTCTATCTTTCTTTTCATCTCCTGTTGGCGAGACCAGGTGCACCTGGGTTCTCATGCAGGAGGTGGACCGTTTTTTGTTGCATTTCTTTGTGGATGATGCCTCGTAATACAGGGGGTTTCCAGGCAATCAAGAACCTCTGAACCATGTTTATTCTTGCCTAAATTTGCCTCAGCATACCACTGAATGGTTAAAGGAGTATCGAGTTCCTCTATGAGTATTGAGGTGAAGAGATTGTGCAGTCAGATTAAATGCACGTCATACTACATTCTCTTTTTATAGTTTGTTCTTCTCCACCATTTCCTAGGAGAGAGAGAGAGAGAGTAAAGAGAGAGTTCTGGACATAATAGATTGCGCTTTGAACTATCCCATGCATAACCTGGGTAGGTAGAGTACATTCCTATCATCGCTATATTAGAGTGTATGGTGGGGATATTTGGTGTGTTAACGGCTGTTTTTTCCCCAGTACAGTTGCTTACGCTCGAGGACGGCAATCGCCCTCTCCTCTCTTCTGGTAGAACTCTCCTTTGTTTCCTTTACAGGTAGAGTGTTATATAGTAATTCTCTTGGAGCCTACAGCTGTATTCACTGTACTGTTGTTTCACAACTGGACGCTTACCTTGTTTTGTGTGTCTTCCGTAGGTCTCCCTCCCTGCTGTTCCTTCCCTTTCCTTCCCTCACTTAACTCGCGGACTCGCTCACTAGTCCGCGTATTTCAATATATTCCAGACTTGGGTCAGTTGAGAGGTGGACCCCTTTGAGCATCAGCACAAACCTGAGGATCCAGAGCGGGGGAACCTGACAGTCTACTCGGGGTTTGACAGGTTGGTGTAACATTCTGCGTGAAACGAGCCCTTAGCCTGACAAACTTCGCCACCACAGAGCAGCCCCCTCAACCCTGATTGCGGGGGTTCGACCTAGAAAAATCATGTATACCAAGGCATATTCTAAAGTCCCACCAGGCACGTCTGTGCGTAGAGTTTTTAATCTGAATGCACAGATTTAATCCCGTAGGTTCCGTTTAAAAAAAATATTTATGGGGGGAGAGGGCTTACAGCTTTGCTGTTTGTTGCCTCAAAGTAGAATTTTTTTTTCTTTGTTAGATATATTAGATGTGTATACGTGAATGTGATATATGCACATATCATTACCCAAAGCCACAGCCTCCCACATCTCCCTGTCAGTCAGCACGTTATGTATAGGGATATAGTTGCCAAATGAAGTGATGTCTAGGGAGGTTGGTGTCCTCAATCAACAGGACCACTCATATTCCAAATCTAGCACTCTTCAGACTCCAGAATTGTGACCCTTCTGTTGCTCTGCAGTCTGTGCATGGCATTTCTCCATAACCCTGTTGCTGAAAGTTGCTGGTTTGTGGCAATGGTTATGGGCATATAGCATGTCTATACCCTGGAGTGAGGTCCCCAGACTTCCCTGTGTTCAATACCAGCTATCCTTGCAATGGGCCCGTTCTTGCATCTTCTTCCCAAGTGCACAAGGATCCTGACTGTGAGTTTGAATGTTCCTTGTAAAACAGAAATGTGTGTGTAGTCGGGTATTCCGTCCACCCTGCATTGCTGTTTAAAGCCTGCAGCACAGCAAGTGTCGAAAGACCCCTAAATCTAACACTCAACCTTCAGATACACGCAGGTAAGTGCAAAAGTAGTCTGTCTCGAGTGACAGTCACGATGCACGCTGATGAGGGTACGTGTCTGTGAAGATGTGGCTGTTTGGAGAGAGCTCAAATAATAAACCTGGAGAGAAGAATCGCTAAACTCCATGCTGCTCTCTCTGTCCCACACGGGACCTGGGCCCAGACTATAACAGGGTGTGAGAGGCCCTAACACAAATCTCAATTGCCTCAGACCTATACCATAAATTCATTAGAGTCAGCTGACTCACGGACTCTGGCCGCCGCAGTGAGCATGTGCGTGATAGCATGATTGCTGGGAAAGCCTTGGTAGAGCCTACGAGACACACATAGCCTTCACAGTCAGGCAGGCTGACAAATATGTTTACAAGTATTTTTTTTAAATCACACCAGTATAATTATGCGAGTGGCCCCTGGGTGCTGTGCGCAGCCCTCTACAACTGCTAGTTTAGATAGTTAACACTTACTTGCACTAGTTAATATACCAATGTCAAACTAGCATTCCAATCATACATGTGAGAAATATTTGTGCCCGAAATTTGACAGTGAGGTGAGATTCAAAATTCGAGTCGAGACTTAACCTCACACAATCACAGGACTGCGGATGCCATGGGCGGCAATCTGAGAGATAGCCCCGGGCGCCACAAGCTCTAGCTACGCCACTGCACATAGAGACTCTTTTTTCTACATAAAGTGGGGTAGTATTGGGTGGATGTGGTGTAAAAATAAAAAAGAAACTAAATATAAAGAATAAATGAAGGAAGAGGAAGGATTTTAAGGGTTCAGTAACACAGGAATGATACTGCAACAATGATTTTGAACCTAAAGATGAGTATAGATGTGAAGGTACAGGATGTGCACTGGTTTCACACTTTGTTGCACTCTCACAAGGCAACTACTTATGTGTTGTGGTGTAAGAAGATTGGATATAGGCAAGGACTATTGTTTAGCTTTTTATGTGTTAACGTTTACTATGGATTGTACATTGTATGATTGATGGTTTTATTGAGAAATTTATCTTTTTTGTGATCACTCATGTATGTATTGTTTCTTTAACTTACAGCCCTGATGATGTCCCTTATGGACGAAACATGTCGGGTGATTTTTATGGTGTGATCTGGAGTTATGAAGTGAACATTGTGAAATAAAATGCATTAATTGGATACATATAAAGCTGCCTATGGACTTTTTGTGAATTGAGCTACATAAAGAGTAATTAACATGGGAATTTTGATGAAGTAAAGCGCTCCTTTCGGATCAAGGTTATATTAAAAATAAAATCATAATAACGTGATTTTATTATCATTTTATTCTTCACTGCTGCAGCAGCATGAGGGCGGGACTGTTCTGATGACAGAGGAAGGAAGAAGTGGTGTGCACACTAAAGTGCGCATGATGCTTTGACCGGCCCTCTCTGCCGCACTTTAGCATGTCCTCCATGCAGACTGAATTACAGCCTGCATGGAGAACATGCCCTGACCCCAGTCCCAGTCTAAGTACCACACCATGGCGCTCAGACCAATCACAGCGCTGCATTGCAGCGTTGTTATTGGTTAAGAGGAGCCAATCACAACGCTTCATTGCAGCATTATGATTGGCTCGGGGGAGCCTGGCTGCTTCCTGTTCGGCAGAGGAGAGACAGCGTGGGACAAAGAGGCGAGGAGGTAAGTGAATTTTAATTTGTTTCAAAATTATACTTTACCACTTTCGCCCCCCGCCCACCACCCCAGATCTGTGCTGGCCACCACTGGAATATTGAGCGAGGATACAATCTGGGGACATATAAAGAGTTGTAAAAAAGGTTGAAAGTTGATTACCTATGGGCAGGTGGCATACTTTGTTATGTTGGTTGTTCACCTTGACTGTTGATGGCGTTGACACGCTGTCCGTTTTTTATGGAGGCGAACATTTCTTACATTTTTTGACTTTATACTTGTTTTTCAATGTGCTATACTGAGTTATGTGGTATGTCCTTTAGCGGGTCCTTTAAGTTTATTTGGTAGATTTTGAGAGGCGGACAATCCATGGTATTTGCAATGATCTCACCGGTATGTGTTTGATTTAGACAGATGCATGGGGAGTATGTTTCTAGGCGGTGTGGCTCTGGGGTGTGGTTCTCTCTTGTATTAGGATTTCTGCAGAATTAGCTCCTTCTTGATCACATAAGACAATCTAAATAAAATGTATCATAGAGAATTTGAAACGTCAAGCGTTTGTTAGTCATCTGCTTAATTTTCCAGGAGCCTTCCTTTAAATTTGGTTTATTACTAATTTGATGTCACTTTCTCACTGTGTTTTACTCAATGGCATAGTCCTTTACACATCCGCGTTGCAGAGTCCCATTCACTATTTACAATGTTTTTTTTAAAATGATAATGGCCCTCAAGCACCTCAAGGCGCAGGCGAAGTGTTTGCTCTGAAAATGGAAATTGAGTTCTGCGTAAGCGCTTCAGGCACATCTCCGGCTTTGAATGACTTCTAAAGCATTCACATGAAAGTTACATCAGTTAGAGGAAGTTCTTGATGCCCCCTGACACGGGTCACATCGTAGATTTGTGCATCTGCACCGTCTGTGATTCCACGCGGACAACCCTTTAGACTGTACCAAAGGAACCGACCTGCTCCGGGGCAGAACTCTATATTCTAACAGTTGTCATCAAGAGTTGCAATACTTTCTCTCAGCGACTGAAACAGATCACCAGCTCCAGCATTCCCCCCCACTGGAGACATCACGTTTCCATTAAAGACCACGTTGATCACCAACCATTCCTCTACAGCTCCTGCCACATTAACAGCATTGTCCATTACCAGAACCACCAGCATTGCAGCATGGATTCTTCAACCAATGGTCATTTCTTGGAGCAACAAGCGAAGCTCTGTGGAAATATGGATTTTTCTGGTCAGTTATGTCCCCTATCTTGGACCCCAACGGTTCCATGTGCATGTCACAAGTACATGTATGTTTCCTCCAGTTCCAGTTATGAAGACGCAAATACATGTGCGTCCACCGTCAACATGTCCTCTGTCAGATCCGCCATGAATAGGCCGGATATTCCATTCCTAAATATGAAAGGCCACCGGTTTTATATGGTTCACTTATGCCATTTTACAGTCCAGGCAAGTAGGCCCTGATTCTGTCATCAAACTCTTCTTGCCTTCTGCCTCTGAAAGCTCCAGTCTGAGCCTGCATCTGTGACCATGAACTTTGTCTCATTCTCTGCGCGGCTCACGAAGCCTGACATCAGCCTATTCTCTGCCAAGAACTGTATTTCACCTTCGAATTATCTGCTTCCCCCTCAGCCGATGCATTCCTGCCTAGTAGTTTAAGTAAACATTCTTCCAGTTACCGAGCAAAAGGCCCGGCTTCTCTGTCCTCATGCAAGTAATTCATAGTCCTGTTACCATGGAATATTTCTACCCCCTCGCATTTAGTGTAGACACTTAGACGCTTGTACACGCACGCACAGTCAGTATAGAATAGATTCTGTCCGAGAGTCCTTCTTTTGTGGATAACATAGTTCTTTAAACATAGGATGTTAGATATGATTTGGGATTAGGTTGACTTGACCCCCCAGACTTCTTGTCTCCACATGTAGAGCTAAATGCCAAGTCCCCCTCACCCCCTAGTCGCACGTCAATTACACGTCATGCTGCTGCGCGCACATCTATGCCAAGTATTATCTTATAGATCCACCTATATGTGACATCATAACCAATTATGTTCCTTTTTACTCCTTATTACACCCATTTTTGGTTACGCAGATAAATCGTCATTTTCCTTATCAATTGTTACGCCTACTGCATTCGCTTCATTGTAATGTATGTACTATAAAAGTTACTTCTTGTCAATAAAGTATGTACTTCACTTCCTGAACCCCCGTGGTGATGGAACTTGGAGCAACCGATTATAATCGATCACTGGAATAAAGCCCATTCCGAACCTCTAATACCACGGATTCTGCCTCTCATTTTACTGAGCTGTTTTATTATGTTTCCGTATCAAATTAAGTCCCGGTAAAGGAAAATTATTTACCACATGAATGGCGCCCGAATAGGGACACTTTCTCATCTCACGCGCCGGCGGTGAGTTGCAGGCCCGGTCTCCTGCCACAGCTGGACGGACAATAACGCGTACCAGCAGGATTTCCTGTAGCTCCCTCCGGTCAAGCGGGGGCGACTGAGGCTGCGATCAACACCCAGACGAGGCGGTGAGAAGTGCGAAGTATCCCGACCAGAGCCTAGCTGAGAGAGCAAGATCCGAGGTATACAGAGACCCACCAGTTCGAAGTCAAGCCCAGTTTCCGACGAGTCGAGTCGAGTCCAGTCCGGTTCAAGTTCAAGTTACCGAGGCCTTCCGTTTCCGAAGCTACCCGGTGAGTACCATTACTGGGGAGGCATTTCTGACGTGCACATAGGTTGTGCCGGTCAAGACGGGTTTGGGTACACAAATCCGGTCTGCACTGTTTTAGCAGTGTATCTGTACTGTTTAGCAGTATATCAAGTATTCCGAAGTATCTAGTTATTGTCAAGAATTATGCTTGGTGATTAGTTATGCAGACGATCATCATTGTTGTTTCAGTTAAAGGTTTAATGTTAAATGTTAAATGTTTTAAGTACGTTCTGCATATTGTGGTATGAATGACTGTTCATTATCGTGTTTATTGTATTAAGTCTGTTCAAAATCAAGTATCAGGTCAGTTGGTCAAAATCAAGTATAAGGTCAGTTCTCAATATGCCGTTCTTTTCGAAACTAAGACAGATCACTACAAGAAAAGGGGTACTCGAAGAAGCCGTTCCTATTCCTCCTAGGGACACTCCAGGGTACTTCATGTATCATAAACATGGCTTAGACGCTATATTATTTCTTGATTTATGGGTAGATTACACCAAGGAATTACCAGAAAGTCAGAGGTGGCCCACAGCGGGAACCTGGGATGCAGAGTGCATCATGAAAGTAGAGGAAGAGTTATGGAAAAGGAAAGTCAGACAATCACAGAAAGATGCCGTTGAGTTATGGCGTAAAGAATCTCATAGACGTACAGAAAAAGCACGTAGACAGGAAGAGAAGAGTAAAGAGAATTCCAATAAAGTTCGAGAAAATCTATTAATTGAGGAAGGGATCCGAGTGAAATCAGAACAAGTAGATAGGCAAAGAAATGCCCTTATGAATGGTATGTATCCCCTTCTGGCCGAAGGATTACCTAAGGCTACTCCAGAGATACCGAAAGACTTGCCACCCCCATTGTTCCCAATAAAGGTACATCCTAAGGGGCATCCTAGAACCGCAGAAGATGTTTTTCTTTCCTCATATTTAGATGACGCAGCTCCCGAGTATGCTAATTCCGCCCCGCATAGACCGCATACCAGGGAGGTCCAACGCCAAGATCCAGTACCCGTATCCCTACAGCAACAGATCGAGTCACAAGTTCCGGCAAGCACATCTGTTTCTGCATCCGCTCCTACAGCTACTTCTATAGCTGTGTCCACACCTGTAGTTGCTGTGTCACGTTCAACGAATCCTTTCACACCCGACACCCCAGATGGGGCCACGGGAGGTGCTACCAATATTTTTTCTACGCCACCCAGAATAAATAAACTTACTTTTCAAGAGTCAGCACATTCACGTACACCCAAACTCATAAGTGCCCGTACGCTGAAGGAACTTCTTATAGATTGCAGATATGACCCTGTGCCCGGTAAAGAGGACGAAATGACCCTGGCATCATTGCGTATCAGACGAGCCGCAGTGTATTTAGGGAAATTACCAGGAATGACTGCGCATCTAGATAAAATATATCATTTTGTCCAAACAGGGCGAGATCCAGAATGTATTAACAGAGCTATGGAATACCAGAAAGTAGAGATACAGGGGGAACTGTTACGTTTCCTCATAAATTGTGTGATCAGAAATCAAGACCGACCGGGGGTAGACCCGGAAGCAATGCAAATTCTTACCAGATGGAGCCAGAATATATCAGAAGGGAGACATGATAAGCAAAATTGTATAATAGCCATGTGCCGAAAGATCCTTAAAGAAATAGAACGCCTACACGAAGAGAGATTAGAGGTAGACGAGTTCGAACAAAACGAGGAGGAAGGGTCAGGACTGCCCGTGGGACAGTCGGACACCATAGCCTATGTAGGTAAAGGAAGATCTTGTAATAGTAATAGATGTCCTATTGACCCGATACGTCCGATATGTCCAGATAATAATAGGAATTTCCAAATACCTATAATTAACATCAGGTCTAACGAGCATTCGTTCCAAACCGCCGACAAACTACTCCGAGAACGAAGGGGTTATCATTTTCTCGATTCTATGGATGAACAAGATTTAGCCAGGGCAGCTGTCCATTGGGTGGACAGTCCCGGAAAATATAGTGATGATACAGTAGCACGCACATTTTTGAATCTCACCCCAGATGAACAGAGGTTAGTTGGGATTTATATGATTCAACAACTCATTATACTATATCGGAGTCAGCGTTCGGACCCTGGTCCCTTACCTGACATATTGACTGAATTGCTTATGAATAAATGGAGAGGTGCAGGTACTAAATTAATTAAAGAAATTCTAGAATCAAGAAAGCAGTATATTCTTTTTGTATGCGCAGAGCGTGTCTCATTGCCCGTCAAGGAAAGAACCACGTATCACATGGATAGACAGAATCCCTTACGAGAAGTGCACCCAATAAAGGGCGAGGACAACGAGTTCAAGCGCGTATTTGTATATACGCCCATATCAAAAATAGAATTGTTACAAATGAAGAAAGTGGTACCCAGTCATGACAAAGATCCAGCGGGTTTTCACCGAGAAATTAAAGACATGTTACTCATGGGAGAGTATACCTATCCCGACATTATGACAATATTAAAGGTATTGATGCCTGCTGGCATTTATGAGAAACTCAAGGAAAAAGAGTGGGAGGTAGGAGACCAAAAGATAGAATGGTCAGTGTTAGAAGCGGAAGAAAAGGCCCGAACTGCAGGAGCAGGACTGGGGGATAAAACTAAAGCACTACCAGGTTTACTAGTACAGGTACTGCCACGTTTATTAACTACGAAAAAGGAAGATTGGGGTACAATTTCAGCCTGTAAACAGAAGCAAGATGAAGACACTAATGATTACTATGCCCGATTTGAAAAATGTTTTGGTATAAATAGTGGCATAAAAGCAAGTAGCGAATCATACCCACATCTGTTTGTAACAAAATTAGTAGAAAATGCCCTGCCCCAAGTAAAGAATAGAGTATTAAAATTCGAGAGTACCTGGCAAGGTAACACTCCATCACAAATGTTACAAATGTTACAGTACCATCACAATAGAATTAGAGAGGAACAAGAACATGAACACAGACGCATGAAAGACACGAAAATGAAAATGCTAGTTTCCCAGACAGTTCCAGCTGAAGGACATAAAAAGGGTATGACACATTCCGATTCAGCAGGACCTGTAAAAGGGACATGCAATTATTGTAAAAAGCCAGGTCATTACGTACACGACTGTCCAGTTTTAAAACATAATATCGCCATAGGTAAAACACAAGAAAGATCACGGCCACTCAGACAAGATCAGAATGAACAAGGAGCTCTGCAGCATGCCCAGGCCATGCCAGCCGCACAACAGCCAATACAGTTTGTGCCAGCTGCACCACCGTTGCCTGTTGCTGCCACACAGACAACAACACGACAAATGTATCAGACCGCCCAGTATGAGTATCCTGAGTATCAGCGTTACGCATGAACTAGCCTAGAGAGGGAAGTTGACTTACCCCTTATTGAAATACCTGTAGATCAAGAAGGACCTTATGTACATAGTGAATTATTAGGCCAAGATAGAAAATTTTTACTCGATACAGGGGCAAGTCGAACAACTATAAAACGTAATGAAGTTCCAGGGGCACCCCTCTCAGGCTCTCAGAATATTTCCCTTGGTTTTTCAGGAAAACCTATTGTTAAGGAAGTATCACAGCCTCTTCCACTTACGATAGGACCTCTGACCCGAACTACAGATTTATTGCTTACTAAATCATGTCCAGAAAACTTGCTAGGAATAAAAACATTGAAAGCTCTAGGAGCCATAATATGTTGTTCTCCGGAAGGAGTAAGGTTGTTTTTACGTGATTTTAAAGGTCACTATGTGTCTAGAGACATGGATCCCCGACTGCAGACTTTACCTACACATCTATGGGCACAAGGCCCTACTGATGTTGGTTGCATGAATATTACACCATATCGAGTCACATTAAAGGCAGGAGTGGTGCTACCACGAATGCGACAATACAAGTTACCACCAGATGCTGTAGTGGCTTTACTACAAATCATTGACGAGCTCATTGCCCAAGGAGTAGTTGTGGAAACAGACTCCAATGTATGTAATTCACCGATAATTCCGATTCTTAAACGAACAGATCCAAAGGCCCCGCCAGTATATCGATTGGTTATTGATCTGCGCGAATTAAACAAGTGCATTGTGCCACAATTCCCTGTGGTCCCAGATATCTCGTCATTACTGACAGCCATTGATTCCGAAGCAACATTCTTTACTGTAATTGATCTCAAGAATGCTTTTTTCAGCGTCCCAATAGATCCGGAGAGCCAATATTTGTTCGGATTTAGTTTAAATGGACGTAGCTTTAAATTCTCACGCGCACCTCAAGGATTTACAGAAAGCCCCAGCATCTATAGCCAAGCACTGAAACGAGAACTCGATAGTATCCACATGCCAGTTAACACTGCCCTGCTTCAATACGTCGATGATCTGTTGATCACCGCGAGAAGTGAACCGGAATGTGAAAAAGCATCACTGACAGTTTTACAATTTCTAGCCGAAAAGGGGCACAAGGTGTCCCCTTCTAAGCTGCAATTCTGTGTCCAGCGAGTTATTTATCTTGGACACTCGCTGTCCAAGGAGGGAAGGCAGCTTACACCCGACCGCATTCAGTTAATAGCCAACATGCCAATACCCAAGACACAAAAGGAGGTGCGGGCTTTCATAGGCCTCACGTCATATTGTGTCACTCGCTGTCCAAGGAGGGAAGGCAGCTTACACCCGACCGCATTCAGTTAATAGCTAACATGCCAATACCCAAGACACAAAAGGAGGTGCGGGCTTTCATAGGCCTCACGTCATATTGCAGGCAGTGGATCCCTCAGTACGCATTTCTAGCAAAACCACTCATTCAGTTGACAACACAGGAGGCAGCCACATCGACTGTTCTCCCTTGGACTCAGGAACATACACAAGCTTTTGAAAGCTTAAAGAAAGCTTTATGTCAAGCACCTGTTTTAGCAACCCCATGTTACAGAAAACAGTTTACACTCTTTGTTACAGAACGCGAAGGTACTGCCTTGTCAGTACTCACACAGGAACAAGCAGGAGCACACAAACCATGTGCTTACTTTTCTAGTACATTAGATCCCGTAGCTCAGGCTTTGCCTGCATGCCTAAAAACAGTAGCAGCGACAGCTTTAGCAATCAGACAAAGCGATGCCATAGTGTTAGGACATCCATTGACAGTTCAAGTACCACACGCAGTAGAGGTTCTTGTAAATTGAACGCAAACACAACACTTGACTATAGCGCGACTTACAGGGTACGAACTTACATTGTTTCAGCCACATATAGAAATCAGACGCTGTAACACATTGAATCCTGCCACACTTTTGCCAGTAATCGGAACAGACCCACTAGCTCATGACTGTATTGAAGTTATTACAATAACGACAAAACCCAGACAAGACTTAACCGATGTCCCATTGTCAGATCCGGACCTGACATTGTATGTAGATGGTTCATGTATGAGAACAAGTACAGGAGAGTTAGTGGCTGCTTACGCAGTCACCACAGATACTGAAGTCATTGAAACTAATCGTATAAATACTTTGTCAGCTCAAGCCGCAGAGCTCATCGCTCTGACACAAGCCTGTATTCAAGCCACAAATAAAAAAGTCAACATATACACTGATTCACGTTACGCATTCGGAGTTGTACATGACTTCGGCGTGCTGTGGCGAGAGAGAGGTTATTTAACTTCCCACGGTGCCCACATTCAGCACGGACCCCTCATTCATGCCTTATTAGATGCAATACATCTACCCACGGCAATATCAATTATGAAATGTAAAGCTCATACGAAAGTTACTGATATCATTTCCCAAGGCAATGATCTAGCCGACAGAACAGCTAAACAGACTGCTCAAACTCAAACATCCGACATGACAAAGACAATAGTCCCGATGCCGACACATTGCATGACAGTTAAAGATCCTACCCTTGACGTAATTGACATACAGACACATGCTACACCAGACGAAATAAAGAAATGGACTGAATTAGGAGGGATCCAAACGGATCAAGGATGGATGATGAAGGAAAAGTCTGTATGGTTCCTTCCTGATTCAATGGTCCAAGTTATAATTAACACTATACATAGTCCAGCACATCTAGGAGAAAAAGCTATGCTAGACAGCATTCAACACATTTGGTTCAATAAACATTTACGAGCAGCAGCCAAACAAAAGGTCCGTACCTGTATGATCTGTTGTCAGTTTAACCCAGGAAAAAGCGTTCCCGTAGAACAGGGTGGATTTCATCCTCCTGATCACCCTTTTGAAGTACTCCAGATGGATTATATCCAGATGGAACGATGTCGAGGATTCAAATATGTTCTCGTAGTTGTCTGCGCTCTGTCCCGCTGGACAGAGGCATACCCGGTTTCAGATTACACTGCCCCGACTACTGCCAAACAGTTGGTTCGAGAATTCTTCCCACGATACGGTTTACCACGTGTTGTCTACTCAGATAACGGCCAGCCGTTCTCATCCGAATTAATGAAACATGTTTCACTTCTGTTAGGATATCAGTGGAAATTCCACTGTGTCCGACACCCCGAGGCAGCAGGTCTCGTAGAAAGACATAACCAGATCCTGAAAATTAGATTGTCCAAAATATGCAGAGAGAAAGGTGTCGACTGGATAGTAGCGTTACCAGTTGCACTCTTTTACATGAGAATGGTAGCACACTCTCGAACAGGGCTATCCCCGTATGAGGTGATCTTTGGCAGACCACCAAATATGTGGGGGACGCCTGTACCACGCAAAATAACTGACGTTGACTGTAATATGCTGACAGATTACTTGGCTTCCTTGATGTCTGCACTACAATCTTGTCGTTCACAGGTAGCTGCAGCCTTTCCCGACAACACGGAGGTGAAACCCCATGACGTAGTTCCGGGTGATCTCGTATTTGTGAGAAATTTCGACCGAAAGACTCAGCTGGAGCCCAGGTGGAAGACACCCAAGTTGGTTCTGCTCACTACAAGGACAGCCGTGAAGATCGAAGGCAGGAAAGGCTGGATACATTCAAGTCATATCAAGAAATTTCATGGACTATCCTCGGATATAGACATTGTGCCCTGCACTCCCTCACAGACTGATTCAAAACTTCCTTTGGTTGAAAAGACTAAAACCGAACTCTATAAAGTAAAATTGAGGCCTAGAACGTCAGACAATTTGATTGTTTAAGTCCTCTCCAAGGTGAAGCGGTTGAATTTGTCTCTGACATGTATCCTCTAGACCTGAATCATGGACAGTCGCGGAAAATGTTGAAACGACAGGCGTATTGTAAATCACTGTGTAGCCACTGCATAGTGACATTAATAATCTTGTTTTCCTTAAGTCTTTTAATAATTACTGCAAGTATATTGTTGCACATATATTACCCTATTGCCAGAAATGTTTACAATGTTACCGCAGAACATTCTTTTAGTGACCTACCGCCGCATGAATTGTCTTATAGACTTGCGCTGCGCAATAACACTTTCATTAGTATGTTACATCATTCCCATCAGACTAGTAATGCTACTAATTGTTGGGTGTGTGGCCGACTCCCTCCCTATCAGAATTATGAAGGAGTCCTGCCTTTCTTCCCACATCCGTTTACACATAATGGATCCTGTGGAGCATGGTTTAGTTTAATCAATTCCATAGACTCAGACACAGCAGTTTACCAAGATCATTGGGTATGGGGAAATCTGAACCTAGTTTTACTCAAGGTCTGTTACCCTGACAAGGAGGGTCGCCCCAAAGGAACAGGAACTGATCTAGAAAATGAAGTATATGGATTAGGTAAATTTACACCTAATCTCATGATTCTAAATGTCGAATCCGAAGTTGAACTAGTTTTGCCCACCATGTCAGTATTCCCAGCGAAGGGTGAATTGTGTGTAAGAAAGGTTGGTTCCATACATATGGGCCATAGTAAATGCACTACTATAGTAGAATTCAGTGATCAAGGCAAATCTTCATTTAGAGCTTCTCGCCACTCCTACTTTATATGTGGTCAGACCGCATATATGCGTCTACCTCTAGACTGGGATGGTACCTGCTACATTGCATTTCTTTTGCCACCTGTTTTCCTAGCTCCTCCTGATTATTACAGAAATATTCATTTAGTACACAACAGAGAGCGGAGAGATCTCCCAATTGTCGATTACACTGAAACAGCATGGGAAAAATACACAGATTTCAATAAAGGCATCTTTCCTTATATAGGTACTGTTACTAATAGTAAACTGATACGTAGATTAACTAGAACCCTTGAAGCAGTAGTAAATGAAACTATTTCCGCCCTAGGCAATTTAACAGAAGAGCAGTCTGCTATGCGGATTGTTGTGCTTCAAAATCGTCTTGTCCTTGACGTCATCCTGGCTGATAGGGGCGGAGCTTGTAGGGTCATCGGATCAAGCTGCTGCGTATTCATACCAGAAAATTCGCCATCAGTATATAAAGCCATAACTCGCCTTCATAAGATTGTAAACCAGATACACCAGAACCCAGGCACTTGGACTTGGTCCAGTTGGTTTTGGAGTGTGATATCAGCCTGGGGATGGAGAGTTCTATCCTTCCTAGGTATTGGCCTTCTCATACTATTCAGTTGCTGTCTATGTCTACAATGTGGACCAGCGATCTGTGGTCTATGTGCCACATCGTGCATTCCACATCAAGATTTTCATTCAAGATCCCGGAAGAAGAAGAAAGAAGAACAAATGATGCTATATGAACAGATCAATGGATTAATGAAGATTGATATCTCTTGACGGGCAAGTAGGGGACAAGGAGGGAATGTGGAAATATGGATTTTTCTGGTCAGTTATGTCCCCTATCTTGGACCCCAACGGTTCCATGTGCATGTCACAAGTACATGTATGTTTCCTCCAGTTCCAGTTATGAAGACGCAAATACATGTGCGTCCACCGTCAACATGTCCTCTGTCAGATCCGCCATGAATAGGCCGGATATTCCATTCCTAAATATGAAAGGCCACCGGTTTTATATGGTTCACTTATGCCATTTTACAGTCCAGGCAAGTAGGCCCTGATTCTGTCATCAAAACTCCTTTTGCCTTCTGCCTCTGAAAGCTCCAGTCTGAGCCTGCATCTGTGACCATGAACTTTGTCTCATTCTCTGCGCGGCTCACGAAGCCTGACATCAGCCTATTCTCTGCCAAGAACTGTATTTCACCTTCGAATTATCTGCTTCCCCCTCAGCCGATGCATTCCTGCCTAGTAGTTTAAGTAAACATTCTTCCAGTTACCGAGCAAAAGGCCCGGCTTCTCTGTCCTCATGCAAGTAATTCATAGTCCTGTTACCATGGAATATTTCTACCCCCTCGCATTTAGTGTAGACACTTAGACGCTTGTACACGCACGCACAGTCAGTATAGAATAGATTCTGTCCGAGAGTCCTTCTTTTGTGGATAACATAGTTCTTTAAACATAGGATGTTAGATATGATTTGGGATTAGGTTGACTTGACCCCCCAGACTTCTTGTCTCCACATGTAGAGCTAAATGCCAAGTCCCCCTCACCCCCTAGTCGCACGTCAATTACACGTCATGCTGCTGCGCGCACATCTATGCCAAGTATTATCTTATAGATCCACCTATATGTGACATCATAACCAATTATGTTCCTTTTTACTCCTTATTACACCCATTTTTGGTTACGCAGATAAATCGTCATTTTCCTTATCAATTGTTACGCCTACTGCATTCGCTTCATTGTAATGTATGTACTATAAAAGTTACTTCTTGTCAATAAAGTATGTACTTCACTTCCTGAACCCCCGTGGTGATGGAACTTGGAGCAACCGATTATAATCGATCACTGGAATAAAGCCCATTCCGAACCTCTAATACCACGGATTCTGCCTCTCATTTTACTGAGCTGTTTTATTATGTTTCCGTATCAAATTAAGTCCCGGTAAAGGAAAATTATTTACCACAGCTCCACGGGTGGCATGTGCAAGATTGCTCTGCGCCATAACAATGACAGTCAGTTCATTGTCACAACCAGACCTCAGCCTTGAAGCCTCTTCTCCTCGAAGGGATTGGCCATCTCAAACTAACCATGTGTCTCCATGCGGCGCTACAATCAGATCTGCTGGCTTGAATGTGTGAAGAGGGAACCCCACCGCATTTCACCCTGTCTTTTAGAGCTGAAAGGGGTTTGGCACTGTGAGCTCTCTTTGAAAGTTCAAATATGGAGTTCTGTTCTTAATTGTGAGCCAATTTGATAATTTAATATGATCTTAACAGTAATAGCTTTGCTGTTCTAGCCTGTGATAAACTTCTCATCAGTAACAATAGCCAGATGTCCCCACCATACATACGCTTGTATATCGATGAGTTTATTTCTGCGCCCATAAGGACAATGGTCATCATGTGCATTTTGTCCAGGTTCAAAAATCATCCAATCCATGATGCAGACCTGTGCGAGCAAGATGTCAAGCAAACCGTTTGTCAGCAAATAACTAGACAGGAACATATCTGTCAGCTAATTGAAGATAAACAATTCTCATAGAATTAAGAGACAACGCTAAATTGTGTACATATATGTTGAATACAAGAAGTGCGATTACAGATTCCTGTCTGCAGAAACAACCCAGGAGAGCCTGACCTTGGCCTGCATTGAATAGAATTGATTGATATGTATTTACGCGCTTCTATTGATCTCACTGAGGAATACTGGCATAAGAGACAATACATAGGCTTACATTAAGTACATTAGTGAGTCAACGTAAATAACAAGCTAGGTTTTAAATAGTTTCCCACGGTGAAGAGGGTTGGTGATGGCACAAAGGGTGGTTTTGCGGGCATAAGGAAAAAACACAGATTCCCATTCGGATCTTCTTGAAACAGAGGATCACTATTGGCAGAGCGAAGCATGAGAGAAGCACAGGGATTGGTCTGAGCAGCCTGGTTTGGCGCTCAGTAAGGATGTCTGGGAGCCTGCATCAGTTCTCCACCCAGCTGTGCACCACTGCTCGGGCTGGAGAAATACTAAGTGCGCATGTCTGGCCGTGCTAAGGCAGCCGGCCAAACCGACATGTGCACTTAGCAGTGCACATCACTCCTATTCCCTGCTCCTGACTCTTGTCGGATGACCCCGTCCCTACCCCCGTCCTAAGACTCGGTTGGCTCTGTGAAAAATAAAACGTTTGCCTCTGCTGGCTGTCAGTAGTGGGGCGACGCTACTCCGCCATAACAGAGGAGCCGCCCCTGTAATCACCACCACACATTAAGTACCTCATTACCACACATATCACCACATCCTCCTGCCCGGCTGTGAAATTTGGTTCAAATCATATTGCAACACATGAAATAGTTCATTTACTGCAATAGCTTCACAATAAAATGAGTACTAATGGGTAACAATAAACATCCCTCATCTATCAATAGTGCTTTGAGACTCCCATCATGGGGCGTGTGAAGTGGGCAATACAAAATTTGACTGTTAATGTGTCTCTATTCTTAACATAGCATAACTTTCCAGTTGCGACCCTACAAATTATCCCTCCATTAAAATTTCAATTGAAAAATGCTAGTAAGCCTTTTCAAATGCTGGTTGCACTTTCCAAAGACTTTTTAAAAAAGCATTATTAACTTATTTTTATTTAAAAAATAAAAATAAACGTCACGCCTCCACTAACCTCATTTAACCACTGATTGTCTCCTTCCCACCACTGTCATTTAGGTAAGAGCAGGGTTAGGATGATGACGTGCAACCAAGTGAGCCAAAGAGCCACGGTATCCTCATCCACCACTGTCCACCCCACAGACAATGCGGCATCCTGACCCACAAACCCAATTCCTACCCCTGGGTCCTGGGCTTATGCTGCATAAGAACAGATGTTGGCACCATGTGCCTTGGGCGTAGTTATCACCTTTCTTTGAGGACCATCAGAACTTTAAATACTACCTATGGATAGGGTGACCAGATTTTGAAAAGCGAAAACCTAAACATCCCACAAACATAGAAGTAAGACTACAATTTTGCATCAACCGAGAGACACAGAAGGACCTAATTGACACTCACCATCATAGAAGACGCTGACAATGAGGGCCCGATGTAAATATTGGTGGGTGGCCCGTTTCCCCACCAGGGCGACAAAGTTAATTACTCTGTTCAGATGGTGGAGGTAATCACCAAATTTAGAAATGTCTGCTGGGCCAGCAGATATTTCTAACATTGGCAGGATCCGCCATTATACCAGTTCCTGTCAATGCATACTAAGTTTGACAAACGGGTCTGTCAACATGACAGAGCCATATGGAAAACTTAGTGTTTTTTTTTATTTTCAAAAAGAAAATCCCAAAGTGGGATTCTCTTTTTTGAAAATAAAAAAAAACAATGCTCTATCACCATATGTTTCCTCCCATGGGAAGGGGGCATTATGCATTTTTGAATGCCCCTACAGCCAGGTTTTTTTCTGGTGGTGATGGGTATTAAAATTCGACCTTATATTTGCCGATCTAAATCAGACGAATAGTCAAACCTCAGAAAGCCCTTACAATGTCGGGCAATCAGAGGGGATTGACCAAAGTGGAGACGGAGTAGTGTCCTCCTTCGTCTAACCTACATTCGCTCGTCTAAATTGGGCGGTCGGACCATAATCTTGACAGTAAGAGAACTCCATTGTCAATGGCTCCAATGTGTGGGGAGGTCTTTGATCCTCCTGCTGGTCAGCATAGTAATTACCCTGGCCCAGTGGAGGGGGGCAAAAGCTTGGATCTGATTATGGCTGAACGAGAGAAATATGAAAATTCTTAAAATGCTATAAAAAGTGCAGCTACGACTAAATGAAAGGTATTGTGGATCTACACTCAGGTTGCATGTTTAGCCTAATATTGATAGCTCACTTGTTGCTGTAAACCTAAGTGGGATGAAACTGTACATTGGTGCAGATGCCATGTGTAAAATGTAATTTCTAAGCACCACCGACTTTCAGCAAGCACTAAAGACCTACACAACGGACGTCCACTGATATTATAAAGCCTACCCCAGGTTAACACCAACACGTGAAGGGTCACTTCAGCAACAGCTAACTGTTCGCAAATAACAGGCTGCGTAAGAAGGAAGTCTGACTCAGCATGCACATGTGCGCCCACATTTGCTTATGTGTTCACTTGTAAATAGCCCTGAGCCTCTTACCCTAATAGTGCAGTAGCAGCCTTATCTTAAAAGGCAGACACTGGCGTTTAGCACCGAGTCCATTTCTATAACATTTACATGAGTGATACTCAGTTGATGAGATTTACTCACAGTAAAAGTCCACAACCGGGTCACCAAAAAGCAAAAAATCCAGTGCGAATAAATGGGTGGTGGAAACAAATTTCAATAGACAGTAGATTGGTAGATTACCTTCTCACCAGAAAGTTTTCACAAAATAGTGGTGCTGGAGGCCACCCCACTCCCAAAGAACAGGTGGAAAAAGATCCTGAAAAAGGGGGTCTGCCTTCATACCAGTAGTATGCTAACAATGGTCCTGTGCTGGGTGCAGTGTCTCCCTCACCGATGATCATGTTGTTGCTGCTGGAGATGGTGCTCATATGGTTTATTGACGTACTGCACCTGTTTCCTTAATCATCAAATGAACTAGATGGGATGGAGAGACATTGGTGAATTCTAGACCAAAACTGACAAAGTCACTGGATTGAGATTCCACAGACCGGTAACACAGGCCTGGTGCTAATCAGCTATGGAGAATTGTCATCCACACTTGAAGCATGCCTCGAGTCCTGTGGCCTCTCCCATTCAAAACAGAAAGTGAAGTTTTTCTTAAATGAGGGAAGCATTTTTTGAATGTGGTTCATTAGACACAAGATTAGGTGGAAAAACTGGAGTCGATTAAGCACCTGAAGACGACAGTTGCAAAGGGAGAGGCAGCCTATCACACGAGGGCAGCTTTGGTCAAATTTGATAAAAGCAGAGCTTCCAGCGGGCTTTGGAGTATACAGAACAACAGAAGAAAACTTTGCTTCCAGCACTGGTCAGCAAGCGCCATTCCGGAAACCACTTTTTAGGCCTCAGCCTGTTTGAAAAAACATCAAGAATCCCTCCCCAGTGTCTGTGGCCATGTTTGAAAGGAAGTGTCTATCCACCCAGCTGCTGGCTTACTAGTTTGTGCAGGAAGGGGCACCTTTCTGCACAAAAACAATCAATTGAGTTAGTTTCCTCTACCAATGTGTGCTGAAGAATGCAGCACGAATTGAAAGAGGAAAAAAACGAAGAGAAATTAAAACATTTCTCCTCGTTGCACCTCGAGTGGCGTAGCATTCTGACGCTTTTCCAGATTTACGATTTCTTGTAAATCTGGAAATGCCTCAGTGGACATGGGTGTTGCTTGGGAACACCCACAGCAACACCCATGTCACGCCCCTAACACGCAAAGTGTTGCATGAACAGGGGCGATACTTACAAGCACAGGTTAAGTCACGCAGAGTGACTTTAACTGTGCCTGTAAACAGAGCCAGCTTTAGGGCGGTGCGACCGGTGCCACCGCACCGGGTGCTGGCTTCCTGGGGGTGCCGTGCTTGAAAGTTTATTATGCTTTTGAAGCACCTGCTGCAGCATTTCTTTCACCACGGCAATTACCAGGCCTCACATAAATGTCACAATAACTCCTGTGATTAATTATCGTCCTGGAGAGAGATCAGCATTTTGCATAGTTGAGGTTTTGACTTATGTGAGGTTAGTGCAGAGGGTTAATATGCCTGCTGCAAAGAAAGTGTACTAAGTAGATTACAGAGTGCATATGATGTTAACAGATCAGTAGATTCAGGGGGTTCCTCGGAAGTCAAAAGGGTATGAACCTCTGCTCTAGAAGTTAGAATGGCCACAGTAGTGCGTCAGGGAAGCTAGCACAAGGTCATTCAAGGGTTAATAGTTTCCCTGCTCTGACTGGTAGCATTCAGCTGCTGTGTGCTGGGTAGAGGAGACATGGTGGTCCTGGTGATGGCATACATTGTGTCTGATCTCTGTTCCCAGAAGTCAGTGTCTTGTGGCGGTCGTGCGAGAGCAGCGCCCTTCTGCAGTCATTTCAGACATTAAAAATGTGCAGGGTAATAAAATAATCTCGGTCTGATCTGTTTCATTGAAACATCAAAAAAAATGTTAGTTTTTTATCGTTCCTGAGGCATGTAGATGCTCCGATCAGCGCTAAATTTGTGCCTGTGTTTACCGATGCTCGGCACCAGCATTTATTTCTAAAGACCTCACTTATTTTTCACAGTCGACCACGTGGTGACTCTGTCTGCGTATTTATGATCAGAGCTCATCAACAAAGTGTTCTATATAATTCAAAAGAAAATGAGACCAGCATGTCTTGACCATTCTTACAGTTTGAAATGGCCTTGTTAGCAGTGGGGTAACGAAACTTGAGGGGGGGCCCCCTGCAAAACACACGGAGGGCCCCTCCACCTCCCCCCGGCGGCGCGGCCCACCATCTACCACTTTGCCCTACCACCCAGAAATCTAGCATATTTTGATTTGAAACCGCCAACGTTTAAATGAAATGCCTCTATATTGTCTTTCTCTAAGTTCTAATGAGAACGTGGGAAACACTCTTAACATACAAGCTATGCCATTTGTAACAATACTGTCAAAAGCAGACTATTTAACTGAGGCAGCAATCAGAACAATACCAAGGAGCGATCCTATTGTCTCAGGAACTGCCTATGGCTGAAGAACAAAGAACAACTAAGGGTCTGAAATATAATTGACAATACCTTGAAACTTTGAAAGACCAACCCAAACCTGCAATTCCATAAAAACTCGACTGACAATATACATGAGAAGTACACACGCTATAACTCAGTATCCTGTGAAAGTCAAGAGAAATAGACTGGTGAATTATCAGCATGCCACACACTAGCGACTGTCAAGGGTTGTGCATGATAATAACGTGAACTGAGGAAGCAATTTCAATCATAATGTCTTTATTAGTAAGCACTGCAAAACAGGCAGGCAAACAAGGCTGAGGAAGAAAACTGTTTGGATGCTTCAGAACATTGATGCAGATGTTTGTCTGTTTTAATTTATCATTTCTGTAGTGTAAACAATGCTAAATACAAGATTTAAGGTGCATGTATTACAGACAAGTGCAAGCAACACCATAAATAACACTGCATGTAGAAAACAAAAACCATATCAGCAAGTACCTAATGACAATCTATACAAACTGTAGTTGGTAAAGCAAAAGAAAAAGTGCAAATACTTTCAAAGTGCAAAATAAAGCAATCACCAGTCCAGCAATATACAAAAATCAAGCATGTTTTGTAAAACAATTAAACTTTCTTCTTGCATCAAGGTGAAAATACTTTCAAAGTGTATGGTAAAAACAAGTCCAGCAGCTTCCCTCACAAGGACTGACCTGAACCACCAGACTGGGCCTTACTTCATAACAAACAGAGGCCTAAGACCTCAGTGTGTCAACACTGGCGGTATTTACAATTTACTAAGAGTATAGACACGCCTGCTAAATTACAGATTCACCATTGCCTCCAAATGGCTCTATCGTCACGTGTGACACCGCCAGCCAGGCCCGGATTTTAAGCCAACAGCACTTTGCATTCTGGGAGTTGTGCTGTGACTATCTAAGTAAGGGGTTAAACATTCCAGCATGCAAAGTGTTGTTGGATAAAAGCTACGAATGGACACGACATGGTGCCAATGCCACTTGGCAGCTATGTTTTATACAAGCACAAGGGGATGTTTAATTTCCTCAACACTAGCTGCAGAAGTCTGGCGTCAAATAGCAAACACGTTGTGCGGAGAACCCAGAAAAGTGCTGTTTAGCCCCCGTTTATGGACCTGAGATGTCATTCTCTAAGAGACCCAGTGGTAAAAGCCCACAGTTGTCTCTAATGCATGTTAGTGCCAGGCAGTGGTCGAAGTGGCGTAAAAAAAGTAGGGGAACTGTGGTAGGAGAATCAGAGGGCGGGAATAACCAATGGATTGGGTCAGTGGGCGGAGTGAGAGGTGTGGCAGAAAGAGCAAAATATCCCAATTCTTAGTATTCATTTCCCATTTCACTAACCGGTTACAGCTTATTACATTATTTAATTTAACCAATAGATACACGTTTATTTAAGGTTAAATATGTGTTATTGACATTAAAATACATTCACAAAGTGGGATACGTTTCCAATCACAGAATGTCCCAAATATCCTTAAAAGTGGAATCGCAAGCCATTTGTCTCCCAGCCATGGAGTTTCTGTCATCAGCACTTCTCCTCCCTTTTTCCACAAGAGCAGTTCAAACATGAATGGCAAAATATCCTAGTTTGTAAATGTTTTCCACATAAGTATGGCTTTGCCATATTTGCCACATAATATATCATCTGCTGCATAATCTGACGATTTTAACTAATAAATTGTTTATAGCTCAAACACATCAAAAGTTACTAAGAAATGTGACTTGTGCTGTTGTGAAGCGGAGGGCCCTTTGCAAAGGTTGACTGGTCACCTTTCTCATTGCTGCAGTTGTATGTTCCACTAGTACTAATAAGGAAAAATCTTTGCAGAGACTGTTAGCATGTGTAAAAATTTCAAAATAATAAAGTATCAGAAAGTTTACAGCACCACTAATACCAGAGTAGGGGGTCAGAGCACTTTACATGTCACATATTGCACAGAGACAATCATTCATATGTGTGAAAATCACTGTGTAGGAAATGTTACATAAGACACAGGACTACAAGGTGTAGGAGTCACATGACAACCATACTAGTAGGCAGCATAGTTTAATAGTGATTGGTCTGCAGAAACACAAACTCAGAATTAAAAACATAATACCATGGTTGGGGGTTCTCTTTAATAATCAGAATTGATTTCCACCCAAATGAACCCTTTTTTGCAACATTAGGATAATCGAAGACTGGGGGAAAAACATAACGCTCTAATGTATACCTTGGAGTTTGCATGCAGCTCTTACATGACAGTAAATAGCTCACTGTTCTATGTTAGGATTTTAACTTATTAATTGCAAGTAACAATAGGGTCTCTCTGACAAAAGGAGTGACCCACTGACCTATTCACATTATGTGCACTTTGTGATCTGCATGGCACATGTTCTTAGCAGCATGCACATTACACCTCTGCCATTCCTTTTCATGAGTCAAACCTTCCACTAGACAAAACATCATCTCTCTCTACTAAGAACATTAATCACTGGAATTATCAAGACATTTTTATTGTTGCCCAAAAACGTTGGAGGCCAGGAAGGAGGTAGCAAGTGCTTTTAAAACCTTATTATACTTACAAAAACGATGCCCCCACCTGAAGTTAGCGCCCGGTGCGGTCGCACTGCCCTAGAGCCACCCTACTCAAGGGTTCTGTGACCTCAGTGACAGAGTCACTGCCACTCTATGGTGTGCTGCTTCATAGGTCTGTCTCCAAGACTGAAGGTGGACTTCATTGATAGTGGTGGACAGGCCTTCAAGGTTAATCCACTCTTGCCACCGCTAGGGTCCACCTGCTGGTGCTAAGACACCAGGGCTTGTAAGATCTTGCGGTGCCTTCTAAGGTGTAGCACAGGAATGTGCTCCCTCAGGAGAGTGGTCTGGGAGCCTGGTCATTAAGGCTGAACCTGGTTCACCAGTTCCACTTCTAAAGCTCTGACCATAGCGCCACGTCCTCTCCCCCACTGAACACCATACTGCCCCACTTAGAGAAACTTGCACTGCACTGGATGTGACTCAATTCTAATTACGCACTGGACAAGAGCAATATGCTGCCTAAAAAGAATTAACAACATCCTAGAAAAAGCAAACACTCATAGGGAATGCAAGATTAAGTAAAGCATGTGAAATGTAAGCAGGAACAACATGGTTACCTTTTTCCTTTTACACTCATTATTCAGAAATTAGTGAGTGCTTTTGCCTGAAAAGTTAAGGCCATGACTACAGGGCCCCGAAGGGACCCGTTTCAGTGCCCATTGCTTATATCCTTTAAACACATAGGCAGTATGGTTTAGAAAGACCACATTCGTAAACACAGTCGCTGTACACATTTTTTTTTCCCATTCACCCATCAAGCAGGTATTTCAGTACCTCCAGGCAAGGTGCACTTTCCCACACAGGGAAAACAATGTTGTTCAAAGAGAGAGGAGAAAACAAAAGTATCACTTCACTGGCAAACACTGTAAAGTGGCACTAATGTGTTTAGGTGTAAATAAATCAATCTGGCCACCTTGCAACCACTCTGTCTTACTTTAATTAGTTCTTTATTTTTCACATTTGGAATGTTTTATTTCTCTCCACCCCGAGGCTGCAATTGTGTCAGAAAAAGACAACGTTTCCAGCAAAAATGTTTTTTTTTTTGGATCCATTTCACAGGGGAGCAAATAAACGAAAGGAGGAAAGAGAGGGTAATACCCGGTTCTTGAAGTCTCGGTTTTCACTAACTGAGGAGCGAGACAGAAAGAAAGAGAGGAAAGACTCGGAGGCTTAGAGGCCGTCACCGTGGTGTGCGCGCATAGTTTAATTTATGGGGACTTGGGGAGGCCGTGCACGCAGGAGCACCATTTTATTTGCGAAGACTGAAGAGGCTTGCTTGCAGGCGCAGCCGTCTCCCTCCGTGGAGTGTGTGGGGTCCACTGGAGCGTGGGGGTCCCCCGCACCGCGGGGGCTGCGGGGGCCTGTGTAACGCCCCTGCTTGTTAATCATGTAAAATGACACAATTGTACATTTTGGAGGTTGCTCTTTGGCAGTGCGGGCACAAACGGGGCCGACTATGGCAGGCTTCTGAGAAATACCTTGGGTTCGCCACCTATATTTTCACAAATTAAGCTTTGGCTCCAGTGGCTGCTCACAGGCTCCTGTTTTCCTCTGAGGGTGAGGGCGTAACTACATCTTCCGCTCTACAGAGCATGTGCACCTACATTTGACCAGTCCAGGAAGCTGGAAAGGTCATCATAGCAGCACCCTAATGGACAATGCATCAGAACTGATCTGGTATATAGCCAGCTTCCGAAACCAAAGTGGTCTGTAGAGTAACCCCGGGTGTCGTACTCTGCTCCGCCAGCAGAGTTTGCGGAGATTTACCAACTCCGCGCTCCACTGGAAACGCAAAGTTGGGCAAAAACTCCACCGCTGTGGCGGAGCGGAGTACGATGCCAGCCCCATTTAAAAATATTTTTTTAAAACACCACTTGCCTTGTCTTCTGCCTTCCCCCTCGTCACCGCGGTGTCTCCCTTCTTCCGGCGTCCTCCTCCTTGCGTCCCTGTAGGTATTACGTCATGCGTGAACTGCGCATGCCCAGTTCACGGAAGACGTAATAACTACAGGGACGCGAGGAGGAGGAAGCAGGAAGAAGGGAGACACCGCGGCAAGGAGCAGAGCAGGCAGAAGACAAGGTAAGTGGTGTTTTAAAAAAAAAATTATACTGCTTTGTGTGGTCCTGGGGCGTAGTTCCACTGAGGTTTTTTTTTTTACTCCCTGGAACTACGCAGAGCACCACTACGCATACTCCGCCCAGGGTTACCGTAGAGCACGGTTACTTAAAATATCTCAACTTCAGTTCAAACTGGATGGATGATGGTTGACACCTTCAGCCAATCCTGGACGCAGTCTTTCAACCAGTATCATCACTTTGCATGTTGGGACTCTCAAGCGACATTCAGTACATCTGGCATGTGGTGACAAAGCGGTTGGGATGGAGCAACAAAGTCACTCAGTCCACACCACCATGGGATGCAGAAAGGTTGGGAACATTGATCAAACAGCAGCGGTTCGATAAGTGGGACATAATCGGTATCTCAAAAGTGGGCGACTTGTGGGTGAAGGGTAGGGTCAAGGTATTCAAGGTGATAAAGAAAGAATATGAAATGTCAAATTCAGAGACGTATAGATACCTACAAATCAGAAATGCTTTACAGGCGGCCATTCCATCGGGCTCTGACCTCCCAGAGTCATCCGCATTGGAGGACAGGCTTCGAAATGATCAAATAGACGCCAAAATGACAACTATGACATGAAAAAAATTGCTCAACGCTATGCCTGACCCACTCGTACAGCTACGAGAATGATGGCAGGCTGATCTGGGAAATAAGAGGATGAAGATTGGCTGGAAGCCCTGGCCTCTCCCTGAGAAGTAGACATAACCTTGAGACTAAAATTGATTCAACTTAAAATCCTACATAGATCATATTACTCCTGTAGTACCATGGTGATAATGAAAGGGAAAGAGGACTTCACATGTAGATGACAGTGTCTGGTAGAAGGCACAATTTATCACATCCAATGGGAATACCCGGCCATTCAGAGATATTGTGGAGCAGTGGTGACACAGTTGCGTAACGTGGCTGGCAAGGAACTTCCATAGACACCTACTCGGTGCCTTCTCAATTTATGGGGATCGACAGATCTAACTAGTAAGGATCGCATCTTTGTCACCTTGGGTTTCGCTATCGCTAAGAGAACCATCGCTAGGAAGTGGGGATCTGATGAAGCACCCACACTAGCCGACTGGGAGCGGGATATGGACTGGGCGATGGTGGCAGAAAAGTCAGTGTATGAGGGGAGAGGATGCCCGATGAAATGGGAACAGATCTGGGGTAGTTGGAATTCTCACAGAGTACAGATATGTGCCCCCACCATATCAAAAGCTAATAAGGTCATAGGAAGAGAATTAAACAAAAGGGACACAGTGAATTTGTAATATGGACTAAACAGATAGCACAAACTGTTGATGTTGTGTGTACGATGGTACTGTGAAGTTAAGATGTTGACAGCTGTAATCACTAACTGTGTATTGTTTTTATTAATAAAAAGATATATATATATATATAAAAAAAAGTCTAGTGGAACTAGAAACTACAAGTCGCAGACTGTAATGTGTTGTTGGCTAAAATATCGCAACAGATGCGCCACGAGAATCCACTTGTGAGCTAAAAGTTATTTTACGTGTTTGTTCAAAAGTGGTTGTTAGTGATTCAAGACGGGGATTCGAGGCGATAAAAGGTAGCAACTTTTAATTCATTACCTGCTTCTGAGTGTTATGCATTTCTAGTTATTCTGCCATTTTCGAAACCACTGCAGACTGGAGTGCTTATGTTTCTATCTCTTATGCTCTGGCTAAAGGAACATTTGGCAGTAGGAAAGTGAAAACACCTTCATAACACCCCTGAACTAAACATGTGTGGCAGGGCTAAGAATTGGCACGTGACAACCCCATTAGCTACTTTACTTCATTATTTATAAGCGCTCATTTGTTTAGAAAAATCCATTCAGTGAAGAAAGCAAGTTGTGATTCACAGCAAAAGCTTCAGTCAGCTCAGTACAGAAGTTTCTAAATTAAAGCCTATTGTAAAACAGCTATCCCAAGTCATCTCATGGCAGGTGGGGGTCCTACCGTTTTCTTTGCAGCCTGGTACTTGTATATTTCAATATCTTATTAGATGTGCAGAACCAGAAGTACGCAAAGAAATGGATGAACACAGTGCTTTAAATGGGAAAAAATAAGGGCAGGTACTCATTAAAATGATTTAGAGGTGTGGCAAATGGCTAGGGGCGGGGCTAAGGGCAAGCTATGATGAAAGATAATGACTTCTGTACCAGTTGCAGCAGATATCAAACGCATGAGAAATGCTTTTATGTAAACAAATCAGGTGAACTCATTGCACAAAATGAAAGCCAAACAGGATGATATGTTAACATTTCGTTGTTTTGTAATATTTGCTGCTTCTTAATGCCATATGTTATTTGTTGTTGTTTGGCACAATACTATATATTCTCAAGTGTGCACACACACAGAGAGCGAAACAAGCTGAGATGAACACAAAAGCATTCCACCCATCCCTTTAAAATTTCTCCTGAGAGTGTCTTGAATCTCTCCCTCTTTCTCTCACACAAAAATAGGCACTCACAGGTCAGCAAGCACACAGACATATATATATGTATGTATAAACGATTATTAAAGTTAAGAAGAAATGCACAGGATTTTTGACTGTACACAAATTTGTGTTAAAATACCATTTCAAAGCCCATTCATGATTTCAGAACTCAACAAATATCTAGTATTTTTATGTGAAAAAAGTGGCAATCCTAACTTCACCTGTCACCTCACTTCTATACAGTCATCCCTCCCCCTTCCTTCTATGTTCATCTTAACTTACCCTCAATCAAATCCATTTGCCAGTTGTGCTGGAGCTCATTCCTGGAGTGCTGCAACGCTCCCTGCTGCTCATTTCTCTCTGGGAAGGGCTAACTTTACACCCATGGGCCAGTACCCAGGTCAGTCATGTTATCATGTAAAGGCAGCAATTTGTGTTGGAGGGGCACACAAAAGAAAACAGCTTCCGTGCTGAACAAAAAGATGAAATAAACAGCTTTGGGGAAGGTAGAGGATTGTGTGGTGCTGCCGCACACTTTAGTACGGCCAGTGCATTTCCCTAAATGAGACAGGATTACTGACTGGCAGCCCCAGCCCATTTCACACGCCTGATGGAGGAAAGGGATGGGGGCCTTAACACTTTAAGCCTAATACCCGTTGCGGACCTGATCAACAGTGCAGGGTCTGTCTAGACCCTGTCCTGTTGATCACAGCATGAGGCAAGGCAAGCCCTCTCAGACCCCTGCAGTCTGGGCCCATTCAAGTGAGCGCTGCTGGAATCTCCAGCAGCGACTCTGCAAAAGGCCACTGAGGGGCTCAGTGACTTGCAAACTCCTCGGAAGCAGAGCGGCATCTGCCCTGACCTGATCTAAGAAAAGTGCCGGTACTGAGGGCAAGAAAATTCGGAAGTGCTGGTACTCAGTACCGGTGAGTACTGGCCCATTTAAAGCACTGGAAGAACATCAACTGGACCTCCAGAAACAATGTAAGAACTGCCTGTTATCATCTAATGAAGGCTTTGTTGTGCACAACATGGACACGTGTTTATTAGGGATTAAGAATGAAAGTGTTTTCACATTGTTTGCTCCTTGAAAGCATGAATCCTTTAGATATTTCTGCTTTTTTGGTTTTTCAAAATAGTAGTTTCCTTTAACAATGGTGATGATAAAATCAGTGGCATCAGAGCATGCTGGGTCTGATGACGTGGAGAAGTGGTTCATGCACAAGTGTTTATGAGGCAGGTGATGGTGACAACGTGACCTTCATGGAATTATTACCGCAAGGGAGTAGTGATGTGGTGCGACACCACAATGCAGACAACTTATGCTGCAGGGATTCCTGTTGCCTTTAGGGCGACTCTGATAAGGGTCAGTGATAAACCTCTGCAGGAAATTCCTACTACTACTGGGTGGTATTACTCTGCTTGGCCCATTGATTCAGTTTGCAATGAATGAAGTGTCACTCAAACTGTCACATATGAGACTTAGACATGTCACACGGGCATTACAAACATGGAAATGTCACAAATGAGCAGAATGGAAACTTGGCAGCCATGCAGGAAAGGGGATCGACCGCTGGTGGAAGGGGGAGAGTGAGAGACTGGGAGGGAGAGGGAGAGGCTATGGAGAGATGGGATAGGCAGGGATGTTGTGTAGTTCCTACAAATCTATATAGGATCTGCACGTTTAGACAACATAAACTAAGGGATTGGTGTCCAGACTGATTCCAGACACCCCAACAGGATATGTTAGTCTGTAGACCAGCTAGCTCACAGTGTCACTATAAGCCCAACAACCTTACCAAGGAGTCAATAGTTTCTGGCAACTATCGAACATGACAACCCGTGAAAACAGTACAGTACTTTTTTCTCAGTCACTCGTGCTCATTCGTTCTCAAAAAGATACACAGAATAAAGAGTGGAGACGTTTTCAATAAGTATTTATTGAACCAGCGTCATTCTAGTATAAAAGACATGTGCTGCAAAAACCGTTAGACAGAAACAGATGTATACAGTTATAAGCACCAATAGAGTAAAGAAAAGGTCGAATTCTACCATGGTGCTAAAACAATGAATGTATGCAGGCATATAGATGCATGACAGGCATCATGAGTACTCCTAATATGTGAACCCTAACTAGATGTACCTAGGTGTACCTAGCATGTATGAAGGTGTATAGCTAAGAATCCCCCTAGGAGAGAGCCAACACCATTACCTGATGGGAGAGAACGAAGGACCCCATCTTGGTCTCGAGTTGGACACCCCGCAGGGGATGTCAGACTACTGCTTGCTGGAGTGTCTGCGGGCAGAGAATTCAGCATCTTGTGTCAGCGTGTCAGCATGGAAGCTTTTTCTCCTCTGCTTGCCCAGCAAAGATGTGGGATTTATGTACCCGAAATGTACCCTCAGGGGTTCTGCCTAGATGTATCATGGTACTGTGGGCTTGTCGGCCAAGGATGACGATATTGCTGACCTTTGTACAGAGTTATTATGCAGAAGATGATAATCCTGCTGTAATACTGAGAGTCCTCAAGCGTAATAAATTAGGCTAGTTTTCGAAGAAAACCACACTACATTTATTTGGCAACTAACTAGGTAAAAGGTCAGTACCAGAACCATTATGGAAAGTAAGATAGGACAAATGTAGGTAAAAGGTCGTGCAATTACCTAGGCCAGTGGTTCCCAATCTGTGCGCATCGCGCCCTGGTGAGCCCCCAAAAATAGCCAGGGGCGCCGGGACACAATACGTCAATATCCCGGCGTTGTACACTTATTGGCATTTTGTAAGCTCGCTATGTAAAATGTTTTGTTAAAGGTAGATGATACTCCCTCTTGTACCAGTAGATAGCAGTGCGACATCCAAAATGGCACATTAACTGCTCCTGTATGTCAGATATTGACACAGTTTACACAAACTATGAGCAATGAGGAAATATAAACACACGTACAAAGGGAAGACTGTTTAAATCATATAACAAGTAACTGAGCCATTAAGTGAGTTTATTGAAGGTACGGATGTATGAAATTGATGAGGAAATATCTTATTATTTTTAGTCGTCTCTGCTTCATAAATGACTCATGAGATCATTAGCTAAAAGAAAGCTACATTTTAATTTGGGAACTCTGTTGCTTTGAGAATTAATTTACAGGTTGGATTGCATTCTGGTCTGTGGTTAAAAGTGATTCAAGCGTGACAATATCCTCAGCAGGAGTTCACTTGAAACTTGGCCTCCAAGTGCTTCCTGGAAACCTTCAAAAATTGCAGCAACTAGAAATTATTTGACCTTTGCTTTGTCAGAGTTCCTGAAATGTCTGCACTTTAAGGACACCCACATTTCTAATTATTCTTAGATATAGTGACCAACACTTTTTTTTAAAGAAAATGTGACCTGCAACGAGCGGCCGAGGTCATATATAATGAGTCTTCTTACTAGTCCCACTTATCTTCTGTATGAAGATCGCTCAGTAACAATTCCCAACTACCTGGCTCGTACCTAGAATTAAATAGACATGGAATGAGGCACTCCAGTGGAGACTCAAGGAGGGTGTTGCAGTGGTACCTGCCTCTCAACCTGTACTTAAGGTGAAGCTAAACAGGGTACAGATCCTGTTAAGTCTATAGTTTTAGCTTGTAAGTTATCTTGCTTGGGTTGTGATGTAATTCCTGATCAGCCTCTAACTGCTGCAGACCTGGTCAAAAAGACTGTCTTCAAGCTTGCAGCCACCACAGGCTCACAGGTGAGTTTAAAACTATTAAAGTAGCGCCGTTTTGGGATAGCTGTCTTGCTTCGTTATATTTTTAAATGTTGCTTGTATGATTTGTTTTACTATCACCAACTCGTACAAAGATTGGGACTTAAGCATTGTACAGATGCCTCTGTACTTCCACTTGTCATTCTCCAGCAATCTCCTCCTCCATTCTTGAAACCTGGAAGTTGGTAGAAGTGTATGCTTTTTGATTGTTCACCCAAAAACTTTTAAATCAATCGTATTTCTCCCCAACCTCTAAAGTCTGTAGTTTAGGTTTTACTTTAACAGTAGTATTGTGCATTTCCTGTGTATATTCGCAATCTCAAGAGCTGCTGCTTATGTAAACTGCATAACTGTAGCCTTAGTTCTTTCACTAAACACACCGCTCCTTGTCACTCTGTCTAGTTTAACCCTTGGGTGGGTATATAGATCCAATCCGTCACATTTTGCAATACCAAATCAACAGTTGCAGAGTTCTCAAATTGTAAGACGCATTAAAAGTGAGAACTAATTAATATACTTGACATCAACACAAGAAGTGATATGAGAGAAATGAAAAATATATGTAGAACACCAAAAAGTTACTAATGTGGACACATGGCTAATAAGATTACTGGAGCAGCATTCGTATATATCAAAAGTGGCTCCTTAACAACTAAAATGATTTGTAGGAGAGCACCGAATGCTAGTGCCAATTTTTTTAAAACAAAGATTTTTTGAAAATTATTCCACATGCAAACCACAATGCTGAAGAGTATTCTTTCTGACTTAACCAAATCAAGTTTTTTTTTATTAGGCAACTGTTATACTTTTATTTTGTTACATCTATGATTATAATACCTTCATCAGCTTCCTGCCAAATATTTTCAGGGAATAAAATGGAAGTACTCCAGAGGCCGGGCTTACATTCCCCCACCCGCCAAAAAAAGTAACATAATTGGGAGCCGCGGCCAACAGCCAATAGGTCAAGGGAGCCGCAGCTGGAAAAAGTTTGGGAACCACTGATCTAGGCCTATTTCGTTGTACACTGGGGCTCATAACAGGGAGGAGTGGAGACAGGAGCGATTCCTCCGTTGGAGCGGAGGAGCGTCACCCCACTTAAATTCACCCCCAAAACCCCATAAAAAACTAAATTGTAATTTATTACCATTTTATTTTTCATCCCGAGCCAGTGTCAGAACGGGGCGGGGTCGCTGCTTAGTGACAGAAGCTGAGAGGAAGGTGGGTTGTCTATGCATTTATGTTTAGAGTGCACATGTCTTTTTGGCCGGCCGTCTTGAGACAGCCAGCCACACAAGCGCATTTAAACATCTCTAGCCCAGTCATCTTAAGACAGCTGAGTAAGAGTCAATACATGCCTCCAGGATGCTGTGAAGCACCAAGTAAGGCCACTCCCTCCAATCAGGGCGCTGTTCCCACAGCCTGAGAACAGCACCTTGATTGGTCAAGGTAGTTCCAGGTTCCAGATTCCTATTCCTGTAGATGTCTGGAGCAGAGGTCCAGAGCAGAGGACATCGCGTTCGCCCGGTGATTTTATTTTTTATTCATTTATTTGCACGCACACCCGCTCACCCCCCTCTCCCAGTAGATGCCAGCCACTGAGTGGACGCCCTGGGAGGGACATTGAGAGGCTGGTGGGGGAGCAGAGCTAGATTGGCAGGGAGACCAGATAGAATGGGGAGAGAGCTGAAATGCTGGGGACAGGCGGACAGACAGGGAGGGTGAGGAGACCAGGAGGAAGCGGAGACAGACTGGGGGAAAAGCTGAGGGAGGTGTGGAGAATGGATAAAACTAGGTGTGAAGGAGAACTGATTGAAGGGGGCATGGAGAGACTGGGAGGGAGAGGAGACAGACTAGGAGAAAGCAGAGAGGCTGTTGGGTACAGTATAATAACTGGCAAGGATATCAGAGAGACGGGAGGAGGGAAGAGGGAAGAGAATGGAAGAAAGGGAACAGCCTGGGGGAGGGCAGAGAGATGTGGAGAGCAGAGTCCAGCAACAACAGCAGAGGAACTTGGGGAAAGCAGACAGGCTGGAGAAGAGCAGAGGGATGGGGTGAAAGTGAGCAACAGAAGTGGAAGAAGGCAGACAGGACGGGAGAAGAGAGAGAGAGAGGGCAGAATGTAAATTCTGGATGGTGAAGAACTCGTGATTTCTGCACCGAACACGGCTGAATGACTGACCTCAAGGTTTCGGACCTTCATGCCTCCCAATTTTAAGACGCTATGGTCTTGGGTCGGACATACAGACTGCAGTATACATATATATTGTGTTACAAGTGTATCCTGGGTTTTTGACTGTGCGTTGTGCTGTTGCTTGTCCAGTTTGGCTGGCTCTAGTTGATGGATTAAGCTGCCCTGAAGAAACCTTTGTTAAGGTGAAACGCATTGGCGGCGCTTGTGCTTTTGGATAAAAAACCTGAAAAAAAAGAAAAATACACATGAAAAGGATCTACTAGTCTTACTTTGGATTACATTTTTGTGCATATATGATTGGGTGTTGGCTCTCTTTTTAGTTTAAATTTCTCTAATGTATGGCCAATGAGCTGCTGACCATTAGAGGTGGGCAACTTGTTTTTGTTAACACAGTGAAAACTTTGGGTGGTGGAGCATTGGATCCCCTGGCTGGCATAATTTGGTCAGTGCAAAGAGTGAAGGCCCGGAAGGGAAAGCATAACATCTAGGGGAGAACAGAGAGAGGATAGAGGAGAGTCTGGGTGGAAGGCAGAGAGTCTGGGTGGACTGCAGAAAGACGGGCGAGGTAGAGTGTATAAATTGAAGGAGAGATGGCAGACTGGGGAAGAACAAGCTACTAACAAGGCAATTTCTGATGGGGAGTACACACAGATGGGGGGGGGAGCAGTCAGACGAGGAGGGAAAATTGACAAATTGGAACAGAGAGACGAGGAGAGTCACAAGAGAGATAGGGAGAGTGGACAGTTTGGCAGAGAACCGAGCTGAAGGGACAGGGGAGGGACTGGGAGGGAGAATGAACAGGATGCAGGAAAACAGGGAGACTGCAGCTGGCAGGGAGACTTGCAAGTCCATTAGATAAGGGAGAGATGACAAACTCAGTCATGTGTGGAGCCATTCTAGGAGAGTGGAGACACTCAGTGTCGTAAAGCAAAATGATGGGGTCTCCCTGCAGAATGTGATGAGGGTCCCCAGAGTATCCCATACCTCACAGATATCCATTAACCTTGGGCTGAATGGGGGGCCCTGTGAAGGATTGCCCCCCCCCCCCCAACCACCACCACAGGGGCTGCATGGGCTTGCGTTACGCTCCTAGGAAGACTAGTGGAGACAACAGACAAACATCCAGAGAGACTGGAGGGAAGAGAGCCTGGAAGGACGAGCGAACAGAGTAGGAGAAAGAGCAAAGACAAGGAGTGTGGAGATATTGAAGGGGGAACAGACAGTCTGTGAGGGACAGTGGGAGACAGGGAGAGTTTGCGAGACAGGAAGGAAGTGTGGCGGGGATAATGAAGATCAGAGGGAAGAGACTGGGAGATGGAGTGGACAGTCTGAAAGAGAGGAGAGACATTGTTAAGAGAAAAGACAGACTGGCACGGAGATCCTGGGGAAGAGCGGAGAGACTACTGGGAGATAAGTCAGACGAGGAGACAGAGAGAACAGATAAGGAGGGAGAGCAGACCGTCTGGGAGAAAATGAGACATGCAAATGGAGAAGAGGGAAGAATTTGGGAGAATGGGGAGACTGGGCAAAAACGGACAGACTCGTGCCTGAACTCGCAGATTTGGGGAAAGCAGGGAGACTGAGAGGAAAGTAAGTAGACTAAAGGGCCGAAATGATGATTGGGGGAAAGAGAGGGGTCCAGGGGGAATTGGACAGAACTGGGAGAGGGGAATGGGTAGAATGGGGGAAGCAGGCAGACTCTGAGGCTGAATGGCAGAATGGGGGGACAGCAGATTGGAGGGCTGGGGGGAAAGCAGTCAGGGGGAAAATAGGCACACCGGGTGAAAGTGAGCAGGCTGACAGGAATGTAGGCAGACTCAGGTGCGAGTGGACAGAATGGAGGAAAGCGGCCGGGGGAAGCAGGCAAGCTGATGAGATAGGAGAAAGACATGGGGGAAATGGGAAGAATGACAGAAAGCATGTTGAGTGGAAAGCAGGCAAATGTAAGATAAAACAGTCAGACTGTAGGGAAGTAGAGAGTCAAAGGATCGGCCTAAGAGGGCTCTGGGATTTACTAAAATGGGTTGAAAGGTGGGTAGAGAATTTTAGACAACTGTCCCATAGATGCATCTTCTGTACAAATTGTCCACAGATATTCAGTTCCAAATGAGCAAATGATAGGGCTGGTTTTAGACAGGCAGCATAGGGCATAATAGTTTTGATTTGATTCGGGATTTGTACAGCGCATGCCTACCCTAGGGCTTCCCCGTGCTGACGAAGAGTGCTGTGGTAAGAACGTAGCCCATTCGTGGTTTAAGGGAAACAGACAGGTCGTCAGTTTCTTCCTGAAAGCCAGTTCATTTTGCACATTTTGCAACACTCTTAGGTGAAGAGGGAGCTCGTGCCACAATTTAGGAATCAGGTGTGAGAAGGATCTACCATCTTGATTTTTTGATTCTGGTGGTGCGGAGGCGGTGTAGATGGGAGGACCTTAGTAGTCTTGTGGGGGCGTGCGCAGATATCATTTTTTTTTAGTTTATCTGGGCCTTTGTTATTTACTGCCCTGTGAGCAATGCAAAGGGATTTGAACTTTACTCTCGCAGCAATTGGTAGCCAGTGGAGCTGTATAAGGGATTCTCTTACCGATATGTGTCTAGGGAGTTCAAGCAGGAGCCTTGCCACCGCGTTCTGCACAGTCTGAAGCCTCTTAATCACGTACTTGGGTGAGCCTAGGTAAATAGAGTTACCATAGTCCAGGCGTGAGACTATCAGAGACTACAGGACGGTTTTCCTTAGCTGCTCTGAGATAAGCTCCAGTATCTTTCAGAGCATTCTTAGAAGCCCGAAGCAGATACCAGACAGTTTGTTTGCCTGTTGGTTCATTGCTAGGGAGCTATCCAGCAAGATACCTACGTTTTTTACAACTGGTCTAGGAGCAGGTGGATTTTCCATGCAGGATGGCAAAAAAAACAGTTATGCACATCTACATAATAGATGCTAAGCCAGGGGACTCAGTGAGATGTGGGTATGATAGCAGATTGACTGGGGATGAGATGGACAGAAATGGGCTCAAGGATTGTTAGAAGGTCTGTAAGGGTCTCAAGAATAGAGCTGCCAGTATTAAAGCAGGCCCATGTTATCAGAGGGACAGCTGTGGGTTGCAGGACTGGCAGACAGAGTTGGAGGACGCTTGAGGGCTTAGGGTAGAAGAAGTCATATTCAGTGGAAGGATGGTAGAGGTGCCCTGAGTCAATTCATTAAGTGAAGCTCAGCTGAACCCTGGTATCTCTTTTGATGGCCTGTCTCAAAATGAAAATCAGATAAAAAAACTGAGTGACAAGCTTAGATGCAAGGCAGGCTAACCTGTAGCATAATTTGATTAATGATGCTTTGGGTACAGCCACTGCTTGTTAGATCTGCTCACTTGTTGGTTCAGGACGTCTACATTTCACTATATTCTTCCTTTTCTAAAATTGAAAATGTAATTCTAAACGAGATCCCGCACTGACATCTCTCCATAGCTGGGTTGAAAGTTCATAAGGCTGTGAGAGGGACATTAGGAGTACCCCTCCTTAGAGTTTGGACCCATCTGACTTCAGTTGGAAGGATGGTACGAATGTGAAAATGAGTACAAAGAGGATGAATTGCTGTTGTGCTGGACCAGGAGGGGAAGGAGAACCAAAAAGGAAGACAAGACAGAAGAAGAATGCTATAAAGACTAGGAAGAAGACCAGACAAACTGAAAGAGTCCTGAAGGACATGAAGACCATAAGAAAAACCAGGGTAGGCAGGACATGGACTTCCAGGAGGACCATCACCATCAGGAAGAGAATGAGGACCAGGCAGATTAGTACAGAACCACCAGGAGAACTGGGAACACTAGGATAATGAGGAGCAGGAGGACTAGCAGTAGTAGAAGGACAAGGAGAAGGATGAAGAAGAGGACAGGGAAGAATACCAGGACAGGTACTACTATTGGAAGTAGGATGACGACTACTAGGACGGTAAGGACAAGGAGCATAGGGTTGGTGAATAAAAAACAGGCCCCAAAAAATCAAGACCAGGAGGATCACAAGGACAAAGCCTGGAGGAGGAGGAGGAGTAAAAACAATTGGATGAAGAGAAGGACTAAGAAGACAAGAAAGAGAAATTACAGGAAAAGGGAGATCATGATCATCAGGAGGGCCAGCAACACATGGACTACTAGGAAGAACCAGACAATCATGTGCAGGAGGACTAACAGGAACAGGGGGTGGAAGATAATCATGAATATCAAGAGGAGGAGCAGAAGGACCAGGTGGGACATTAGCAGTAGGCCCACCATGAGAAGGGGGACAAGTTCCGTCAGGAGCAGGAGGAGGACCACCAGGATAACCAAAATAGGATTACAGGAGGATCCAGAAGCCCACAAAATTAGCAACCAGAAAAACTTGGACTAGATGGACAAGGTGTTGGAAGGGGATAATTAGTAGCAGGAGGACCATGAAACAAGGATGACAGGACAAGAAGTATTCAAAGAGGCGCATGAACACCAGAAGTAGGATAGACATGAGTAGCACCAGTACCACTGGGACCAAGGCCAGGCGATCTGAAGGAGAAATTGGTAAGCATAGGGGAGAATCGGGATGATGAGGAAGAGCAGAGGACTAAAAACTGGAGTGCCATGACATGGAAGACAACAGGGAAGGACATAGAGCAGGCCCAGGATGTGACCCATGAGAGAGGGCCAATAGAAAGACTAAGATGAGAAGGAGGATGAGGACTAGGGGGTGCAAGTGGAGGACTATGGGCAGAACCAGGAAGACAAGGAGGAGGGCGTTGACCAAAAGGAACAAGCTCAGAAGGCCCCGGTCCAAGAGAACTAAAGCCAGGTGGGCCAGGAGGTCTGGGAGGAAGAAATTCATCACTATGAGGAGAACCTGAAGACTTGGAGGTGGAAGACCCAGGGTCCAGGACCAGAACACCCAAGACTGGGAAAACCAGGAAGATCTGGAGGAGGAGGATAATAGGAGGACTGGAAGGTTTGGTTCAATAAGGAATGGGCCAGGAAGATCAAGACCAATATCACATGAGCAATTTCTTTTTAGTCAATCACATAATGCATCCTCAGACATGTAGCTATTCTTAGTACAATCAAAACCTTGTACAGTGCTGTTGGATAAAAGTCAGGACTGGCTGATGGTGTCATACATGAGATGTAGCCACTTGGCATCTATTCTAAAAACAGCGGGATCCTAAAGGTTTGCACAAGAGTGTTTTGCTAGGACAGCAGAAGAGCTCTGTGGGATGGAAAATGTTGTGTGATGCTGGTCAAGTGTTCTCTGACAGACAGAGGGAAAGTGAGCACATCTGAAGCTTAGTAAAGGTGACTAGTGGGGTATAAGAATACCTAAGTGTGCTGTTCCAAACGCTCAGTCAAAGAGAAACTATCTCAAACTGTTAGCAGGTACCTTTGGAAGCATGTGTTATTAGAACAATTGTCATCACTCACCCGAAGGTGACATGTTTCATCATAGGGCTATGCTCCTCGCCAGGCCGACGCTGTAATGCCTGGCGGGCCCCTCGGGAAGGCCCTTTACCGGAGATCTTTTTATCAAAAAATGCTGATGAGCACAGCTGGATAGAAGGTGATATGTCCAAAAAAAGGTGAGAAGATTGGCAAAGTGTGAATATGAAATCAACTGTAGACCAAGTGTCTCAATGTATTTAATTTTATCTAACTGGTCGATGTTGAGATTAAAAGAAAAGTGACAGAGGAATTTGGAGATAATGGTCCCCATCTCTGTAGTGATAAAGTGTTGGTCACCTATAGTCCTGCTAGTAGGCTAAGGTCTCCAACTGAGGTCAACATGTTTCATGCCTAAATACTCGAGGAGCAATCTGTTGGCATTTAGCCAGGACCAAAAAAGTCAGACAAATGTGATCTAATCTTCTCCACAGAATGAAGACCTCAGTATCATCTCAAAACCCGACACAATGCATTGGTGATAAGGTGCCCATTGACATCTTACTGCCACTGGGGAGGTCTGTCTAACTGTGCTCCGAATGAGGTAACCCTCCTCAATGCCAGGGTAAATTGGCCTATAAGATAGCGTGGATGCCACATCAGGAAGCGACATGCCGACTCCGACGTGTGCGATTAGCACCTACCCCCATCCTCGCTTCTGTCGGTGGGAGTATGGAGCCTGGGGTAAGGAGAGTATTGACTGTCTGAACGATGGCAAAAGAACATAGAGATGCTCTGTGCTGAAGTCAATCTGAGGATGTCAAAGGCTAGCAAAGTAGGACAAAGGAGCTGTAGGGATCGGAATACAGGGTGATCCTGGCCAAAAGAAAGGCTTTGATGACTGTATGAGGGGCTCAGAACTGCAGCAGATATGCTCAGGAACAGCAGAGAATTCTGATCTAGAACAATAGTGCCAATAGAGAGCGGATGCCAATAATGGTGGTCTGAACTCCAGTATATGGTTTGGAGAGTTTTAAGGGCAAGTAAAAGGCTTCCAGGAAATGAAAAGATGTGCTTGACACCAAGAGAGGGTCTCAGCATCGGAGCGGGTAACGGTGGTCTAAGCACTGGAAGAATTATCTAGGCAAGCTCTGCTGGCTGGATGATAAACTTTGCATCAACTGAAGGCTCGCAGAAGGAGTCTAATGACAAGCAAAAAGAATGTAGAAAGAGCCTGAGGTCTGACAGAGAGGCTCAAAGCACAGGTAGAGGGTGTCAGATGGTCAAGGTAGGCCATATGTCAATATAGGCCTTCTGAAATATGACAGCTGGCAGAAAGAATAAAGAGTTTGTGAGGGCTGGCAAACAGGCTCATAGTCCCTTGAGAATGCCGGAGCTGGGAGAGAAAGGAACAGTGGAGTCTAAAGGCTAACAAAAGTGCATATACCAAGGCTAGGCGTGTGCAGTGACTGGCATGTGAGAGGGCTGGTCAAAGGTTCGGAGCCTCTGGAAGCACTCAGGGCTGAGGTAAGTGGAAGTAGCCAAAGGCTAGAAAAAGAGATTAAGGGGCCTTCACAACTATCCAAAAAAGATGCCTGAAGTGTGCCCCACAGGCTTTCAGAAGGGCCAGCTGAGGGACTCAAAGAGCCACTGGAGGAGGCTTTGTGAGTCTATGATAGAAAAGGAGTTCTGAGCACCAGCAGAGATGCCATGGGTACTGACAAAAAGTATTTTTTGTATTGTGTATTGAATTAATACAGTTGTTGTCCTTATCTCTAAATGTGAATGACAGTGCCACTATGTGCAGACTGTCATAAGTGCTGGTGCTAACAATTAAGTGCGGGTGCCGAGTACCGGAACCCACCGGCTCAAATTAAACACTGGCTATTCTATTTGTATCATTATTGTTATTTGTTCACTCGTGTAGTGCAGTGTGTTAACTATTCAGGCATCCTGGTGCTTGCTGTTAGTGACCCATCTGAGACATAGTCCAAGACCTGAAGAAGGTAAAGCCAGGTCTTCAAAGCTTTCCAGAAAGCATAAAGTTGACAATAGAGTAAAGTGAGGTGGGCAAGCTGTTCCAAGAGACCGGCTGTCTGCACAGCGAATGCTCTGCTGCCAGTTGGAGCTGTTTTATATTTAGGGACCTTCAATAAATTGGCATTGGCAGAGCATAGCGATCTTGCACGTGTGTAACACTGTAGTTTATGATGAAGCGGGCGTGGTCCACTGGAATGAAAACCTTTGTGTGCTATGCATGGTGATTTGAATTTAATTTGCTTGGCTACCGGAAGCCAGTAAAGGGAGTCCAAAGAATAACGAGCCAAAGAAAGTGCAAGTTCTGTTGTTGTGGCATTAATATGATGCAAGCGCCGAGGAAGATGGAGAAGGCGAGGGCTGACTAGGCCGTGCCGCCATTATGGCGGTCACACCAGTCCCCGGCCACCAGACGGGGGGAGGAAGGCCGCGTCAGCAAATGACGCGGCACTCCCTCCCCTCCCCCCTCCCGCAACGACCAATGGGCAAAGCGGCCTCTGTGAGCCGGAAGCACTTCAGTGCATCCGGCTCAGAAACGTCCAGCTTGCGCCCAGGCCGACTGGTCTCATCCGGTCAGCTTGGGCACCTCCTTTAAAAGGAGGTTGTGGGGAGCAGAACGGTCTCTTGTTCTTGCTCCCCACAGGCAGGGTCACTGGGCCGGCGGCAGGCCTGTAATATCTTCTTTCTTTTGTCTTGCAGGTTCCATCTCTTCTTTTGTTTTTAGCGGAGTGGAGTCGTCACATGGGCGGTGGAGCACCGGGGATTTCGCAGCCAGTTTTTTCGTGTGCCCCAGAGCGACGCGACTGGTAAACACTCGCCGTTGACCAACTCAAGATTTTAACGGCGGTGGAGCGTGGTCGCTGGGGAGCGGGAGTGCGGTAAGCGGCAAGCCAGGCGGGGGACTGTGTTTGAATAGCGGGCATGACAAGCAGCAAGTGAGGCGGGGGGGCTGTGTTCTTAATAGCGGGCGCGACGAACGGCAGCAGCCCGTCTATACCCAAGAGTCACTGTGGCCTATTGGTTAGGGTCTGAGACTCTGGCGCTCAAGGTTGCATGTTCAATTCCCATTAATTCTGTTCAGTTAGATCTCTTTTAAAAACACTGTACAACGCGCCCAACGATAGGGGGCAGCACCTGGGGGCTCAGGCAAAGAGGTGGGCAAGGTTTCTGCTCACAATGTGGTACAGCATTTTTGTGGCGCTTCCGAAATAGGCTCAGGGTAAAGGTTGAGCAGTGTGTCTGGCATTAGACAGGTTGTATGGTAGCAGTGTGATATTAGACAAATAACTTAACCCAGCTGCCTCAGTTCCTTAATTGTTTTCTTTGTTGGTGGCAGTGATTCATATAGTACATCAGCAGGCAAACAATAGTCTTCAGGGCACTGTTAGCTCAGTATAAATATAACATGTAGGCAAAGGATAGTTCCCCGCCATCGCCAAAGAGGTACAGGCGCAAGCCATGTGGGGGAGGGACAGCGGTGCCACCAAGACGTGAGCCTGCACCCGCACCAAGCCCTCAGGGTGAGGGGGGCGCAGGTGACGCAGTCCCACCAGCGGACACGCCGGGCCCCTTGGGCGAAGGGTGCCCTAGTGGTGCAGTGCCTCTGGGACCCATTGTTGACCCCGCTCTTCCCCCGGGCGATGGAAGATATCCAGGTGACCCTAGAAACAGAGCATTGCCATAATCAAGTCCACTCAGACTGGTACTCTGCACTGGTGGGCAGAGATGCAGTGGAAATAGTGGTAGTGATTTACAAATGGGCTTCATTAGCACAAAACAGGTGGAGGGTAATTTATTGACATGGGTAGAAAGAGATAACTCGTTGTCTAACAGATGTCGCAGGTATCATCCTCTGAAGGCCAAAAATCCACCGATACAGGCTGCAAAGAGGAACCCGAAAAGCAGCGTGTTACCTCGGTCTTCCCTCCATTGAGTTTGAGAGTCAGCTTGAAGCCACTTCGAAATGTCTCTCATAAAGTCATCACAAGAGACCAATGGAGAGTGTGAGGTACAATCCAACGAGAGGATTGATTGCGTATCAGCGTCATGGTTCACCTTTTTTATGCCACGCGATCTAATTAGTTTAGCAAATGGTCTGAGATACACATTAAACAGTGCTGGGCTGCCAGTTGCGCCCTGAGGAGCTCCCTGTTTAACTGCTCCAAAAGTGCATTGCTTGCAATATTCCTTCTAGAAACGAGACAAGCCTTTTCAGAGCTCCTCCCACCACTCCCAACTCATCCAGCCTGATGGTTAAAATGCCATGGTTTTTTTTAATGGATTTTTTTAATGTAAGCGCATATAATATCGAACAGAACTTCACAGGCTGTGAATACAAAGGAGTGAAATCAGGGTCAGTCAGGCCTTTAGTATCATCACAAGTGATGAGCAGCAGACACAGCGTGTGAAAAGGAACATCAATCAATCCGGTTCTGTCCCTTGTATGGAGGGTGTTTTCCTCTATGAGGATTAGCCAGAAGCTTCTCACTAAAATGGCACGGTTGACAGTGTCGAACGCAGCGGACAGGTCAAGTAGTACAAGAACTGCCTGATGGCCCTTGTCCGCGGCCGCATGCAGATCTTCCAGTGCAGTGACCAGTGCCCCTTCCGCTCAGTGAAGAGGGTGAAACCCAAATTGAGTCTTGTCTAATAAGATGTTTTCTTACAATAACTTTCAAAGTTTTTTATTAACAAAATTCTCCAGGATTTTGCTGGGGAGGAAAAAAAGAGAAATAGGTCTGAAATTGCTGAGCACTGACGGATCTGCAGCAGGCTTCTTTCAAAGAAGAAGTACTGATGCCTGTTCCATTCTTGGGCACAGTAGCCGTCTCCAATGACTGGTTGCGTATAGCTGTTAAAGGATCAGCAAGATATTCAGATAGCAGCTTCCAGACTCTGGGTGGTAGAAGATCTAATGGAGACCCAGAGATAATAGAATTAACTACGTAAAAAAAGTCCACATCCTTATAGAAGACCAAAGTCATCTAACACCGTCAAGGAAGAGCCTGCAATCGGGGCGGCCAACTCTATTTCCGTCACAGAAAGGTGAATTGTTAAGTCATTATGATCAATGGTGAGAGATGTGAGAATATCTTTGATCTTTTTCTCAAATCTTCACGAAGTAGTTGAGTGGGTAGGAGTAACCTGATGTACAGCACAGGAGGGATTCTTATGGAAATAAACTTGGCTGTTTACCTGGCTACAGTGCTTAATTTATAAAATAATGACTGCCGTGCCCAAAAGCATTTCTCAGATGCCCAGACGGCACTATTAAATGTCAGCGTGCCGAATACCAAGGCTGCTATTGCTGACTGCCTATCATGCCTCTTTAATTCACTACCAAACACTGTCTTTACCTTTATCTCACTGTTGAAGTTTCCTGTTTTCTCCCTTGGTGACATTTTTCTATCTTTCTCTTCTTCCTTCTTTCTTGTTTATGTGTTTTTCCCTCTCTTCCTCTCTGGAGATATCTCATGAGGAGAAATAAGTGTCGGTCCCCAGCACTGCCTGGCTATTTAGCAAACTGTAAGGCAAGTAGAAAAAAACTCACTTTAGCCAAGTTAAATAATGATACATAGTGATGTTTCTTTAGCTATTTATCCTTTGGGAATCAAACAATACATATTCTATGCTATTTACATGTCCATGAGTTAAAAATTGGTGTTTCTCTTCTATGTGTTAGGTAAATAGCATTGAATCCTTGCTATTTACACTAGGTGAATAGTACAGAATATTTGCTATTTTCCAATGAGTCCTCGGCAGACCAACCCAATGTAGAGAGAAGATATCATGTACTCTTTGGTCACTAGTCAGATACTTAACATAGACGCTGTACAATTAGCCAGCAGCCAGGTAAACAATAGAAACGATGTGCACAGATGGGCATATAGAAGATACATGTCACTAATTAACTGCCAGCCAGGTATATAACATTGAATCTATATGTTTTAGCTGGTGAACTGGTAAATAGCAGAGATTTTGTATTATTAAGCCAGTAGTGGATGACCAGACAAACATAAATTCTGCATTATTTGGCTGGTGGCTATGCAAACATCAGAGAAACTTCACTTTCCATCTGGTGGCCCACTAAATGCCAGAGATGCAGAACTATTAGTCCTACAGCCTGGCAAATATCAGAACAAGCATTTGCAATGCAATAGGTCTCACATTCATGCAGTTGGAGCTATTGGCATTGTAAATGACAATGCCCTTTATTTATGTTTTGGTTTTCAAAACATAACTAATAGGCATTGTCATTTACAATGCCAATAGCTTAAACCCGCGTAAATGCGAGATCTATTGCATTACAAATGCTTGTTTTAACAGTGCCTGGGCCAAATTGTGATGCCAATCCAACCCTGCCTAGCTCCTGAGAGGCAAGGACAGGATCAGCAGCCTGGGTCCAGGGCACGGGAGGGAAGCCACCCCTCTGTTCATACCATTGCCTGATCTGGCAGCTGCTCAAACGCCTTCCGGCTGCCGCTTCTCGTGCCCTCCCATCCAAGGTGCTCGTTTCTTAATGTCAGGGGAACAGAATGTTAGAACGTTTATGAATTCGAAAAGTGGCATTCGAATGTTTCCTTTGGAAAGGTGGCAGTTGCTGATCCCTGCCAGGGCTACTGGCCGCTCTTTGATGCTCATTAAAGACTTCCACAGATTATAAAATTCTCCCAAAATTTACTTTATAATACGTTTACAAAAGGTCTAACTCCATTTCAATGTTTTCTCTCCTCCTCGATATGGTATAATAAATTTCTCCGATACAAGGGCAAATCATTCTACTACAAACATTGGAAGGAAAAGGGTATTATTTTTGTACACCAATTGATCCTTCAGCAATCTGTTATGTCCTTCCTGGATTTGCAAACGCGGTTCCAATTGCCTGACACCTATCGTGCTGAATATCTTGTAATTTCAGCCGCTTTACAATCACATTTATTGTCCTTTGACGTACCTTCATCGATTCCATGCCTTACGCCTCCCACAACCCTATATAGTATATTTTCTTTGCATTTACCCAAAGCAGCCCTGGTTTATAAATTGTTACTATCACATTCATCAGAGAGACCTAAATCCCCCATTGAACTCGCTTGGGAATTAGACTTATCCCTTTCATTTACAGTTGATGTATGGGACAAGCTATGGTCTAAGTTATTTAAAGTCTCTGCTGCTGCTCGTATAACACAATCCCTATACTTTATTTACAATAGAGCGGTTATTACTCCTGTGTGCATATCCAAGTTTTCCCCCACCTCGTCTCCTCTATGCTGGTCTTGCTCTAAATATACTGGCACTTTGAGACATCTTCTGTATGATTGTTTCAATGTTATGCAGTTTTGGAAGTTAGTTTGGGCAAAGTGCATGAGCATCTTTAATTGTAACTTAAGTTTATCATTTCATAATGTTATGCTTGGTTCCTCATCACCTGAACTGGATGATTCCACTCCTATTTCTTTATTGTTTGATCTTTTCATTGCACTGGCATTCAAAGTTATTTTATCTTCATGGAAAGACAATTAAAAAATTTCGTTATTAACGTGGTGGAATTTCATTTGTGATGAACATCGAATTGCCTCTGTCTCCTCCCCTCTCCTTTCACAAAAAATCAAATCTGATCTCTTCTGGTTACCATTTACTTCCTATCTTTCATCATGAGCTCATTTGCTCTAACTTTGATCTTTCCTCTTCTATTTTGTTGCATACTTCGTTTTAGGACATTTCTATTCTTTCCTATTCCGTATTTTTGTTCTGATTTCCTTCTTTCCTTCCTCCCCTTTACTCCTTTTTTTTTCTTCTTTCCTCTCGTCTTTTCTTTTCTCTTTCTTTCTGTTAGAATTTATGCTTCCATCACTTGTTTGTTTTATTATGTAGATATAATTCTGAATTCCTGATTGATTGAATTATTATGTATTTTTGTGTTTTGTTTCTTCCTGAAAACTTAATAAAAATTCTTAAACAAAAAAAAAAAAAAGACTTCCTCAGATTTCCTTTGAAGTTGCCTCTTTTTACAAGCTCACAGACAGTGCATGAATGCCTTATTTGCATGACTAGGGTTGTTTGACACCCGCAGCCCTGCATTGTGCTGCAGCACCCGATGTGTCGTTTCTCCTGACACTTTAATACTATTCACTTTAACAATATCATGTTTAGTGCAGTTCTGTGCGTGCCTCATACAGCCACTCTAGAGTCTATACGTAGACCAGGCAGTGGGCAAGGTAGCAGTGCACGGTGCAGGGGAAACACAGGGCTGGCAGTGCACAGCGGAAGCAGGCACTGGGCTGACTTCTGGTCTGACACTCTGTGGGGCTAGTACCATGTATAGATAACATGCAGAGCACAGGGCTGGCTGTGCAAAGTGGGCGCATAGTGCAAGCCTGGTAGTATGCAGAAGTGAGGAGTGCCAGGTAGGCGGCAGAGCACAGCATGGCAGGAAGAGTAATGGGCTACTTTGTGGTTGCCAGTATTCAGGGTTGGTAGTAGACCGAACTGACAGTGCTTACACCTACAGAAGGGAGGGGATTCAGGCCTTGGTGCGCAGCATGTGGCTTCTCTACTGCATAAGTAAGTTCTGTCTGGCTAAAGGCACGGCTGCTCTTAGGACTGTATGTGTGAGGGCAGCGAATCATCTTGGCGGTTGGTGCACCAGCTTACCTGTGCACGCGCCTGCCAGCGTGCACGTCTACTAGCAGGGCTGACTGCGCAAGAGCTGCCCTCCCTAGGGCTGTGGACACACAGGGTTCTTTCTCTGTGTGTAGGACTGCCAACAGAGCGTTCTCAGAGTACACCTTTATTTGTAGGGCTGCCATTGCACAGGGCTTGAAGAGCACATGGCACCCATTCACAGAGCTTCCTGTATCCAGGGTGCCTGTGTGCAGGGATGGACGAAAGCTCTTAATGCAGAGCTACATCTGTGAATGTGCCAGCCTTTCCTTAGTGTGTACGTAAAACGGCATACACACACACATTGCTGCTAACATGCAGCTCTATCAGTGCACGGGGCTCTCTGCAGGCCTGGCCACTGCAGAGGGCTCTCTTGTACAAACATTGGGTAAGGATGGCGTCACTGTAGGATGAGGAGGATGGCACTTGGGTGGAATGCAGAGAGTGGAAAACAACAGCAGCCGACTAGGAATGAGGAGTATTTGAACTGAATGTAATGGTGAACGAAATTATTTTTTTAGTTCAATTGTTACCCAACATGGTTGTTCTGCCCTCGGAAGAACGTGTAGTTTCCGCACACCATACCCGTGCACATGTCCTGTCCAGGCGCGTGCGCATCTCCTGTCCGAGATGAAGTGGAGCCGACGGGAAAAAGGAATGAAAGTGAAAGCGCGCCATGCACGCGTTTTCCTGAAAATGCCGCGAGTCGAACACGTGCACATCGCCTGTCCGGGTGCGTGCACACCTCCTGTACCCCTTCCGAAGCGAAATCGACAACAATAGATCTCGCCAAAGCGAGTAGCGCATGCGCTGTGTCGCAGGCGAGACCTAACAAATTCTATTGATACAATGGATGGCTAAAGGATACAGATCTGATGCTATTTAGCTGGTATCCGGGGTAAAAGTGAATTGTCTATTGGCTCGTGTACTGGCTGAGCAGTATATAATCTCTGCTACTTAACTGGTGGCCAAATAAACAGGAGAAAAGCTTCACTATTTTCCTGGTGGCTCGTTAAACAGCTGCCACACCGTGTAAAGTATTTCGAATTTTTCCTGCTGCTGTCCAATCAGTACAGAATCTCTGCTTTTATTTAGCCATTGCCTGGCTGCTTGTCAAATAGTACATTAGTACATAATACTATGAGCCTAGCTACCTGGATCAACAGTGCTCTTTCTTTGCTATCTTCATGGCTATCTGCCAACTCATGCATAATCTCTGCTGTTTAGCCTCCTGCTTGCTAAAAGTTTAAGTTATTGCTACCTGCATGATTGCCGACAAAGCAGTTCACATTCCCGGTTATTTAGTAAATGTTAATGTCATTTTCAATATAATTTTTTTTCCGCAAATTACCTTACTTCAAAAATGTTTCCCTTAACATTCAAAGTATTTCTATTTCCCTAAAAATATCTTTTCTTATTTTTTTTTTTCCATCATTAGTTTTTTTCCAATATGGTTTCTCAGTTTTCGTGTTTCCATTAATTCACATGCATCAGTTTGCAGAGGTGCATATACTTCTCCAGGCAAAGGGACCCAGAAGGCACCGCAATGGGCCAGGGCTGGAAACGAAAGCAGCCAGCTGTGCTGCTGTAGTGTGCCATGCAGTGACCAGGACACAAGCAGCACCACACAGGCAGAGGCAGAGGCGGCAAGGGCAGGGGAAGAGACGCGCCTCCTGGTAGCACCCTTGAAAACGACCAAACATAGGTGAAGAAAATATGTATGCTATACTATTTGGGATCCCCACAGCATGTAGAGATAACAGGAGCACAACCATTGTGCCCAGGAGTAAAACCTTAGACTGCATAGTGCCTATAATTGAGTGTGAGCCCATCAGCTGTGGAGGCTTTGAAGTAATGAACTTCCAGCTTTGACTTCTGCTAGAACGTTTATTAGGCAGCTTCCTATATGCCAGCCAGGGAATCTAGACCCCTTTATAAAGCGGGTGCCGAATATACGATTTCTATTAACAAAACGATAACCAAGCAATCGTGGCCCTCAAGTACTGCGAGACAGTGCTTATTCCTGCAACAACCCCGGCACTCTCACTTCCAGCTGCCCTGAAAGTCGCCCGCACTGCCTTATATCTTCTGGAACACAGATGGCAGGCGGTGAGAGTGGGTCCCACAGCCCGTGCGGTGAGAGTGGGTCCCACAGCCCGAGCGGTGAGTGGGTCCCACAGCCTGAGAGATGAGAGTGGGTCCCACAGCCAGAGCAGCGAGTGTGGGTCCCACAGCCTTTCCGGTGAGAGTGGGTCCCCCAGCCTCAGAGGTGAGAGTGGGTCCCACAGCCTAAGAGGTGAGAGTGGGACCCACTCCCACAGCCTAAGCGGTGATAGTGGGTCCCACAGCCTTGGCGGTGAGAATAGGTCTTTCAGCCATCTCACAGCCTAAGCGGTGAGAGTGGGTCCCACAGCCTAAGTGGTGAGAGTGGGTCCCACAGGCTGAGCGTGAGAGTGGGTCCCACAGCCCGAGCGGTGAGAGTGGGTCCCACAGCCCGAGCGGTGAGAGTGGGTCCCAGAGCCCGAGCAGTGAGAGTCGGTCCCACAGTCTGAGCAGTGAGAGTGGGTCTCACAGCCCAAGCGGTGAGAGTCGGTCCCACAGACTTTCCGGTGAGAGTGGGTCACACAGCCTTGGCAGTGAGAGTGGGTCCCAGAGCCTAAGAGGTGAGAGTGGCTCCCACAGCCTAAGAGGTGAGAGTGGGACCCACTCCCACAGCCTAAGCGGTGATAGTGGGTCCCACAGCCTTGGTGGTTAGAATAGGTCTTTCAGCCATCTCACAGCCTAAGCGGTGAGAGTGGGTCCCACAGCCTAAGTGGTGATAGTGACTTTACAGGCTGAGCGTGAGAGTGGGTCCCACAGCCCGAGCGGTGAGAGTGGGTCCCACAGCCCGAGCGGTGAGAGTGGGTCCCACAGCCCGAGCGCTGAGAGTGGGTCCCACAGCCCGAGCAGTGAGAGTCGGTCCCACAGTCTGAGCAGTGAGAGTGGGTCTCACAGCCCGAGCGGTGAGAGTCGGTCCCACAGCCTTTCCGGTGAGAGTGGGTCCCACAGCCTTTGTCGGTGAGAGTGGGTCCCATAGCCTAAGAGGTGAGTCCCACTCCCACAGCCTAAACGGTGATAGTGGGTCCCAAAGCCCGAGCGTGAGAGTGGGTCCCACAGCCTTGGCGGTGAGAATAGGTCTTACAGCCATCTCACAGCCTAAGCGGTGAGAGTGGGTCCCACAGCCTAAGTGGTGAGAGTGGGTCCCACAGGCTGAGCGGAGAGTGGGTCCCACAGCCCAAGCGGTGAGAGTGGGTCCCACAGCCCAAGCGTTGAGAGTGGGTCTCACAGTCTGAGCAGTGACAGTGGGTCCTACAGCCTAAGCGGTGAGAGTGGATCTCACAGCCCGAGCGGCGAGAGTGGGTCCCACAGCCTAACAGGTGATAGTGGGTCCCACAGCCTAGGCGGTGAGAGTGGGTCCCACAGCCTAATTGGTAAGAGTGGGTCCCACAGGCTGAGCGTGAGAGTGGGTACCACAGCCTAGGCGGTAAGAGTGGGTCCCACATCCTAAGTGGTGAGAGTGGGTCCCACAGCCCAAGCGGTAGGTGTGGGTCCCACAACCCAAGCGGTGAGAGTGGGTCCCACAGCCTAAGCGGTGAGGTTGAACTTTGACCTCTGAGGCGGAAGTCGGAGGAGAAAACTCGCAGAATTTTTAAAATTGTTGAATCTTTGTTGTGTTTTAACTCACTCACTCGCACTCTCACCTGTGCTTTCTTCTGGGCTGAAGCGCTGACAGGATCCTACAAACCAGCGGATTTAGCGCTGTTTGGGAAAGCTTTCTGTCAGGGACGCCATCGCTGCTCTTGCGAGGCCACGCCCACCTTATAGGCCACGCCCACACCCCCCGCCTATTACTACAGCGCGGAGCACTAGCGCGTTAGTTGAACTTTGACCTCTGAGGCGGAAGCCGGAGGAGAAAACTCGCAGAATTTTTAAAATTGTTGAATCTTTGTTGTGTTTTAACTCACTCACTCGCACTCTCACCTGTGCTTTCTTCTGGGCTGAAGCGCTGACAGGATCCTACAAACCAGCGGATTTAGCGCTGTTTGGGACAGCTTTCTGTCAGGGACGCCATCGCTGCTCTTGCGAGGCCACGCCCACCTTATAGGCCACGCCCACACCCCCGCCTATAACTACAGCGCGGAGCACTAGCGCGTTAGTTGAACTTTGACCTCTGAGGCGGAAGCCGGAGGAGAAAACTCGCAGAATTTTTAAAATTGTTGAATCTTTGTTGTGTTTTAACTCACTCACTCGCACTCTCACCTGTGCTTTCTTCTGGGCTGAAGCGCTGACAGGATCCTACAAACCAGCGGATTTAGCGCTGTTTGGGACAGCTTTCTGTCAGGGATGCCATCGCTGCTCTTGCGAGGCTACGCTCACCTTATAGGCCACGCCCACACCCCCTCACTTCAAATGTGCTTTCCACGCAAGCGCAGCGGACGAGCGCAGCGGGAGCGCCGACTGCGCGCCGAAGTCGTGCACAAGTCAAGCCCGTCTGCGCCCGTGCGCGACCAGCCGGGACCCGGGGCCACAAACCCTGGCTCCCACCCTATCCAGTGTAGGACTTACAGCTTGGCGGCCTTATACAGCATAGGCAGGACTGCCACTTCCCAGTGTTCCCATATCTATGCTCCCACAGAGCTACCCGCCCGATGTCCGGGGTGCAAACACTCCTTCCGCAAATCCTCGTCGGCCACGGCACAAAAGTACAGTATGTACGTGCTAAATTGCCGCTCCTTACCAAAACACAGCACACAGATTGCCATGCTGCTTGAGGAGCGAAAGCCAGACGCGGTTTTCCTGACTGAAACCTGGCTCACTGTTCATTCTGAGCCAGATGTGGTTTTAGCTCTACCCGGAGGCTACCATATCCTTAGACTGGATAGACAGGTAGGGAGAGGCGGAGGTCTGGCGATCATATTGAAGAACCAATACCGATGCCGCACTACTGCAGAAACTATCTCTGAGTGCGAGAGTGTAGCATTCTGCATAGAGTTCAACGCAAACAGCTCCTTCTCAGGCACCCTGATCTACCGCCCCCCTGAGCCTGTAAAAATGTTCCATAGGTCTCTTCCTGAAATTATAGCGGAAAGAATCCTCTCTTCCGCCAACTACACGATTCTAGGGGACTTGAATCTCCATTTTAACTCCCCCTCAGACCACATTGCTCAGGAATTACTAGACGACCTAGAAGCTCTCCAACTGTTCCAACTGGTTGCAGCCCCGACCCATGAAAAAGGCAACTTACTTGACCCTATATTCAGTAACTGCCCGGATATAACTATTGATCAACCCATTCCTCTTCCATGGACAGACCATTTTTTGGTCCCGTTTACTTGGGTCACACTTAAAACCTCCAAAGTACCTCCTCAAGTCACCACTAGGAGGAACTGGTCAAAACTCCCTTTGGAAACCTGGCTGCACAACCTGGACTCCACTCGCCCGGCACCCTGCCCAGACCCTAATGTGGCAAACGTCAACTATGAAAGTTGGATCAACCACTCGCTAGACTCGATCCTCCCGTTTCACAGATCCTCCTCGAAGAGACTACAGAAATCTGCCCCCTGGTTCTCTGACTCTCTAAGACAGTTAAAACGCCGTTGCAGGCAACGAGAGAGAGCCTGGCGTTTAGACTTCCTCCCAGACAAAAAGGCCTCCTATAAAGAGGCGATTAAAGCCTACAGAGAAGGGATCAGAGCGGCCCAGGCAACCCACTACGCTGAGAAAAATTTAGGAGCAAAATCAAAGCCCAAAGAAATTTTCCAAATTATAAAGCAATGTGCCAGTGCCAATACGGCACCCCTTCCTAATAAAACCCAGGACCAATGCAACGAGCTTGCAGATTTCTTTTACAATAAAGTTTTAAAAATGTATTCTTCTTTTTCAACTACAGCTACAACCTCGGACGTGATTAATCCACCCCCCCCTAGATCACCTTTCCACCCTGACCAGCCTTGTCTCGATCACTTCCCTCCTCTGGACCTCGACACTTTAAGCAAAGTGGCACGACAGGTCAAGTCGGGCTCTCCCTGTGATCCTGCCCCTCCAGAAGTCCTGATGCAGGCTAGCAAAGCCACCCTGCCTGTAGTTTTGGATCTTTTGAACTCGTCCATATCTGCCTGCTCTGTCCCCACAGCTTGGAAGCAAGCCATGGTACGGGCGCTGTTGAAGAAACCCAGTCTAGACCCAGATGACCACTCCAGCTACCGCCCCATCTCACTTCTCCCCTGGGCCAGCAAGGAACTAGAGAAATATATAAATGCACAGTTGGTCCAGTTCCTGGAAGAGCATTCTCTATTACACACATCCCAGACAGGCTTCAGACCAAAACATGGTACGGAAACCGCCTTGTTAGCGGTCACCGAAGAAACTAGAAGGATACTGGATCAGGGAGGATCAGTGGCAGTGATCCTCCTTGATCTAAGTGCCGCCTTCGATACGGTCAGCTACACCACCCTGCTGGACCGTCTCCATAACATCGGAGTTTCAGGTGATGCTTTAAGGTGGTTTGACTCCTTCCTGTCTGGGAGGTCGTTTCAGATCTTCGACGGTGAGACAATGTCCTCTAACAAACCCCTGAGCTGCGGAGTACCACAGGGCTCCTCCCGAAGCCCGGTTTTGTTTAACGTGTACATGGGGCCGCTGGCGGGTGTTGTCGAACCGTATGGCATTAAAATGGTGTCATACGCCGACAACACCCAGCTTGTGGTCTCGCTGGCAACCGGGAATGACAGGCATTCCCCAGCCAATCTGTTAAAATGCTTAGAGGACGTCAAGGGATGGATGACCAACTCCTCCCTTAAACTAAACGGAGAAAAGACGGAGCTCATGCTCCTAGGTCCAACCTCTCCTGTACCTTTCACCTCCTTGTGGCCCAGTACTCTGGGACCCCCCCCCCCTCCCCTAAGGAAAGTGTTAAAAGCCTGGGAGTATGGCTGGACAACAAACTCTCCTTCTCCACCCAGGCCACAAAACTGTCCGCCTCATGTTTTGGTTTACTTAGAATCTTGAGGAAGGTTCTCCCGCTACTTTCCTTAGAGGCAAAAAAGGTGGCTGTACAAGGTCTCATCCAGTCTCGCCTGGACTCGAACAATGCCTTATATGTGGGGGCTCCTGAGATGACCCTCCGAAAATTGCAGGTTGTGCAAAATTGTGCAGCACGTTCTCTGCTGAAAGTCCCGCGCACCCAGTCGGCTAGACCTGCTCTAAAAAGTCTCCACTGGTTGCCAGTGAGGCAGCGAGTGGCCTTTAAGGCACTGTGCTTGTCGCACCGCGCCTTCTGGAAAACGGGCCCAGCTATTAACAACGACCTTGTCATCCCCTACCACCCTAACTGGAATCTTCGGTCGACGGAGGCGTTCCTTGCCGTCGTTCCCAGAGTGAAGCGAGCCAGGTCTGGGGGCAGGCTGTTTTCTTTGAATGCCGCCAGGCTATGGAATGCTCTCCCCTTTTCACTCCGTTCCAATCCAGATCTTTTCTCATTCCGTAAAAACTTGAAGACACTGCTGTTCGCCAAATCCTGCGTACCTTAGCTCCTCCACCCTTCACCTCTCTGTTCAACTTAGCGCTTGGACGCCTACGGGCAGCAATCGCGCTTAATAAATATTTTTACAATTACAATTACAATTACACAGCCTAAGCGGTGAGAGTGGGTCCTACAGCCTATGCGCTCAGAGTGGGTTCCACAGCCTAGTCGGTGGGAAAGAGCTCCACAGCAAGAGACACTGCTCTGACGGATCAACCTACAGTGAGTTCACATGGATTTGGGGCTTCCCAGCAGCAGGATTGTAGCCAGTGGATTAGTGCATCCCCCAACTCCGCAGCTCTAGCGGGGGCTGCTATTGGGCCTGATGGCTGGCAAGCTGGGTCAAACTAAAGGTCTATCTAATGCTTTATGGGCCTCCTCCTTCTATCTGAGGACAGAAGCGCATACATAACTGCACAGGAACGTCATGGCAAAGACGCGGGGTGGGAGGAGAGCTGGCAAGGGAAAGCGATGGAGACAAGCAACAGAAATGATGAGATCTGGACAGAAGGAGACCAGGGTAAACAAGGAGAGTAAGATAAAGATGTTAATGTAGCAAAAACTAAAGAGACTGGGAAAAGTCAAAGTAGCCAAGAAAGAAAGATGAAAAGTCTGAAGAATGTAAGGAAGTTACTCCAAACCCCAACGCGCCCAGACTAGCTCATCCTCAGCAGAACGGCGTACTGCATAATTATTTAATGAGTTTCCTTTCAGAAGAGCATGTAGATCGCTTTTGCTCGAATTCTTTAACAAATTATGTTGTTAAATTCGCCATTTGGTTCTTTAATTTTGTTTTTCTTAGGACGAGAACACCCCTGAAACCCTTAGAGGCCCTGCCCTCAGTTCACTACTTTGGTGGCTTGGATACATGGTGCTAAGTGAGAGGGTATTTCAATTTTATGGCTACTCCATTGGTTGTAGATTTGGCTGAGGCATGATGTTTGCTGGAAGGATCCGCTGGAAAAGGAGGTAAATGGGGTTTTTTGTGTACAATCCTTCAAGAACAGCGCATTGGCAATGACTCTAGATTTAGGAGCCAGTTCACTTGATGAAAGTCAAAGCAAAAGTCAGCACTGTGAACGTGCTGCGCCAGGGCCCTTGATCTGTCATTGTTCAGATATTCCAGGCACCCTTGCTCAAATGGGACTGCGGCCCTCAGTGATTTTGGCATGGAGACAGTTAAATCTCTCACAACCCTGCGCCCAATGGTCAGGGAGCTGAGCCCTTGAACAAATAAATTATTTGCTCAGTAGCAGAGAAAGAAAAGGATTGTGTTGATGAAACGTGCATGGAGCAGTTTAGGCGGCAGTCCTGCCTCTGCCAAGGTCCCAGGAGGAAGCCACGATGCCAGGAGGGAGCTGGGACGCATGGCACCCGGTGTTAACGCTTCGGAGTTGGATAGTCAAGCTGCTCTGCGTCGGGAGAGGCATTCTCTATGGCTTGTTTCGCTCAGGGACGTTGAAGCACGAGGCTGGTGAGGGTGAGGACGGGGATGTGTTCATCCATGACAACGAGGGCTTCCCCTGCGGCTGCAGGCTGACCTGCAAGCCCTCCGCTCTGGCCAACTGCCTGCTGAAGGTGCTCCGGAGGTTCTCCGACCCCGACGTGGCCTGCTGGCTCTGGAGGAAGTGGGCCCACGCCCAGACCATCTACCACCAGCTCCTGCCTGGGGACCGGCGGCTGGAGTCCGCCAGGGACCACCTGCAGCTGCCGGATGGGGGGATTGTTGCACTGGATTGGGTGGTGGGGCCTTGGACCACTTTGAAACATCGGAGGGCGACCAACAGCGTCACTTCCCCTCCGGTCCTGCTCGTCATCCCCAACGCCTTTGGGAAAATCACCAGGAACGTGCAGGATTTTTGCCTGCACGCCTTGGAGCACGGGTTTTACCCCGTGATCTTCAACAGAAGGGGGCAGAATGGATGCCCGCTGACGACTCTGAAGCTCCAACAGTTTGGGGACCCGGCAGACCTGACAGAGGCGGTGGCGTACATCCGATATAGGCACCCGAGCTCCGCGCTCTTTGCCATGAGTGAAGGCTCGGGGTCTGGCCTCCTGCTCTCCTACCTGGGAGAGTGTGGCTCGTCCAGCTACCTGACCGCCGCCGTCTGCATCTCGCCTGTACTCCGGTGCCAGGAGTGGTTTGAGGCCGGACTGCCCTGGCTGTACAAGTGGGCCCTCGTTATCCACCAAAAGATGAGCCTCTCCAGGTATGTGCATGGGCAGTTAAGAGACAGAAACACGAGCCTCGATCTGTGGGGACATGAGCAGTAGTGTATGTAGCAAGGATGCTGTGGGCTCAGGAGCAGCAAGGAAAATGGCCCCTTTGTAGGGGCGTAATGCAAGCTCCTACGGTGCAGAGGGCCCCAACCCTCCTGTGGGGTCCCAACCGTTTTAGGGGACCCCATTCAGCCAAAGGTCGATGAATATCTGTGAAATAGGGGAGACTCAGGGACCCCCATCACATTCTGCAGAGGGGCGTCATTTTGCAGTAAGCCCCTGCCCCTTTGACTGCTTGCTGCTGGGGCAGTAAAATACAGCAGGTTATTAGGGCTCAAAGGGCCTCTCAGGGCCCTGGGGCAGTTTCTACACCATTGGTAGCTATGCCCCTGGGCATGAGTTTATGTCGGATCCAAAATAAAAAACAGGCTGGAGCTGTTGAAAGTACAGGGTAACAGATCATAGTTCTGCAAATCAATGCCCGATTATTGCACTCGTGGTGGTGGTGGGGGGGGGGGGGGGGGCAAATGTCAGCAAGAAGATATTCTGGTACCAGTCTTGAAGGATGGGGATAAGATGCTGCACGGTGAGTCCGGGGACACCACGCTGATGCCTAACCTATGGGCATTCTGAGGCAGCTCCCATGCATTAACTACAACCGAGGACAATGCAGGGCCAGATTGGTGCAGCCACTGCATTAATTTAAAGGGCACCTTAGGCGAATCAAATCCCACCTACGTTTTGGAGGGGGTTCCATACAGCCCAAGGTTATCCTAGTTTCATGCTGATGAATGCAAAAGTCACTAGCTGCAAGACAACCACATATGGTGACGAAAAGAACTTAATCCGTAAGGCCACCACTGTCCTGAGCAAAAGGACTCAAGCCTGCTTCAATCCCCCCCCCCTCCCCCTCTCACTAAACATGTCCCACTCGCCATGTTTATAAAATAATGTCAGCTCGGGTTGCACACATTAAAAAATTACTTCGTTTATTTTTGTGTTTGCTGTTGGTCTCCTCAACTTCAAACTCCCTTCGAAGTAGTTTTGTCCCCTGCGTGGTGGGCAGAATGTCCCTCTGGAATGCCTCCTCTTCCCAGCTCAGACTCATGCTAGTCCTTTGGGATTTACAATGCAGCAGAGCCTGTTATAAGCGAAAGGGCCTGCCCTGTGCCAGAGGTATGAACAAAATTATCTAAAAACGTGCTACCTCCACAGAATAAAAATAAAATAAAAAAATATTTTAAAAAAACCATTGGTAAATCCAACAGGTCTGGTCCTGTCAAGCTAGCACAATCGTTATTTGTATTATTTTTATATTGTAATAATGTGCCACAAAGGCATGTCTTCTGGTTTCCTTCTTCTTGGAGTGTTTCATCTCCTGTCTGGCGCCGTCAGTGCGCCTCATCTGGCTTTGCTCTCCGTATAAGCTAAGTGTGTTTGCCAAGTAGGTCGGGTCTAGGTGGAGGGCCTCGTCGGTGATGCACTTTGTTTGGAAGATGGTCCAGTCCTGGAAGAGGAGCCATATTAGCCCCTCTAGCCTGGGGATGACATGTTTGAATATCGCAAAAAATCAAAAGGGAGTGGACCACTTGTCCAGGGTCTTATTACTGTTCTTTCCTTCGTAAAAGAACCCTCATAACCATACACAGGTACCAGAGGCGGCATGAACTGGGTTACCGCTTAAGTGTAAAAGTGCAGCATCATCATAGGGTCTTTTTTGAATGTACGCTGCCCTCCACCCGGAGGAAGACCTTCTGGTTCAACAGTAGTGTCCAGACATGAAAAACAAAAAATGTGAGAGGGTTCGTATTTAGTGAGTTAAAATCTCTTGGTCATTGTTTCCATAGTGACTTTATTATTGAAAGCTTGATCAGAGAGTTAAAAGAAAGGAGTGCGGGGTGAGACGGGGTTACTGGTCTCCCGTACTCGTCATGATATAGGGGTCAACATGTTTCAGCCTTCTGCAAGGGTCTAAAGGCTTTCATCAGGACCGTTATTTGTAGGAAGGCGCTCTGTCGCTCCTGAAGTGAGAAAACTTGTCACTTGTTCTGTGTAAAGGGGTCAGATCAATAGTATCTGTACCTAGAAAGGTAGAAAAGATTACTTTCACCAAAATTCTCTTAATTAAAGGTCATAATTTGCTGCTTCATGCGATCGTCTAGGGCAACTACTTATGTGTGGGGAGGTAAGTAAGGATAGTGTGTAAAAGCAGAGCAAATAGGCGGAAGTCAGGGACAGTTACGTGAGGTAAAGAGATGCTAATCTCGGCGAGATGAAATTAAAAACACTGTAGAACAATGCTTAGTTCATAACAAAGAAACACGTTGTGGTTAAAGGATTACAAAGCCCTGTAGACAATATCCAAGGTGTGTTTGTAAACAGTGGACTCAAATTGTCGACATAAATATCATCAATAATAGCGATTTGCCGCTTATTGCTCGTAAGTGAGATGAACTTTGTCACATCTTATAAACAAACAGTCGTGGTTGTTTTTGAACAGCATGCTTCAGTAATATGTCAATGCGTATTTACCTCAGACAAGATTGGTAACATTCATACGTGGATGCCCGGGGGCAGGACGAGAATTCATTTCTGTATTCAAATTAAGGACAAGAAGGTAAATTAGAAAGACCTTACTTAAGTTTGGAAGTTGTACCAAAACTGCGGCGGCCATCGGAGCTTACCGATTCTCGCACGTTCGGTGTCTGCATCTGCCTCTTCTCGCGGTACACCCAACCAGATTCGTCCGTGTAGGCTTACCGTTAAGAGGTGAAGAAGTAGTGGAGGTTAAAGAAGGACTTCACGTTTTACGGTAAAGATTGGCAAAATATCGTGGTTGGCACGGTACAAATGTTTGTCCGAACCAGCTAAATGAGTATAGGTAATTATTATGTGAGATTGTATTCACAGATCGAGGCGAAACACTGTTTACGTGATTGAGAATCATATTTTGTTAGTGTATGGTCTTGCCAGGTGAAACTATCATGATTGATTTTGAGTATGGTGGTAGAGGAACTACAATACTCTCATGATTCAAGAATAGAATGGTGGAATGAGTATGCGTTATGCGTTATGAGCGTGCCTTGGTGAGTGAATTGATCAAATACTACATTCTTGTTTGCTTCAAAATATTCTTGTGATGGAATGTTTACGTAGCTAAAGTGTACCATGGGATATTATCGTTGAGGCCTTGTTTGTCCGTGGACAAGCGATCAATCCAACGTTGTTCTTTCTCATACAAGATACGTTCGGCATTGTGGTTGACAGTTCTTAAACTTTCTAGGACTACCCATTTGAGGTCACTGGTGGCATGGTTATTCTCTATGAAATGTCTGCTCATTTTGGTGGTTGCTCTTTTGCAGTTCACGTTGCTTTTATGTTCTGTGATTCTCAATTTTATTTTTCGACAAGTCATTCCAATATATTTGAGGTCACATGGACAGGTGATCATGTAAATTACGTGGGTAGTATTGCAGTTAGTATGCTGTCGCAATGTCCACGTAAGGTTAGGAAGGAGTTGGATGGTTTTGGTCACTTTTGTTAGACTGCAGACTGAGCACGTCCCACATGGATAGTGTCCTGTGATTGGTGCAAGATTCCATGCTGCTGTTATGGTTCCTGTACTTGTTTGCAGAGCGGGTCTAGTATGTACTAGAAGATCTTTTATGTTCTTTGTTCTTTTGTTTGCAAACCTTGGTTTGGGCCATTGTAAAGTGTCAGAGGTTAGAATTCTCCAATTTTTGTTCACAATCTTTTTCACTGTGTTGGACATAGTATTATAAGTGGTGACACACGTTAGAAGATCATCTGGTTCTGCCCGTGTTGATGTCTGTAAAAGGTTTTCTCTCGGTTGGTACAAGGCTCTTTTTTGACACTTCCTCATGATTTTTACTGGATAGTCTCTTTTGATTAGTTTCTCACCCAATTCTTTGGCTTGAGTTTTATAAGTTTGAAGATTGCTACAGTTCCTCTTGAGTCTAAGGAACTGACTGAATGGTAGATTGTCTCTGAGAGGACGCGGATGGAAGCTATTGTAAGACAGCAAGCTGTTCTTTGCTGTTGGTTTGTGGTACGTCTTAGTTTGGAGAAGGTTATTCTCTGAATAGATAGTTATATCTAGGAAGTCAAGTTTGTGTCTGTCAAAAGTGCAGGTGAATTTTAAACACTCGTCTCTGGAGTTGATGTTTGAATATCTCCATACACTTGATGACCCGTGCGGCTGGGTGAAGGATGACCTTTAGAGGAGGGAGGGCGGCATTGCCATGTGTGTGTGCCAGTGTACACAGTGCAGTGCATAGAGGGTAATATGTATGGCTTGCCCAGGCCATTATGGCAGAGTGAGTTCCTCTCACTGTTTGCCCATGTTACATGCTCTTTCCATGCGCCCCAAGAACCTGATACAGTGTCCCTGTGCCTCAAGGTCTTCACAGTGGTTACAACGTCTGTCAGGGTGCCACAAGCTAATCATGTGGTCTCTTATGTCCTGAGCATCATTATAAAGGACATCCGTGGGACCCAAGCTCCGCGAAATGTTTGTCCTTGTACAGAAGCCCTCAAACTTTCTGGTGGTGCGCCCAAGCTGCCCGTGGGTCCCAAGTGCGAAACAATGTCTATCCATGGGCCAGACACTTTCATATGAGGGCAAAGGGAGGCTGCTTCAAACTGAGCTGAAAAGAGAACTGACAGCCATCCAACCCCTCCGGCTGCAGCGGGAGCCACAGAAGAGATCTTATGTTCTCCATGACATCTGCATGCCTTCTCCTGCAAAGTTGTATCTCCAACACCTATTGGTGGTTGCACCCTACCACCGCCCTCAATCTCCTAGAGTCAGAGGATAAATGCAGTGTACTAGCCCATCACAAATGGAAAAGCCATCACAATGCACTTATATAGGGCCTTTGTAGTCCCCAAGCCTGAACCCAAGCAGTAGTTGAGCTTATGATCTTGCTTCACTGTTTGCCTTTCCAGACAGGTGTCTCTTCCAACTGTCCCCTGCACTTTGGACTAGAGCAAGTTAATATTTGTACTCGGATAAGGCTGCATTCCTGGTAAACAAGACCAGTGTATGGATGTCCGAATTTACACCCAACATCTACCACACAGGAGTTGTCCTGAAAGATACAGGAATTTTACATTCCACTGCATATTACTTACTACAGGACAATGTGGTGTGTCATATTTTCAAGAGCTGTGTACCGACGGCTAAAAGCTCTTGTAGGGAATTCGGAGCCCCCTACTCGATTAAGTTCCTGGACCTCTGGGCTTCGTTCCCACCTGCTTAAAACTGAATGTGATACCAAACTTGCTAAAGTCAAAATAAATAAACAAATGACCGATCATCCCCTTATCTTTTACTAGTTTCAAAAGTACACAAAATGTTGTTTTTTCACACAGGGCACTCAGTTTGCATTCTTATTTTTTATTAAATTAACTATCACAATCATTACTTGTTTTGTTGAATCTATCGCAAACTCCAATAATATATATGACATGGGAACCATCGTCACAGGTTCCAATTAGGAGCATTGGGTCAACTCTAGGCTTCAGGTATGCTACGTTCTATAGGAGCCCCATAAACATGGAATAGACTTGCCTGTTTGGTTCACCCCTCGAAAGTATCAGTAAAATTCTTTATGGCCATCTCTGTGTCCTGTGCAAGAGGTATGGAAAACATAATCGAAAAGCGTGTTACCGCTACATTAAAAACAAGCATTGGGAAAGCTAACAGGTCTGGTTATGGTAACCTGGTACAATCGTTATGTTTTAAACAACTTTTATTGTAAGCATGTGTTACGAAAAAAAACATGCGTTCTACTAAGCATAGTTGCCATATGCTTGCAAAAATCACTGATACAACTGTTTTTACTAGTGCATTTTTAAATATCAAGCCTTTTAGTTTGTCCACGTGTTTTATTATTATTATTTGTGAAGGAAACAAGAACAAATCACCCTCTAACGAAGGATTGAAATCTCAGGCAGCTAAAATGTTACATTATGCACTAGAAGACATTTTAACAACAACTTCGAACACCTAACTGGGCACTAGATTTGCAGGCAAAATAAATAGCTAGTATTTAAGGTACACATAAAAATAAAATAAAATAAAAAAGCATACTGTATTAAAAAGAAAGGAACTATTTTTTAGGAGGTTGTGAACAATGTGTACATGCTTTTTGAAGTCACTTAAAGTGAAGGGAGCCGATCGGAAAGGTAGATTGACATGCTGCCCTCTGCTGTGCGTTGTGGTAAGCAGAAGCAAAGTGTGAATGACAATTTAACAGACCAGTAGACAAAGCCTGCTGACCAAAACGTAGGCCTGGGCGTAGTTCGCGAAGTAGCACTTCGCGAAGCTACGCAAAGTGAAGTTCGCACTACGCGAGCTACGCGTAGCACTTCGCGAACTGCGTAATACCTTGTTCGCACTGTGCCAGATGTCGTTTTCAATGATTGCACAGTGCGGACAAGCAACCGGCACTGTGCAATCATTGAAAATGGCATCTTGCACAGTGCGAGCTGTAGTTTTCTGCTGCTCGAGTAGATTTTTACTCAAGCTTCAGCTTTCTCAACGCGAACTGGTAGTTTCTCAACGCGAGCGGTCGCGAGCATACGCGACCACTCGCAATGACAAACCTGACCTCCTCGCGTTGGGAATCTCGCCGGGAGGTTTATTTTCCATGCTCGCGATCGCCAACTTGAAGTTGCTGATCGCGAACAAGGAAAAAGTCTCGCCGGGATGTCATTTTGCTTGCTCGCGGTCGCCAACTTGACATTGAGGACCGCGAGCAAGCAAAAAATGACCGCAGCACTACGCAACACTACGCTACGCGTGTTTGCACTGTGCTACGTGCAGTTCGCGTAGTGCGAAGTAGCGCGAACTTCGCAAACTACGCGAGCGTAGCGTAGTGCTTCGCCCAGGCTTAACCAAAAGCCTCTCTTTACATGTATACTATGCATGTTAAAACAAAGAAAACAATAGTCTAGCTAACAGCTTAAGCTGTCTTAAAGACCAGACCTAAAAAACAAAAGTTGACAATGCGGTTCAGGTATTTTGCAGCAAAAAGATAAACTTTCAACTACACTAAATGCAGCCTTCCATTTCCATTTAAGACAATAAAACTAACATGCCATCAATATAAATTATAATTCTTTGTAATATTCATTCGTGCTAGTTTTCTACTTCGGATTTACATGGAAATGTAGGTAGTTTTGTTTAAATCGTGAGCCATGATTATAGTTTTCAGGTCAAACTCACCAGAATTTAACTAGTCAAAAATGCCTGTTGCATACTGAAACAATTGGATTTTCATGTGTTCAGCACAAAAGTCTCTATACCATACTTTATGTTTTTTCGGACCAAACTTGAAATAAGGGATAATTATCACCACAATAAATTCTGAACTCCTCAGAGTCAGATTTTATACCAGTGCAGGAACTCCCATATCTGACACTGGGGTACTTGAAATTAGGTCATCCATTCTGAAATGGTGCTTAGGCAGGGGATAACAGTGGCATTGCAGCCCCTGCAGGGCCAGGGTGGGCCTCCCTTCTGGGGGGCCCAAACCATTCCACCCAAGGCCAATGGATATTTGTGAGAGATGGAGACTCAGGGGCCCCCTTCACATTCTGCAAGGTGGCCCCATCATTTTACTTACGCCACTGCTCTTAGGTCCCTTGCAGCTGAGGGTAACAGTCATTCATTTTCGGATTCTGTGGCGCCGCTTACAGAATAAGAAAGCTGCTTGGGTCATGCTTGGGTCATGAGATTCTGACTTATCACAGTACTTTATTTCTTTACAACTCACAACTCATGACCTGGCACACATATTTGTTCATGCAAAATATAAACACAAACCGCTTTTTCAAAGAACCTGCTTAGGCGAGCCAGGAATTACAAGGACACTCGGAGCTTCTCTTCGACGCCTGCTGCACGATGCCTGTCTGTCTCCTGCTGCACGATGCCTGTCTGTCTCCTGCTGCACGATGCCTGTCTGTCTCCTGCTGCAGGATGCCTGTCTGTCTCCTGCTGCAGGATGCCTGTCTGTCTCCTCCTGCAGGATGCCTGTCTGTCTCCTGCTGCACGATGCCTGTCTGTCTCCTGCTGCACGATGCCTGTCTGTCTCCTGCTGCACAATGCCTGTCTCCTGCTGCACGATGCCTGTCTGTCTCCTGCTGCACAATGCCTGTCTCCTGCTGCACGATGCCTGTCTCCTGCTGCACGATGTCTGTCTGTCTCCTGCTGTTGTCTCCTGCTGCAGGATGCCTGTCTGTCTCCTGCTGCACGATGCCTGCCTGTCTCCAGCTGCACAATGCCTGTCTGTCTCCTGCTGCACAATGCCTGTCTGTCACCATGATTCGAAGTTCTTCGAAAGGTCTCGCCTCAAACAAGTTTGAACTGCCGGATCTTCAGAAACATTTACAGCAAGTGTGTTTTTATAAAGCATTTGTGTACCTTGTGCAGGTACACATTTAATGTTTTAATGGAAGAAGAAAGGAATCTTCTGTGTATTTCTAAAGCACACAATAACCCGCGAGGGTATCCGGGCACAAAGCCGATGGTTGTGTCTAGCCCTGCCTATGGTAGGTTGGTTTATTGAAAAGTCAGATCTTCAGCTTTTATTCCGAATTCAAGAAGAAGAGAAGAAATGTGCAGTCCTTCTTAGTCCATTCAGCACTAAAGCAGATATTTTATATAAGGTAGCCCACTTTATAAATACAGGGACCTGTCCATCCCTACAGGAAGTTAAAAAACACAAAAAGTGGCCCATTGCAGCTTGAAAGCAGGAAGATTAAAAATCCCACATGCACACAAAACATTCTGAACACATTCATTTGCATTTTCACATCTAATGGGCATCTGTTTTCCCCATGAGGTTTTCTATTGCATATGTTTTAAGTAGCATTGCACTTACATGTTTGTTCTTGCAGTTCATGTTGTCACATAATGGCTTTCTTAAAGCATTTCACTTGCTACCACGTTGGCATTTGTAATTTCACCCATTCAGTTGCTGTTATAGGTACCGAATGAAAATATGCCCTATACAACATTTCTGACCAAAACGTTATATGCTGCTACAAATAAATGAATAAATAAATACATTTATTTTACAGTACCAACTTGACTAAAGGGCATCTTAAAGCCTTGGTTTGAGGCAACACTGTCCAGATCTGAAGAAACCCATTTAAGTGCATTCAGTAATTACCGAGGCATCTACCATCCTGCCATGTCAATCACTTACATATCAGTTAAGGTGCCTCGAGGCCATATCAAAGTATTGTAAATTAGGATGTGGTGGAATTAGGAAAGGGGGGAGGAATAAAAGTGTAATAAGGTTCTAGAAAGAGAGATTAATAAAAAGGACTTGATGATTACTGGGTACCTGACTGAACCAGTGGGCCGCGTGGAGAGTAGCTTATTGCTCTCCTTTAGAGCATTCACGGTCTAGTATTTGTTATGCTTCCCCTCGGGCTTTCAAGCAAATCTTGATTCTTTGCCTTGTCCGTGTAATGGGAGTGCAGGTCAACCCACACTGCACTTTTTATTTTTCTGTGGTTTTTATTCTATGTACGCACAGCTTACTTTGCTCCCTTTAATAAAGAGGTGCAACATTACAGACTTCAGGGTAGCATTTAGTGTGCTGCTTCAACTGAATGATGATCAGTCAATTGCTTACACGGGTGCTTTCCTGAGAACTGCTGTCCGAGCCGTATTTCGATGAATACTGCCTAAATTTGAATAAAAAAATAAAAATATATATAATCATGTAGTAATATCTTTGAAAATATTCGTAACCTCCTCAAATGTGTCCATAAAATTGAACTTTTGTCCCACACTTTTAATCACTGTCCAGAATTTGCCTCTTCACGGTTGATATGAAATTTAACTGTATTTTTATGAATTGTTTCAATTATTCATATGTTTCATTGTACACTTTTGATGTGTTTTTATTGTGTATGATCTTACTTTTGTGGATACCTTTGTATCCTAATGAAGATGACTTGACTTGAATTGGCTAGATGATATATCATGTTGCTATTACACACTGCCTCAACACTGCCCGATTGTAGTGTTACCACCTTATGTTCAACATTTAGATGGCACAATCTACAAACTGAATTGCCTCTTGACATTTGAATGATATTTGTATTTATTTCACACTCACCAGGGCCCTTTGATTGATCTGGGAAGGCTGAAATGCACAGTTGGCCTTTAGTGGGCTCGAAGATGTGAGCTGGCTTACCAATCAAGTCAGTAAGGGGCACCATAGAAAGGATTGCCCCCCCATTCCAGCACCCAAGCTCATATGTGGACGCAAATGAAATTAAATGAAATGAAAATAGGTTTTTATAGAGCGCGTGTTTGCCGTGGCGTCTTAGCGCTTGCTACCATTAAAGTTAACCGGAAATTAAACCCCCGAAGGGGTGCACACAAATAGCCAAGTTTTTAGTCCCTTCCTAAACTGTAGCAGATTCTTTTGCGTTCTAAGATGCAAAGGCATAGTGTTCCAGAGCTTTGGGGCCAAGTATCGAAAACTTCTGCCCCCCCCATTTCATCGTCTTTACTCTTGGAACCATAAGCAAGTATGCTGACGCGGAACGGAGACATCTCTGTGGAGTATATCGCTTACAGTATTGACCCATCTGCATTGGTCCCATCCCGTGCAGACTCTTGTGTAACATACACATTGACTTAAACTGGATCCTAGCAGATATGGGCAACCAATGTAGTTGTTCTCGGGTAATTAAACTAATGGAACTAAATTTGGGTAGTTCTAATAGTAACCGGGCCGCCACATTCTGCAGGGTCTGGAGTTTATAAATCACATTTTTTTTTTGCTCCAATGTAGAGTGAATTACAGTAATCAATTTTTGACAGGATCAGTGCCGTGACAACCATTTTCCTCAAAAACATAGGAATAAAAGGAAGAAATGGCCATGTATTCCTTTCATGGTCAACCCAAAGGGGAGCGCTTTGCCTCAGAGTAAGAGATGAGAGGGGGCACTGATTGGCAGTGCGTGCTGCGGCTGGTGATTAGAGCAGGTGGAACACTGCCCCTGGCCAGTCAGCATCCTTTAAAAACCTCTGGGCAAAGAATCTGCGCTCGGGTACATAACACAGTAAAGGGATAATTACACCCTTCAAGATAGTGAAAAGCGAATGCCCTCGTTGAAGAAATGGGAGAGCACGGTGACAACATGTTAGACAACTAGTGTTTCTAACTGGGCACAAGTCAAGGGTACACACGCGTAGACAACGTCCACCCACTCTTTTCACAGGGTGGACGCCGTATCCCCTGCCAAGAAGTTGGGCCCCACTGAAATATACTGAACACGTTGAGGTGTAATTTGCTGACACCTAGACACATAGGAACACCTGCACGTTGTCTTCTTTGTCTGCTGTAATTTCAAGCAGCAACATGCAGGCAGCAAGGGGGCTTTATTTGACATCACCAGTGGGCCTAAAACAAAGGATGAAAGTTAAGGGGCCATTAGGCCTCCTTTTTTAATTGATTTTCATTTAAACAACAGTTGACACTGTGTACATTAATATGGCATGGCATCACTTTTGTTACATACCAAACAGGGGGGACAATGGGGCAAGTTTTAACGAGGTCCAACACACATGCCCAACATCACTTTTGTTACATCACATATATATTAGAAATTACAGAACTGCAGCTACTCGCATAACAGGTGTTACTGGATTATAACATGCAGGAACTTTACATGATTTATACCACCAGATCTGCATGGACGTATATGAGCCGCATCCGGGACATCAGGCCTCCTTTTGTGTAAGTATCCTGGCTGGGATCTATCTGGGGCCACACACTTAGATGCAAATGCAATGGAGGGGGAACAAAGGCATGTTATCACTTCACAAGTCATTTACAGAGGCATGGTTTTAACTTTGATCCACGCCTGTATACAAGACATTTGCATGCACTGTAAGAGTGTCAGATGTGTTGGCCTGTCCCAGTATTTCCAATTTAAATACCACTATTTTGTTTTATTTCTTTGAAGGTACTTCACATGTCCTTCATAGCCCATTGTGCTCTATTAGAAGGATTACAGTTTATGAACTGCAAGTAAAAAAAGGATCTCTGTTAAAAGCAGTCACGCACTTATCTAGCAACATAAATTAAAAGGCTGTCATCTGCATGTTGCATGATGTGTTGTGTTGAAGCCACATTAACCCTCTTTTCTACTTTGATTCAGAAAAGGGGACTAGACAAAAAATCTCTTCAGCAAATGCATTAACCTCCAGAGTTATCTTACCATTATTATTTTTATTCTCCGAGATTTACTGATCACACAAATCAATCAGGATTTAAAAAGCGCAGCTAATCACCCAAGAGGGTATCGAGGCGCTTGGACAAAAATATCTGCAGCAGGTGCCTTAACCCCATACGATATTTTAAAAATGCAGACTTTGCAACAAATGAAGCAGAGCAGATTTATTGCCAGGTTTCTCTTTGTTGCCAGTTTGTTTTGTGGCAGAGTTTTTCAAAAATTAATGTGAGGTGTTAAGAACTGATGTCACTTCATGTGATGGCACTGACTGTGAGGTCATAGGTTGTGATGCCACTTCCTGTGATGCCACGTGCGGTGTCATGCACTTTGATGATGCGCCATGATGTCACTTGCATACTACCTAACTTGGTTAGTACCCCCTTCTATGCCCTAGTTTTAAACCTGTACAGATGGATAGTGTAAAAAGTAAAGTTAAACAAGCTGGACTTTAAGATGAGCCTGGAGTAATGTCTAAATAGTGCATGTGTGAAATGTAAACCAACAGAGCTTGATGACAAGATACATTCTAATACGGAGAGAGATATTAAAGCAGCTCAGCTATTGCTTGGTAACCACACAAACAATAACTGGATTAAACACTGCAGGCTGCTTGGCAAGCATGCAAATGTTATGAGATAGACATCCCCATGAAATGACTGGTTCAGCCTCCATCAAATAGACATGGAAAAACTATGGTGGATGTTTACAATAAAATGGTGCAGCAAGCAATTTTGCTGCGCAAATCTGTGTCATTTCAAAAAACGCAGGGATGCGCCATATTTACAGGAATATGGCGCACCTCCGTGCTCTGCCATGCACTGGAGCTAAAACAAGAGCCGTGCACCAGCGCAGGTACCCTTTCACCATGCTGCAAGAATGCCATGTATTTCATTCCAGATATACTTTACTTCTGTGTTTTTTTTGTTTGCCATTAAGTTTCGAGCACAATTACTGCAGTATGGATGCGGTATTTGTGTTGTAGATATATTTTTTATAACACACACATAGCGGTAAAGCAACAGAGCGGTGAACAGAGAGCCAAATACCAGAGCTACGATTTAAGATCTTTTACAATGAGGAAAACAGTAAGAAGTTCCTACTTTGCAGAGAAGTATTGTGCCTTGAAGGGATGTGTTATATGTCATTACTTAACTTGTCCGTCCTCTTTGCCACAATTCTTACTAAATGAGCTTCTCCATGGCTTACGCACAGCATTCACCCATACTAAGAAAAAACACACATGCATCAACCAATATGGAAACCAACCAACCAAAACCAAAACTTGAAGTGGATAGTAACAAAGTTATATAGAGGGCTTCACCTGGGCTCTCTGGTTTTAGGTCGAGCATTTGAGACCTCTGGTATATACTTTAGTATATACTTATATGTGTATGTACTTTGTGGGCTCTGGAGATCAGCCATAGGACTTGTCTGCTTCCGCTTAGGGACTTTTTTTTCTGTTCAACTGCCTCTATTTAACTGTCTTGATAGAAAATGACCAGCAGAGGCCAGTAAAATACCAGAATTGCTATCTGCTTAGGGGCTTTCTGTTTTTTTTTTATTTTTCTGGCAATTACCTCTATTTAACTTTTTTGATAGCAACGACCAGCAGTGTTATATTTCATATCAGTACCCTAATATAGGTCCAGGGAACATCATACACTTTCATCAGCTCCCGTTATTTCATATGAACGAGCCTTATAAGGACATAACTCTAAATAAGGACAGACTGCCTTGTATGAACATAATGCCTTATAAGGACTGTAGCCTTTTATGGACTAAACCTTTCACCTAGTTCCATGCCGAGGGTGGGTTTTTCCCAATCGATATTGCTAAGACGTCATCCTTAGCACATATGAATAATTTATGAGTGCACTCTACAGGAGATCCACTTCACCTCTCCCATCGACGCACAAGGTTTAATCCCCAACGCCATCCTCATACTAAACAATGGGGAATATACGATCATATGCACACGCACCTCTTGCTATTAGTAAGCAGGAGGGAACCGAGACTTCAAGGCCGACACACTGACTAGAGACGCTACAGCTCCTGCATGCCATCGCTCCAGCTGACAGTGGTCTGACGATCCCTTGCGGGGTGTCCAGCTCAAGTCCAGGACGAAGTCCCATACTCTCACTATTCAGGTATGGGGGTTCGACTCAATCCTAGCGGGATTCTTGGCTCATAGGCTTAGGCTCTGTAGCACCTACTCACATGCTAGGTACACTTAGGTAAATCTAGTTAGGCATCTTAGGAGTAAGCACTTTATTTTATAAATGCATTTCATATTCATGTATATGTTCATGACTATTGCAAAATGGTAGAACAATACTATTCCTTTTTATTCACTGTACTGTTGGCTCTATATCTCTGCTACTGTGTTACAGTTGTAAAAGCGCACTTATTCGACATGAGAAGAACTACGTTACAATAAATTCTTATTGTAAAAATGCTTGACTGTTTCTTCTCTGTATCTCTCTGAGAGCAAAAACAAGCAAGCACGAGTGACTGGGTGAAAAGTAATATATTGTTTCCATGAGTCTGATGTTATTGTGTTCTGAGGTTGCCAAACACTAATCTCTCTGATAGCAGGAGATTCTAGTGGCACTGCGAGCTAGCTAATGCAAACCATAGGCTAACATATGCAGCGGGAGTGCACAGAGTCAGTCTGCCACCAGACCCACAGTATATGTCATCCGTAAACAGCGTAGGTCCTTTATGACTGGGTACTATTAGGACTACGCTACGGCAGAGGTCAGTAAAATACCAGAATCACTTTAGCATTCTCTAGATTCCAGTCCATAGAAATTTTCTTCCACAAGCACCTGTAGACAATCATATTTTTTTCAAATCTTCTATTTTCAGTGATATGACCACTGAAGGCCCTGATTTTATTTTAAAAACATAACATAATAGGGGTATTTGTAAAGCGCACGATTACCAGTAGGTGTCCGGGCGCTGAATAACAGATGTTTATTGTTACCCAACTCAATGGTACTCATTTTATCGACCTCAGATGGATGAAAGGCTGAGTGGACCCGCCGGGATTTGAACCTGTGACCATGAGGTCAAACACAGGCCCCTGCAGTGGCTGCTTTAGTCCACTGAGCCACCAGACTAAGCCTGGGCAAAGCACTACGCTACGCTACGCTCGCGTAGTATGCGAAGTTCGCGCTACTTCGCACTACGCCAACTGCACGTAGCACAGTGCGAACACGCGTAGCGTAGTGTTGCGTAGTGCTGCGGTCATTTTTTGATTGCTCGCGGTCCTCAACGTCAAGTTGGCGACCGCGAGCAAGCAAAATGACATCCCGGCGAGACTTTTTCCTTGTTCGCGATCAGCAACATCAAGTTGGCGATCGCGAGCATGGAAAATAAACCTCCCGGCGAGATTCCCAACGCGAGGAGGTCAGGTTTCTCATTACGAGTGGTCGCGTATGCTCGCGATGAGAAAGCTGCTGCTCGAGTAAAAATCTACTCGAGCAGCAGAAAATTACAGCTCGCACTGTGCAAGATGCCATTTTCAATAATTGCATAGTGCCGGTTGCTTGTCCGCACTGTGCAATCATTGAAAACGACATCTGGCTCAGTGCGAACAAGGTACTACGCAGTTCGCGAAGTGCTACGCGTACCTCGCGTAGTGCGAACTGCACTTTGCGTAGCTTCGCGAAGTGCTACTTCGCGAACTACGCCCAGGGTTACACCAGACCCAGCAAAACAGAGCTTTGGACTATACCATTTCCAGCTGAAAGGCAATATTTCTCTCCATGTGTTCCCATACCTGGTGTGTCACGCAGTTTGGTGCTTACTTTCCCTCCATGTTAAAGAACAATAGATGTTTCAGCACCCAGGCTAATGGGATGCATAGCTAAATACATATGAGGTCCCAAAGGCAAGACCGATTGCATTGCAAAGGCTTGTTTTTCTCTGTGTCTCGGCTGACCCACGCATCTCGAGATAAGTAGAATGCACTTAAATACTATCGATGTACTTTGTTCTATATTTATTTTCTTTTAGATGCTTTCAGCTTGCTCTATTCTAATTTGCCTACATACTGGGTCTTGACTCGGGCACATTTTTGGCAACCTACCTCCCCCGGTGAGTTTTTGGGAGGGAGAAGTGCATTACGGGTGCTGACCAATTTTGTGTGTGAAAAAGGCAGCTTTATTGAAACAGGTGCACATCACAACATTTCCTGGCAACCCACCTTACAAATCTAACACCTCACTAATACATTCAGTAAAGCAGCACAAGTCCACCCCTACGCCCCACCCAAACATACTCACCCTGCAGCTAACTCATTAACTATATTGCATTTCAGCATTTCCAATTTTGTATTCCCCCTACATCCTATGAGTATCTGTATGAACCTGTAAGTAACCAAATTTCTTAAACTGAACCTTTAACTACCTGCCTACCCTCTACTTACACACGGTTCTCCAACTGCCAACACCAAGCAACTTCTGCCAACTCCTGTCAAACTTTTCATGTCCCTGAAGCACCTGTTCCAAGTGACAACGTAAAGAAACCTTGCCCCTGCCCACCTGCCTCAACAACGGAGCCCGACTTGGAACCCTAAATAAAGGGACGGGAGGAAGGGGAAAAATTTACCAATCTACTCTCATGCTACAGGCCACCAGGTCACCTGAACCTAAAATGGTGGCTAGTAGCCCAACCAGACCCCCTAAATATACTCTGGCCTACTTTTGGGCAATAGCATAGCCCAATACAAAATGGCAGTCACTGGACTGCACCACCCTCCAAATCTGCATCAGGAGGCAGATTTCCCTCTAGTCAGCTGACCCCAAGCCCTTTTACGGAGCAGGGGTGTAATACAGACGCTGACTGATTTTGTGTGTAGAAAGGCTGCTTTATTGAAACAGGTGAATATCACATTTCCTCGCAAACCGCCTTACAAAACAAAAACCCTGCTATACATCCTGTGAACTAGCCCCTAGCCCACCCCTACTGTCCCCTCCAAACATACCCACCCTGCAGCTAACTCATTAACTGTAAAGCCTCCTACATCCTATCATTATCTGTATGAACCAGTAAGTAACCAAATGTCCTAAACTGAGCCTTTAACTACCTGCCTACCCTCCCCTTGCACATGATTCCCCAACTGGCAACGCCAAGGAACTTCTGCCAACGTCTGTCAAACTTTTCATGTCCCCACTACCCAGACAAGGGGGGGTTGAGAAATTACCCCTCCTTCTGCCCCCGCTATCACTTCTGGTGTGAGGTTTAACCCTCTACTGCTTGACGTTCGGCACCTTAGCCAAGACATGCCACATTTCCAAGTAATGCAAATCCATACCTATTCGAGACAAATATACTCCATCACCTCTAAAAAAAAACTCTGTTGGCTCACATTTAATGTCCGAATGACAAAGCCTGCAAAAACACATCTCTCTACAAAAGCACATCATCTCCTCATTTAATTTCCACCACACCCTATCTATTGCCACCGGCTTGCTCGCCCCCTCCAAGACTGCTGTGGCACAAAGTCAGTCCACAGTACGGATACCCCAGCCCACTGCACCTTTATTTCCAAAAGTCCCTTTTCATAGTCCTCAACAGCACCACCCCTTTTTCTCTAACTAAGTCATTCTTCCCAGGGTGAATAACCAGCACATTCGGGCACCCTGACTCGACCATCATACCATTTAGCGCGTGCAGAAGATCCCTCCAAAGCATTCCCCCTTTTCCACTCCAGGTAACCCAAAACAGGCGTTCATTAAAATCCAAATTGGACCCCACAACCCTCTGGCCTGCTTGTATTGCTGCCCATTTGATAAACAAGTGTTCCACTACCCAAATCTCCGATTCCTCAAACGCTGGGCCCTCTATCACACCTGGAAGGAAACAAAAAAGCAGTAAGCGATTCACAAAGCAGCATCCGCCGTGCTACCCTCATCTCCCAAACCCTGCACATAACGCTAATAGCATCCCGACGACTAGTGGCCAAATGTATGATGTCCTCCTGTGCCCAACCTCTATTTGCAGCTTCTGATGCCGCGCCAATGCAAAAGGAATGCGTGCCGTAGTCGGATGCCTGCACACTGAGCTAGTGCCACCGGGAGCACTGCTAATAGCTGGTACGCTGTCGCCTTGGGTCCTTGAATCTGTAGAAATACCATCCCACTGTCCTAACTCACAACATGCCACCCAGCACCCACTCAATGCCACCGGACATGCTCCTGATGAAAAGATAGCTTTCAAGATAACCCGCTTCCCTTGGGCCCTCTGATCCTGCTTGAAGTGGCAAATCCGTAACTGCCATCTCCCCGATGCCTTGGCTACTTCCTTCCAGTGGAGACCTCTCATGCCCCTACCCCACAACAATTCTGATACTCTAGAAGCTCCAAAAAACATCCACACCATTACTGTATAAAATAAACAAGTCTCCCCCACTTTTCGGCAAACCACAGGCAACTGCTGCAGCACTTAAAGCAGTAGATTAAAAGATAAAGGTTTCCTGACCCGCCCTTTCTGTCCCTGCTTCCTTGCCCAACCCTCCAGGATCCTGCGACCCAGTTCTCCCGCCGAAGGGAGGCATTCCCACAACAACTTACCCATAAAAGTTAAACCTCCTTGAAATGGTCACCCGCGACAGACCCCTATCAATCAATTCCAAAATCACGTTCTCAACGCCACCAAGAATTCCATCCAAGCCTGGACATAGTCCCTGTGCGTTGACTCAGCTAATGACCCTACCACCAGTTGTAACAGCCTGGGTTGCCAATGGATCATAAGTTCTCTGGCGTGGATGTCAGGTCTCTGTCTGCGTCCTTGGCTAGCCCACGGAATCTCCCCCACTGTGAACAAGACGAAGCATCCGCAATGTTCATTGTCCTCACCCGGCACATGCCGTGCTCTTAAAGTGATGTTATAACACAAGCATCCCAAAACAAAAAACCTGTAACAGTCTTTTCACCACCTCCACCACAGCCATGTTGTCTACCCGAAATAACAATCTTTTGTGTGCTAACTCTGGGTCCCAGAGAGTCACCGCTACCACTAAAGGGAAAAGTTCCAGGAAAACTATACTTCTGCCTCTGTTGGTCCACGTGGCCAGCCATGGCTCGGCGCACAATCTGCGCTGCCAATACAAGCTGAAACCTCGTCCTCCTGCAGCATCTGAAAAAACGTGCACATCCCAGTCAATATCCTCCTGTCTCACCAGAGTAATACCATTGAAGTCCTGCAAAAAGGCACCACATTCTCAGATCCTCTTTGACCCCTGCTTAAAGTCTCACATAGTGATGAGACAGAGAACATCCAGATAATGACCTCCCCAACCTCCTGCACAACTACCTCCCCGTCTGTACCACCCTGAAAAAAAAATTGATGTGCCCCAGCAAGATTTGGATCTCCTTCACTTCACTTTTTCCCATCATAGCATGCACATTAGTAATGTCAGCATTATCTCCTGATTGTCCTGCTGTAGCCTGGCTTCCATCCGCATGGTATCAATCAATCAATCAGGGGTTTATAAAGCACGCTACTCACCCGCGAGGGTCTCAAGGCGCTGGGAGGGGGATGTGCAGCTCTGGCTCAGTCGAAAAACAAGGTCTTGAGGTTCTTCCTAAAGGTGTGCAGGGTCAGGTAGCGTCTGATGTTGACTTGGAGCTCGTTCCAGGTCTTGGCTGCGATGTAGGAGAAGGCTCTTCTGCCTCCTCTGCTTCTGTGGATGCGGGGGGTCTCTGCCAGGGCGAGGTTGGTGGAGCGGAGGTTCCTTTTGGGTAACTGGAAGGAGAATGTCTCGTTGAGGTATTTGGGTGCGATGTTGTGGAGGGACTTGTAGACGTAGGTGAGAAGTTTGAAGGTTACTCTCTTCCCGACGGGGTGCCAGTGGAGGTCTTGTAGTTGTCGGGTCATGTGTTCGTGCCGTGGGGTCCCGAGGACGAGTCTGGCTGCGGCGTTCTCGATGGTTTGGAGCTTCTGTAGGAGGGTTCTGTTGATTCCAGTGTAGAGGGCGTTTCAGTAGTCCAGTCTGCTGGTTATGAGTGCGTGGGTGATGGTCTTTCTGTATTCGGGGGGTATCTATGTGAAGGTCTTTCGGAGGATGCAAAGGCAGTTGAAACTGGTGGGTGCGACGGCGTTGATCTGACGGGTCATGGTGAGGGAGGAGTCAAAAATGATGCCGAGGTTCCATGTGTGGTCTGTAGGGACGGGAGGACTCCTGAAGACAGAGGGCCAGCAGGTGTCGTTCCAGGCGGAGGTGGCTGGTCCTAGGGTGAGGATCTCAGTCTTCTCATAGTTGAGCTTCAGGCAGCTATCTTTCATCCAGGCCGTGACGTCCTTCATTCCTTCCTGGAAGCAGAGTCTGGTGTCTTCGGGGTTCTTCGTGAGGGAGAGGATGAGCTGGGTGTCGTCGGCATATGATACTATGCTGAGCCCATGCTGTCTGATGATGGCGGCGAGGGGGGGGGGATCATATGGTAAAAGACCAACCTGCTGCTGCTGTTGTGCTGGGGCCTCTGTTGTTTTGCCTCTTCTTCCTATTGTTTCATGGAACTGTTTAGATAAGGGCGTTGGTCCGGAGACCCACAAGATTTATCTTGCTTAGCACACAGGTGCGGCGCTTGATCCTGTTGTTCACCATGCTCATGACTGGTGGCGTATAATCAGAGTGGCTGACTCATTGCCTGTGCGGTACTTCATGTGTAGTATGTGCTATATCTATATTAACGAAATGCCAATAAACAGATTTCATAATAATGATGGCGGCGAGGGGGGCCATGAAGATGTTGAAGAGCGTGGGGCTGAGCGATGATTCTTGGGGTCCTCCGCAGTTGATCTCTGGGGGTTCGGAGAGGAAGGGAGGGAGTCTGATCCTCTGGGTTCTGCCGGCAAGAAAGGATCTGATCCATTTGAGGGCGGTTCCTCATATCCCAGCGTTGTGAAGTCTGGCTGCGAGAGTGCAGTGTGAGACGGTGTCGAAGGCTGCGGAGAGGTCTAGTAGGATGAGGGCCGCAGTGTGTCCCTGGTCGAATAGCATGCGGATGTCATCAGTGGCGGCGAGGAGGGCGGTCTCGGTGCTGTGGTTGCTGCGGAAGGACTGGGAGGAGTCTAGGATGGAATTTTCTTCGATAAAGGCGGACAGTTGAGCGTTTACGGGTCTCTCTGTGACTTTGGCGGTGAAGGGGAGCAGAGAGATGGGCCGGTAGATTTTCAGGTCCATTGGGTCGGCCGTGGGCTTCTTGAGGAGGGGCTTGTCTTCCGCCCGCTTCCAGTCATCTGGGAAGATGCCGGATTGGAGGGAGGCGTTGATGGTCCATCCTAGTTCGGGTGCGATGGCGGCAGCGGCCCCTATGGTAGATGTGCAGTGGGCAGCAGGCCCGTGGGGGCTCCTGAGTGGGTGTTCTTCATGGTTGTGGTGATGAGTTCAACAGTAGCGGGCATCCAGGTAGTGACGGTTGGCTTGTTGTCGGCGGTGGGGGGGGTGAGGGCGGGTGGTGTCCGGCGTCTGTTTGATGAAAATATCGTAGAGGTCCTTGATTTTCAGATGGAAGTAGGAGCTGACCTTGTTGCAGAGTTCCTGGGATGGTGTGACGTCCGAGGCTTCGCTGGGGGGTTTTGTGAATTGCTGTATGACGTTGAAGAGTTCTTTGGCATTGGTTGCGTTGGTGTGGATTTTGTTCTTGATGAAGGTCCGCTTGGTGTCCCTTATGTGCTGGTGGTATTCCTTCAGGGCGCTCCTGTGGTTGTTCAGGTCTTCTGTGGTTTTCCGGTTTCGCCATGTTTTCTGGAGGCGTCTGCAGGCACGCCTGGCTGCTTGGAGTTCGGTGGTATCAATCTCAATGCCCAAAAAATGATAGCACTGTTTTGGGGTCCACTGTTTTCTCTGGTGCCAACGGCACCCCTAGTTCACCTATGAGCTCTTGGAACCTTGCCAGTAATACCAGTCAGTCCGCCGAACTGGGGGCCCCCACAATGAAGAAATCGTCCAAATAGTGAGTCACCAACTGATGGCTCATCTACTATGTAAACACTCACTGCGAACTGAAGTACTCAAACAAAGCACAGGAAATTGAGCAACCCATTGGCAATGCTTTGTCCACGTATCATTTCCCTTCAAATTGCAAACCCAGCAGCTGGAAATCCTCTGGGTGTACTGTAAGCAGCCGAAAAGCTGACTTTACATTGGATTTAGTCATTGATGCTCCCGGGCCCGCCGCCACCACCAGTGACATGGCTACATCTACTGAGGAGTAGGACACCGATGCTACCTCCTCTGCAATTAAATCATTCACGACCTACCCTTGGGTCACGACAAATGTTGTATCAAACGAAATTGACCTTCCTTCTTGCTGACCACTCCAATGGGAGACACAAACAAATCCTCCATAGGCCAATTATTAAAAGGTCCTGTTATCCTGCCCTCGGAAACCTCTTGCTCCAGTTTGCCCTAACTGCCTGTCTATGTTCTGATGCGGAACACAAATCGCCTGCCCACAATCGCATCCTGGGACCCTCGTACCCCAAACTGAAACGTCCCGCAACAAATCTTCCTCTTCTGTCCGCTAGTAGAAACCCAGCCAGTACTCTAACTTCTCGAGGTTAACTGGCGTATGAGCCTTTTGCACTAGGTCCCTGACCCCCTTACCTCCTCTTGGGCCTGAGAATTGCTGCTAGTGCCCTCCTGGCTACCCCCATATTGCTACCACTGTCCTGTGACCTGGCTGTGGGATGCACCCCCTGACCCATAGCAGTTGACAAGAAGGTGGCGCCCGGTGCATCTTGAACACTCCTGGCGGAATTTTCAGTACTCCCACGTGCACATTTCTTTTTTTAAATCCCAGCAAGTGCCCCATGACCCTGGTAGTGCATTTGAAGCCCCTCCCCCCTCCGGGTGGGATGTCCTGGAAAGGGGCAATAAACTATTGGCAGACCACTCGCAGTGAAGATAGTCTTCCCCAATTTTGTGGACCCCATAGTGTTCTGCCATAAATCTGAATCAAGTTCACCTCATTTTGCCTCCAGATCCCATGCCAGCCGTGCCCAAAACTCCTCGTTATACTGCGCCCACGCATTACCCCCCTGTAATTTGGGCTTTTTGTAACATTCCATGTGCTTGAAAATGGCTAAGCAACACTCCAGATATTTCTCACAGTACACGCTGGCATATATCAGAAATGCCGCCGTCCAGGTTTCTATCGTGACAGGATCACCGAGCCGCTTGGCCAACTTGCATTCCTCCTCCTTGGAACCCTATTTTGACCGCATATCTCTATGTAAGAATTTTAGCATCTCTACATATTCCCCTTTCCAAATTTGCTCTTTCGTGGACAACATTAAATGATCCCCCATTGGTTTAGTTACTCCCATGTAAGGAAATATCTTAATCTTCCGTTCCTTGCTGTGAGGCCCTTCCTTCATTTCACTGCCTCCACTGACTTCCCCTGTAGCTACCCCTAGGGCCTCCGTTTTGCTTGTATGCCAGCATTGAGTGTGAGCACCAACTTTTTCGTCTGTGCCCACTCCCACGTCTGTAACATATTTCCCTTTGCATAACTGTTCCCCCTTTATGACCAAGCGCTAGCATCCACACCCGTGAATACCATCTTAGGAGCAGAATCCTTCACCTACTCCTTACCTGGTGCCAAGATCGGTGCCCGTACAGTTGCAGTCAACCTGTCCAGTGTTTTCTCCTCTTCCCCACTCGTGAGGGCCCGTTTTTTGCACACCTGTTAAATACTGGACACCTCATTAGTTAACCCTACCCTCCGCTGACTTCCGGCACCTCATCCCGGCACTCTCCCTTTTCCGTGCTATCCTCTTCGTAATCTAAATTCGTTACCCCTAGTGGGTCTTCGAAAAGGCCCGAACTGGGACCAACCCTTTTTCCCTATGCATGCTCCGATCCAAACTTTACCGTAGCATTGCGACGCCGGGCGCCCAGTGGGGCATAGTGACCCTTCCCTGCCTGTCTATCGATGCAATTCACCTGCTTGTTGCTTTTCGTGTGCTAGAGGCCGTTCGAAACCTACCAGCTGCTGAGGCCCACAAGGCCATCCTGGACCTTCGTCCATTGGCTACGCCGGGATCCCCCGCCGGTGTCAGGCGAACCGTGCTGGTACCAGCCCTCGCTTCTCTTCGGTTCTGATGAGCTGCCCCCAGCTCTACCGAGTCCAGAACGTCATGCTGCCCCTGCACCTGAAAGGAACCAGACAGGACTGGTGTGCTGGCGCACTTCTCCCAACCTCTTCAGTGCCCAATAGTCCCCCCCCCCACTCCTGATTATCCTCCATGTGACCGGAAGGCCCCCTGAGAGCACCATGCTCACCCCAAAAGGGGGCATTCCCTAACCACCCCTAAATCCTCATCCACCAATCCATCCTCCTCTAAGGTGTCCTCCACTCCAATCTAGCATGGCTGTAACTATTGCCCCTTCCCGCCCCCCTTTTTCCTACTCAGGAAAAACCTCCCCTTACCTTACCTTCCCTCCCCTCGCCTGTCCCTAGGCTCCCCATTGCTGGGACCCTCCTCTGCCTATGTAGGCATCCACTTGAACCACCCAGTCCCATTCCCTACCCCTGGAAGCTTCCTCCCAATGAAAAAAAACCAGTCTGGCCTGTCCTAAAATTTGACAATTCTTCTAAGCCCTGCTCTTGCCCCCCCTACTGCCACCTCATGCAAAGCATTCCCAGCCCCTTCCTCAGGCATTCCCCTGCGCGTCTGGGGCTGAGCACTGGGGGAAACCTTCTCCAGCCCGGCCCCTAACAAGCCACGCCCCTCCCCTTCCCATCATTGTTGAAGTCCCCAAGGGGCTCCACTGAAGCTGCGCACCTGTGGGAGCCCCACCCTCATGCCTCTCATTGAATGTGGGCGGCTCCTCAGATGCCACCCGCTTACTCCCGCTCTTCTTGCCCATGACCCTGTATATGCATCTGCCACGTGACGAGCCACCTTGCCTCGGCCAGTCAACGTGGTCCCCGCACCTCGGGCCTCGGCCGCGCAAATTAAATCAGCAGGCCCAGCCTCCATGCACCCCACCTCCCGCTGCTATCAGTTCTGGCCGCACAGCCGCCCTGCCGGCATGTGCAGGCCCCACCCTCATATGCCTGACTCCAGCCCCCAGTAGGGCCACTCCTGTAGTCAAGGAGCTGCCCCTATTGCTCACCTCACTGCATGCGGCCCCTGCCTCCCTCCCTGTTCACGGCAGAAAGCACACCACAACAGCCGCAGCTACCCCACAGAGGCCTGGTGAGGCGGACAGGAGCAGCAAACTCCTATCCTCCCACCACAAGGTCCAGTCTCTCGGCCTCCTTCAGCAGCCTCATCGCCTCCGCCACACGAGTATCGTTCACCACCATATTCATGAGTATACTTGCATTAAGCACAGGAATAGCTCCTAAAGCCTAAACTATGCCAAATGCGACACAGAACATTTTTCCAATCTACTCTCACACTACCAGCCACCAGGTCATTTGAACCTAAAATGGTGGCTGATAGCCCAAACAGACCTGGGCTAACTTTGGGCTATAACATAGCCCAATACAAAATGGCAGTCGCTGGACTGCACCACCCTCCCAATCTGCCCAGGGGGGAAGACTTCCACTGGTCAACTGCCCTCCAACTCCCCATACGAGGTAGCCTTTGCTTGTGCCCCAGACAAAGAGATTATATTTACTGGTGTTTTTGGTGCAGGTGATAACATTATTTATTCACATACCCCCATTCCGGTTTGGGTAAACGCAACAGTCCTGCAGGGCTAGGATTCTTTACGTTGGTATTGCTAAGCAACGATGCGATGCGTGAAGTGCAACCAGCATTGTGCTCTGTTTTTTAGAAGTGGGCTTCCTTATTCAAAGTTAACAGCGACATGATGAAGGGAAAGCTCTCTTATAAAAGAAATAAGGCTCTCCAAATCCTGCACATATTAGAGATAATCTTTCCTTTCCTGACACAGGAGTCAAGAAGGAGTGTAGGAATGATGCTCAGACATGAAGGTAAGTTATATGTTTATTAGAGACCAAACCGATAGTGTCCTCAAGCCACCAGTCTGCCTTCCAACTGACACTCCCCGCTCCCTTCCATCACCACATTCCAGAACCTGTGGCATCCTGTTATGGAGGCACAGTTAACCTGGATACCACATCTCTCCTTCTTAATCACAACTACAATAGTCTTAATAAATAATAGAATCAATAAGACAAATACCAAACAAAAAGAGCGTTGCATGCAAAATGATACAGACTCAATAGCAATGGTAGTATAAGTGCACCATCCACTTCTATCAATAATACCAAATATAGTACTACATAGTACTTCCCACTCCACATGCAACAACCCAATATCCCTTCTTTAAAATAAAAACAAATCCAGAGAATTTGTTTTTCAACAACACAGTCGCAAAAAAGCAATTAATCCCCTGACAGAGTATATATAATCACATTGTAAAGTCATAATTGTTTTTGGGCAACACAACAGACCTACCCACAGTGTGGAAATCGCCACTACGGCTCCTATTTATTTTTATTTAATCAGTGTTTTCTATAGCACGAACATGACCCAAAAACATGGGTGTCTGAGCGCTTTACAGTTCAACAGCATTCAAATTCATATGATATCCAAATCTTGAACACCTGCTATAGGGAATAGGTAATCATATAACAGTGGCATATGCTAAAACTTACAAATAACACACAATTTAAGATTACTTGACATCAACTAGAATTACCGTAATAAAAGTCAAGTCAAACTTAAATTTCAAAATAAAACAACTACTGAAAATTACTAGGTATCCACAATGGTTATAGCATTACATGACAAGTCAAAAACGAATGTGGATTGATCAAGTTACCTGTAATTAGACATCATCCCCATTGACGGGAGCAGGGTCTTAAAGTTTCAAACCTAACTGATTGTAGACAGTAAAGCCCAATCATTTAAGGCAAACTGGCTTGCACAGTCCCCAGTTTCATTGTTCTATGATTAGCAGGCCCCTAATCCTGAGTACAGTAGCCGACTTGAACAACTGGATGTAGAAGATTAAAGGATTGACAGTAGGCCTTGTACAGAGCCCTAGTATTGACCGCTCTTATGGGAGAAATTTATTTTTCAGAAAGGACTCAGTCTCCTTCTTGAATCGAGGAGCGTAGGTGATCCTTCTAATATTCGGTGGGAGTGAATTCCAAATTCTTGGTGCAGCTCCCATGAACCCTCTATCATATGTTCTCTTCCTCCGGAAGAAAGCTGGTTTCAGTAAAAAATCTCCGGCAACCCTAGACGATCTAGTTTCTGGGCAAGGTAACGTGGCATTGTATGGTGGAGCGCCTTGTTTGCAATACATGCAATCTTTAGCTGTATTCATGCCTTGTACGGTAGCCAATTTAGGGCTTTTCCAGATGTGGAGTGATATACTCAAATGTTATAGAGCATGTTATAAGTCTAGCTGCAGCATTGAGACAAGCTTTTAGGGGAGCTGTTGAAATCTTAGGAAGACCTGAGAGAGTTGTGCGACTATGCTCAATTCTTGATATGACCAGCGACTGGACTGCTGTTTTCAGGTCATCTGTATCAATAAATGGCTTCAATTTACTAAGGTAGCTCAGATGGAAGCGGGCATTTTTTGCCACTGTGTTGATGTGGGTATGCATATTTAATTCCTTATCCAGTGTGATTCCTAGAGACATAGTTGAATCTACCAGAATCGGGGAACCGTTTAGCGCAGTGATCATCTTGGTTCATTCCTTAATCCTGGTGGTGCTTTTTGGAGGGGAGATCAGAAGGAATTCTGTTTTCTGCGAGTTAAGCTTAAGATGATTGCAAGATAGCCATTGAACGGTCTTCTGAAGTGCTTGGTTCATTGTTGATCTCTTCCAGTGATGTAATCTTCATATACAGCTGAGTGACATTTGCATACATGTGGAAGGAAATACTAGCCTACTGTAATACTTCTGTTAATGGTTCGATGTACAGATTGAAAGGAAAGGGGATAGAGTTGATCCTTGTAGAGCTACAATTGGAATCGGGGATGGCGGGAATAGCTTGTGGTTCACCAGGAATCTCTGCGATCTGTTTTCTAAGAAGGAATAAAACCATTTTAAAACTGTTCCCAATAAGACTGTTACCCATAAGCCAGTCCTGTTCTCCAGTCGGTCTAATAGTTTGGCATGGTTTACGGTGTCAAATGCGGACGATAGGTCTGGAAGGACAAGGAGACAGGTTTCGTTACGGTCAAAAGCAAGAAGAGCGTCATCTACTATGTGCAGAATAGCTGTTTCCGCACTGTGAGCTGGTCTGAACTCCGATTGGCAATCGTTTAGTAACTTAAATTTAGTAACGTGTTGGCCCAATTGTTGTTGAGCAGATTTTTCTAGTACTTTGGCTAGTAAGGGAATGTTTGTTACTGGCCAAAAGTTGTTAGGACCCAAAGAGTTCTCAGTAGGTTTTTTCAATAGAGGGATGACCTGGCCAGTTTTTAGACAGTCAGGAAAGGATCCTTGGTCTAGCGAAGCATTGATTATCTTAGTCTAAAGTGGTATGACCTTGTGGTTGATTGTAGGCCAACATTTTGCAGGAAGAGGATCATTGCAATGGTTGTTCAGTTTCAAAGTTAGTATGGTTTTGGCAATGTCATTCTGGTCGTATAGTTTGAAGGTTGACCAACAAGCATTATTTTTAGGCATTGTTCGTGCAGGTTGTGCTGGATGCTTTACCAATGTACTCCTTAGATTCAAGGCTGTGTGAGCGGTATTCTTGAGTTCTCTCTCCAGCGAGCTAATTTTAGCTGTAAATAATGACGAAAAGTCTTCACAGCTCAATTCTGATTCAGATGAAAGGATGGAGGATTTGGAAAATTTGTTAGATTGATCTTTTAGCAGTTCGAAGAGCTTTCTCGATCTGTTCTTAGCATTATCCAGTTCACCTCTAAAATTAAGAATGCGTTTATTCTAGGCTTTTCTAGTCCTTCTTAACTGTTTTAGATAGGGGATGATGGGTGTTGTCTCCAATTCTGTTCTGTTAGTCTGAGTTTTCATTTTTCTTCATTAAGAGAACCGTTGAACCATGGGTTTTTATCCTTAATCTGTATTCTTTTAAGTTTTAGAGGGTATATATTATCAATATTTGACATTGTAAGATTGAAATGATCCGTAAACTCGCTGACGTCCGCCCATTCAGAGGATGTTGAAGTTCACTCTCCATGTTCAGGCCCTTAGTATCTCTAACCCACTGCTTGGGTTTGACTAATTGTGAGGCTGTTTTCTTCTTTCTAGATGGTATTAGGAAAGTGATGATGTGGTGATCTGACCAGTCACAAGGAACAATTGAAATTTATTCAACCACGTTTCTTTTGGAGATCATCCAATCTAAAATAGCACCTTTATAATGAGTTGGAAGGGCACAAGCTTGAGCTAGTGCGTGGTCAGCTAGGAATTCTTTAAGAATATTTCCTGATTGCCCTTGAGGTCATTCCAATGAAGATTGAAGTTCCCAAAGAAAATATCATTGGAGTGAGGTTCTTACTTGCTTGATTGCATTTTCAATATCATCCCACATCCACTCCATAGAATCTGTAGTGTCACCTTGCCACCTTTTTACAAATTGCCAATTAAGAACTTTATTGCATCTGGAGGTCGCGATATAGTGTACATTACACTTTTGAGTGTTTTCTATCATTCCTTGCCTTGTCCCCCATATTACTGCACCAATATACTCGCATCAATGCAGCGTAACTATGGGTATTTCCTAAGCTCTTTAGCTTTATTGTGTTTTTGATGATTTCGCCATTAGATGGATGTTGATTTTTTAACATAAGCGCATTAATACCTCTGATTCTGCCGTTTGACACCTTTCACATGTAGATGCACCAAGCGCCTAAAAGCTCATTCATTTTAGTTCTATCACTGCTCTGAATTTATGCTTTTCTAATGTGATTTGCCTTCACATATTGGGTTTTGAAACATGGCATATTTTATATTGTGTAGGTTACTGACCAACCGTGTCTGGACAACAAGGTGTACTTTCGGCACTCTATTTTAAATTAATACAGGAATTGATTTTCTTGGACAAGTGAGCATTTGAATTATATCATTATATAATCCTAACTACTGGCCGTCCTTCTGACAGTCTCTCGCTGTCTCTGATTCCCTTCACAGGAGTCAACGTGGCCCAAAATTTGAATATACAGCCGAATTTGCTCGTGCTGTCTCTAATGGTAATTACCACAGCAGTTTTCTCACTAAAATATTGGTTTCTCATTTGACGTCACCTAAATTTAAATTCTTTGCTTCTAGGTGCTTCTTCCCCTCCCACACCTTTCTTTTGAGTACTGATGAAGACCCCACAATAAGGATGAAGCTGCCTTTATAATTACAGGGTCGAAACATTGACATATCTGTAACTGTATCAAACTTGGGCAAAAGGGACATGTTTATCTGTGCCCAGATTGTTATGTTTATTTTGCATATTGTTTCATCTAATTGAAGACCGGATTGGTTCTAAAATTATCTGAATGTACTTGAACCACATTGCCTTTCCGTTCCTTTGCACAGTCACTCAATTTTCGCTGAGCACTCACTCCCTTCCCCTTTTTTCATGAGCACCAAAATATATTAATATTGATTAATTGTTCATATTTTTGATTCATTCTTTCTCTGTGATGCATTATTAAATCACAGTGAATCATCACTTTGTGTTGTGACGTTATGAGTAATTGTATGGTTTTGAATTCAGTTCTCTTTTTATATATACATTGAAAAACAGTCAGCCACTGTGACCATTTTTCTTGTACCATTGTCTACCCGGGTCCAGTGGTCCTACGGGTTACCCCATTTATAATACTCAACAAAGCAGATTCAGCATAAACTTCTGCAACCTGCAATGGTTCTGAAAACTTGCTACACCCCCTTCCTTGTTTTGTGGTCAAATTTACCCTCACCCAATCAACTGGTGGTAAATACACATCAATCACACTGTGCTTCTTGTCATAATATGTCTTGTACAACTTCTGCATCTTTATCAGATTGCTTTTCACCACGGAAGGTGGTTTATTTCTCCAGGCTATATTGTCTTCAGTAAAGACCTCTCTCCCTTTAAGAATTCTAAATGGTCTGTACCCTGTTACTGTGGGTGTACTGTTATCCTACATGCCCAGACTGTGCTACTCAACTCCTTCACGCAAACCAGACCACCATTGATAGCTGCTTGTACACTGCCCATTACCACCCGCTGAAGCGTTCTACAACACAATTCCCAGCAGGATGATAAATTGGAGTTTTATTTCCACTAAACCATTTCCTGCTCAAGAATTTTTCATACATCTCAGAGATAAACTGAGGACCATTATCACTTAAGATGTACTTAGGAATACACTCTCTTAAAAATGTCCTCTCTAGAAAAGAAACTATAGCATTAGCATCAATAACATACAACACCTCAATCTGGACTAATGGTCGATGACCACAATAACATATTTGGATACATCCCAATCATCTAAAATAGGTCCCAGAATGTCCATGCTCAAGTCTTACCATGGATACTATGGACACTTTTGGTCACCCAGACATAGTCAGAACCATAGACTGTGCCTTGTCAGAATTGACACATAACTGGTAATTCCGTACAAATCTCTCTGTGTCAGCATCTATACTTGGCCACCAAAAGGATGACTTCACTCTTCTTTTAAGTTTAACAATGCAGAGGTGTCCTTCATGGTTTATTCCCAAAATTCTCTATCGCAGCCCTTCTGGAGGTACCAACCTCCCCTCCCTGAGAACATAACCAGCATCACTAATGGACAGTTCATCTTTACATTTCCACAGTTTATTGCATTCATCACATAATTTGCACATATCTGACCACCCATTGATGATGAATTCCTTGACCAACACCAAAGTTTAATCTTCCTCATATTTTGCTTTCCATTCATCATTTAGTGTAGCCACTTTGCCATCCTCAATCATTGCCTCGCTGTATTCATCCCATTCCTCATTTACCTGTTCACACAAAGACAAAGGAGATTGGCTTAAATAATCCACAACTTTGCTCCTTTTTCCAGTCAGGTATTCAACATTGTATACAAAATCCAGTAACCTCAAAGTCATTCTTGAAAACCATGGTGTAGCCTTGATTATGCCATTGAATGTGAGAACTTTCACCAGTTGTTTATGGGCTGTACAGAGTTTAAACCGGGATTTCTCATTAATTCTGCCTGAATTTCTCCATAGCCCAGACTGCAGCCAACATTTCCTTCTCGATCACCGAGAACTTTTCTTCAGCAGAGAACAGTGAACGGGAGGAGTATGCCACAGTGCATTCTTCCCCTGTTACTGCCATTTGGGTTAATACTACCCCCAGACCCTTCCCACGGGCATCTATACTGCATGCTTCCACTTCAATCCCTTGCAATAAAATAGCAGTCATAATGTCATGCTTTATTCTTTCGAAATCAGTTTTTGATTCTACACTCCAACTGAATTCTTGCGTCATCTTTTACAACTGTCTTAGGCCATGTGTTTCCATAGCAAAGCGTTTTACAAATTTGAAATAGAATCCCGCGAGACCAATGAAGCACCTGACTTCCTCCTTGGAAGTCAGAGCCGGAGCATTACTAACTGTCTTAATTATGTCATTTTTGGGCAAAATACCATCTCTGCCGACCTTATTACCAAGGTATGTTATAGATCTCAATGCAAACTTGCAATTTCCTTAGTTCAGTAGTAAGACCCTTGTCAGCTAATTTCCCTAACATCATTTCAACCTTGAATCATGCTCTTGCCTATCCTAGCCCATCACCAGAATATCGTCCTTGAAGTATTTCACTCCTTCAATGCCTTTAAAATGTCTGTGCTGAAACACCGCAGCCGCTGATGCAAGACCAAACGGCATGCATATGAATCTATAACTCCCAAAAGAAGTGACGAACGCTGTAAGATTCCTGCTAGATGGATGCAGATGAACCTGGTGATTGGCCGAAGTTAAATCTATCGTCGAAAACCATTTCATATCATTGTATTGTGACAGGAGCTTATCAATCCTTGGTAGGGGAAACTAGTCAATAACAATATTTTTATTCAAGTCCCCAAGGTCAATGCATAACCATAATCGGCAATCAGGTTTCCGAGCCACGACTACAGGTGCCAACCATTCTTCGTTTTCTACTGGTTCTATAATTCCCTTCACTCTCAAGGACATCTACATCTTTCATAATGCATTGCCTGACACCCATGGGTATATTCCTGACTTTATTACATACTGGTACCACTACCGCTCCATCCTTTAATACAATTTTGTGGACGAACCCACTCAATTTCCCTACCTTCCCAGAAAATACACCAGGGTGTTGTTTCCTTATCTCATCTTCCATACACACAACTGGTTCACTAAGTAGCATTACTTGGTCTACATTTAAAGCCCCCTGATCCACCCTCCTAAGTACTGATGGCCCTTTTTCTGTCACATACAATTTCCCTTGGGTTGTCCTGTTTTTCAATTCAAATTTAAACCCTCTAAAACCTAACAGGGTCTTTTCACCTGTAAAGGTAATAGGGTGTATGTCTGTAGGATTCAAATATTCACCCCAAACTACTGCAAACTTGCCCTCCCACACAGAATGTTGCACAATTGTATATGGTGACCTAGAGTCTGCCACAATTTGTATATGTACCCCACCGATATTCACATTGCACATAGGTTTCTTCCTGGAACTAACGTTCATGCCAAAACCGGCATCTTCAATACTAAGGACGCCTAGTCACTCAAAGATTAATTTTCTCCTTCTACATCTTCCTCGCTACCCATCACACACTTAATAGCATTCCTGTCCCCTTTATTATTCTTCTTCTTGCAAACTTTGGCAAAATGGCCATTGAATCCGCAGTATGTGCACTTACATTTAACGTAATGATGGGGAGTGAGGCACACGGAGTAATCAATAACGTAGAGATCAACGGTATCAACAATTTATAAAGGTTTGGGGTGCAGCTGAGGTAAATCCCTCTGTGCGAAGGGGATTAACACAAAATAATAATGAAGTGCCAGGGTAGATTACCTGGCGTCCCGCAGGTGCACTCCTGGTAAGTCCATAAAGGAATCTGGAAGTAATCCAATTTTAATTCCACTATTTCTTGGAATTATATTGCTCAAAAATGTTTGAAACGTAATGAAAATCTTTTATTCACTATAACATTGGAGTAAATTCAGTTCTTCAGTGAAAATGAAAGTCAAATCGATTAATTAAGGTGGCATGGTAATCCCGATGCATTTCGAGTCTTTCTGACTCTTCGTCAGGGGATAAGGGTCCTAGAAATAAATATGGTAATCAGTACCAAGACACTGGACCAAAACATAACGTAAATGGTACATTATATACTAAGCATGCGGTATATTTAAAGCGAATCATTTAAATTGAATATCTAATCCCAGCGGAAGTTAGAGCGTGTCAAAGAATAATGAAGGTGCACAAAGGATGATAATCTTGTGATAATGGCAAGGTAAAGTATTGCAGTAACCAAATGGAGAAGCCAGAAAAAATAATGGTGGGTAAGTGCGAAGCATAGAAAAAATAAGCAGTGGTTGTTAACTCAAAAGAAAGTCGTCAACATAAGCTCTACGAGATACAAAAAAAAAGGCGTAAAACTCAAGAACATGTCAAATAAATTGATGCTTGTGCTGGTTAAAGACTTGGGGGTGTTTGTTACGTTGAGCCACGTTGTGAAGGGATGATTTGAACGAGAATAGCGGTAATCGCCATTTGAAAAAATTGTGAGAAATCAAGATACCCCAAGAAAAGGAGATACTGTAAGAGCGAAGACGTGGAAAAAGTAAACGATAATAGTCGTGCTGATAGAGAGTAAAACACCGTCGACGTGTGTATTAAAAGACAATCAAAAAACGTAGAGTTAGGAAGTGAATTCAATACCTTAAAGCAAACGTAGGTTTCGTGATTTGTACAGTAATCATTTCAAAAAGAGCCGAATCTATCGGAGTCAAAATAAGGGAAAACGTGATGAGAGTTGTTCTAACAACAACTCTCATCACGTTTTCCCTTATTTTGACTCCGATAGATTCGGCTCTTTTTGCATCACAATCATTTTCTGCTTTTAGCGCCATCTTGTGGTTGGCTTGACACGCGTAGCTGCGCTTCACCGCTGACAAGCACAGCTTTCTCCACTATTCTGCGTGTTCCGGTGTGCATCTGCTGACACGCACAGCTTCAAGCATCACTTCCATCTACCGCTGACACACACAGCTTTCTACGACTTCTGCGTACCTCGGTGTGCATCCGCTGACACGCACAGCTTGATTTTTCTTTTGGCATCAACACTGTGAGTTTCTTCATTGCTGACATACACAACATACCTGCAACCTTCACTGTACTGTTCTTCGTGGCTTTGGAGTGAAACCCTATGTTGTTTTGTTGTGCGCGCTGCCAACTTTAAAAGGTTTTGTTTCTATTCCTTCTTCTCCTTTATTGGGTGCCTCCAAGTTTTACAAAATGCAAAATGTACCTGCTCCCCCATTCTTCTTATCTTCCCCTGGGGAGCCATCTCTTCCTTGGTTAAAGTGAAAGAAGGTTTTAACACTATGCGAGAGTGTGTGGTAAACCTCTCAGCGCTGAGAGAAAAACTTCGCTTTTAATGCATTGCTTGGGCTCAGAGGGGCAAGAGGTTTTCAAGCACCTTCCTGACCTCTCTGATGCTGATGCTTCTAGTCTAAATGAATTTGAGATCTCAATAAAAAAACTGGATCTGCATTATTTACCTAAGATAATCACTGTTCTCGAGAGATACCATTTTGGAAGGAGGATGCAGACACAGGGAGAAACAGTAGAGAAGTACATCACTGAGTTACGCAAACTAGCTTCCACGTGCAATTTTGCAGCATCTTTGGACGAGAGACTCCGAGACCAATTTATGTTGGGCTGTAGCATCGATAAAGCCAGGGATAACTTATGGCAGAAAGATAACCCATCCTTACATGAAGTGCTTACCATAGCTAAGACCCACGAGCACTCCAGAGCCTGTATTGACACTATTCGGAAAAATTATTCCCCAACCAAGAGTGTTGCAAATGGAGTTTTGGTTGTTGAGAAGGAAAAAGGGTTTAGACCCAAAATTCCTGTTAGGTCTGAAACCAAACCTTCCAGACTGAAGGATTCCCAGGCCAAGTTTTTCTCTGGCAAATGTTTCAGATGTGGCAATCCCGGTCATATGGCTGATTTTAAAGCTTGTCCAGGTTGGAAGGCCACTTGTAGTGTGTGTGGACGCAAGGGCCACTTTACTAAATGTTGCAGATCCAGTAAGGGTCAAAAGAAGATCAGGAAAGTTGATCTCTATGGTGATGACTTAGATCTCGAGGACATAAATCAATCAATGATGCCACGGTGAGGATGTTGTTTGACTCAGGAGCCAAAGTCACTTTAATACCCAAAATCTTCTTTGAACAACATCTAGTGAAGAAAGTCAAGTTATGCAAACCTGACATAAAGCCAAAGGGTTACAGTGGAGAAATAATTGATCTTCTGGGTTACTTTTGGGGCACTATTGATTTTAAGGGTAGGATCATCCCAAGAAAGGTGTATGTATCTATGAAGGGTGATTCACTTATCAGTTGGTTTCACCAACGGGATTTACATGTGTTCTTAGACCCTAATAAGAATCCCCCTGTGTGCCTGAAGGAGATCACATCTGTCAGTCAAGTTGCTGACGGGTGGAAAACCTGGGTGAAAGCGTTTCCTGAGGTGTTCCACAGCAAACTTGGGTGTCTCAGAAATTATGTACACTACATCAAGGTTAAACGTGGCTCTACACCAAAGGTAGCCAAAGTTCGGGGTGTCCCTCTTTTGGCAAAAGAAAGTATGAAAGCAGAACTAGACAAGTTGATTGCCTATGGTATCATACAAGAGGTTGAGGCTACGGCGAATGGCGAGGCCAGATTATGTGTTGATTTGAGGGAACTCGATAAGGCTGTAGTAGTAGATCATTACCCTCTCCCCAACATTAGTGACATGTTGCGCTCACTAGGTGGAGCGAAGCATTTCTCGTCCCTTGATTTAACGTCCGCATACCACCAGATCAGACTACACCCAACATCTCAAGATCTTACGGCCTTCGTACTGCCGTTTGGCACTTTCACATTTTTGAGGATGCCTTTCAGCCTGCTCTCCGCCGCCCCATGTTTTTCAGAGAGTCATGGAGGGTATCTTTAGGGGCGTGGATGGTGTGAAAGTTTACCAAGACGACATCCTGGTATTTGGTGTAGACACCACAGAGCATGATAGCAGAATACGAGTGGTCCTAAGAGGGTTGTGTGATGCTGGTCTAACCTTGAGGGCAGATGAATGCCGATTTGACGTGGCAGAAATTGAGTACCTAGGACATTTGTTGTCTGCCAATGGCATTAAGCCCAAACCGGCCCTGGTCAATACTATCAGCAATCTTAGAGTCCCTCAGGACAAAGTGGAGCTGGTAATATTTCTAGGGATGACGGAGTTTTATCATAAATTCATCCCCAGCTTTGCTGGTGTAACGGAACATTTGAGAAGTCTCCCTAAAAAAAGGGTGTGTGTTTACATGGAGCGAGTCTTGGGACGATGAGTTTAAAAATGTCAAAGTGTGTCTGAGCAAAGCCCATAACCTAAGTAGTTTTAACCCGAAGAAAACGTCTCTTTTAATGACTGATGCCAGTTCGAAGGGTCTGGGAGCTGTGCTCCTTCAGGGTTCTGGTGGTGAGGAGAAGCCGATCTTGTTCTTGTACAGACCCTTGAGAGATGCGGAGTACAATTACTTCGTCATCGAAAGGGAGGCCTGTTGGAAACCGGGCAACCGGGTTAGCAGTCACCAGGTTCCCAGCACAATGGTAGCTTGGCTCGAGCGGTTGGGGGTCAGGCACCGTGTTAAGCGTACGTCACACCCTCACAATAACCATGCGTTCATCCGTTCCAAAAACGACACTACACCGTAAAAATTATGGAAGTCAAGATGAAAATATATATGTCTTTATCTTATTTTCTCTTAGTTGCAGGCTTCACATCATAAATACAATACAATAGGATTTTCCTTCAAAAGAGCAGGTCAAATAAACAATACTACTTCGAGGTTTCAACAAATAGGTTCAGGTCATAGTTAAGCAAGGAATAAATAGAGGTGCAATAAATACAGATAGCAAATAAATACAGTCAGACAATAAATACAGTGCAAGAATAAATTAGTGGAAGACAATAAATAAAGCACCTTCAATAAATAAGGTAAAGCAATCAATGACAGTTACAGATCAGATCACTTTCATGAGGTAACTTGGTCTTACTTTGCCCATATACAGCTTGTGGTCATTTGGGTGGCATGGGGGTGTCCCACCTAGATTGGTCAAGGCTGGGGCTTAAGCTGAGGCAGAATGAGGATAACCTAATGATCTGGCCCTCCAAACTACACAGCCCCTCACAGATGTCACTGCACCAGTCTCAGTTCACCCCTGGCACTCCCAGGCTGGTTCTAACACCCCTCTAGCCCCTAGAATGGTCTTTTAGGGCTCCACGGGGCCTTAGACGCCCCCTCTACCACTTACTGTCTCTTCCTCGACGATCGGCTCCGCTCGGCGCCGTGTCGACGCCGTGAGGCGGCTCCGGATCGATGTCGCTGGGCGGCCTCGACTCGATGTCGCTGGGCGGTCTCGACTCGATGTCGCGGGGCGGCCTCGACTCGATGTCGCTGGGCGGCCTCGGTTCGATGTCACCACTATGGGCTCCGCTTGGCGCCGCGTCGACGCGGTGAGGCAGCTCCGGATCGATGTCGCTGGGCGGCCTCGGTTCGATGTCGCCTTCCGGCGTCGCAGGGACACGGTCTCCCCGCTTCCGGGTGTCTCCGGAGTGCGATCTCCACTCCCGACCTCCGGCGCGCTTCACCTCAGTTTCCGGCGACTCCGGTGGGCGGACTTCACTCCCCCGTCGACGCCTCACCTCGACCTCAGGTGACTCCCTACTCGACCTCCGGCGCCTCTCCACGACCTCCGTCGGCGCCCTCACTCGACCTCTGACGGCTCCGGGTACGACGTCTGCTTTCTGTCAGCGCCGCTTCTCTTCCTCAGGCCCCAGGTCTCCAGGCTTCTCGACGTCAGGACTTCAGGAGGACACCGTTGAACAGGTCAGGAGCTTGCTGTTCTTCCTCTTTAAGGCCTGTTCCAAATGTTCAGATCCTTAAGATGGTTCTTCTGGTCTTGGTCCCACACAGGGCTTTAGGCTGGGCTTGGTCAGTAGGGACTAGCATCAAGGGTGGGTTTCTGGACCCCACTCCAAGCACTGGTTTCCACCCCTGCTGCCTTACTCCGACCTCCTTCTATCTCTGTCCTCTCTCCTCTCCAGTCAGATGCCAACTGCCTCTCTAAGATGGCCTCCCAACATTCTAAAACTGCCTCCCACTATCCCAGGATTCTAGAATGTTCCAGAAGGTTCTAGAAACCTCCAGTGAGTTCTGGTTATGTCACAGGTGACAATGGGTGGCCACCATTTTGTGTCTCAGGCCCTCAGACAGAAGTTCCAGGGGTAGGGAAAATGGCTCCCTGACCCTGCATCAACACTAACAAGTCTGGTGGTTCCCAAAAAGGAAAAATTATAACAGGGTTTGAGGCAGAAGTGGACAAAATAAATAATGATGAGGAGGGACCACCCAAAGGGCTGACAGGTCTAACAAGGCCCTTGCCATATTTTGGGCAGTCCGTAAGCTGCTAAAGTTCCTGTGGGGTTCTAACTTCACTATAGTGACTGATCATAAACCATTGAAGGAAGTGTTTTTGAGGAAGGGCAATGATCTGGTGTCTCACCGCATTCAGAAATGGGTTGTAGCTCTACAGGAGTTTGATTTCATAGTCTCCTACTTCTCTGGAGCCTGTAACTTGTTGGCTGACTGCCTATCCAGGTTAGGAGATGTCCATGATGACTGTGTGGCAGCCGCTAGTGAAGGTGATTGGTTTAAAGGTGAGGAACTTGAGAAAGAGGTTGACGTTTGTCTCATCAGTGAAGGCATCGTCTCTGAGAACAAATGGAAAGATTCCTTGGCCAAGGACGAGTTGCTGCAGAAGGTGGTGACCATGGTTTTAGGTGAGTGGTGCGACAAAAAGGATTGTGGTGAGGATCACAAGGGGTTCTGGCAGGTCAAAGAGGAATTATCTGTGGACGGCATTCTCTTAAGAGGTAGTAAATTTGTTCCTCATCGTATTCTCTGGGAATGGCTGCTGGCCAGTGCCCATGCCAGTCACATGGGAATTGTAAAAACCAAAGAAAGGATTAGAGAAGCGTATTGGTGGCCTGGCGTGGATGTTCTTGTTGAGAGAGCGGTTAGAAATTGTGCAGAGTGTGCTTGTAGTGACAAGATTTTTAAGTGCAGGACTCAACCCATGGTAACGAGAGAGCCGTGTGAAGGGCCTTGGTCTGATATAGCCATAGACATTCTAGGTCCGGTCAAGAGGAATGCGCGTGAGAGGTATGTTCTGGTTTGTATGGGCATGCACTCACGGTGGCCTGAAATAAAGATAGTGAACTCTACAGAGACGACTGTAGTTATTGATTTTTTGGATGAACTGTTTGGTAGAGAGGGTTTCCCTTCCTCTTTATTGTCTGATAATGGTGTCCAATTTACCTCCAACGTATTTGAGGAGTTCTTATCTTCAAGAGGGATCTTACATAAGAAGGTATCCCTCTATCATCCAGAGAGCAATGAAGTGGTTGAGAGGTTTGTGAAAGTCTTGAAAGAGTCTTTGTAGCAGGGCTGTGCGTCAGGTTTAAACTGGGAGGTAGTTATGAGAAAGAAGGTTAGGGAGTATAGGTTTACTACGCACGCTTCCACAGGAGTTTCACCTTTTCACTCATTCAAAGGAAGAGTGGCTAATACCGAGGTTTGCCCCTTATGGGTACTGTCTAAGAGGCCCATGGTTGATAATAATATTGGAAGTGTGGAAGGATGGAAAGAGCGAGAGAAGCGGGTTGCGGAAAAGAGGAAGGTTTGGTTTGATGACCGCAGAGCTGTTAAAGAAACAGCAGTTTCCATTGGGGACTGGGTTAAAATTAAGTGTCATCGTCAGTGTCAAGCTGTTTAAGAATGCCATTAAGACCAGTGACCACAGGGTCTGGAATCTTAACAGGGTGTGCAAATGTCTTTCCTTGAATGTACCCAATTCATCTGCCACCACCTCTGGGTTGAGCTCTGCTGAAAGGAGCTTGAGACCCCAAAGGGTAATCAGACGACCTGCCAGATTGTATGACTTTGTCTAAGGTTTTTACTATTGGGTTTCTGTGTTTCTCAACCCTGTTGTTCTTATCCCATTCTGCTTTTTGAAAGCACAAGGGACCCCTGAATAATTGGATAAACCTATCAGGGAATTTAAACTATATTGGAATTCCAATATAGTTCTTATCCCATTCTGTACCATTGTACATGGTTTTGCTTATGTCTTCATGTTTTGTTGTATATTGGTAGGGAGGTGATGTAGTGTCTTGTTTTGTTAAGGAATGTTCTTTTATGACATGACATGGAATGTGGAACCCCTGGTTGCCATGGATGGTTGTGGAGCTGTCAGTTGACAGTTGCCTGCCTCCGGTGCTGGATGGGGGCTTCATGATTTGTAACCTAATAAACCCCTTAGCTTTACTACGGCCTCCTGTTTCCTTGAAGAAGCTGATCTTACAGTGTGCACCTTAGACGTTGCAGTGAAGCATTACTATGCAATTCCAAGATGGTGTTGACACAGACGTAAGCATGCGGCCATAACTTGTGGTCATATGCAAGGCAAATGTAACCTGTCACAAGCCACTGAAGACGTCACTGTGTGGCTATTGCATCACTGGTAGGGATGTCACCACACTAAAAGGCTCTGAACAGTGAATGGGGTTCTGCTGCAACCGTTGGTTGGCACGAGATCAAGCGTGATCAATACTTCCAAAAATACTTAGCTCGCTCCTGGTCCCTCACCGTCCAAAATACAACTTCCCAGCTCGCTAACCAGGGACGACCACGATCGTGCTCCTCAACACACCACAACAGCAGCTCCAGGAATACCACTTTATTCACCACTTGACAGCGCCCTCAAATGCCTCATCCCCCGCTTGCTCTCCTCACTGCAGGCGCTCAGGTCCATCCAGGAATTAAGCGCAAAAGAAAGGGCTCCCACTCATCACCAATTTGCTGGAATGACGCTCAGACATGAAGGTAAGCTGTATGTTTATTAGAGAGCAAGCCAGTAGAGTCCTCACGTCACCAGTCTACATTCCAAAAGACACTCCCCTCTCCTTTTCATCACCATATTAGAGAACCTGTGGCATTCCGTTACCTAGGCACAGGTAACTTGGATACCACATGGGGGATGACTATTATTTTAATCAATACAGGAAGAGGAAGCGTTAATCTCTGCCTCTCCATAAGGTAATTGGGGGTCTTCTTTTCAGAGAATGGCCATATGTGGAAGAGACAAAATTACCTTTATTCCTGTCTAGAAGGTACCCTCTTCATAATTTCTCCAAGGAGTTTCCTTCCTCAGTAAAGTCTGACTTCCTGATAGGAGGTTAGCTTCCAGTTGAACTATAATTTCAGAAGAGGTCTCCGTGCCTGACCAGGTCAATAAGTAGGTGGAAGTCACAGTCAAGAGGGCTTATTCTGCAATTAATTTTGCGATAAGGGCTGAAGCCTTTGCAACCTATGCTGTCCGATCTTTGTTGTACGAGTTCCAAGCCTTACCAGAGGAGCTGAGATGGTACGTCCAGATTGGCAACCATGGACAATTGCTTTTTGATGTCACAATCGACTCTCTGTTGGCAACTGCAGCAGCTTCCAGACTGTGATATCTGCTGGACTCCTTGTTTGGGTGAGAACATGGAAGGCAGACAACTCTCAGAAGGCCCTTTTGACTCATCTTCCAATCAATGGGGTTAAGCTTTTTGGTTTTCAACTTGGGGAGATGGTAAAGGAATCCAACAAGGACCAGAAACTTCTCACTCAGTGAAACCTTCTTACAAGGGCAGGGGTTTTGGCTTTCGGAGAGAGCTTTTGGAAATGTCATCAGGAAGAGGGACCGGCCAGTGCTTTTGAGGCAGTAACACAGGCTGTGCCACTCCCTTTCAAGACAAATCCTGCAATGACCTCCTGCTCCTCCTGCCCCTCCACCCAACCCAAGAGCATGACTACCCGGAAGTGGTAGGGGAGGAAAAAGTTATTTTTTTGTGGGCTTAGGAAGCAGATGTTTTGAACACATGGGTGCTCCAGCTGTTGCGAGAGAGGATTTCAAAATTATTTTCTTCTTCTCCAGAAAACATCTTTATTCAAACTGCAATCCCTCACAGTCCAGAGAAAAGGGAATTGAGGACCTCCTGGCAAAATGAGCAATCATTCCAGTTCCAAATGAGGAGTGGGGCCAAGGTTGCAAATGTTTTTGATGCAAAAAAGTTCAGGAGAGTATCAACCTATCCTGGACCTCAAATTGTTAAACCTATACATTCCTTAGCAAAGGTTCAAGATGGTGAGTCTTCAGAATATCCTACCTCTCAACTGTCCTGGCATGTCCTTGGCTTCAATTGATCTTTTAGATGCATACTTACATATCCCTATGCAGCAATCTTCGCAGAAATTTCTCAGGTTTTTTTTTGCATTCGGCCCTCATTTGCAATTCTTTGTTCTCTATTTTGGGTTTTCTATTCCACGGTGGTTTTTACTAAGATTCTGGCACCCTTAATGAGCAACATTTATTCCTTGCGTTTGTTGGTATTTCCCTACTTGGATGACTCACTAATCTGGGCTCATTCTATTTCTAAGCGTGTTCAAGCCATCCATGTAGTTTGCAAGTGCCTGAAAGAACACTTATTTCTTATACACTCTGAAAAGTCACATCTGCTTCCTTCTCAAGAAATTCAATTAATTTGGGGCTCTGTTCAACACCAGCCTCTGAAAGGTCTTTTTGCCCCCAGCATGTCAGCAAAAGCTCACGCCAAGGCTCAGGAATCTGTTGACACTTCATCAAGCCCCAGCGAGGGAATGGTTGGGGGTGCAAGGTGACATGGCTGAATCTCTATTCCTTGTCTTGTGGACTCGCCTCAATTTATATCATTTAGTGAATTATCTCTTGTCTCTCTGGGATCCTATCTCTCAGGCCCACAATGTCCAAAGGGGTACTCTTCTCTCCTCCTCCTCCATTGACGATCACAACGGATACAAGTAGTCTGTGCTGGGGAGCCACATAGGGCAACCTTTTGGTTCAAGGTTTTTGGACTATTACAGAATCAAGGATGTCATCAAACTGGAAGGAACTATCAACTCCTCACAGACCTCGTCTGTCTTTTGCTCAACAGATCCTGGGGAGTACCCAGTCTCCCCTCTTGGCATCCCTAGCAGAACAGATAGGGATTTGGGTCTAGGCAAACTTGCTTTCTCTGACAGCAATCTGGCGTATGGGGAGGGAGAATGGGCAGGCAGACCTCTTGAGTCCGACATTCCCCTCCTTAGTTTCCCTGTCTCTTTCTCCACAGATATTTCAGATCGTTTCAGTGCTCCATGGCTGGACCTGTTTGCGGGTCCCAGAAAAGCTCTCCTACTCATCTTTGCACTCTTATTCCATGCCAGGAGGCATAGGGAACAGATGCAATGAGTTTCCCAGGGCCTTCTGTATGCACTTTACCTGTTGTCCCTGATTAGCAAGGTTCTTATCAATGTCATGAGAGACAGTGCTGAGGCTTTCCTTGTGGTCTTCTATTGGAGGAGACAAGATTGCTTTCCTCGGTTACTTCATCTAGTGGTTCAACCCGCTTGGATTTTCCCTCTAGTCTCATCTCCCCTCCAGTATCTCATTTTGCTGGAGAACTAGCTTTGTCAGCTCTCTTCCAAAGCTCTCCAAAGCTCTTCGAAAAATAGAACCCTTAAAGGTTACAAGAGGTATTGGGGGAATTTTTCTAGATTGTGTTCCTTCAGAGGTCTTCTTCCTGCTTCTTGTGAGGAGCGGGAGTATCCTGAGATGTTATGTGAATATGTAGAGCACAGCTAATCACCCATGATGATATCCAGGTGTTGAGCTGGGCAGGTCGGAGGTGGAAGAGGAAATGATACCTGTTTTGTCTGGAAGAATCTTGTCTTGAGGTTCCTTCGGAAGTCCATGAGGAAGTTCTCGCTCTATGAGGAAGTTCTCTCTCCATGAGGGAGTTTTGAGGTGTTCCAGGTCTTGGCTGTAAGGTATGAGAAGGCGCATCCTCCTCTTCTGGTCTTCTTGATATGAGAGAGGTGTGCTCTTGCTTGGGACGCAGAACGAAGGTGTTTGGTGGGTTGATAGAAGTTGAAGCGATTGTTGAGGTAAGCTGGACCAGTGTTGTGGAGAGCTTCATAGGTGTGGGTGAATAGCTTGAGCTTACATCTTTCCTGGGCTGGAAACCAGTGGAGATTGTTGAGGTGTGGAGAGATGTGGTTATTTTGCATTAAGTTTGGCGGCGGTGTTCTGGCTAGTTTGGAGTCGGCGTAGGAAATTGGCTTGAATTCCGATAGCAAGGGCATTTCCATAATCAAATCTACTTGTGATGAGCCTGGGTGACTGTTCATCTGGTGTTCAGTGGGATCCACTTGAAAATCTTGCTTAGCATTCACAGTATGAGGAAGTATGATGAGGAGATGGCATTGATTTGTCTGCTTATAAAGAGGTTGGTGTCCAGGATGATCCCAAGGTTCTTGGCATGGTCCGCAGTGGTGGGTGGGTGGCCATGCTCAGAGGGCCACCAAAAGGCATCCCTGGGGCAGTGTTTTTTGCTGAAGATTAGGATTTCAGTTTTGTCTGTGTTGAGCTGGAGGAAGTTGTTTTTCATTCCACCACCGATGTTTCTCATGCAGTTGTCAAAATTTGCTTTGCCAGTGATGGTTTAGTCAGTAAGGGATAGGATGAGCTGTGTGTTGTAGGCATAGGATACTATGTTGAAGCCATGGGCTCTGATGATGTCTGCGAGGGGTGTCATGTAGATGTTGAAGAGTGTTGGGCTGAGCAACGACACTTAAGTAACTCTGAGATGGGTTTCTGGGTTCAGAGTGTAGAAAAGTAGAATCTTCCTGGCATTGATACCCCCACTTTTTGCCTGGTATCATTGTGTTTTGACTGTAGTTCACTGGAATCCTGCTAACCAGGATCCCAGTGGCATTGCTCTCTCCTCTAAATTCAATGGCAACTACTTTGTACACCCCACAATTAGCATACTGGTGCACCATTGTAAGTCCCTAGTATATGGTACTGAGGTACCCAGGGCATTGGTACACCAGGGGTCTCCCATGAGCTGCATCATGTATTACATCATCCATGGAAGCCCATGCAAACTGTGTCTGCAGAGCTGCCATTGCAGTCTGTGGGAAATGGTGCCTGCACCTTTCGCTTTGGATATAAGGTTCCCCTTATATATCCTGGTCACTGCATTTTGAACCTATAAGTCACGCCTAAGGTGGGGCCTTCAGTCCAAGGGCGGGGTGCATGGTTCTAAGTGTGTGCGTACCCCTGAATGAGCATGGGTACCTCTACAAACCCCAGGCTCCATTCGCTGGACTTTGTAAGTGCGAGACAGCCATTATAAGGTATGAAGTGGACAGTGGCAAGTCGAGAAGTCCAACAACATAATGGCTGCCCCAAACATGGTAATATATGGTATCAAACATGTTGGAATCATGGAACTACACTGTTTCCAGTGTTAGTTGAATGATACCATGCACTGGGGGGCTCCTTAGAGGACCCACCCATACCCACCTGTGTAGCCTTACAGGGTTTGACTTAAGTCCACGCTGCTGCCGACCCTAGACGTGTTCTGTCCCCTCGCTGATGAGCTTGACTCGGGCAGGGAAAGCTGAACAAAGGATCTCCTGCAAAGGAGAGGTGTTTCCACCTCTCCTTTAGAATTAGGGAGGGTGGGGGTGCTCTCCTTGTATAAACCAAATGTGCCCAATTCCATAGCCCTAGACTCCCGCTCTGGTTAGAAACCACACAAAGGAAAGGAGAGTGTCCACACCCATGTCCAGCTCCTACCTAGCTAGGTGCACAGAGTTCCTCCAAGTGGCCACTTGATTCTGCCATGTTGAATCTCAGCCCCTGGGAGCATCTGACTGGCTAGGACAGCTGAGAAGGGTCCCTGACACCACCTGATAGGTGGGTCACTGTAGGAGAGTAGGGTCTGCTTTCTATGTTCACCCCCACTTTTTGCTTTTGCTTTACTGGTTTTCGACTTAGATGTGGCTGTGGGCCTGCTAATCAGACCCACAGCCCTGCTGTTCTCTCTCTAAATTAATACTATGTACTTTAGGTGCATAACCCATTTGGATAGGATCACCTTATTGGCCCCTGTACAGTGTACCCTAGGTACCCAGGGCATAGGTGTACCCTAGGCCTACCAGGGGCTGCAGCATGTATTATGCCACCCCTGGCCTGGCCTTCCATTTTGACACAACTGGCTGATCACTCAGCTGGGGCAAGGTCGTGTAATCACCCCTTGCTTAGGTGTAGTATTCCTATACCTAACCTACATATAGACACATGTGTACCTATCAGTCACTCCTATGGCAGGCCTTGACAATCCTGGAGGCAGCGTGCTTGGTAACATGTGAGATGGTGCTCTAGCATGAGCTGAGCCTGTCTGCAGCTTTCGGAACCTTGTCCTTATAGCTGTTCTATGATATAGCCTACCATATACTCTTAAAGTGCCTTATAATCTTAGACGGTTATGGTAACTATGGTTTGGCTTTATCGAAACATGTCGTGTAAGGTGTCTAACACTGTGGAATAATACCCCCATGCCATTTCTGGACATGAGAATATTATTCCCCCCTTCTAGAGGGAAAGACATGTTAAAATCATACTTCAACTGTTAGCCTCTGACCAAAGCCTCAGCATCACAAAATGGATGCTGCTGCCACGACACAAGTCTGACCTCCTGCAGCTGGGAGTGATCCCAGCCAGGGAGGCCTGGACAATAGGTTTCCTGCTTGGGGAGGTGCTAGCACCTCCCCAGACAGCCTTTAGTGTATTGGGGCAGGGTGGGCTGAAAGGAATGAGACATGCCTGGGGCACACAAGGTGTTCCTTGCATAGTCCAGTTCAAACCGGCGCTGGGGCACTCCAGCCCCAGCTCTGGCGCGAAACTGGACAAAGGGAAGTGGGTGTAACCACCCCCTCCCAGGTCCCACCCATAAGGCGTGACCTAGCAGGTATCCCAGCCCCCCAGATTAGTATAAGAGTGGGAGTTGGGCCTCAAGACTTTAGATTATCCTGAACCTGCAAAACTGAACAGAAACTCTGGACCTTCGACATTCGACGAAAGAAGAAGACTGAAGAATCTCCCTTGTAGCCAAGGAGTGGCTACCCTGTGCAAACAGGCACCATCAAGAGACTACCCTTTGCTTTGCCCACGTTCTACGAGGAACCGACTGCAGAGCCTGACCAGAGCCTTGACTTCCAGACTTCTCCGACCCTGATCCACATCTACAGCAGAGCTGAGATCCGTGGAGGCGACGAGCGACGTGGGACCGGCTACCTGGAAAAAGTGGCTAGTAACTTAAAGCGCAGCTTCTGAGGTACCCTCGAAGTTGTGCACCGGGGATTGAGAAGCCCCAACCCCAAGCACCATCTGCACCGAAGATCAGGCCCCCACACTCCACGAGTCCTGCGTGGGGCCCTTCAGCATTTTCCTGCTTGCCGCGTCTGTTCGGTTGCTTGCCCGATGGCTAGTGGCCTTTGTGACGACGCACCCTGAAATCTTCTGCGCTGGTTTGGCTCCTCCAGACTGGCTCCCGCTTCTCTGCAACGAAGAAGCACCCCAGACCTTCCTGGTCTGCACCAGAAGCAAGTCCTTCATTCTTCGTGGGTTCCGCTTGCCAAGGCTTGGTGAGTCCTAGTCCAACTTCGACGCCGCCGACAGCAAGAGCCTTCGTGGGACAGCTCGCCTCCTGGTCCTGGTCATCCTCGACGCTTCCTGGTCCTCCTGGCTGCAGCGACAAGCTTCACCTTCACCTGCAATCTTCCCGACATCGCCTGGTTCCTTCCTGGTTCCACGTGGTCACTGGCTAGTGACCTTGACTCTGTCCCTTCTGCTTGCAGGTTTCTTCTCTTCTTGATCCCAGCCTTGGGATCCACCGGACACTCTTCACTGACTGCCTGTCAGCATCTTTCTTCAGGCATCCATAGGAGTCGACGACGAAAACGACGCATCTTCACCCCTATGCACCCGCAGCCTGGGGGCTAGGTAACTTGGGTACTCCGGTGCTCATCAGGATAGTGACTATCCTAGTGTCTAGTTTTCAAGTCTCAACTTCCTAGCTACTCCGGAAGTGTCCTAAATCTACCGTTTTCTAAACTGTACTATTGCTATTGACTTTTACGCATTACGCGTGAGTGTTTCCACTCTGCACACGAATCCCGTGGGCCTCCCACTTCCTAACTAACGCTAGTGTAGTGTAGCCCCAGCGATTCCCTAGGCCTAGGCCTAGGCCTAGGCCTATTCTATTTCCGTGACAGTGGTTCTTATACCACTTACTTAGTATATGGTTTGCGTGGCCCCTAGGGCCTAACTGTATTACTTACCTGTGTGACCTAATGTATGCTTAAATAAGACTGTGTTGTACTTACCTCTAATCTCATAAAGAGTGCTGAGGGTTTGACTAGAATAAATACACTTTATTTTATATATATATCTGTTGTGGTGTCCTTTCATTTGGTATTCAAGGGATTATATATGGTATCACAGCTGGCTTCACATGCCATTCAGAGTTTAGCCTAAGACTGCTCTTGTCCATGCTACCACTAGGATAGCTGGTCTATAAGGTTGACTTTACAACCAATCACCATAAGGGTCTTTGGACTGATATAAGGTGTACACTAGAACTAGTGACATCATACATCAGGCCAACTTCTCACATTGGTGAGCAGCGGTTGGGATCTGAGCTTGCTGTTGTAATACCATTGTAATCTTGAGATACTAAATTGAAAGATCACACAGATATTGTCTAGGTACATATAACATAGATTATAATACTTAAGTCCTACTGGACTTTGTAGTTGTAGGTTGAAGGGAGTAACACACCCTGACTACAACTACTAGAGAGGTTTAGTAGATACAACTAGTGTAGGTAGGTGCACACACCACACCCTCACTAGATCATGTCTCTGAGAGGAGATCAAGTAGATGCTCTCTCAGGAGGATCAGGTCTGCAAAAGACCCCCTCTAGATATGATACCTTAACATTCCAGGAGATGAGACACTTGTGTACCTCCAGAGGAATAAAACAGGGTGCAAACCCTACCCTCCTTCAGTTAAGACAACTCCTAGAGGAGTATGATACTCTTAGGGCATCTCAGGCAGGTGCCCTAGGCACAGAGGAGGGTCTACCCACCACAGAGGAGTCAGATGGGGCTTCAGATGGAGAGGTAGACAGCCAGGGCCAAGTAGGAAGACTTAGCCAGGCTAACCTAAGTTTACATGGGAGTTTGCATGGGGTCCCCCCATACAGACCCACAAGTAGGCTTACACAGAGAAGCAGGAGGGACAGATCCCCTTCAAGGGAATCCATCCACTCCCATGTCTCTAGCATCTCTAATGCTTCCTCTCACAGGGGAATGACTTCACCTGAGAGAAAGGAGCATGCAGCCAGAATGATGGAGGCTAATCTGAGGATTCAGAGGGAAGAACTTGCCCTTGCCAAAGAGAAGCTTGCTCTGGCTAGAGAACAAAAGTTAAGTGGGTTAGAACCCACTGGTGGCAGCAACATTCCTAGAGATAGAGACAGGCACTATGATAATAGAAACCTGAGCAAGATTGTCCCTCCCTACAAGTGTGGGGATGACATCCACAAATGGATAACTGCTTTGGAGAGAGCTTGCAAAGTACAGCAGGTACCCCAAAGTCAGTGGGCAGCTATCTTGTGGCTCTCCTTCTCTGAGAAAGGAAGAGACAAGCTCCTCACAGTTAGTGATGAGGATGCAGATAATTACACTGTCCTGAAGAGTGCTCTGATTGATGGGTTTGGCCTAACCACTGAACAATACAGGTTGTTGTTCAGGGATACCCAGAAGACACAGACTCAGGACTGGACTGACTTTGTAGATTGTGCCACTAAGGCTCTGGAAGGCTGGCTAATGGGAAGTAAGGTTAAGGACTATACAGGATTGTATAATTTGATCATGAGAGAACAAATACTTAACAACTGTCAAAACCAGCTATTGCATCAACACCTGATTGATTCTGATCTGACTTCTCCCCAAGAATTGGGAAAGAAGGCAGATAGATGGGTCAGGACTAGAGTTAAGCAGAAAAACCAGAACCAGGGCGGTGATCAGAAAAAGGCAGACCAGAAGGGTAATGAGCAGAAACAAAAAGACCAGAAGTCTTCACCAGGCCCCCAAAAGGCTCAGGGGGAGGGTGGTTCCAAAAAGGATAAAAAGAAAGATGGCCAAAAGAAACCATGGTGCAACTATTGTAAGTCCAACTCACATTGGTTTAGTGAGTGCACCAAAAAGGATAAGCCCCCAGCCACCATTGCCCCTAAGGCAACTGTACCCCCTAGTTCAGCTGTAAGTGGTGGATCCCAGCAAAAGGGTGTAGTAGGGTTAACCCTGGGAACTGAGGAGGATTCTGGCCTAGTCAGAGTACCTACTCAGGCTGTTCTGATCTGTGATGGGGACTTAGCTTTGTCCTCTACTGTAGGCCCCAGTAACCTGGGCAAGTACAGACAGACACCTTTTATCAACCAAAGAATGGCTCAGGCCTACAGGGACACTGGAGCTAGTGTCACAATGGTGACACCTGCTTTTGTGGACCCTGGACAGATCATACTAGGTGAGAATTACCTAGTGACCAACGCTAGCAGTGCCACTACCTCCCATAGTGTGGCTATTGTTAACTTCTCCTGGGGAGGGGTAACTGGCCTCAAGAAAGTTGTTGTTAGTTCAGACCTTCCTGTAGAGTGTTTACTGGGCAATGATCTTGAAACTTCAGTTTGGTCTGAAGTGGAGTATAGGACCCATGCAGAAATGCTGGGGATAGATGCACATGTCCTTGCTGTGACCAGGTCACAGGCCAAAAAGTGCACCACTGAACAAGTGCTGGATCCTGAAACTATGGACCAGTCACAACCCAAGAGAAAGAGCAGTAGGGTTAAGGCTGTGCCTTCCCCCCTGCCTCAGGTGGTGGATCAGCCCTCCCAGGAGGATGATTCTGAGAGCCCTGAAGGAACTGTCCTAGAAGAACTTGAACCTGATCAGGTTGAGTTTCTTGGGACAGGGGGACCTTCAAGGGCAGATCTGAGGCAGGCTCAATTAGACTGCCCCTCTCTTGAACCCCTCAGACAGCTGGCTGCTGCTGAGGCTGCAGGGAATGCTCAAGGTACCCATAGAGTGTATTGGGATGAAGGGCTACTGTATTCAGAGGCTAGAGACCCCAAGCCTGGTGCATCCAGGAGGTTGGTCATACCACTGAAGTTCAGAGGCTTCCTTCTAACCTTGGCCCATGATATTCCCCTTGCAAGACATCTAGGCCAGAACAAGACTTGGGACAGGCTTGTCCCTCACTTTCACTGGCCCCATATGTCAGAAGATACTAAGGAGTTTTGTCGCTCCTGTGTCACCTGCCAAGCCAGTGGCAAATCAGGTGGCACCACAAAGGCCCCCCTCATACCACTACCTGTGGTGGGGGTCCCCTTTGAAAGAGTGGGCATAGATATTGTAGGACCAATGGACCCACAAACAGCATCTGGGCACAGATTCATACTGGTGATAGTGGACCATGCCACCAGGTACCCAGAAGCAATTCCCCTGAGGACCACAACAGCTCCTGTTGTGGCAAGGGCCCTGCTTGGAGTATTCTCCAGAGTGGGCTTTCCAAAGGAGGTCATTTCTGACAGAGGTACCAACTTCATGTCAGGATACTTGACTGCAATGTGGAAGGAGTGTGGTGTTAACTATAAGTTCACCACACCCTATCACCCACAGTGCAATGGGCTTGTTGAGAGATTCAACAAGACCCTAAAGGGAATGATAAAAGGATTACCAGACAAGCTTAGGCGAAGATGGGACATCCTTTTACCCTGCCTTCTGTTTGCTTACAGAGAGGTCCCACAAAAGGGGGTTGGCTACAGCCCTTTTGAGCTTTTGTTTGGGCATCCTGTAAGAGGACCCCTGTGTTTGGTGAAGGAAGGATGGGAGAGACCTCTCAGACAACCCAAACTAGACATAGTGGATTATGTACTTGGTCTCCGCTCCAGGATGGCAGAGTATATGAAGAAGGCTTCTAAAAACCTTGAGGCAAGCCAAGAACTCCAAAAAGCTTGGCATGACCAAAAGGCTGTACTGACTGTTTACCAGCCAGGACAGAAAGTGTGGGTGTTGGAGCCAGTGGCCCCAGCAGCACTCCAAGACAAATGGTCTGGACCCCACACTATTGTTGAGAAAAAGGGAGAAGTCACCTACTTGGTGGACCTTGGGACTCCCAGAAGCCCCCACAGGGTGCTTCATGTCAACAGATTGAAGGCATATGTTGACAGGGCAGACATGGGGCTACTCATGGCTACAGATGAGGGGCAGGAGGAAGAGAGTGACCCTCTCCCAGACCTGTTGACTCAGAACCCTGATGATGGCTCAGTTGATGGTGTGGTCTTTTCTGACAGCCTCACTGTCCATCAGCAACAGGACTGCAGACAGGTTCTGCAATTCTACAGACATATGTTCTCTCTGACCCCAAGTCAGTCAAACTGGTGCACCCATGAGGTGGACACTGGTGACAGTCTGCCTGTGAAGAGTAAAATCTACAGGCAACCTGACCATGTCAGGGACTGCATAAAAGTTGAGGTACAAAAGATGTTGGAGCTGGGAGTCATTGAACCTTCAGAGAGCCCTTGGGCTAGTCCTGTAGTCCTTGTGCCAAAACCTCACACCCAAGATGGTAAGAGAGAGATGAGGTTTTGCGTGGATTACAGAGGTCTCAATGCTGTCACTAGGACAGATGCCCACCCAATACCTAGGGCAGATGAGCTCATTGACAGACTGGCAGCTGCTAAGTTTTTGAGCACATTTGACCTAACAGCCGGCTACTGGCAAATCAGACTAGCTGAGAGTGCAAAGGCCAAAACTGCTTTCTCGACCCCAGGAGGACATTATCAATTTGTGGTAATGCCCTTTGGTTTGAAGAATGCACCTGCCACTTTCCAAAGGTTGGTGAATCAAGTCCTTACTGGGTTGGATGATTATTGTGCAGCTTATCTTGATGATATTGCTGTCTTTAGCTCCACCTGGGAGGATCACCTGGTCCACCTGAGGAATGTTTTAGAGGCCCTGCAAAAGGCAGGCCTCACTATCAAGGCCACTAAGTGCCAGATAGGGCAGAGCAAGGTTGTATACCTGGGCCACCTAGTTGGTGGGGGTCAAGTTCAACCACTGGAAAGCAAGATTCAGACCATAAAGGACTGGGCTCCTCCAACTACCCAGACTCAGGTCAGAGCTTTCTTGGGCCTGACTGGGTACTACAGAAAGTTTGTTAAGAATTATGGGTCCATAGTGACACCACTTAATGACTTGACCTCCAAGAAGATGCCAAAGAAAGTTCAGTGGACAGTAAGCTGTCAAAAAGCATTTGATGACCTGAAGCAGGCCATGTGCAGTGCACCTATTCTGAAAAGTCCAGACTACTCCAAAGAGTTCATTGTCCAGACAGATGCTTCTGAGTTAGGTGTGGGAGCGGTTCTTTCACAACTGAATGTAGATGGTCAAGACCAGCCCATTGCTTTTATAAGTAGAAGGCTGACCCCTAGAGAGAAACGTTGGTCAGCTATTGAGAGGGAGGCCTTTGCTGTGGTTTGGGCCCTGAAGAAGCTGAGGCCATACTTGTTTGGCACTCACTTCAAGATTCAGATAGACCATAAGCCCCTCTTGTGGCTAAATCAGATGAAGGGTGAAAATCCCAAACTTCTTAGGTGGTCCATTTCCCTACAGGGGATGGACTTCACAGTGGAACATAGACCTGGGACTGACCATGCCAATGCAGATGGACTCTCCAGATATTTCCACTTAGAACATGAAGACTCAACTGGTCAAGGTTAGTTTAATGTCCCTAAGTTTGGGGGGGGGGGTTGTGTAGGAGAGTAGGGTCTGCTTTCTATGTTCACCCCCACTTTTTGCTTTTGCTTTACTGGTTTTCGACTTAGATGTGGCTGTGGGCCTGCTAATCAGACCCACAGCCCTGCTGTTCTCTCTCTAAATTAATACTATGTACTTTAGGTGCATAACCCATTTGGATAGGATCACCTTATTGGCCCCTGTACAGTGTACCCTAGGTACCCAGGGCATAGGTGTACCCTAGGCCTACCAGGGGCTGCAGCATGTATTATGCCACCCCTGGCCTGGCCTTCCATTTTGACACAACTGGCTGATCACTCAGCTGGGGCAAGGTCGTGTAATCACCCCTTGCTTAGGTGTAGTATTCCTATACCTAACCTACATATAGACACATGTGTACCTATCAGTCACTCCTATGGCAGGCCTTGACAATCCTGGAGGCAGAGTGCTTGGTAACATGTGAGATGGTGCTCTAGCATGAGCTGAGCCTGTCTGCAGCTTTCGGAACCTTGTCCTTATAGCTGTTCTATGATATAGCCTACCATATACTCTTAAAGTGCCTTATAATCTTAGACGGTTATGGTAACTATGGTTTGGCTTTATCGAAACATGTCGTGTAAGGTGTCTAACACTGTGGAATAATACCCCCATGCCATTTCTGGACATGAGAATATTATTCCCCCCTTCTAGAGGGAAAGACATGTTAAAATCATACTTCAACTGTTAGCCTCTGACCAAAGCCTCAGCATCACAAAATGGATGCTGCTGCCACGACACAAGTCTGACCTCCTGCAGCTGGGAGTGATCCCAGCCAGGGAGGCCTGGACAATAGTTTTCCTGCTTGGGGAGGTGCTAGCACCTCCCCAGACAGCCTTTAGTGTATTGGGGCAGGGTGGGCTGAAAGGAATGAGACATGCCTGGGGCACACAAGGTGTTCCTTGCATAGTCCAGTTCAAACCGGCGCTGGGGCACTCCAGCCCCAGCTCTGGCGCGAAACTGGACAAAGGGAAGTGGGTGTAACCACCCCCTCCCAGGTCCCACCCATAAGGCGTGACCTAGCAGGTATCCCAGCCCCCCAGATTAGTATAAGAGTGGGAGTTGGGCCTCAAGACTTTAGATTATCCTGAACCTGCAAAACTGAACAGAAACTCTGGACCTTCGACATTCGATGAAAGAAGAAGACTGAAGAATCTCCCTTGTAGCCAAGGAGTGGCTACCCTGTGCAAACAGGCACCATCAAGAGACTACCCTTTGCTTTGCCCACGTTCTACGAGGAACCGACTGCAGAGCCTGACCAGAGCCTTGACTTCCAGACTTCTCCGACCCTGATCCACATCTACAGCAGAGCTGAGATCCGTGGAGGCGACGAGCGACGTGGGACCGGCTACCTGGAAAAAGTGGCTAGTAACTTAAAGCGCAGCTTCTGAGGTACCCTCGAAGTTGTGCACCGGGGATTGAGAAGCCCCAACCCCAAGCACCATCTGCACCGAAGATCAGCCCCCCACACTCCACGAGTCCTGCGTGGGGCCCTTCAGCATTTTCCTGCTTGCCGCGTCTGTTCGGTTGCTTGCCCGCTGGCTAGTGGCCTTTGTGATGACGCACCCTGAAATCTTCTGCGCTGGTTTGGCTCCTCCAGACTGGCTCCCGCTTCTCTGCAACGAAGAAGCACCCCAGACCTTCCTGGTCTGCACCAGAAGCAAGTCCTTCATTCTTCGTGGGTTCCGCTTGCCAAGGCTTGGTGAGTCCTAGTCCAACTTCGACGCCGCCGACAGCAAGAGCCTTCGTGGGACAGCTCGCCTCCTGGTCCTGGTCGTCCTCGACGCTTCCTGGTCCTCCTGGCTGCAGCGACAAGCTTCACCTTCACCTGCAATCTTCCCGACATCGCCTGGTTCCTTCCTGGTTCCACGTGGTCACTGGCTAGTGACCTTGACTCTGTCCCTTCTGCTTGCAGGTTTCTTCTCTTCTTGATCCCAGCCTTGGGATCCACCGGACACTCTTCACTGACTGCCTGTCAGCATCTTTCTTCAGGCATCCATAGGAGTCGACGACGAAAACGACGCATCTTCACCCCTATGCACCCGCAGCCTGGGGGCTAGGTAACTTGGGTACTCCGGTGCTCATCAGGATAGTGACTATCCTAGTGTCTAGTTTTCAAGTCTCAACTTCCTAGCTACTCCGGAAGTGTCCTAAATCTACCGTTTTCTAAACTGTACTATTGCTATTGACTTTTACGCATTACGCGTGAGTGTTTCCACTCTGCACACGAATCCCGTGGGCCTCCCACTTCCTAACTAACGCTAGTGTAGTGTAGCCCCAGCGATTCCCTAGGCCTAGGCCTATTCTATTTCCGTGACAGTGGTTCTTATACCACTTACTTAGTATATGGTTTGCGTGGCCCCTAGGGCCTAACTGTATTACTTACCTGTGTGACTTAATGTATGCTTAAATAAGACTGTGTTGTACTTACCTCTAATCTCATAAAGAGTGCTGAGGGTTTGACTAGAATAAATACACTTTATTTTATATATATATCTGTTGTGGTGTCCTTTCATTTGGTATTCAAGGGATTATATATGGTATCACAGCTGGCTTCACATGCCATTCAGAGTTTAGCCTAAGACTGCTCTTGTCCATTCTACCACTAGGATAGCTGGTCTATAAGGTTGACTTTACAACCAATCACCATAAGGGTCTTTGGACTGATATAAGGTGTACACTAGAACTAGTGACATCATACATCAGGCCAACTTCTCACAGTCACCACAGAAGAGGTTCTTTACCTTTTTAGGGTTACTTAAGGGCTCCCCGGAGGGTGGGTCCTTAGATTCATCCGACAACAACTTCAAGATCCGACTGCCTGTCGTCTGAAGACTGTTCAAAGACTCTTCTGCTGATGGACACTGGAACTGTTCTTCAAGCCAGGATCTATGACATGACTGCTTTGGGTGGGAAGATTCCTGCTGCATCTTCGTCCCTGTGCTTCTTCATGTTCTGCAACTCCATGGCCGTGCATCATCCAAGTCACCAAGCTCTCAGCCTGAATCTAAGCCAAAAGGAATCTCCCTTGAAGTGAAAGAGTCACTTCCCTGCATCTGCAGGCACCTCTATGACGACGACCGGTTCGCTGATCCTGTTGTCCCATGGACATCGCCCAGCTCTGCAACACAGGTCATGGGTTGTTGGCTCGGCAGAGGCCTGAACAGTCTTCCCTGCAACTTAGGTGACTGTAATCCCTCTCCAGCTGATGTGAACCACCTCCCTGTTCACCACATCTATTTTCTGTTGCCAAGACTTGCCGACTCTCTCCGCAAAAGATCTTCAAGCACCAAGAGCCCCCAACCTCCAACACTGCACAGCTCCAAGAACGATGTTCTGCCTGCATCCTCTGCATCATGGGCCTTCATCTCCTGTGTGCTGTTTAGGCTTCCCTGCAACTCCCTGTGCCTGCTGCCAAAGGGTCCTTGAGGGTGCTCCATCAATTCCTGCTGGCTCTCCTGCATGCTGAGGGTAGGCTCTGACTTTGTCTTGCTGGGTTAGACCCACAGACCTTGCTTGTCGGCAACACAGCATCTTCTCCCAGGAACCGGTGTTTGCGTTTGCCAAGGCTTGTTTGGTGGTCCTATCGGCCACTGACCATTCTGCACTTGACAACTGGCATGGAGCAGCTCATAGATAGCTTTTGTGCTCCTGCATCGTTGCCTGGTCTCCACTGCCTGTTGCTTCAACCTCACCGTACTACAGCAAGAACCCCTAAAGGGCTGGTATTGTGCTCCTGTGCCTCCTGGTCCCCTACGGGTGGTTTGGACTCTGCCATTTCTGCTTTCAGGTTCTTCTCATCTAGATTCCATGTCCTGGTTCCACCGACCTGGTCCATGAGACTCTGTAGCTGCTGATCTTCCATGAACCTCTATTGGTGTCTATAGGCTGTTCTGACACCACTTCATCCCTTTGCACCTGGGCTCCCTGGTGTAGGTAGCCTGGTTCCTGGGTACCCATGGGTGGGGTGGCTTTCCAACTTTTCTTGATCCAAGTGGCTCCTTCGGGGTCCTTTGGGAAGGGTCCCAGAACTGTAAAAATCCAACAACTACTTACCCTGTGCTTTCCCATGGACGTTTGACCCGTTGTAGCCACTCTGCACCCAGGTGGCTTGGGCTCCCTGGCTACTTACCTAGGATGGTTCTGTGCTTCCTTGGGTATTAGTCCCGTTTTGGTACTTACCTCACATTCCACTATTTTGGTATATGGTTTGGCCCCCCGGTTGGGCCGTATGTGTTTTCTTAAGCTACTTAACTATTTCTGAAGTATTTCTTGTGTGTAGTTGATATCTCTGGATAGGAGATATACCACGTTAGTGTCTAGTGTGTGTTAATAAATACAAAATATTTTTATACTCACCTGGTCTGGTCCTTTCTTGTGTGAAAACCTTACTCACTGACTATAGTGGTAAATGCACTTGCTTTACACCCTCCTGAATAAGCCTTAGCTGCTCTCCACAGCTACCCCTTTAGAGCTCTGGTTGTCAGGGACCTAAACACTATCACTAAGGGGTGCCTGGACTCAGTGTACAGTGCCTCACCATAGGCGGACACTATACACTGAGCCAGCCTCCTACATGGAGGTGTAGGGAGGAACTCTTAGTCATTGAGTTCTGTCTGTCAGGATGGAGGCTATGCACTTGAGGGCCAGTCCGCCGATACCCAAGTCCTGAAGCTTTCTGATGAGTGACGTGTGGGAGACCGTATCGAAAGCTGCGGAGAGCTCAAAGAGGATAAATGCGACTGTTTCTTCTCGGTTGAGGATGCTTCTGATGTCAGTAGTGGCCACAATGAGGGTTGTCTATGTGTTGTGGTTGGTGCAAAGCCTGATTAAGAGCTCTTTAGGAGTTCATGGAGTTCTAGGTGGTCTGCGAGTAGGGTGTTGATGCCTTTCTCAATAACTTTAGCTGGAAAAGGAAGGAGCGAGATGGATCTGTAGCTGCTGAGGGTGTTGGTTTCTTCAATAGGGAGTTGACTTCTGCATTTTTCCAGCAAGATAGGAAGGTTGCAGTTGTTATTGAGATGTTGATGAAAGCGGTAATCATGGGGGAGAAGATGGTTCTCCCAAAGTTGTATATAAAGTGGGGGTATGGGTGTGAGGGAGCTCCAGAGTGGATGGTATTCATCAGGGCGGTGCTTTCTTCTTTCAAGAGGGGCTTCCAGTTGCTTAGCTGCTGTTTGGCGATGAAGGAGGCGTCTGGCCGGTCGGGAGAGTTCGTATTGGTATTCTGTGGGCCGGATGTGTTGTTCATCTTGACAATCTTCTGTTCGAAGAAGTTTGAGATGTTGTTGCAGAGTGCTCGGAATGGGACAATGTTGTTGTTGGAAGCTGAGGGACTGGAGAACTCCTTGATGATGGTGAAGAGTTCTTTGCCATTGTTTGGGCTGGCTTTGAGTCAGAGAGTTAGGGCCTTTTCTTTGCATCTCACAGTTGTTGGTGGTAGAGGAAGAGGGCGGCTTTGTATGTGGATCTTGCTATGGTGTTTTTGCTGATTTTGCCTTTTTCTCTCAAGTTGTTTGCAGTGGTGCTTGGACTCCCTGAAGTTGTTTGTCTACCAGCTGGGTTGTTTGTTGTGTTTGTAGGTCTTGTTTCCGGTGGGAGCAATGTTATTGGTACAGTTGGCGAGCCATTTATTGAAGAGCTTGGTGTCGACATCGAGGTTTGCAGTGTGGTTGGGTGGGCGTTCCTGTGGGGTTTTGGCCCAGTTTTCTTCAGATATTTTCCCCCAGTGTCTTAATGGTGCTGCGGTTTTTCTGATGGGGTGGCTTGGGGAGCGGGGATCTTGAAATGTATGATGTAGGGGTGAGGCCTGTGAGCGGGGTCGTGTGGGTAGTGGTGATCCTGGTGTTGGAGGACAAAATAGGGTCAAGGGTATGGTCTGCTGTGTGGTTTGGTGCTTGGACAAGCTGGCTGAGTCAGAGGTTGCTGAGGCTGGCGAGGAGGGCCATAGAGTTATGGTCTGAGTTGTCTTCAAGGTGGAAACTGAGGTTCCAGAGGAGAATGTAGTTGATTGATCTGATGGGGAGGGGAGCGATGAAGTCTGAGATGTGGTTGCAGAATTCCACTCGAGGGACAGTAGGCGAAAGTTCCCTTAAGGGTGGTGTTTTAGTTCATTTGTATTTTGAAGTGGAGGTGTTCCATAAGGTTGGTGTCCGAGTCTGTGGAGGTGATGCAGTCAATTGTGTTTAGTGGACGATCGTGAGTCATCCGATTTGTTTGTGAATTCGGTCCTGGTGTAGGATTTTGTAGGCGGGTTGGAGGCTGGGTTGAGCCATGTTACGATCAGGAACAGAAGTTAGGGTACGTTTCTGTTGAGGAGGTCCCAGATTTTGATGGAGTATTTACTGAAGGATCAGACGTTGAGGAGCATGGCAGACAGTTGGAGCGAGGTGGTGGTGTCAGCGACTTAGGTGTCGCAGGTGAAATCGCAATGGGTGCAGGAGAAAGGTCCTTCCATACTGCTGCAGTGATGCACTGCAGCAGTGTGTTTGCTGCCCTGTGTTGAGGTCGCAGAGGATGGCGGAGGAGTATGGCAGCGTTCATTGGCTCCAGTGGCAGTTGTGGTGTTGCGTTGTATGGTCGTGGGGCCAAGGTTTCTGGCACTGGGCGCAATCTGGACACAGACAGGCTTGCCTTTGCGTGCCCACTGTGCATGGTTGGAAGGCGGCCTGCATTTAAGGAGGTCCTGGGGTGGTTCTGTTGTTGGAAGAACGGTTAGTGAGAAAAACCCGGGTGGGAAAACTCAGGCAGCGGTGGTGTCACTTGGTCAAAGGGCGGCAACTGGATCAGGCGGCAACAAGGAGGAACTTGAGGCCACTGGCAAGTTAGCTGCCCAGGTGTCTACTGATGCGGTCCCACTGAGGCCTGCATTAAGTAAATCCTGGGGTGGGCAGGGTTTCAGTTTGTGTGAAGAACAGTGAGTGGGAAAACCCTGGTGGAAAACCCAGGCAGCAGCAGTGTCACTTGTTCAAACAGTGGCAACTTGTTCAGGCTGGAACAAGAAGGACCTGAAGACCACTTGTAAGTGGCCAGCTTGGTGCCCAGGAGATGGGATTCTGCTAGGGCTGTCAGAATCCACTCTATGTAGTCAGTTACACCTATCAGAGGCCCTTCGATTTGACCCTTTGGCTTCTCACTTGTTACAAATTTTCCATCTTAAGAGACCGGTGGTCCATTCCACGGTCCCTCCTTGGGACCTTCCTCTAATTTTGACTTACCTTCATGATTCTCCTTTTAAGCCTCTTTCCTCAGTGTCCTTAAAATGCATAACCTTGAAGGTATTTTCCTATTGGTCATATCTTCATGGCAAAGGGTAGGAGAAATTGGGGCTCTTTTTTCATGGCCCATATCTCCGGATATTTCAAGATAAAGTGATTCTGCACCCAAACCCTGCATACCTACCCAAGGTCACCTCTTCCTCTCATGTTTCCCAAGGTCTTGTCCTTCCTGCCTTCTTTCCTTTCCCTTCTTCTCAGCAGGAGGTCTTGTGGCATTCTTTGGATCTAGTCAGGGCTCTGACTATTTGTTTAGAGAGAACAGCCTTGATACAGCACAATTTTGTATACCCCTAAGCCTCTAGTGTAATCATCAAACAGATTGCGCCACTGGTCATAGGGACCAATAAATATATGCTGAATGTGTATTCTGGGAGCTAACAACGGTATAACAAAGTCAAATTATAATGAAACCCGTTTGGTTCAACAAGAATGGCAGAGAAGATGGTTTCAAAACCCTTAAGTTTTAGTAACAGATTAGTCAAAGTTACAGGTTTTATTCATTCAGTAAATCCTATGTCAGAATAAGATTTAAGCTAAGTAAAGTTAATCAAACAGCATAGGGTCACGAAATGTGTAGCATGAATCTATTAAAGAGTACAAAATGCAAAGAAGAGGAAGCATCAGTTCCAAAAAGAAACGTCCCTAAACTAAACTAAACTAAATAAGACATCTAAGAAAGGGCAGGGGAAATTTTAAGAAGAAGGTGTCAATCTAAAGTGAATTCGTTAAAGGTTTAGGGCAAAAGGAGAGCATAAGCGTTCAAGAGTTTAACTCAAGTACTAAGAATATGAATTGTGAGATCGCAGAAGCATGGAAAGGTCCTCCATCGTCAAAGTCAAGATAGGATATCCTAACACACTATTAAATTATTTTGTTTCTCCCAGAACTTCTTCCCACCAACTCCCTAGAGGTAGGTCCAATAAGGTTGCGTCGTCACCTTGGAGCAGGTAAATTTCCTTTGTTCCCGTCATCGAACAAAAGCGCACACAGCTGCATGACCTTAAATGCATCATCAGTCCGGACTGCCTGGTGCAGGAGGCACTTTCATATCCCCACACACAGTGTAAATCACAACCAGTTGCCAATGAAAATTATCCAATCTAACTTTCTCTAAAAGCAAACAATGAGTTCCTCTTCTAACTAAGCTTGTTACCTTTCTCCTGCAACAAGAGGGAAAATGTGAAAACATATTTCGAAATCAACATTAAGTTTAATAGTGAAAAGCTTGAGCATTTGAGGCTTATCAAAGTCAGGACAACTTAAGAAAATACATTTGGTTTAACGTGAATATTCTATAAACTAGTGATTTTACTTATAGTTATACAAAGTGTAGCTTCTCTATACGTATATAGCCACACTTCAACACACGGATTAACATATTGTGGGGGTAATTTGTAACGTATAAAGCTATGCTGTCTCAGCCTCCTTCTGGAATGTGGACTTTTTGTTCATTCATTTTGGCACAGGAAACAGTGGTCAATTGTTGAATTAAAACTATGATTTCTTTAGTTTACCAGAACGGTGTAATCTCCCTTCCTCCTGCTATTCAGAGTTGTTCCACGATGGGGGTCTCCTCTTTTTGGGCACCTTCAAGAGAACAACACTAAAAGATATTTGTGAGGCTGCAATTTAGTCCTACCTCCACGCTTTTATAACTCATTATAGACTGGGGATGTATTTTCTTCATCTTTTGGTTCTGCTGTTCTTTCTGCAGGCCAGCAATGCATATAATGGTGGTTTCATTTATGTTTTTTCATTCATATTTGAATAAATTAACTTGGTGTTGCAGTCACTCTGCGTGTGAATCAGTTTCATTTTGTCGGTTAGCTTTAGTATACGCTTCTTTAGTAAGGACTGTGGCAAGGAAGGCTGACGAGGTAGGAAATGACTTGGTTACTTACCAGTAATCTTCATTACTTCTAATCATAGTTTTCCTCGCTACAGTCCTACATTCCCTCCCGCCCCTCCCTGGTACAATGGAAGGAGGTAAGAAGTTGATTGGTTGGAAACCATTTTTTGGCCTATGCATTTCTGGAAGCACACATGGTGAAGCCCCGTGTATATGGTCATGTTACTATTGACTTCCTGTGGAGCTGCATTCGTTGGAACATATGTGTTATGTTTCATAGTATGGATGAAAGCTGTGCTCGAGCCAAGGAGTAGCCCATTTACTGAGGACTGTGGCAAGGAATTCTATGACTTGGCATAATGAATACTACCAGTAAGTAACCAAGTAATTTCAGTGGGCATCATCAAATAAAGCTCAGTGCCTCATACGTATCCCCACAGCTATGTCAAATTTTTGTCACCTACACTTTTAGAGGATGAAGACGCTTCCAGAACAAAGGATATTTACGGTTGTGAAGAAGACACAACTCTAAGGGCACCATGGGTACTCACAGCTAATAAAATCCCAGCTCAGTTCGCGTTTTATACATTGTTTGTACAATTTGGAGCATCTGTGATTTAAAGATTTGTTTCATGCAATGCCAGCAGAAAATACAGCTAGATGGACTCAGAAAAATCTTCTCCCTCACACTCCAATATGGAGTCTCCTTGAGTCTTCAATCTCTCCCTGGAACCCAAGGGATATCCTGCTACCAGAAAACAACATCATCCTACAGCAGTATATCAATGCAACACAGCTGTTTCTAATTCACCAGCCACTGGCATAGCACTGTCTTTCACTTCAGTGTGGGCAATTCACAGTATTACCAAAGTTCAAGCCCTTATCTGAGTTGGAGCACAGTGAAGGTCCCATGACCATTCAGTTCAGTTTCAGTTAATTTTACTAAGTGCACAGTTAATTAAAAGCTTTGCACCAAGTGCCAACTTTACATAAAAATAGTGTCAAAAAGAATAGTTATAAAAAGGGTGCATTAAAATACTAACATGCTCAGAACTTTTGAGGCTCACATGTCATTTCTATAGGTCTCCGTGGGCCATTACATTCTAAATAAATTATTGTTCAAAGATGAATCCCTATAGTGGATGTTTGTGCCCATTGTGAGTTTATAATAAATGGAATGGGAGATGGTGAGGGCATATCAAACAACACAGAGAGAGAAAGTGCAATAGAATACAGAGAGAGAAAGTGCAATAGAATACAGAGAGAGGAAGTGCCAGAGAATACACCAGCCTTTCTAAAGTACAAACCTGACTTGTGACCAACCATGCAGCAGCTCTTGTGACCTTTCAGAGACATACAACTAACATCCTGATTATTTCTGCCACACCCCTTCCAACAAGACACAGAACTGACTTTTGACTGATTGGGCATTACCCCTGCCAACCTTTTACAGGCACAGGCCTGACTTGTGATTGACTATGTTGCAGCCCTGCTATTATTTCAGACACACAGACTATGATAAACTCCTCTGAAATCTACATAATGACATTTCAGAGTAACAGATCTGACTTTCCATTAGCCTTCTGACCTTTTAGGTGCACAGGACTGACTGGTGATTAATACCGATACAGTCCTACGTGGCCATCTCAGTTGTTCCAAGGCTTTGTCCTGACTTGTGACTGACTCTGTTGCAGTCCTGACAGGTGTCGGCCCACCCACTAGGGCGTTTGGTCATTGCCCCTTACCTCCAGGGTTGGATTGGCCATTTATTCTATAGGGCATTTCCCTGGGGTGCTTGGGCCACTAGAGATTAGTTGTTGAAGGTCAACTGCCACTGCCCCTGTCTCCTGCTTCCCAGAGTGTATGTAAAAAGGCAGAGAGAGAGAGAAGGAAAACAGAGAGAGAAAGAGAGTGAGAGAGATTGGAAAACGAAATCAGTAAACTAACAAATGGGATGCAAGCAGAGGCTGGTTGGAACAATTTTGGCAGGGCTGCTTTTGGTTCCAAGCCCGGCCCGCCTTCCCTTCCTCACTACTTTTTTTCTACTGTTAATAATAAACAAACTGCGCATATATTTCGCATATATTTTCTGAAAAGCAGTGCTCTCTTTAAGGGGCAGCAGTCCTTCAAAACAGCCTCACATTTCATGACCCATTTTCCTAGATCACAATAGGGCTACTCCCATTACGCCCTTGCTACACTAGCTGCCCTGTAAAGGATGTTAAATGCATGCAGTTACTTATATTGGGCCATTTATATCCCCTTACCCTGTGACTTTAAGATATTTACATCTGAGCACCTTTGGTTCACTCAAGGGCATCCCTTGTTAATACTTGATAGAGTAGATATCAGGTACCGTTTTTGCTGACTGGCAGACTGGAGTCTAGGGGGATCATTAGGCTGGCGGAAGGATCACCACTGCTGGGCCGGCGGTGGCGGTCCTTCTGCCATCACTAAGCGTATTACCCACCGCCCAATTAGGATGGCGGTGGGTACCGCGGCCGACGCAAAGTCCGTCCGCAGCTTCACCGCCAAAGGCAATCATACCGATTGCCTGGCGGACGGTGCAGGACTCCTAAAATGGTGGCATGCCTAGCAGGCACCGTCCACCAAATTAGGATGTGGGTAGAGAAAGGCCTTTCCATGGTGGTGATGCCGCCATGGAAAGGCTGGCGGGGATTGGGTTTGGGGGCCCGTTGCGGGCCCCCCCTTGTTTGGGGGGGGTGTTGCTGCACTGGGGGTACCCCCCTGCATTTCCCTTCACTGCATGGCAGGCACTGTGTGGTGCCTGCCACGCAGTGCAGGGAAATGCACACCGTGCCAAATTGACATTGCGAACGGTGCTGCATCCAGCAACACCGTCCGCAATGTTTAGGGCCCGGGATGCGCCCACTAGTATGGCGGGCGCATCCTAATATGTGTGGGGGGACTGCCGCATGTCTGGCGGGCGGTCCCAGCACCGCAACGATGGCTGGCGGACTGATGTCCACCCGCCATCGTATTGAGGTCTCTTATGTGCATTAATACAAACGTTTGAACAGTCGCGACTCCCCCACGAAGTCGGAGGAGTGTTGCCCCACTGCTTTTTGCAGTGTAAAAAAGGAAAAAATAAAATGATAATAACTCAAGGTTATTATCATTTTAGTTTTCCCCGTTGCGGTGCCTCTGTCGGGAGGGCTGCTCTCAGAGCAAGGGGAGGAGTCGTTTGCACTCCCTATGTGAGCATGGATGCTTGGCCTGCCCTCTCGGGCCGCCCAAAACAGTCATGCGCATATACCGTGTTCTCCATGTAGGCTGCATTACAGCCTACGTGGAGAAAATGCCCACCCCTCCAGCCGCTGGCTGAGCGCCGTATCACGGCACTCAGACCAATCACAACACTGCATTACAGCGTTGTGATTGGCTGCAGGGAGTCCGGGAGTCCTGGTGCTTCCTGTCTCCCCCAAGAAACCAGGAAGAGGACATAGGAGAAGCGGCGGCCGACCTGAAGGTAAGTGATTTTTGTAACCAATCCCTCCCAGCACCTTCCCCCTCATCCCACTCCACTGCTGCTTCCAGATTGCTGCCGCCACTGCGTTTGAACTGCATTCAACAATAATATCATGGTTGGTTCTTGCACCGCCAGTAAAGGTTAATCCCTGTGCAGTACATGCCCAGTGTGTCAGAGAAGCTTGCAATGCTGGTGCTTCTGCAGTACGTGCTCTGTGATAAAACACCTTTCACTGATGTTGCCCTTAATGTCATCTTAAGGATTTTTAGGGCCCCTACTCATAACAACTTTGAATTTATTGCCCATTTACAGAAAGTTAAGCCTTTGTGATTCCAAATAAAATGTAATTACAGACTAAGCATTCCGAAAACCTTTAGCCCAAGCTGCCTGATGTCTGCCAGTCAAATAGTACCAAAGCGAAGCTTGAACAAGCCTTGCTAAAACCATTTCTTTTTGCATTTTGATCTAGAATTTTGGGGTTTTTCAACGACATCGTTTTACATTGAATTTAATGTCTAACCAGGACACAGAAATTATGACTTACAATAAGTACTTGATATGTGGCTTTATTTGCTGAATATTCATATTCAGAAATAAGCCCTCTTCACAACTGAACTTTTGCTAGAACAGTGGAAATCAACAAACAACCATGTGATCTAAGTGATGTTTGAATAAATCTCAACCAATAGCTATCTCCCTGGGCCGTGTTCCAGTCTAAAGCACTGCTGCTAGCATTTTCACCACTTCAACAGGAGAATCTGATTAATTTCTCCTTAAATTGCTTTCTCTGCCTTGTTCTATCTGTCATGTAGTTCCTAAAAATACATAGGATCTGCGCACTTGTAGGTAACATGAACTAAGGAATTGGTGTCAAGACTGATTCCAGACACCCCAAAAGGATGTCAGCCTATAGACTAGCTAGCTCATAATGCCACCAAAAGCCCCCTAACCTTACCAAGGAGCGAATGGTTTCTTGCAACCCTCGAACATGACCACCCTTGATCCTTCAGGGATCGTGGAAACAGTACTGTACTTTTTGCTTAGTCAATCGTGCTTACTTAGTTTTAGATAGATACACAGAATAAACGTTGGGGACGTTTTCAATAAGCATTTATTGAACCAGCGTCATGGGGAGAGGATGTGGCCTAACGGCTAGGGCGGTGGACATCAAAGCTGGGGAACCGGGTTCGAGTATCAGCAGCAAAGCTGAACATCCTGTGATTCTGGGCAATTCACTTAATCTTCCCATGCCTAACAAAAATGACTGTGTCCTTATGCAATGCGATTAGTGCTCATGTGAAGCGCTCCGATACCTGATACGTTTGGGTTACATTTGCGCTATATAAAACTCCTACAATCATTGGACAGAAGACAATGTAAAAGATTACAAGCACCAGCAGAGTAAATAGAAGGTAGAATTCTACCATGGTGCTAAAACAGTGAATATTGGCAGGCACATAAACATGACAGTAATCAAGCATACTCCTACGATGCGAACCCTACCTAAGTGTACATAGCATGTGTGTGGATGCGAAGTCAAGAATCCCCTAGGAAAGAGCCAACCCCATTACCTGATGGAGAGAATGAAGGACCCCATCTTGTCTCATGTTGGAGTCCCCGCAATGGATGTCAGACTGCTGCGTGTTCAAGCTTCATCATGCAGGGACCTCATCGTCTTGTGTCAGCGTGTAAGCGTCTCCTCTGGTTACCTATTTGAAGGTGCAGTTCTTTTATACCACAAACATAGCCTCTTGCTTTCTACCACAATCAATATGTTATGAGTACATTTATGTAAATTAGCCAAAATCAATAATTGCAACTATGCAAAGTAGTTCTATCAGCCTAGGATGAAGATAGTCATGACTTTCGTACAGACTATGTTAATCCTGCTATATAAGTCATGTGCAGGGGATTTTTCTAAGAATCCTCATGCATAATAAATTAGGCTTGTTTCAAGGAAACCAATCCACATTTATTCAGCACATAACTGGGTAAAAGGTCAGTGCTAGAATCGTTATGCAGAGCAAGGTAGGACAAATGTAGGTGAAAGGTCGCTTTGATACTTAGGCCTAGGTTGGGGTATATATCACATCTCTTTTCTCTTTCTATTGTGTACACTTCTCTGGCTAGATCGTGATATCCAACTCTGCGAAATAAGAAAAATAGGAAGGCAAGGGAGATAGAAGAGGGATAGAGAGGTAAAAGAATGGCATAGCGAGAGAGGTGAATCAAAGGGAGAAGGCATGTAAAGGTGGAAATGAGATACAGAGATCGGTCGCGGGCAGATTACAGGCACGTGGGCACAAAGGTTGTGTGCATCCATTTTGTGCATCTCCAGGCATTGTTTTATTACAGAAGGGACCACATATGCTTCTGGGACCCACCAGAAATTCAACTGCAGTCTGATGCAGCCACTCACTGCACCATTTCTGTCCCCCCTTTGAAGTGCAGGGGGCACCCCATGGGCTGCTGTCCTCGGGTGCAGACATATTGATGGTAATAGGGTGCACTCTCCCTACTGCTCCCTCTGTTAAAGGCAGAGAAAATGCAGAGAGAGGAGATGCATGATAGTTAGGGGTGAGATAGAGAGAGTAGCAAATAGAGAAAACAAGTCAGGTAAAAAGTAATAAGGCAGAGAGAAAGGTATAGAGGGAGCGATGAAGTGTGGACAGAGAGGAGGTATAGAGAGAGAAGAGGTGAATTAGGGTGATGAATGTTAGGTAGAGAAAGAAATGTGAGATTAAAGAGAGGTCGAAAGAGAGAGGGTGAGGTAGATAGAGAGGATTTAGTTAGAGGTGGAGACGGAGAGGTAGAGAGATGCACAAGGAGAGAGACAAGGTAGAAAGGGTGAGTTCAAGACGAGACAGGAGGTGATGATAGAGAACAATAGGTGGAAGAAGAGGTAGCAAAAAGGAGTAATGTAGTGAGAAGTGAGGTAGAGGTAAAGGTAGAGGTAAAAGAGGTAGAACGAGAGAGAGGAGGTGGAGAGGTGAGGTGAGGTAGTGATAGAACAGTGAGGTAAATAGAGGGATTAGGTTGTGAGAAAGAAAAAGTAGGTGGGTAGAGAGGTATGAGGTAGTGAGAAACGTTAGATATATGGGCGGAATGAGGTAAATTGCTGAGGTGCAGAGTCATGAAGTAGCAAGAGAGCTAGACACCAGTGAGGTATAGAGAGAAGGAGAGAGCAAGTTGGTGAAGTAAAGAGAGAGATGAGATTGAAAGAAAGGTAAAGTAGATGGAGGAGAGACATGGGGGTGAGATGGAACAGCAGCGAGGTGCAATGAGAGGGTTACGATAGAGAAAAGGGCCAGAAGTGAAGTTTTTGAGGTAGGCCCAAAAAGTGATAGAGCTAGAGGTAAGAGCATGAGAGAGAGGTAGAGAGAAGTGTGGTAGAGAGACTAGTATTGAGAGAAAGGAAAGGTAGACATATGTGAGATATTGAGAGCTGAGATGGAGAGAGAGTAGGGTAGATACCCAGAGATGCACAGGTAGACAGAGAGGTAGAAGTAAAAAGAGGGGCTATATAAAAGAAGTAAAGTGAAGTAAGGAGTGTGACATGAAACAGAGCACCTATTTTTTAACTTACTTGCCACTAAATTCCTAAAAGTGTTAGGATTATGATTAACCAGGCTGGACTTGTTTGTAAGCAGGATTCTTTTTGTGCAGGAAGGGACACCTTCCTGAGCAGCATTTGCCTCTTTGTGTGTGCTGCAGAATGCATCACACAAAGAAAGAGGTAAAAAGAGGGGAAATAAAGATATTTCTTCTCGTTACGCCTCCCGTGACACATTCCCAGGTCTACAACTAATGGTAAATCTGAGAATGCACCAAAATCGATGGGTGGATGAGTGGGAACACCCACGCGCCACCCATTGACCACCACCGTGGGGCAGAGTAACGCGAAGCAGCGATTTGCGCTGCCTTGCGTTACTCCAGATTTATCAAGCCATGCAGGGCCACGCAAGGTAGCCTTGCGTAGCTTGATAAATCTCACTTTAGTTTTACGTGATACGTGCACCCCCTTGTGAGGCACAAGGGCGATACAACACTATGATGAATATAGGCCCAAATTTCTGTGAAGTGTGCATGCCCAAGTGTTAAATAATTTGTTTTTATGACCTTTGTCGTTATGTTTGGATCTCTGGGACTTCCTGATCACTTTGCCCGGGAGGGGGTGGGGATTGGGTGAAAGGTGGGGGCCCCGGGTAATTACCTACTTTGCCCTTGCTTTAAAACAGCTGCGCTAAAGTGTAAATGAAGAGTCCACAATTCATGCCCATTTTAACATGTGCTTTTTGTTGAATCTGTAAAGTACTGGCATTGCCAATTTAAAAATATAGTGGCCCTGCTGAGAAGTTGTGGCACTCTTTCCTCAAAATTAATATCATCTCTACTCAACAGCTCTGGTTTTGCAGTCTTGCTGAAAGAAGAATGAACGTTCCATACAAAGTATTATACACTTTTTGAGGTTTTCTTGACTGTACTATGAAGAATATATAATCTCTGTTAAATGACTTTATCCTTTCAATTTAAGAGTGTGGCAGTCATGCTCATAAGGTCTTTTCTTGTCTCATTGAAAGCACACCAGCACTTTGGAAAAGTGCAAGCGCTGTTCCATTCGAATATTAGCTGCCCTACTTACAGCTGCAAAATGTCCCACTGAATGTACATCAGTATTGCTGGAAAGAGATGAAAATACATTACCTACTATTTTACCTTCCAAAGCAGGTATAGAACTCTGTGAGGAAGTAAACGAATCGGCCTGCTCTCCTCAGGAGGGTTACAGAACCCTCCCCTTGCTAAGTAAAACACTATTTAGCAAGGCCGCCACAGTTGCCTCAAACCCTTAATTAGGACACGTACTCATATCTACAAATCTTGCTACATAACATTTGCTTTAGGAGGGCTGCTGTACTTTTAATACATCATGCCATCAAAGTGGGTACTTCTCAGCACAGCTGCCATACTCTAAATGGGGCAGAAACAGCACTTCGCAGCAGGGATGATACAGGGCTGCAATGTGGAATCCAACCATGTGTGGTAGTACTAAACGCCAGTACTTGCTGGAAATTATAAACTGATCTTTGGGCACATAGTAACATGACAATATGTAGTTAATAAAAATTACAAGCTGCTATTTTTGAACAAAAAGTGTTTTTCTTCATGAAAATGGTAAGCTTTTGTTTGGGGGAGTCTAGTGACAAACCTATGTTTATGGACACATATATCATACTCCAAGTATATTTTGAGAGCAGACATATGAGTGATAAACAGCACTGCTCTTGAATTCCTAATCTGTATTATTTCTCTAACCCGCCAAATTTGTAAAGTCTACATACTGTGAGAAAATTAACTGTAGTATGCGGCTAAAACACCTGCTCAGCTAGGTAATGCTGAGATTTTTGTATTTTGTTACTCTTTCAGTCATGGTAAACAACTGATAATCTACTTTGAAGAACAGGACAGAAAAAATAAATAAAGTTAAGTGGATGATGCTATGGTATCATCTAAGGTTTGTTAGACATCTGCACATGGATATTGTGCTTAGAAAGTCACCATTTTGCAATTGTGTTTTTAGCACAGACAAACTAAATACAATGTGTTATGCACTGAGTGGGTCACACTGAAAAAACAAAAAGGTGATTCGTGGGATCTGCCAGGCCACATCTCTTCTGGGTGGGAACACAAGCAACCCCAGACCAATTTCAGCCTAATCATTCAGCACCTTTTTATTTTCCTCAACACAACACCCTAAATGCGACGTGAATACCCAGAAGGTGTCCTTCTCACAGTGCCATAGGACTCAAGATATAGCTCTCCGATGAGGCATAAGTATGAAATATAAGCGATATGCAGTCAGAGCCCAGTTCTCCATGAAAATGCCCCTTGGGCTAATTAGTCAATCCAACCCTGGAGGAAAGGGGCAATGACCAAATGCCCTGAGTGACCTGTCGCTGATTATGATTGAAACAGAGTGAGTCACAAGCCTTGGAGCGACTGAGATGGAACGTAGGACTGTATCAGTATCAATCATAAGTCAGTCCTAAACACATAAAAGGCCAGAAGGCTAATGGAAAGTCAGACATGTTCATATGAGAGGTTAAGGGGAGTAAAGTTCTGAGTACAGAAACTACACCCTTGTGGCGGGGTCACCCCACTCGTGGGGGAATCTTCGCACGGCGAACTCTCTGCAGTACACAGTGCGGAGATTCCACCCCGAGTGTGGAGATTTTGCCTGAGTGCAGAGACTCCGCGACGAGTGCAGAGACTCCGCTACGAGTGCTGAGACTCTGCCACGAGTGCTGAGACTCCGCCACGAGTGCTGAGACGCCGCCACGAGTGCTGAGACTCCGCCACGAGTGCCGAGACTCCGCACTCATAACTTTACTAAACGTAAGTACCTTTGTGAATCTGGTCCTAAGTGTGGATGAGTGAGAGAGAAGCTCTGCAAACAGTGGATGGAGTGGTTGTGGTAAAGGCATGATCGACTGAATAAAGGAAAAGTACTGCACTGATAGTAGGATGGATATCGATATCACTGTTTAGAAAGCAAGTGTTGTTTGTAAGGGAGAACCACTGCACAGATACTGAATAAATGAGAAGCACTGACACGTCAGCGGGTAAGAAGCTCAAGAAGGAAGTAAAGAAAGGATTGTGCAAACAATTTGCTGGGTGAATGAGAGAGCAGTACTACATAGACTGTGAGCCAAGCGATTAGCGCTATGCATGCAGTGAAAGTGAGACTGGCAATGTGCAGATGCTGAGTGCAAGAGAAGTAATGATTGTTTGCCTCACAAGAAACCCCTATTCATTTAGTAGGTCCAACTAACTATGAAACACCCATAGGATTCTGCCACTCAACATTGTTTACTGTGAAATCTCTTAATTATAGCAGTTACTAGCATCACTGTTTTGATACATGCCTAGGCACCTACTGACTTTAAAAAAATATATAATTATCTTGATGGAGATTCTTGTGTTAGGATTTTGGTGACCCATGGCAATGTGAGACGCTTACCTGCCACGCATTCACCTGTATTACTGTGTCACATTGACATACCGTCTTTACATGCCCATTATCATCATAATTAAATAGTTATAAACATCTACTACAAACAATTTATGTGCCAACATATTGATGTCAAAATAGTTATGTTGACTGTAAATAGTATAGAAAATAAAAAGATCTACTTCAATAATACAGTATTTTTCAAATTAAAATAAAGTTGCAAAAATTGTTAAAACATTTATAAAACATGGTCTTGTACCCAATTGATATATTTAATTTACTTATAAGTCCCTAGTAAAGTGGTACTACATGTGCCCAGGGCCTGTGAATTAAATGCAACTAGTGGGTTCGCAGCACTGACTGTACCACCCACATAAGTAGCTCTTTCAACATTCAGAACACAAGCACAGGTGCACCACACCACATAACTTATCAAGAAGAGCAGTTATAGAGTTCATATCTAGTAAAGATGTTCTTCAATGTTTTCTTTTATCCCATTTTCATTTCCAGTAGATAAAACATAGAGTCAAATTTTTATGACTCTACACACAGTACAGCCGACGCGTTTCGTCCTAGTGCAGGACTTCTTCAGGGCACTAGATGTTGGTTGGGTCAAACACATCCATAGGCTGATGATTCATAGTAATCCTTAATAATAGGCTGTTCCCCGTCCAAAGTTATATTATATCCAAAATTTGGGTGCAGCTGACAGTTGAGCTTTGTGAATTAATCTTAGACAGCCACTCACATTAGGGAGCTTAGGTGTGCCTGAATGGACCGACACTGACAGGACGGGAGGGAGGAGATGGAAACAGCCCCACTTACATCTGTATTAGCTATGTCCTGCGCCTCTACACAAAGGCCTGCATAACCCCCATAGTTAGTGTGGAGCCAGGACAAGGGAGGCAGGGTACCTGAAGACTTCAGAGGGAAACCTCTAGAAGCTTCTCCCCCACTTCAAAGGCACAACTGGGTATATTTACTAGACCTCAGACACCAACTCTTCAATACTCTTCTGGACCTGTAGATACTCTGCCAGGAAGAAGAAAATTATCAAAATATGTTAATTACAAAACTCTATATAATAGTTAAACTAATTTTCTGAATAAACACATTAAACTTTATTTGTAATTAAAAATACATTTAAAATATGTTTCAAATTAATTTGTTAAAACATAACATATATTTACTACAACTTTATTTGAGCATAATATATAAATACCATTCAATTCTATAAATGTTTTAGAAATATCATACACAATACATTTTATTTAAAAAATACATGAAAGTAAATTATTTTATTCAAAAACACCAATGCTGAAACATTTAATGATCAATATACATAAAATATAGAATTCAATATTATATTTCAAGACTCATACTCTAAATTCATTCAACTATTGCAAAAAAAAAGTAAAAACAAACACATTTTATAACTCTTTACTAAATTATGTAAATATCTGCAAAATAATTCTAAAAAGTCATAATCCAAATTTTAAACAATTAAAAATATACATTTTTAGATACAATCTGTCAAATATATAATTTAATTTTAATGTTTGGGTGAGATTTCCTATTTTTTCATCCATGTGAACTTGGGAAAGTACATATGCTTTGTGTATGTGGAGGGGAGGAGTCAGGTTTTCAATTCTAACTCAGATCTACCAAACATTGGGAAAAGTGCATATATTTGGTGGGGGGCAGATTTAATATTCTATCCTCAGTCCTACAAACATTGGGGAAAGTGCACATATTTGGTGTTGGCAGATTTTCTCTTCTAACTCCTGTCATACAAATATTGGGAACGTGAATGTATCTGAAGACAAGACAGGTCAGCTGTACTATTCCAACATGAGTCCTACAAAGTTTTGGAATATATATACATATATATATATATATATATATATCCAGAAACTACTCCCACCAGCCTTGAAGATCCTTCAACTGCCAAAGAAGTAAGTACACGAGCCTGGGAATAGTGCCAATTTCATTTATTGCCCAGAGCGACGGCCATAACGTTTCGGCTCCGTGGAGCCTTGATCACATGACAGCGTTTAGCTCGTGATGTCGAAAATTTAAAGTGCTATTACTGGTCACATGGGGGAATCACATGGGTACACGTTCATAAACATAGAGGAAGGTGCAAATCACAGCTGGCAATAAATTTGAGATGTCGAGCAACGGATTTGCATGTTATTCATAGAATCATGTAAACATATACTTCAGTAAGTCGTATTTCGCAATACCGGCATGAATGCCCATACAGTCTGTAAAAATAATATATATATATATATGTATATATATATATATATATATATATAGACATCGACCCACGTGGTAAAGGAACTTTGCCTACTAGTCCCAGAAGTCGTAGCGTGATAACTCACCTGATAGCTATTTAATTTTCAAAATAAAGGGGATGTGCTAGTAGACTACGTGAGTCATTCTTTGCATATTCTGCCCATTATGAAGAGTGCCAAGCTCGAAACGCGTTGGCATTACAGAAAGGTGGTTTATGTCTGAGCCTGAGGCGTTGGATCTGTCAGCTGTTTACCGCCCTGTGAGTGCCTCTCAAGTGAAGGGTAACTTGTTGGTTAAAATTACGGTGGTCCTGCCTGGGCCACGAGAAGCACCGCCACGATACCTTTGTGAATCCGCGGCTGCCTATTTGGGTAGCATTTTACAGTGCAGGTTGGTGTTGCTATATGGCCAAGTGCAACTGTGCGGGACATTTTATTTTACCGGGATGAACTGTTTTTCTAAAGTGCATAGGGTGACAGCGACCCACGTGGGAAAGGAACTTTGCCTACTATTCCCAGAAGTCGTAGCGTGATAACTCACCTGAGAGCTATTTGATTTTCAAAATAACGGGGATGTGCTAGTAGACTAATTGAGTCATTCTTTATATATTCTGCCCATGATGAAGAGCGCCAAGCTCGAAACGTGTTGGCATTACAGAGAGGTGGTTTATGTCTGAGCCGGAGGTGTTGGATCTGTCAGCTGTTTACCGTCCTGCGAGTGCCTCTCAAGTGAAGGGTAACTTGTTGGTGAAATATATATATACACACACAACATTGTTTTGTTGCCTTATCCCAAGCCTCTTCATGACGGTGTTCCACGGTACGGTAGCGAGCCCCTTTTAAATCACCAAATGCGTGCAAAGTGGATTAGCGAACACAGCACATCGCGGCCCATATGCTAGTCAGCGTTTCCATAGTGTTCTTTTTTGCCTAGTTTGAGCATAGAGAGTTTCGGGATGATCCATCAAGCGGGGGCTGAGAGAAAAGAGGGGTTCCAAAACGAAAAATCCTCATGCATTTTTCAATGACTTCTCAAGGCAGGGCTACAGCAAAAACTGCTGAATGGTTAAATAATATTTGTATATCTGAACAGCTCAACTTACAAAAGGGACATGAGCGCGTTTCCCACTAATTTTGATGGTGTGTTCTTGATACAGAGGAATATGAGGACATCTCCAAACAAAGAAGCACCTACTTCACATAATTAAGAGGAAGCACCCTTATTTGGTGGAGATTCAACTCCTTGTCTGCTGTCTGTATGTAGGCACTCAAGGAATAATCACATTGCCAAAATTACATATACACAAGTTCTCTGTAGACATTACCTTATTGTCCTTTACCGAAGTGGTGTGTAGAATATGTACTAGATATTCAACCAACGAGGTAGCACTTACTAATTAACCAGTAGAAAGTACGACTGTTGGGTAGACATTTTGAGCAACTATGTGGACATTTCTTGGATAAATACACAGGCAATATTCCATTCTGGCCCTGATGCTCATTTCATAGGAATGAAACCTCAAAGAGAAGCGCCTACAAATATAAACACAGCAGGTGGCCTAGTTGAAGCTCCACTTCTGTAAAGGACAAATCATCCTAACATCCTCCGCTTGGCCAAGGCAAAGTAAGTGTAGTTTCTCTACAATTCCGTGTTGAAAAACAATCTGAAATCCTTGATGGAGGTGAATGCATCGTTGATTTATTGAAGAGCAATATCTTCTGTAGCGACTGTCCAAGATGAGTGGGTTCTTTCCTGTTGTCTGCTGGTCTTAGAGCAGAGTCCATGGTTTTCTCTTTTAATTGCTGTGGAGTATGCAAAGGTGCCAAATCACCTACAAGCTCCACCCGTTTGGCCCCGCTCCTTCCACATTAGTAGTATGGAATGGTTTTCCCACTATATTCTAGGATGATGGACAGCTCAACTTACCAAAGGGACCGAGCGCGTTGCCTAACGATTTTGATGGAGCGTTCTTGATGCAGAGGAATATGAGGGTATCTCCATCAAACAAAGAAGCACTTACTTCACACAATTAAGAGGAAGTACCCTTGTTTGGTGGAGATTCCACTCCTTGTCTGTAGTCTTGTAGGACGTCTCTATACGAGGATTAATTTTGTCACTGATTTCTGAATGCAGACGCTCGAGGTGTCATGTCTTTAGGCTAGTCCTGTCATGTTTGCCCCCTTTTTACATACATTGTCCCTTCCACAAGACATTAACGGTTCTAAACAGGCGAATTTTTACCTAGTAGCTTGCACCTGTCTCTTCGGCACCAGGCTCCTCGTATTCTCTCATTATTCCTGTACCTGACGTACATAAACATGTCCTAAGGCTTTGCACAATTATTCTGTATAAGGGTCACCACTTTTTTAATCCTTGGCCAACAGCACGCTATGCATGATCACATTTGTTTGGAAAAACATTAATGATTGTTTTCAAAACATTTATGATTGTTTTCAAAACATATTGATTCTAGAAGAAACCTGGAGTGACCACTTTAGCATATGAGACCCTTATTCCCCCCACAGATTAGAGGAAAATCCCTTCCAAGCTGACATGGGGTCCTGCATGCTGATGCGCAGCGGTCTGACATCTCTGCGGGATGTCATCCTCGAAGCAGAGACCGGGTCCTTCTTTCTCTACCACCAGGTGAGGGGGATGATTCTTCCCTAGGGGATTCTTGGAGATATATATATATATATATATATATATATACATACACATATACATGCTACACCTACATATCTAGGCTAGGTACATTTAGGCAAATTATATAGGGTGTGCATTATAGGAGTATGCAAATGCTATTGATTTATCTGAACTGTATATGTTCATCTTCTTAGCACTATGGTAGAAATGTATCTACTGTTTACCATATTAGTACTTGGGATTTCTTTCGTATGCTTCTGTCTCCTGATTGTCACAGCAAATATGTTTCACACAAGACTGACGCTGGACCAATCAATACTTATTGAAACGTCCTAACCACCATCCTGTGTTTTTTCTGAGCATAAGCAAGCACGAGTGACTGAGCGAAAAGTACTCTACTGTTTTCCACGATCCCTGAGGAAACAAGGCTGTCATGTTCAGTGGTTGCCCGAAACTACCTACACCACTGTAAGATACATAGGGGTGGTAGTGGCACTGTAAAGCTAGCTGACATATCCTGTGGTGGTGTCCGGGAGCGGTTTGGACACCAAGCCCTCAGTTTAGGTCATCTATAACGAGCAGGTCCTGGGGATTCCTAGGAACTACACGACAGAGGAACAATCAAATTGCCGAAATTACAAGTACACAAGGTCACTGGAGACATTACCTCATTTATGTAGCTGTAGTGTAGAATATGCATTAGACAAAACCAAGGCTAAAGTAACCTTATAGTTTGGTGTGATAAAAAGATCAGTTTTCGCTTTTCTTAAAACCTTCGTAATTCACTGAAAAAACTGATGACATCACCGATTACATCATCTAATGAGTGTGTTAGTTTGTTTTATAGTTCACATAGTGGCAGGTAACTATCATATTACTTTTCTGCATAATTGTGAACAACCTGTGTCTAGCTAGTGGGTTTAAGTGTTTACGAAACTCATATCCTCCTAATGCATCATAGGTGTGTAGAGGTATTGAACAGGTTATAAATCTTTATATTGAAGAGTAACTCTGTGGGCAAATGACAGTTGATGACTTGTGTCCAGTATGTTCCACACAAGTTTTTTGGTGCCACAGAAAAACTTTCCAACAGGATAAAGATTCTACATAGTAAATACTAAGTATTGAGCTATTAGACAGAATCGTCTCAACATGACAATTTTTACATCACATACTAATCTATGTACATATGCTTGTTTTGCTTTAGAAGTTGGGGTATCTGTAACGTTATCACTTCAACATGAAGGCTTCAGGTAGTATGATCTTTAACACCTTCAGACCTTGTTATTTTAAGCAAATAGTGTCTTTTGTTGAGTGTAGATTGTACTTAGTAGATATTTTTTACTACTCTGTGGTGTATTTTTCATGAGAGTTTCACTGTTTACAAACAGTGTGGTATAGAGTAAGCTCTCTCCATAGAGTAAACACTGTTTACAGTACCCATTCTTCTGGTCATATTAACTTCATTTTTCAATGTAGGTTCAGTGACTGTGAGGGGTTTCATGCAGATAAAAGCTGCCCATAGTAAAGCATTAATTTTTGTACAGACGCTGAGAATCTTGAAGAACCTGGCTTTCTCAAAACCGTTGTATACAAATTGAACACAGTGTGCAATAAGGGTTTCCCATATATCTGTATATGCTTGCTACACCTAACGGAGTTGTGTCTGTGATGGCATTAATTATGCTTAGGGCTCTCGGTTTTCTGTTTAAACGGATTTTTACATATAAATACAGACGGAAAACAATGTTTCCTTTGTCTGTATTTATATGTAAAAACGGAAAAATACTAGCAAATTTTGCCGGTGCTCGAATCCAGTTATCTCGCCACGCCCCCTGGGAGGTTGAAGGGGGAGGGCGGGAGCAAACAAACACCACACACCAGACATGCACTTCAGCATCCTCTGTGCCACCTCTGACATAAGGCCTGCACCACTACTACAGCTGAGCAACCCCCGTGCCACAGCTACACTAACAACATCCCCACCCGCTGTAACAACTACACCGTCAGTGCTGTCTGACCGGCTCGTTGTCTCACCTTCTGCGTGGCTGGCCCCGTGGCCCGATCAGCTCAGAGCTTTCTACCTCTCGGGCCCTCCTTAGTGCACATGTCTAACCTCCGGCTCTGAGGGCAGCCTGGCCTGTTCTTCATCTCTCGGGCCTGCCCAGCTCCTGCGATGTCTCGCTACTGGGCTGCCTGCACACCAGACTTGTCCTCTGGGCCTCGACTGGGCAAGGGGCCGACCACAGGTTCTGGGGGAGTGAGGGGGGCGTCTAGCGGGTTTCTCTCGGGCCCTATTCAGTCTGCTTCCTCCATCACTAGCGGCCATAATCGATGTTAGAGGCAGCGTAGGCTGGCCAGGATCAGTCGGATGACCGCTGGTGGTGCAGGCTCAGAGTCTGGTCTGTTCCGGCCTCTCGGTTGCATTGTGTGGGAATGCCACCCTCATGAAGTGGGTCGAAATGGAAAGAGCAAGAAGGTTCCCCAGTTCGTCAGAGCATGTCTATTTGATTTACAAAGGTAGTGTGCTATACATGGAGAACTTAGCTGAGGGGAAAAGGTGTTTGCATACGGTTTAGAAATGTTGGGATTTCGCCTTTTTACTGTACTCCCCAAGCGCACAACAAGCATTGGGTTCAAAGGGCTTCAGCCCACCCACCTTTGTGTGCGTCAGCCTGGCGGAGACAGGTTCCCAGGCTCACACACAGCCACACCCCAGTACTTCACAGGTCTTTGAAAGACAATTTACTTGTTAACGAGGCTTTGTTTTTTCTTTCACCCCTTCTTAGAGCCCCTGCATCTTCATTCTGCCAATTGCTGGAACAATCAGCACCACCCCCCCGAAATTTTGATTAGACCCTCCGGAAATTTTACTCTAGTTGCACCTCTGGCACTCCCCACGGGATACATTAATGTTTTGACTGCTGAGTTGATTTTAGAGGCATTGTCTATATTGGTATCGAAAGAAATTGGAAAGTAAAGATGTTAATAAAAGAGAACACTGGTACCATTATATATCAACGTTATACTAATTTTCTTGGGCACAGTATTTCCCGATTCTATCATTTTCATTGGCCTGGGTTGCTCGTGGTCAGCACCCTAGTTCCAGCCCACACAAAACCTTCTGCATGCCCATTCATCCCTGTGGCCTCTTACTTACCCTGCAGTCAAACAGAAATTTGAAATGTTGCCTTACTTTAATCTTTCATGGGTCCCCTGATAGAGCCAGATCCGTTCTGGAGTCTTGCTCTAAAGACCTTGAATATGTCTTTAAAAGAGTGCTTAACTACAGTTTTCATGTAATTTCTTTTTTAATATGGAACCAGCATGTGTTTCAGCTTTTTATGCCCTCTTTTGCCAGGTCATTAGAGCGCACAGGAACACTCCTTCAAATTCTAAATGTGTTTACATCGATTATTCTGGGATAGTGAGGTGTGTTTTCAATATTTTTGTAACACAGCAGCATTTATTTCTATATATAACTGAAAATAATCATGCATTGTCAATTTAAATAAATGTGGAAACATACTAGCTGTAGCGTCGTCTTTTGCTTGTTGCAAAAATAAATGTGGATAAATACAGAAAAAAATTCCCAAAAATAAATATGGATAGATACAGACAGAGATGGCAAAAATATAAATACCATAAAACCGGGAGCCCTAATTATGCTTCATATTATTCCAAGCTATTTCGTACTTACATTCTGCCCTGAAATGCCATACCAGTGTGTAGGGTAATGTGTACAAAAGAAGCTTGGTTGATGTCATCAGTGATGTCATTAATCATGTAATTTGAGGTGTCATCAGTGATGACAAATGATATCATAGTACATGTCATGAGTGATGTAATATGTGAGGTCAATCCATGACAAGGGCACAAGTTATTGTTAGCGCTGGCGAATTTCTGTGTTTTTCTGAGTTCAAAATATGAAAGTTGTCACTGACATATTCGCCTAACTATAATGTGACTTAAACCTTAGATTTTTCAGTGAATAACAGTGAGAGTGTGTATGCACTTTCCCAACTCCAGTCCCAGGAACATTGGCGAAAGTACTTATAATTATGGATGGAACATATTTACTATTCAACCACCTCAAGCCCTCAGACAATGGGGAAGTACATATATTTAATGGGGGTGGGGTATGACATATACTAGCATCACTCCAGCCCCACTAACATTAGGGAATGTCCATAGAATTAGAAGGGGGGGCAGATTTACTATTCTAACTCCAGTCCTACAAATACTGAAGAAAGTACATGTATGTGGAGGTTCAGATTTAATATTCTAACTCAAGTCCCACAAATATGGGGAAAATGTATACATTTGGAGCAGGCCGGGACAGAATTACTGCTCTATCTCCTGTACAACTATCATTAGGGAAAGTGCATATAATAAGGGGCTGTGGAATCAGATTTACTATTCTAACCCTATGCCTATAAACGTTGTAGCACATGCATATATTTGAGGGTGTCAGATTTGGTATTTTATCTCCAGTGCCATAAGCATTGGGGATAAGTGCATATAATGGGGGCAAGGGCAGATTTACTATTCTAACTCGATTCATACAAACATTTTGGATAGTGCATATTTTTTAGGCCATTTTTAGGGGAGGGGAGACAGATTTACTAATCTCCAGCTTTAGAAACATTAGGGAATGTGCATATCTGCTTAACAATCTTTCACGCTTTTGGGTAAGTAACAGGGCAGGTCCCAAAGTCCTAGTAGTGTAACTACTTTACTACTATTCAACTTCCAGTCTGATGTATTTCATGCTTATGAGTGTGCTCAGATGGCATGTATGTGGTGTAATAATTTTGTAGATGTCAACAAAAAGCTTTGTGATGTGTGGTCTACAAGTGTTGAGTGCTGTTGTATGTGATCCTTGTTGTCAGATGAGTTGCTGCATAGACTGTTAGTATTAGCGCTGTGATTGGTTAATAGGGCCTGGTATCCCATTTGTTCTACAGCTTAGGGTTAGGGTTCTGTTGGGCTAGGCTTCTATTGACCAATAGGGCAGTTTTAAGCACAGGGAATCAAGGTTAAGGGCTTAGAGGACAAAAGCAGTAGCCTGTTTGGGCTGGGCGGAGAGGACAAGGGCAGTTGCCTGTTTGGGTTGGGCCTAGGGCAAGAGATGCTGACCAATGTTCATATCCACCAAAATCCAAACACAATATCAGCAAAGGCATTCTACTCATGCACCACAAACCTCCTACATATTTCAATGTGTTTTGAACCACTACAAAACCGGACAAACCACACCTACAAACAATTTTACCCCAACAACAACACTATGATATCTGCATTCTCCCACAAAACACAACTCTGTCCCATACCACTAACACATCACCAACACTAAGCTCTATTATACATAACTTTGATGCCTCCAGACACATACTCCCTGTTCAAAGAAAACACCTGCTCTATCCTCTACTTGCTCCTAACAAATCCCCATTTTTATCAGGACAAAACATAGACTCAGCCTTCAATCACACAATCCACCAATACCCACCTCCTCTTTTTACCAATTACACACAACCATATAATCCTTACACACCAGTCCACCACACACATTACCTATTCCAGTGATCAAATCTAACACAAACGCTCCCAACTCTTGTCCATCCTCTTACACACCACATACTCTTTCCCACAACACTTCACCACCCCTGTACCATTCAAATACCACTCACCAGCAATACTGCACATACAAATCATTCGCAGAAAACCACTACATCAATATCTCCTCTCACTACTCCACAAAAACAAAACACACAAATCTCAATATATTATATTACTTACACATATATTCCCTTACTATGTAAACGTGTATCTATATATTTATTATTTTAGTCCTATTGTACAAGAAAAACAATTACTCTCTTGAAAGCTTTACTCTGTCCTACCATCACCCTAACCCTCTATCAATTTAACCTCCATCTTCACTCTCTCTTATCCCAAACCCTTTCTACTACTATGATTTACAAAAACACCTGTCCTAGACTCCTCCCTTCTCTACATCTCCTGGCTCACCCCAAACATCAGCTTACTACTATGATCTCCCAAACAAACCCACTCAATTCTCGCTCATGATATCTCTCCTTTGACTCATCCCAAACCTCATTTTTCTACTGATTCTTTCTCCCTAATCCCTTTCTATAGGCTCTTCGCTCCTCCATATCTCCTTTACACATCCTAGACCTTAACTTACTTTTATGATCTACCAATTAACACTTCTGTTTTTTCCCCGCTTCTATCCTTCCATGACTCTATTCAATCCAACTGAGACTCACATGTCCTCTGCTCGAATTAACTCGTACCTCCCTATACTAATACTATGCTCATATTTCCCTATAATAATCCACCACTAATCCTTTTGGGTTCCAGAGTAGCATCCTACCCGCCAAAGTGCGCTTTGATGCCTCGTCAGGGGTAGTAAGAGCTATATAAATACAATTACAATTATATAACTGGGTGGGTCAGAATTACTACCAACCAAAATTGGAGCAAGTGCATATAATTGGGCGGGGGGGAGTAAACTTAATATTGAAACTCTAGTTCCACTAACATTGGGGAAAGAGCATATGTTTGGACTAGGGGCTCAGATTTACTATGCTAACTCCAGTCGATCCAACACTGGGTAAAGTGCTTATGTTTAGTTTTGGGTCTAAATTTAGAAAATCCACCATAAGAAATTACATTATAGTGGTAGGGGATCATGGTAATGAAACTGATGACCATGAGCTTGTTGTAAACAATCTGTAACTTACCTGCAGATTTTGCAGACTTCATGCAGATATAAAAGGTTAAAGAAAAACAAAATACAAAGAAATATCTTCGTACCCGAGTCAGACATAATATTATTATGTTTTCTCCTACTCCTAGGTATGCTACAGCACTACACGAAGACGTGGACATGACAAAGCTTTTGAGATGTAAATCTCTACGAGAACTAGAGGAGCTGCTGTTCTGTCAAACCAAGAAAAATCCCATCAGCTGGGACACATACTGGGAGAGGAATGAGCCCTTGCGTGATGTCGATGAAGTAGCAGTTCCAGTTCTCTGCATCTGCAGTGCAGATGACCCTATTCGGGGATCACCTGAGAGTACTCTGCCAACAGAGCTTTTCAAATCCAACCCTTATCTCTTCCTTCTGTTGACAGAGCATGGAGGCCACTGTGGCTTCCTGAAAGATGCACCCCCAGCGTGGAGCCATGAGGTAACTCTGGAGTATTTCAGATCAGTGGCAGAATTTTTCCGTGCAGAGGAGCGAATGAGAGGGTTCTCATGGCGCAGGAGCTCCTTTGCACTTAACCGTCACAGGAAAGGTACCCTACAGAAACGTGACAGTGCCGCCTCTTTAGACATCCAAGACATGTTTAGTTGGAAGAGGTCTTACACCAGGTAACACGAAATGGAAAGTTCAGAGCAACCTCCTTGTTCCAGCTATTCCACTGTACTCTTACTACATACTTATTGCAGTGATGACAAACTTTATCTAGAGCATAGTCATTAGCATGTTAAACATCAAAAAAAGAACTAAAAAGGGAGACATTCTGTTTCCTTTATAATTTTCTTTTAAACATATGCTACCTCTCATCATCTGTCCAACTCAAGTGCTCTAGAGAGGTACCATTTTTCCAGTCAATAGCCTGGGAATTAAATTCCAGCTTATTTAAAACCAAAGAACAAGTGTGTCCAGAAACACCAATGAACAAATATCGCAAGAATGAAATAATGTTTACATTTATAAATCAGGAAATAAATCAGCTAGCAGACATCCTAGGATTCTTTTAACATCACAATGATGTATCTTACGAGCATCGCCTCCTCTCAATGGCGCTATTGGAATAGGGTCTTCTAAGTGACTGGGTTATGTAAAGGCACAAAATGGGCTAATGGTATGGGAAAAGATTTGAGTAAGTGACCCAAGCTACTTAAATTCTACTGTCCTTCTAGAACGCCTTGAAAATCTTGGCCTCACCCAGTATGTTACCCTACCCATCCCCACTGCGGGACTCTTTTTGAGTCCGATTTTCATCCTCAACCAGCAACATCACAGTCAGCAAGCCAGCAACTATGCCATGGACAGACTTCACCCTCGTCAGTCTCAGCATATCTATCTCACACCATCACAAACCTACCACCACTAGAATTACCCGCCGCAACTGAAAAAGCCAGAAGAGGAGCGGGCTTCTACCCTCTCTGAACACTAGCCTGAGCACACCAGTGACTTGCCAAAAGCCATCAAAAGCATCAACATCTACATCACCACAAGCACCGATGCCCCTGCTGCACTTAAGTGTAAATCAACAGCAAGCGTCTGACTGCAGGCCAGCTGGTATTCAGAGGAACTCAGGCTGACAAAACGCCACTGCAAACAACTGGAGTGCAAATGGAGAACAAGTTGAGACATCACAGATTAAGACATCCATAAATCAGCCCCAAGACACTACCAGGAACAGATACGGAACACAAAGCACACAGCTCTTGCAGATTGCATCGACACCAGCACTAACCGCAGTAAAGCAATCTTCACCATAATCAAAGATTTCACAGAGTCTCCTGACACCTTCAGCAACATCTTTCCTTCACAAGACCCTTGCAACAAACTCTCAGAATTCTTCTGTAACAAATTAACCTTTATAGACAGCAACTTCGACCCTAAACCAGACACCATTACTGCTGCAACTCAACCTCCAATCACGGCCCATGAACAAACCCTAACCTCTTGGCCTGCCATCACCACCTTCAAAATCGCTGCTACCACAAATACCATCCACTGAGGGACTCCATCTAACCCTTACACCTTCAGGTTTTCACCCAAGGTCAGTGAAACACTAACACTCATCCTCAGTGCCTCTATCGACTCAGCTACATTTCCAGACACCTGAAAACATGCCACCGTCATGCACCTACTTAAGAAATCATCTGTTGACCCAGGCACGCTCTCCTACTACAGAACCATCTACCTCCCACCATACCTTGGAAAATGTCTTAGAGAAACTAATCAACCAACGCCTAACTGACCACCTCAGCAACCACCAGCACCTCAACACCATGCAATCAGGATTCACAGTATCCACAGTAGAGTAACCACACTCATTGCTGTCACAGTTGACATCCACATGATCCTTGACAGAGGACACTCAGCAACCGACAAAGATAATGGTGGGACTCGCACAGCTTGAAAGTAATTGATGTAGATCCGAAAGTTTATGGGCTGTCGCGTGCTACTAAGGTGGCGCTGTGTGTTCCGTTACAGCGCTAAGTACTACAACGACTATTACAATGCGTCCCCAACTTGGGGGCGGACTCCTTAGTGCACAGCGTAAATGAGATTCAGTGGTCTAGTTCAATGTTCAAAGTTTCACTCGTGTAATCCATCAAGATCCAAATTAAAGTTTATTCAACATATTATCATCGAGGTTTATTCAACTTGCAAAAAGATTCTCCATATCTTCAAATATTCCAATGTATTAAATCGATGATGCCGTCCACATTATATATCCCCAATGCATTTCGGGCTATTACTGCAGCCCTTCCTCAGGGGGGAGCTCTACAAACTAAAGAAAAAATGCAATGCTGTCAGTGCTATACTACTGTGTATTGCGATTGTGCGTTGTTAACTTACAAAGTGAACAAAGTATCTTCATGTCAGTAGCCAAGGTGACAAACACTATCGCAGTCCATGGGTCTTAATAAAAATAAATCAAACATGGTGGTGAAATTGTGCAAGTTAAAAATGCAGCTAAACTGCGGGTCGCGCTATTAATGCAGGGGTTTAATCAACCGATATAAGCGTCACCTCGGTGGGCGGTATCTAAACACTCATGTGAACAGCAAGTCATAATTAATACCGTTCCCCATGCTATTAACGCTAATAAAAACTGAAGTGTCACTCACTCAATATGACGAGCTGTAAATCAACATCAACGACAATCTGTTAAAGTAAGCGTGTGTCAATACCGCTGTGATTCAATGGTGTCTCCAACATAATGTATTAAACAAAGTGCTCAGAGAGAGCTACTCACGGTGTGCACAATTCCGCGGGTTAGCGGGTCAGGTAGACGAGCTCCGGTTAAGCGAGCTCCGGTCTGTTCGCGTAGTTATGCCCGGAGTAGTTTAGTGTGATTAGTAAACGTGTGTGTTGAAACAGACAAAGGACTAAAGTGTCCAAGATGGAAGCGGCCATCTTGGGTAGGTAAAAGTCGCGCCGTGTGGTGTAAACTGCAATACGAGAGCTGTAAACTCAAGTCTGAGATGAAGGCATTAATAACAAACTAATTAAAGTGAATAAAAGTAGAAGAATGGTACACAGACTACTGCATGGAAAAAAATATAGCAATTGCTCACAATAATTAATGAAATATGGCTATGCAACATGTAGACATATCAAATACCACCATATTTTAGATACACAGTGCGTTATAAATAACATAGGAATTCCATGCGATCATTGAGTCCGTGCGGCTGCATGGTCGCTATATATCGGATCCAGAAGTTCTCCCGTTTCAATAAAGTATTCTTATTATTCCTGGTGGGTGCAACCTGTTCCAGTATCAAAAATCTTAGTTGGGCGACTGTATGGCCAGATTCAAGAAAGTGCGCTGCAACAGTGGATTTGGAATTTCTTGTCCGTATGTTACTTTTGTGCTCTAGAATCCTCACGCGAATTTTTCGCTTGGTATGTCCAATGTAACATTTGCCGCAAGGGCACTTCAACATGTAAATGACGTTGGCCGAATTACATGTCGCATTCACTCGCAATTTAATGGACTGCCCTTTCATAGGGTGGTGTGTGATGTTCCCTTGTATACAGTTGTGGCAATTGCTACAATTTTAGCAAGGTTTAAGCCCTTTGTAGGTATCCGAATGAGTTTCCGACGTTCGATGTTTCAACATTTCCTTGAGATTCCGTCCCCTGATATAAGCAAAGATAGGTTGTTGTTTGAATATTCCTAAAAAGTCAGGTTCCATACTCAATAGGGGCCAATGTTTGGATATGATTTTCCTATACTGATTACTTATGACAGAGTATTTCGAAACCACTACCATGCGTGAACTCGGTGTTTTGGGTTTGGTTTTCAACAACTTGGATCTGTTGATCCCTTCACAACGGGCAACCGCCTTGTCAAGGATGTCTTGTGGATAGCTACGTTGCTTAAATCTTTCCAACATGTTATTCATTTCCACTTTGCTTTGGGTCTCGCTGGAGACAATACGTTTCACCCGTAACAGCTGCGAGAATGGTAAGTTATTTTTTAACCCTAGACGATGGAAACTCTGATAGTGAAGTATTGAATTCCGATCCGTGGGTTTACGGAAAATCGTGGTCATTAAGTTCCCTGATTGTCTGTGGACTTCCACATCCAGGAAGTGTATTCGGTTGGCGTCAAAGTTCCAAGTGAACTGTATACGGTCATTAACCATATTCCAAGTTTTCAGGAAATCTGAGTGATTCTGTAGAGCCGGCCCATAATATGAAAATGTCATCTATAAATCTTAGATACAGTTTGCCATGTGCCAGCCAAGGAGGTTTATTAAGTATGTGTGTCTCCTCAAAACACTTCATAAATATGTTCGTGTACGACGGCGCCGCACAATTGCCCATGGCCGTCCCGCATAGTTGATGGTACCACTTATCATGTGTTGAAAAATAACTATGATATAACGTGAATATCATCAATTCCATCAACAAAATTTGTAGATACGCATCCAAGTCAGATGCTGCCAAAACTTCTTCCACTGCAGTGATACCCATGTCATGCGGTATAGATGTGTACAGTGAAGTCACATCAACTGTGCACAGTATTAGATCTTGCTCTTTCATGGATTCTGCAATTGTGTTCAGCTTCACCAAAAAGTCAGTGGTATCTTTCACATGTGAACCTGTTGCTAGTACAGAACTGCTGACATTGCGTATTCTCTTCGGTGGCGAATAGATCTAACCAAGGCTCTCCCCACTGCTGGAAGAGACCTTGCGCCACTTCGGAGTTCAGACGCCATTCGTGATCCATCATGCACCGGCGGCTGAGTTCGTCTGCTCTGGCGTTCAGAGAGCCCGCCAGATGTTGAACCACTAGGGTAACGCCCTGGTGTTCCAGCCATGTCCAGAGGCGCAGAGCCTCCTGACAAAGGGTCCACGACCCCACCCCGCCCTGTTTGTTGCAATACCACATGGCGGTGGTGTTGTCCGTGAACACCTGCACGACACTTCCCCTGACAGAGGGAAGGAAGGCTTTCAGTGCAAGTCGGATCGCTCTCAACTCCAACAAGTTGATGTGGCCTCTGATCTCCGCCTCTCCCATATGGCCACCCCATCCCAGGAGGGACGCATCCGTCACCACGACATGCTCCGGTTGGGGAAGGGAGAGGCTCTTGCCCTTGACCCAATCGCGGTCCGTGAGCCACCACTGCAACTGCTTCGCAGTGCCCTCCGAGATCAAGACATGGTCGGACAGGTTGCCGTGATGCTGGGCCCACTGAAACTTCAGGTCCCACTGCAGAGCCCGCATGCGCCGCCTGGCGTGATGCACTAGTAGGATGCAGGAGGCCATCAGCCCCAGAAGGCGCAACACTAGCCTGACCGAAACCCAGGATAGAGGCCGAAAGATGGGAATCAGGGCCTGAATATCCCGGACCCGCTGTTCCGGTGGATAGACCCGGAACTGCGCCGAATCGAGAACCGCTCCGATGAAGAGGAGCTTCTGAGAGGGACTCAGGTGTGACTTCGGCACGTTGATGGAAAACCCCAGAAAATGCAGGAGATCTGCCGTAGTCTGGAGGTGGGAGACGACTGCCTGGGGCGAGCCCGCCTTCAACAACCAGTCGTCGAGATAGGGGAAGACTGGAACCCCTGATCTGCGCAGATGAGCTGCGACCACTGCCATCACTTTCGTGAACACCCGAGGGGCACTGGTGAGGCCGAAGGGGAGCACGGTGAACTGAAAGTGCTCCTGGCCCACCGTGAACCCGCAGGTAACGCCGGTGGGCCGGCAGGACGGGGATGTGGAAACAAGCGTCCTGCAAGTCCAACGCTACCATCCAGTCTCCAGGGTCTAGGGCAGCTAGAACCTGAGCCAAAGTCAACATTTTGAACCGTTCCTTCCGAAGGAAGGCATTGACGTTCCGGAGGTCCAAGATAGGGCGTAGGCCCCCCTTGTCCTTCTTGGGAACCAGGAAGTAGTGGGAATAACAACCACAACCTACTTCTGGGCTCGGAACGCGCTCGACGGCCTCTTTGGCCAAGAGGGCCGAAACTTCCTCTCGCAGAAGATGCAAATGATCCTCCGAGATACGGTGGTGCTGCGGTGACATGGCTGGAGGGGTCGTCTCGAAGGGGAGGGAGTAGCCCCTTCGGACGATTTGCAGCATTCACCTGTCCGAAGTGATGGTACGCCAGTGGAGCAGGTGATGGCGAACTCTGCCGCCCACTGGCGAGGAATGGGCCGGAAAGCTGGGACTAGGAAGGCTTGGAGGCGGATGCTGCCGGGGTGGATGTGGGCTGACCGCGTCGTCCTCCAGAACCGCCTCGGCGGAAACCACGTCCGCGACCGCGCGCAGGTTGGTTCTGCGGCTGGTGGCTAGGCGGACGTGAGGAGGCACCCCTTCCTTGGCCACGAAAGGGGCGAAAGGTGGAAGTTTGCGACCGCGGGGCCGAGAGGCCCAAGGACTTGGCCGTAGCCCGGGAGTCCTTAAAGCGATTCAGCGCACTGTCCGCTTTCTCACCAAAAAGGCGAGTGCCATCAAAGGGCATGTCCATGAGAGTGCTCTGGACATCCCCCGAAAAGGACGTGGACCGCAGCCAGGCGTGACGTCTAAGTGCCACCGTGGTAGAAATTGCCCTACCCAGCGAGTCCGTAGTGTCAAGCCCACATCGGATTGCATGTCGTGCTGCATCCCTCCCATCGGCCAGACCCGGGGTAAGTCATGTCTGGGCCTCCTCCGGGCACAGGGGCAGCACGTCCTCCACCATATCCCACAGAGAGTGGGAATAACGTTCCATAAGACAGGCGGTGTTCAAGGACCGCAGACCCAAACTAAGGGAGGAGAACAGCTTTTTGCCAAACTGTTCCAGTCTCTTGGAATCCCGGTCCGGCGGAGCGGTCGGGAAGGAGGATTGGGAGGTAGAAGCCTGGATAACCAGGCTCCCGGGGGTGGGGTGTTGGGACAGAAAACTGGGGTCGCCCGGAGCAGGACGGTGGCGCCTGGCGACGTTCCTGTCCACAGGAGGAACTGTGGAGGGCTTGGACCAGGTGCCCTGCAGAACGTCAATGAGGGCCTCATTGAATTGCAGCAGAGGCTCAGTGGAGCTTGCTGCAGACTGAAGCACCTCAGTGAGGACGTTAGTCCTCACAGCCACGGCAGGCAGCTCGAGCCCAAGGGCTGCGGCCACCTTGCGCAGCACCACAGAGAAAGCAGCACCCTCCTCCGAAGCTACAGTCGGAGGAGAGATGAATCCAGTGTCTGGTGAGGTATCCAGACCACTGGCCTCCCCCAGTTCATCTGCCCAGTCCTGTGACAGCTGAGCCTGAACGGCCATAGGGTCATCGGACCCCTCCCAGTCGCCCCCGTCATCCGATTCCTGGTAAACAGGAGGAAGGAGCGGAGCCGGACGATAGACATAATGTGTCTCTAACAGCGCCGTACGCGGCGTCCATTGACGCTGCAACGGCGCCGGATCCGGAGCGGGGCTGAACTGGGGCTCGACGCCGAGCGGAGCCGGTGTCGGAGCGGAGGTGGAACCGGTGTCGACGCCGGCGGAGGAGGCGTGACGAGGTCGACCGGCGTCGGCGGGGACTCGGGGGTGAGTCCCTCGGGAACCTGCGGCATCGTGGCCGGAGCCGGCGCCGGGGCCGGAGCCGCCGGCATGCAAGGTTGCCCAGTCGGGTCCGCGGGGCCCGAAGGCGCGCCAGCGGGCGTCGACGCCGGAGCCAGGCTTCTCATGGCCGAGAGGAAGGCACTGACTTCCGCCGGCGTCGCGTCAATCCCAGGGACCGGCGGGTATGGGGACTTGCGCGGCGCCTGCGGCTCCGCTGGAGCCGCGGGGGTGGAACCACCCTGACCCTCGGCCGAGTCACGCGACCGGCGAGGGGAGTCCGAAGAGCGGTGTCGCCTCTTGGACTTCTTGGAGTGCTTCGACTTACCCGAAGACTTTGAGCCAGACGAGCGATGATGACATCGGCTGCGGCTCCGCGACCGATCCTTGGACCTCCTCCTGGACCGGGATCGAGAGGGGCGCGGAGCCGAGTGGCGAATCTCGAGGAGCTTACGGGACCGCTCCCGTCTAGCCTTCGAGGTCAGGGCCTTGCAGTCCGAACACGACTCCGCGTCGTGGTCGAGGCCCAAGCAGTAAAGGCACCGGCGGTAATGATCCGTAACCGACATCAAGCGGTTACAGTCAGCACAGGCTTTGAAACCAGGCATCCTACCGGCACCGGAGTCGAGACAAGATCAAAAAGGATCAAAAAACTTAGTCAAAAAAGACTAAAAGGGGTAGCTCTCCCGGATCTGCGCTTACTGGTGCGGAAAAAAGAAGAACTGACGTCAGAGCGCGAGGGCGGCGTCTAAGTACTCCGACGACGTCGTTCCGGCGCACGACGCCGAAGACGGACGCGGAGTCGCAGACGACGCCTAGCGACGCGCAAGGGGTATTGCTGACGAAAAATCTTCCGGATCCAGTCTGACGCCTGGGGATATTCTAAGGTGAGGAATCTAACTAACGTGTTTCTTTCAGATGACCGTATACAGTTCACTTGGAACTTTGATGCCAACCGAATACACTTCCTGGATGTGGAAGTCCACAGACAATCAGGGAACTTAATGACCACGATTTTCCGTAAACCCACGGATCGGAATTCAATACTTCACTATCAGAGTTTCCATCGTCTAGGGTTAAAAAATAACTTACCATTCTCGCAGCTGTTACGGGTGAAACGTATTGTCTCCAGCGAAACCCAAAGCAAAGTGGCTATGAATAACATGTTGGAAAGATTTAAGCAACGTAGCTATCCACAAGACATCCTTGACAAGGCGGTTGCCCGTTGTGAAGGGATCAACAGATCCAAGTTGTTGAAAACCAAACCCAAAACACCGAGTTCACGCATGGTAGTGGTTTCGAAATACTCTGTCATAAGTAATCAGTATAGGAAAATCATATCCAAACATTGGCCCCTATTGAGTATGGAACCTGACTTTTTAGGAATATTCAAACAACAACCTATCTTTGCTTATACCAGGGGACGGAATCTCAAGAAATGTTGACACATCGAACGTCGGAAACTCATTCGGATACCTACAAAGGGCTTAAACCTTGCTACAATTGTAGCAATTGCCACAACTGTATACAAGGGAACATCACACACCACCCTATGAAAGGGCAGTCCATTAAATTGCGAGTGAATGCGACATGTAATTCGGCCAACGTCATTTACATGTTGAAGTGCCCTTGCGGCAAATGTTACATTGGACATACTGAGAGAAAAATTTGTGTGCGAATTCTAGAGCACAAAAGTAACATACGGACAAGAAATTCCAAATCCACTGTTGCAGCGCACTTTCATGAATCTGGCCATACAGTCGCCCAACTAAGATTTTTGATACTTGGACAGGTTGCACCCACCAGGAATAATAAGAATACTTTATTGAAACGGGAGAACTTCTGGATCCGATATATGGCGACCATGCAGCCGCACGGACTCAATGATCGCATGGAATTCCTATGTTATTTATAACGCACTGTGTATCTCAAATATGGTGGTATTTGATATGTCTACATGTTGCATAGCCATATTTCATTAATTATTTTGAGCAATTGCTATATTTTTTTCCATGCAGTAGTCTGTGTACCATTCTTCTACTTTTATTCACTTTAATTAGTTTGTTATTAATGCCTTCACCTCAGACTTGAGTTTACGGCTCTTGTATTGCAGTTTACACCACACGGCGCGACTTTTACCTACCCAAGATGGCCGCTTCCATCTTGGACACTTTAGTCCTTTGTCTGTTTCAACACACACGTTTACTAATCACACTAAACTACTCCGGGCATAACTACGCGAACAGATCGGAGCTCGCTTAACCGGAGCTCGTCTACCTGACCCACTAACCCGCGGAATTGTGCACACTGTGAGTAGCTCTCTTTGAGCACTTTGTTTAATACATTATGTTGGAGACACCATTGAATCACAGCGGTATTGACACGCGCTTACTTTAACAGATTGTCGTTGATGTTGATTTACAGCTCGTCATATTGAGTGAGTGACACTTCAGTTTTTATTAGCGTTAATAGCATGGGGAACGGTATTAATTATGACTTACTGTTCACATGAGTGTTTAGATACCGCCCACCGAGGTGACGCTTATATCGGTTGATTAAACCCCTGCATTAATAGCGCGACCCGCAGTTTAGCTGCATTTTTAACTTGCACAATTTCACCACCACGTTGGATTTATTTTTATTAAGACCCATGGACTGCGATGGTGTTTGTCACCTGGGCAACTGACATGGAGATACTTTGTTCACTTTGTAAGTTAACAACGCACAATCGCAATACACAGTAGTATAGCATTGACAGCATTGCATTTTCTCTTTAATTTGTAGAGCTACCCCCTGAGGAAGGGCTGCAGTAATAGCCCGAAATGCATTGGGGATATATAATGTGGACGGCATCATCGATTTAATACATTGGAATATTTGAAGATATGGAGAATCTTTTTGCAAATTGAATAAACCTCGATGATAATATGTTGAATAAACTTTAATTTGGATCTTGATGGATTACACGAGTGAAACTTTGAACATTGAACTAGACCACTGAGTCTCATTTACGCTGTGCACTAAGCAGTCCGCCCCCAAGTTGGGGACGCATTGTAATAGACACTCAGTAACCCTCATTCTCCTGAACCGCTCTGCAGCATTTGACACAGTTTCACACCCTACTCTCATCAGGCTCCTGCATTATATTGGCATCCAAGGACCCACTCACTGCTGGATCGGTTCCTTCTTAAAAGATAGAACACAAGATATCAGCCTGGCACGTTACTGTTCATAAACCCTCAAATAATTTGCAGAGTGCCTCAAGGCTCATTGCTCAGCCTCATCCTGTTCAATGCATACATGATCCCTCTGACCAACATCATCCATGCACACAACATCAACATCCTCTCCGACACAGATAACACACAACTCATACTCTCTCTCTCTCTCTCTCTCTCTCTCGCATAAGACCCCCAAAACAAGAAATACTTACCTGCATGTCAGAAGTTGCTAACTGAATGAAAGCCACTGTCTCAAGTTCAACACCAACAAGACAGAAGTAGTGATCATCAGCAAGAACACCTCACCTTGGAACTTCAACTGGTGGCCTGCTGAACTTGGACCAACACCCAATACCCATGGGTGGCACCTCAGTATAATCATCGACATCAGACTGGACACGACCACACAAATCAATGCTGCCATTGCATTCTGCATCCACACTCTGAAGACGCTGAGGAAGATCTTCCCAAATGGAACTCAAGCAACAATAGAAAAACTGTCACTCGTGTTCAAGTCACCAGCAAGACTATGGGAACACCCTCTAAGCCGGGGTCCCCAAGCAACTCACTAGAAGACTACAAACCATCCATAACTCAGCCGCCAGAACTCATCCTCGATCTCCCACACAGAATCCAAGTCACACAGCATCTCAGAGAACAACACAGGCTTCCTCTACACAAACTCACTCAATTTAAACTCCTCACACACACATTCAAGTCACTACACAAAGAATGCACCACCTACCTGAACAGTCGTATCTCCTTCCACCAACCACCCAGACACCTCCACTCCACAGGAGTCCTATTAGCACACATCCCATGCATATGTAGAACCAGATCAGGAGGACGAGTGTTCTCTTACATCGCTCCTAAAGGATGGAACGACCCCCCACTCCACATCAGAGCCTCCTCCTATCTTTTTGAATTCTGCAAGAAGCTGAAGACTTGGCTTTTCAATTAATCAACCTACCATAGGCAGGGCTAGACACACACACACCTGCTCAGCGCCAGGATAGCCTCGCGAGTGATTGTGCGGTTCACAAATACACATAAGTCAAATTACTGTGGCAAAGGGGAGGTTCTACGTCACTTAAGGGAGGCGACCACACAAGCAAATAAAATACTCCTTAGAAAGTAATATTTGTGAACTAGACTTCACACAATCAGCATGACCATTAGCTAAACTTCACAAGATATGGGAGATAGGAAGGAACTTGAATGGGGATGCAATTAGATTTAGACATTCTGGGAGACAATAAGAGCACATTTTTCAGTATTATTGGAAAGGGACACAGGTTTGGTACCATAGATAGCAATATTGGGCATCGGGGATAGTGGTCGTGGCCAAGTATAGTGGGATGCTTGCCCTCGGCATCATGATCATTTGGAAGGACTTTGCACTTAAAAGGGAAGAATAAAAATGTCAGACAAATCGGCATGGCAGACAGGTATGGACTGGTGGATTCCATATGCATACGTGAGCAGAGGCGTCCCTAAGAAATATGATGAAATATATAGTACTTGTGGAAAAGGCAATGCAGGCAAACTTGAGTCTTTATCCAGGACAATGAGAAACAAATGTTAAAATGAAACTATATACCACTATACCTGTATCAAATGTACCCTTATACCTTAAATGCGTCTTAATGTTCCACTTTCATATCCGAACATTTAAATGTATATATAAATTGGTTTTAAATAATATGAACCTGTGTTATCTTTGAAGCTCTACAGCTGGTACGTCAGTGTTTCCAACATGAGTGGATGTGGGAGAAATGCACTAGTCACTAGCCTTAGGTTTCGAATTTTGCGCACTGAACAGGTTGAAGAATCATCGTCCCCATCAAATACCCAAAGCTCATTTGGCCCACGAGATCCGAGCAATCACTGTGCCTATCAAAGTCTACAAAAATCACCGCATCCATCAAATACTGAAGCATCAATATTTCTATCTGAACAATCCATGAGCTCAAAGACTATTTACGAACACGACTATAGACAGCTGGAGAATTATTTTTTTAGCAAAAATTGAAGAGTCGTTATTCCAATCAAGATCTAGAAAGTAATTGTGGCCACGGAAATAAACAACAAATGTTTTATTCGGGTTTGAAAATTATTGAGCCTACCAACAGCTGAAACATCATTGTATTCATTGAGAGCTGAAGAATTATTGTGCCAGAGAAAGGATCTCACCTCACAGTGCCCAGCAAGATGTAAAGAATGGTTGTGCTTGTAGGCAGCTGAAGTTCATTGCGTTCAAGCTTCGAGCACCTTTGTGCCTTTAAAAGATGAAGAACGATGATGGTATTGAGATCTGGAGAATCATTGCCCTTACGAACGATTGTTGAGGCCATTGGATTCCCAGCAATCTTCGTTTAACTTAATATTTTATAATATTCATGTTCGAGAAACTACAAATTATATATATATATAGTAAATCTATACTTATATATGTATACCTGTTGATATTGTGGCTGCCATATTCTGGTATGTTGATATTGCCTACTTGGCTAGCCGTACCTCCACCCTTTTGATTCCTCTGTTTTTGGGCAATGCCTCCAAAGGGGCATCACTTTGTGTGCCCTTCTAAGCCACTCAATAGGGGTTTTTGTGGATGAGCACATCATGAATACTGTTCGAATACAGGGGATTCCTCTGATGGGGCCTGAGCAGTTCAGGTCCCCTCTCCTGGCAGATACTTAAAAAATATCCCTAGTATGTGTTTTGGGGCACTCATCAGAGGCTCACATTCAGGCAAAGTGGGGAACAGCTAGGCCAAGACTGCTTTATAACTAGATCTATTCATGGGACTCGTCTTCACGCGTTTGGCAAGCCCTATTGATCTAGTGAACTCATGCCTGTTTGCTGAGGCCCTATGGCACTGGCCTCTGCACCGGGGGAAACAATCACAAGGATGCCAGCTGTAAGATACATGGATGCCAGCTATGCTTTATAATGGCTTCAGTGCATCATTAAATGTTAGAAGCAGTTGCGAGCATCCATACAGGCTTGCTATAAAAAAAATAGCTGCCTGAATACTGTGGGCCACAGTACTAAAAGTAGAGTCATAAACATAGAGGCAATCTGGTCAGATCTGACAAATCAGAGTCAATCACAACATATGGACATATGGTCAGTTTTGGTGACATTTAGGTGACTTAGCAATAAGGTCAAGAGCCCTCTCTGCCTCTCATCCTGTCTCTTATCCTGTACACAGCCCCTCTTTTGTTTTGCACTTTTTCCCATCCTGATTCCTGATAATTAACTCTCATGTTCCAAGGACAAGCTAAGTAATGGTCTGATATTAAGCAGATAATCAAACCTTTCCTGACCTTCTTCAAACCACTTAGCAGCTTCCTCTACAACTAGGATGGTACAGGCAGCCAATGGCAGGCAGCAGGGATCAAAGTATCAGCCAGAAGTCTGTCAGCACATTCCACCAATAATTTCAAAGGGTCGATATGTGGGATCGGGGCCGTGTGAATGCCTATTTTTCTCTGTCTGTCTTGAAACTGTCAACTGTTTGCTACACTCTTTTTCCTTATCTCACACCTTCAGACCAATCAGCATGTATCAAGCTTTCATCTTCAGCGAGATTTGTTCACTTGCCTTCTTTTCAACTTCTGTTGTTTCATGATTTGCATAACTTGCAACTGTAACACCATGAGTTGATCTTGGGGTTCTTGGAGTTACAGTTTTTGTAGTTTGAATTTTTCTATTTTGTTTTTGTTCTTCTTGATTGATTTGTTCTTTTTTAATGCTTTATTCTCGCCCCTCTGGATCAACATAGTGAGCTTGACTCTGTGAATTAGTCATTCGTATCTCCACATCTTCATCTGCAGTCTTCATTCTCTTTCCATGAGATGTGTGGATCCAATATGGTAAACCTCCACATTTCACAGCAGTATTTGCCACCAAGATTATTTGATAAGGTTCTAGGCAGGTCTTTCTAACAGGCTGCTTCACCACCACCCAATCACCATGTTCCTGGTCATGGTAGGGATCTTCCCTTGTTGTAGGTATAGCCAAAGTCACCTAGTGACAATTCATGTGTACTAGATTATCAAAACATTTGCAGTAATCCAGAACCAGATCATCAGTAATATTCACTAGTGCAGCTGAAGGAATGCTAGAAATCCTCACAGCTTGGCCCATTACGACTTCACGAGGAGACCAGCCTGTAGTCTTGTTGGGTGTGCTCCTCATTCTCAAAAAAACTAAGGGAAGGGCATCTGACAATTTCAACATTGTTGATGCGCACACCTTGGCTAACATTGCTTTCAGGGTACCATTTGCCCTCTCTGCAATACCTGATGCTTCTACATGATATCCACAATGGGATTTCTGCTCCACTTTCAGTGCCATGCAAATACAATCTCATAACTTCATTTTTTTAATGAGTTTGGCTATCTATTTCTAAAGAAGGTGGCAATACGACTCTACGGATCAACTCCTTTAATAAAAGCTTGGCGGCAGTGAGAGCATCACATCTCCAAGTTAGTTTGAAGATTGACAACAAACCAACATGTCCCACATGTGTAGGCCTGTGAATCTACCTTGCTGTCAGCAACCACATGGAAATGGTAGTGCAATCCTCCCATAGCTTGACAAGCAGACCTCATGTTTTGAACATCTTGCTTCTTTCTATTTTTTCTGTAGTCATGCCTGCTGTGACAGACATCCTTTCAGAGGAAAGAAGAACAGGAAAGATGAAGATGTCCACTTCATAAACAGCAGAACCCCAACATAACATTTCAAAGGCTCAGGCCTTCAAATCACATTTGGTGTCTGTAATTACCTTCTTGTATTACCATGATAGTTGGATATTTAATGCTTAAAAATACAATGATTTTGCCATATTGCACAGGAACACTTTTATGACCTGTTGTCTTCTCAACTCATCGTATGAGTTTGTACTATTGCTTCCATTGTAAACTAGACAGGGACTTGTAATAACTTTTGTTTTATACATCACTAAATACCTGACTTCTGCCATTTCTAAGCATTGTAAATAACAGATCTCACGAATACCCATATTGTTGTACTCAATTTACCCCTCTCTGAAGGACGGAAGCCCTGATCTGTCTTGTCTGAATGCAAACTCATGATCTTGCTTTTGTCGAAAGTGGACATTCAATAGAATAATGTCATGTACTGTACTAAATTGTCCGGTTTAGGGATTTGTTGTAAATATTAGTTTACTAGTGTGCTTGTAAAATGTTCTATTTTATTTTAATTAATCTTTTTATTGTTTTTTCAGCAGAAGCAACAAATTAAATGACGGCATTGTAATCAAGTGGCTAATCATATATCGCAGAGCCTTATAATGAGAATCAAAAGCAATTGATTTGCTGAAAAGCGGAAACCCCAGATTTATCAAATTGAAGAAATCATCCATTTGCTTCTTTTCCCCAACCACCCCCTGCCAAGTGGCCCTGGTAACTGTGCCAAGAATACCCGAATTCACTTCTTAATGCAGCCCTAAGCCCTATAAATAGTCTCTTCTGCTGCAGATCCATGTCACTGAGCCATTCGGCTTTTATCGGAGACTCCCTTTTCCTCCATCTCTTGGCAGTGTCATGCTTGGCTATCTACTAGCCCCACATGCAATACACTGCAGGCTGTTAACAGTCCACCCCAGTCCTTTATGATACCTAACAGAGCCATCTTTGGTCTAAAGGGATGTGTTGACCAAGGATCTCCCAGAAGTACCTATGCATCATCTAGCAGTACTGAGCCATTTTCTGGTGCCCCTAGGCTACATGTAGGAGTGTGCCAAGTGTAGGACTGTGCCACGTGACCCCTGAGGCATACAGGACTATTGGCCATTCTCACCTTCCACAGCCTGGTAGTGTGCTAATATATTCTGTGAAGGACATTGAACTGAATAAGCCAGAGTCTGACCGAAATTGTCAAGGTTCGAGGGGCCATTCAGGTCAGCGTCCATTCATAGACTTTAAGCTCGCAAAGTCACCCTCCTATCTTATTATTGGGGTTGGGGTATGTGCAACAGCTGCTTATTCTAAAAGGCCCCAGGCAAAAGTATATGCAAGGAGAACTTCCTAGAGGACTCTGAGCTCCTTACAGGAAACCTGGGACACACCACAGAAAATGTGACAAAAAACACAAAAAGGTCCTTGATGTACGTTGATGAGGGTGTCACACTTGGGAGGCAATAGGTATCAAGAGGATCTTTACTGATGGGTTCAACAAGGCCTAAATCACCATTCAGAGGGGATGTGGCCCAGCCTTTCGGACTGGACTGGACTGTTCCAAGGTGCAGGGTCATGGCATAAAGACGCACAGTTAGTGTCTTCCTGTAGTGTTACTGTGATCAAAAAATGATGGACTGGAATATGATCCAGAGTAATTACCAGAGGCTGTGATTAATTAAAGCATTCCACCCACCACTTTCTTCTTCTTGTACGCATTAAGCAGAAAGATGCTACAAAGCTCTGGATAGGGCACAATCCTTCAGGAAAACTGGAGTCAGTTCAAAGAATCAAGACAGGCTTACAATTCAACTTTGGAGGCAGAAAAATGGCAGCTACCTATTGTCCATAAGGTTTGTTTTTCTATACAAGGCATAGCCTAATGTAAAGGAGCATAGGGCACTACTATATATAAATGGCGTATTGACTCGGTATTTAGTCACACAATTGGTGTTAAGCTGACTCTTTCTAAAGGCCAGAGGTGCAAATCATGTGTACATTTAGACTTCATATGTCCTTGGAGGAGTCACACCTGAGTCTACAAGAGTAGAACATTGCAAAAGCTGTGGGCGCCTTTTAGGGTCAAAATACTGCTCATACCTCAATACTATTTCATACCTAGGTAGTTTAAAATATATTGCAAGACTTTGTGAACATTTTCTATAGGTTTTACTTTTTAGTTAAGAAACATGAAATTCTTAACTTTTATGGTGCCACTGTTACGCCCAAAACACTCTTTCTCCCGATCTATGGAGAGCCCTGTCTAAGTCCACTTTTTCAAACCCCTCTGATGTACCACTCTGTGTTACATGGTCTGGAAACAAACTGACACCCCTCGAAAAATCCAGCTACTTCACTCAGAATTAAGTAAGATATTGTTATGTATGGTTCTCACTGAGAGCAACTACCTTGAATACTAGATTCTGTATCTAGTTATACACTGCTACTCCGGCAAGCAGTGGAAAACAAATGATTTGACCAGTGGCGGCTCCTCCACTAAGGTGGAGGAGCGTCACCCCACTGTGTTGCAGCAGTGAAGCAAAGGATAAATAAAATGATAATAACTTTATGTCATTATCGAACAAGTTACTTACCTTCGGTAACGATATATCTGTAAGAAACATTAGTTAGTTAGATTCCTCACCTTAGAATCACCCCAGGCGTCAGGCTGGATCCGGAAAGATTTTGCCAGCAATACCCTTGCGCGTCTCCTACTCCTAGGTATGCTACAGCACTACACGAAGACGTGGACATGACAAAGCTTTTGAGATGTAAATCTCTACGAGAACTAGAGGAGCTGCTGTTCTGTCAAACCAAGAAAAATCCCATCAGCTGGGACACATACTGGGAGAGGAATGAGCCCTTGCGTGATGTCGATGAAGTAGCAGTTCCAGTTCTCTGCATCTGCACCTGAGAGTACTCTGCCAACAGAGCTTTTCAAATCCAACCCTTATCTCTTCCTTCTGTTGACAGAGCATGGAGGCCACTGTGGCTTCCTGAAAGATGCACCCCCAGCGTGGAGCCATGAGGTAACTCTGGAGTATTTCAGATCAGTGGCAGAATTTTTCCGTGCAGAGGAGCGAATGAGAGGGTTCTCATGGCGCAGGAGCTCCTTTGCACTTAACCGTCACAGGAAAGGTACCCTACAGAAACGTGACAGTGCCGCCTCTTTAGACATCCAAGACATGTTTAGTTGGAAGAGGTCTTACACCAGGTAACACGAAATGGAAAGTTCAGAGCAACCTCCTTGTTCCAGCTATTCCACTGTACTCTTACTACATACTTATTACAGTGATGACAAACTTTATCTAGAGCATAGTCATTAGCATGTTAAACATCAAAAAAAGAACTAAAAAGGGAGACATTCTGTTTCCTTTATGATTTTCTTTTAAACATATGCTACCTCTCATCATCTGTCCAACGCAAGTGCTCTAGAGAGGTACCATTTTTCCAGTCAATAGCCTGGGAATTAAATTCCAGCTTATTTAAAACCAAAGAACAAGTGTGTCCAGAAACACCAATGAGCAAATATCGCAAGTATGAAATAATGTTTACATTTATAAATCAGGAAATAAATCAGCTAGCAGACATCCTAGGATTCTTTTAACATCACAATGATGTATCTTACGAGCATCGCCTCCTCTCAATGGCGCTATTGGAATAGGGTCTTCTAAGTGACTGGGTTATGTAAAGGCACAAAATGGGCTAATGGTATGGGAAAAGATTTGAGTAAGTGACCCAAGCTACTTAAATTCTACTGTCCTTCTAGAACGCCTTGAAAATCTTGGCCTCACCCAGTATGTTACCCTACCCATCCCCACTGCGGGACTCTTTTTGAGTCCGATTTTCATCCTCAACCAGCAACATCACAGTCAGCAAGCCAGCAACTATGCCATGGACAGACTTCACCCTCGTCAGTCTCAGCATATCTATCTCACACCATCACAAACCTACCACCACTAGAATTACCCGCCGCAACTGAAAAAGCCAGAAGAGGAGCGGGCTTCTACCCTCTCTGAACACCAGCCTGAGCACACCAGTGACTTGCCAAAGGCCATCAAAAGCATCAACATCTATATCACTACAAGCGCCGACGCCCCTGCTTCACTTAAGTGCAAATCAACAGCAAGAGTCTGACTGCAGGCCAGCTGGTATACAGAGGAACTCAGGCTGACTAAACGCCGCTGCAAACAACTGGAGTGCAAATGGAGAACAAGTTGAGACATCACAGATAAAGACATCCATAAATCAGCCCCAAGACACTACCAGGAACAGATACGGAACACCAAGCACACAGCTCTTGCAGATTGCATCGACACCAGCACTAACCACAGTAAAGCAATCTTCACCATAATCAAAGATTTCACAGAGTCTCCTGACACCTTCAGCAACATCTTTCCTTCACAAGACCCTTGCAACAAACTCTCAGAATTCTTCTGTAACAAATTAACCTTTATAGACAGCAACTTCGACCCTAAACCAGACACCATTACTGCTGCAACTCAACCACCAATCACGGCCCATGAACAAACCCTAACCTCTTGGCCTGCCATCACCACCTTCAAAATCGCTGCTACCACGAATACCATCCACTAAGGGACTCCATCTAACCCTTACACCCTTCAGGTTTTCACCCAAGGTCAGTGAAACACTAACACTCATCCTCAATGCCTCTATCGACTCAGCCACATTTCCAGACACCTGAAAACATGCCACCGTCATGCCCCTACTTAAGAAATCATCTGTTGACCCAGGCACGCTCTCCTACTACAGAACCATCTACCTCCCACCATACCTTGGAAAATGTCTTAGGGAAACTAATCAACCAACGCCTAACTGACCACCTCAGCAACCACCAGCACCTCAACACCATGCAATCAGGATTCACAGTATCCACAGTAGAGTAACCACATTCATTGCTGTCACAGTTGACATCCACATGATCCTTGACAGAGGACACTCAGTAACCCTCATTCTCCTGAACCCCTCTGCAGCATTTGACACAGTTTCACACCCTACTCTCATCAGGCTCCTGCATTATATTGGCATCCAAGGACCCGCTCACTGCTGGATCGGCTCCTTCTTAAAAGATAGAACACAAGCTATCAGCCTGGCACGTTACTGTTCATAAACCCTCAAATCATTTGCAGAGTGCCTCAAGGCTCATTGCTCAGCCTCATCCTGTTCAATGCATACATGATCCCTCTGACCAACATCATCCATGCACACAACATCAACATCCTCTCCGACACAGATAACACACAACTTATACTCTCACTCTCGCATAAGACCCACAAAACAAGAAATACTTACCTACATGTCAGAAGTTGCTAACTGAATGAAAGCCACTGTCTCAAGCTCAACACCAACAAGACAGAAGTAGTGATCATCAGCAAGAATGATCATCAGTAAGAACACCTCACCTTGGAACTCCAACTGGTGGCCTGTTGAACTTGGACCAACACCCAATACCCATGGGTGGCACCTCAGTATAATCATCGACAGCAGACTAGACACGACCACACAAATCAATGCTGCCATTGCATTCTGCTTCCACACTCTGAAGACGCTGAGGAAGATCTTCAAATAGAACTCAAGCAACAATAGAAAAACTGTCACTCATGTTCAAGGCTCCAGCAAGACTATGGAACACCCTCTAAGCCGGGATCCCCAAGCAACTCACTAGAAGACTACAAACCATCCATAACTCAGCCGCCAGAACTCATCCTCGATCTCCCATACAGAATCCAAGTCACACAGAATCTCAGAGAACAACACAGGCTTCCTCTACACTCAATTTAAACTCCTCACACACATTCAAGTCACTACACAACTAATGCACCACCTACCTGAACAGTCGTATCTCCTTCCACCAACCACCCAGACACCTCCACTCCACAGGAGTCCTGTTAGCACACATCCCATGCATATGTAGAACCAGATCAGGAGGACGAGTGTTCTCTTACATCGCTCCTAAAGGATGGAACGACCCCCCACTCCACATCAGAGCCTCCTCCTATCTTTTTGAATTCTGCAAGAAGCTGAAGACTTGGCTTTTCAATTAACCAACCTACCATAGGCAGGGCTAGACACACACACCTGCTCAGCGTCAGGATAGCCTTGCGAGTGATTGTGCGGTTCACAAGTACACATAAGTCAAATTACTGTGGCAAAGGGGAGGTTCTACGTCACTTAAGGGAGGCGGCCACACAAGCAAATAAAATACTCCTTAGAAAGTAATATTTGTGAACTAGACTTCACACAATCAGCATGACCATTAGATGAACTTCGCAAGATATGGGAGATAGGAAGGAACTTGAATGGGGATGCAATTAGATTTAGACATTCTGGGAGACAATAAGAGCACATTTTTCAGTATTATTGGAAAGGGACACAGGTTTGGTACCATAGATAGCAATATTGGGCATCGGGGATAGTGGTCGTGGCCAAGTATAGTGGGATGCTTGCCCTCGCCATCATGATCATTTGGAAGGACTTTGCACTTAAATAGGGAAGAATAAAAATGTCAGACAAATCGGCATGGCAGACAGGTATGGACTGGTGGATTCCATATGCATACATGAGCAGAGGCGTCCCTAAGAAATATGATGAAATATAAAGTACTTGTGGAAAAGGCAATGCAGGCAAACTTGAGTCTTTATCCAGGACAATGAGAAACAAATGTTAAAATGAAACTATATACCACTATACCTGTATCAAATGTACCCTTATATCTTGAATGCGTCTTAATGTTCTACTTTCATATCCGAACATTTAAATGTATATATAAATTGGTTTTAAATAATATGAACCGGTGTTATCTTTGAAGCTCTACAGCTGGTACGTCAGTGTTTCCAACATGAGTGGATGTGGGAGAAATGCACTAGTCACTAGCCTTAGGTTTCGAATTTTGCGTACTGAACAGGTTGAAGAATCATCGTCCCCATCAAATACCCAAAGCTCATTTGGCCAACGAGATCCGAGCAATCACTGTGCCTATCAAAGTCTACAAAAATCACCGCATCCATCAAATACTGAAGCATCAATATTTCTATCTGAACAATCCATGAGCTCAAAGACTATTTACGAACACGACTATAGACAGCTGGAGAATTATTTTTTTATCAAAAATTGAAGAGTCGTTATTCCAATCAAGATCTAGAAAGTAATTGTGGCCACGGAAATAAACAACAAATGTTTTATTCGGGTTTGAAAATTATTGAGCCTACCAACAGCTGAAACATCATTGTATTCATTGAGAGCTGAAGAATTATTGTGCCAGAGAAAGGATCTCACCTCACAGTGCCCAGCAAGATGTAAAGAATGGTTGTGCTTGTAGGCAGCTGAAGTTCATTGCGTTCAAGCTTCGAGCACCTTTGTGCCTTTAAAAGATGAAGAACGATGATGGTATTGAGATCTGGAGAATCATTGCCCTTACGAACGATTGTTGAGGCCATTGGATTCCCAGCAATCTTCGTTTAACTTAATATTTTATAATATTCATGTATCGAGAAACTACAAATTATATATATATATATAGTAAATCTATACTTATATATGTATACCTGTTGATATTGTGGCTGCCATATTCTGGTATGTCGATATTGCCTACTTGGCTAGCCGTACCTCCACCCTTTTGATTCCTCTGTTTTTGGGCAATGCCTCCAAAGGGGCATCCGTTTGTGTGCCCTTCTAAGCCACTCAATAAGGGTTTTTGTGGATGAGCACATCATGAATACTGTTCGAATACAGGGGATTCCTCCTATGGGGCCTGAGCATTTCAGGTCCCCTCTCCTGGCAGATACTTAAAAAATATCCCTAGTATGTGTTTTGGGGCACTCATCAGAGGCTCACATTCAGGCAAAGTGGGGAACAGCTAGGCCAAGACTGCTTTATAACTAGATCTATTCATGGGACTCGTCTTCAAGCGTTTGGCAAGCCCTATTGATCTAGGGAACTCATGTTTGTTTGCTGAGGCCCTATGGCACTGGCCTCTGCACCGGGGGAAACAATCCAAAGGATGCCAGCTGGAAGATACATGGATGCCAGCTATGCTTTATACTGGCTTCAGTGCATCATTAAATGTTAGAAGCAGTTGCGAGCATCCATACAGGCTTGCTCTAAAAATAGCTGCCTGAATACTGTAGGCCACAGTACTAAAAGTAGAGGAATAAACATAAAGGCAATCTGGTCAGATCTGACTAATCAGAGTCAATCACAACATATGGACATATGGTCAGTTTTGGTGACATTTAGGTGACTTAGCAATAAGGTCAAGAGCCCTCTCTGCCTCTCATCCTGTCTCTTATCCTGTACACAGCCCCTCTTTTGTTTTGCACTTTTTCCCATCCTGATTCCTGATAATTAACTCTCATGTTCCAAGGACAAGCTAAGTAATTGTCTGATATTAAGCAGATAATCAAACCTTTCCTGACCTTCTTCAAACCACTTAGCAGCTTCCTCTACAACTAGGATGGTACAGGCAGCCAATGGCAGGCAGCAGGAATCAAAGTATCAGCCAGAAGTCTGTCAGCACATTCCACCAATAATTTCAAAGGGTCGATATGTGAGATCGGGGCCGTGTGAATGCCTATTTTTCTCTGTCTGTCTTGAAACTGTCAACTGTTTCTTACACTCTTTTTCCTTATCTCACACCTTCAGACCAATCAGCATGTATCAAGCTTTCATCTTCAGCGAGATTTGTTCACTTGCCTTCTTTTCAACTTCTTTTGTTTCATGATTTGCATAACTTGCAACTGGAACACCATGAGTTGATCTTGGGGTTCTTGGAGTTAGAGTTTTTGTAGTTTGAATTTTTCTATTTTGTTTTTGTTCTTCTTGATTGATTTGTTCTTTTTTAATGCTTTATTCTCGCCCCTCTGGATCAACATAGTGAGCTTGACTCTGTGAATTAGTCATTCGTATCTCCACATCTTCATCTGCAGTCTTCATTCTCTTTCCATGAGATGTGTGGATCCAATATGGTAAACCTCCACATTTCACAGCAGTATTTGCCACCAAGATTATTTGATAAGGTTCTAGGCAGGTCTTTCTAACAGGCTGCTTCACCACCACCCAATCACCATGTTCCTGGTCATGGTAGGGATCTTCCCTTGTTGTAGGTATAGCCAAAGTCACCTACTGACAATTCATGTGTACTAGATTATCAAAACATTTGCAGTAATCCAGAACCAGATCATCAGTAATATCCACTAGTGCAGCTGAAGGAATGCTAGAAATCCTCACAGCTTGGCCCATTACGACTTCACGAGGAGACCAGCCTGTAGTCTTGTTGGGTGTGCTCCTCATTCTCAAAAAAACTAAGGGAAGGGCATCTGACAATTTCAACATTGTTGATGCGCACACCTTGGCTAACATTGCTTTCAGGGTACCATTTGCCCTCTCTGCAATACCTGATGCTTCTACATGATATCCACAATGGGATTTCTGCTCCACTTTCAGTGCCATGCAAATACAATCTCATAACTTCATTTTTTTTAATGAGTTTGGCTATCTATTTCTAAAGAAGGTGGCAATACGACTCTACGGATCAACTCCTTTAATAAAAGCTTGGCGGCAGTGAGAGCATCACGTCTCCTAGTTAGTTTGAAGATTGACAACAAACCGACATGTCCCACATGTGTAGGCCTGTGAATCTACCTTGCTGTCAGCAACCACATGGAAATGGTAGTGCAATCCTCCCACAGCTTGACAAGCAGACCTCATGTTTTGAACATCCTGCTTCTTTCTATTTTTTCTGCTGTGACAGACAACCTTTCAGAGGAAAGAAGAACAGGAAAGATGAAGATGTCCACTTCATAAACAGCAGAACCCCAACATAACATTTCAAAGGCTCAGGCCTTCAAATCACATTTGGTGTCTGTAATTACCTTCTTGTATTACCATGATAGTTGGATATTTAATGCTTAAAAATACAATGATTTCGCCATATTGCACAGGAACACTTTTATGACCTGTTGTCTTCTCAACTTATCGTATGAGTTTGTACTATTGCTTCCATTGTAAACTAGACATGGACTTGTAATAACTTTTGTGTTATACAGCACTAAATACCTGACTTCTGCCATTTCTAAGCATTGTAAATAACAGATCTCACGAATACCCATATTATTGTACTCAATGTACCCCTCTCTGGAGGACGGAAGCCCTGCTCGGTCTTGTCTGAATGCAAACTCATGATCTTGCATTTGTCGAAAGTGGACATTCAATAGAATAATGTCATGTACTGTACTAAATTGTCCGGTTTAGGGATTTGTTGTAAATATTAGTTTACTAGTGTGCTTGTAAAATGTTCTATTTTATTTTAATTAATCTTTTTATTGTTTTTTCAGCAGAAGCAACAAATGAAATGACGGCATTGTAATCAAGTGGCTAATCATATATCGCAGAGCATTATAATGAGAATCAAAAACAATTAATTTGCTGAAAAGCGGAAACCCCAGGTTTATCAAATTGAAGAAATCATCCATTTGCTTCTTTTCCCCAACCACCCCCTGCCAAGTGACCCTGGTAACTGTGCCAAGGACACCCGAATTTACTTCTTGATGCAGCCCTAAGCCCTATAAATAGTCTCTTCTGCTGCAGATCCAGGTCACTGAGCCATTCGGCTTTTATCGGAGACTCCCTTTTCCTCCATCTCTTGGCAGTGTCATGCTTGGCTATCTACTAGCCCCACATGCAATACACTGCAGGCTGTTACCAGTCCACCCCAGTCCTGTATGATACCTAACAGAGCCATCTTTGGTCTAAAGGGATGTGTTGACCAAGGATCTCCCAGAAGTACCTATGCATCATCTAGCAGTACTGAGCCATTGTCTGGTGCCTTTAGGCTACATGTAGTAGTGTGCCAAGTGTAGGAGTGTGCCAAGTGACCCCTGAGGCATACAGGACTATTGGCCATTCTCACCTTCCACAGCCTGGTAGTGTGCTAATATATTCTGTGAAGGACATTGAACTGAATAAGCCAGAGTCTGGCCGAAATTGTCAAGGTTCGAGGGGCCATTCAGGTCACCGTCCATTCATAGACTTTAAGCTCGCAAAGTCACCCTCCTATCTTATTTGTAGCTGATCAAATACCTCAGGTATATTTACGATTAAGTCTGTATATATTCTCAGAAACTCCATACTACATAATTCTTCAGTTTTTGCCTTTTGAGGATTAAATTCAGTCACCTTTGTAAGCTTTCCTTTACCTACCCCAAGGGTATGACAACCCTGCAAGTTCCAGTAGAACTGGGCCTTGGATAGCTCGAATTTGTTTGAGCGTTATTCTAAAGAGCGAATGTGGGTCAAAGCCCTTACATCCTCCAACGTTGAGATTCCTTTAAGATCTCAGTCCTGGCATGCCTCCATATTTGCCACCTGGGGTAACCACATCATAGAAGAGTGTAATTTCTTAAGGACCATACAGTTGAGCACTGTATCCCCACCAGTAAGCAAGGCAACAAGAAGACCTCACATCTCTCATCTTCTGTATTGGGGTTGGGGGTATGTGCTACCGCTGCTTATTCTAAAAGGCCCCAGGCAAAAGTATATGCAAGGAGAACTTCCGAGAGAACTCTAAGCTCCTTACAGAAAACCTGGGACACACCACAGAAAATGTGACAGAAACCACAAAAAGGTCCTTGATGTACGTTGATGAGGGTGTCACACTTGGGAGGCAATAGGTATCAAGAGGATCTTTACTGACGGGTTCAACAAGGCCTAAATCACCATTCAGAGGGGATGTGGCCTAGCCTTTCGGACCAGACTGGACTGTTCCAAGGTGCAGGGTCATGGCATAAAGACGCACAGTTAGTGTCTTCCTGTAGTGTTACTGTGAGCAAAAAATGATTGACTGGAATGTGATCCAGAGTAATTACCAGAGGCTGTGATTAATTAAAGCATTCCACCCACCACTTTCTTCTTCTTGTACGCATTAAGCAGAAAGATGCTACAAAGCTCTGGATAGGGCACAATACTTCAGGAAAACTGGAGTCAGTTCAAAGAATCAAGACAGGCTTACAATTCAACTTTGGAGGCAGAAAAATGGCAGCTACCTATTGTCCATAAGGTTTGTTTTTCTATACAAGGCATAGCCTAATGTAAAGGAGCATAGGGCACTAATATATATAAATGGCGTATTGACTCGGTATTTAGTCACACAATTGGTGTTAAGCTGACTCTTTCTAAAGGCCAGAGGTGCAAATCATGTGTACATTTAGACTTCATATGTCCTTGGAGGAGTCAAACCTGAGTCTACAAGAGTAGAACATTTCAAAAGCTGTGGGCGCCTTTTAGGGTCAAAATACTGCTCATACCTCAATACTATTTCATACCTAGGTAGTTTAAAGTATTTTGCAAGACTTTGTTAACATTTTCTATAGGTTTTACTTTTTAGTTAAGAAACATGAAATTCTTAACTTGTATGGTGCCACTGTTACGCCCAAAACACTCTTTCGCCCGATCTATGGAGAGCCCTGTCTAAGTCCACTTTTTCAAACCCCTCTGATGTACCACTCTGTGTTACATGGCCTGGAAACAAACTGACACCCCTCGAAAAATCCAGCTACTTCACTCAGAATTAAGTAAGATATTGTTATGTATGGTTCTCACTGAGAGCAACTACCTTGAATACTAGATTCTGTATCTAGTTATACACTGCTACTCCGGCAAGCAGTGGAAAACAAAAGATTTGACCAGTGGCGGCTCCTCCACTAAGGTCGAGGAGCGTCACCCCACTGTGTTGCAACAAACAAATGATGGACGGAATGCTGACAATGCAGACATTCTCCCCCAGTCAAGAGATCTGGGTTAAATCCATCGTTCTTTTGCCCACTACACCACCCCAGTTTAGACATGGCCATATGCAAATCAGTCTTGACCCTGTGCCTCATGGGAACAGTCCAGCCCGAACTGCCAAGCCATGTCTTCCCTGGACCGGAATCAAGCATCCTAGGACCGGTTTCTGGCTATCAGCCGTCATCAGCCAGGATAGCTTGACTCCAGTGGCGTAGTGGGCACGGGTCCCACGTCTGGGAATACCCATCCCACTTAGGGCGAAAAGTGTTACAACAAACAAATGATGGACGGAATGCTGACAATGCAGACATTCTCCCCCAGTCAAGAGATCTGGGTTAAATCCATCGTTCTTTTGCCCACTACACCACCCCAGTTTAGACATGGCCATATGCAAATCAGTCTTGACCCTGTGCCTCATGGGAACAGTCCAGCCCGAACTGCCAAGCCATGTCTTCCCTGGACCGGAATCAAGCATCCTAGGACCGGTTTCTGGCTATCAGCCGTCATCAGCCAGGATAGCTTGACTCCAGTGGCGTAGTGAGCACGGGTCCCACGTCTGGGAATACCCATCCCACTTAGGGCGAAAAGCGTTACAACAAACAAATGATGGACGGAATGCTGACAATGCAGACATTCTCCCCCAGTCAAGAGATCTGGGTTAAATCCATCGTTCTTTTGCCCACTACACCACCCCAGTTTAGACATGGCCATATGCAAATCAGTCTTGACCCTGTGCCTCATGGGAACAGTCCAGCCCGAACTGCCAAGCCATGTCTTCCCTGGACCGGAATCAAGCATCCTAGGACCGGTTTCTGGCTATCAGCCGTCATCAGCCAGGATAGCTTGACTCCAGTGGCGTAGTGAGCACGGGTCCCACGTCTGGGAATACCCATCCCACTTAGGGCGAAAAGCGTTACAACAAACAAATGATGGACAGAATGCTGACAATGCAGACATTCTCCCCCAGTCAAGAGATCTGGGTTAAATCCATCGTTCTTTTGCCCACTACACCACCCCAGTTTAGACATGGCCATATGCAAATCAGTCTTGACCCTGTGCCTCATGGGAACAGTCCAGCCCGAACTGCCAAGCCATGTCTTCCCTGGACCGGAATCAAGCATCCTAGGACCGGTTTCTGGCTATCAGCCGTCATCAGTCAGGATAGCTTGACTCCAGTGGCGTAGTGAGCACGGGTCCCACGTCTGGGAATACCCATCCCACTTAGGGCGAAAAGCGTTACAACAAACAAATGATGGACGGAATGCTGACAATGCAGACATTCTCCCCCAGTCAAGAGATCTGGGTTAAATCCATCGTTCTTTTGCCCACTACACCACCCCAGTTTAGACATGGCCATATGCAAATCAGTCTTGACCCTGTGCCTCATGGGAACAGTCCAGCCCGAACTGCCAAGCCATGTCTTCCCTGGACTGTGTTGCAGCAGTGAAGCAAAGGATAAATAAAATGATAATAAATTTATGTCATTATCGAACAAGTTAGTTACCTCCGGTAACGATATATCTGTAAGAAACATTAGTTAGTTAGATTCCTCACCTTAGAATCACCCCAGGCGTCAGGCTGGATCCGGAAAGATTTTGTCAGCAATACCCTTGCGCGTCGCTAGGCGTCGTGTGCGGCTCCACGTTCGGCGTCGTGCGCTGGGATGACGTCGGAGTACTTAGACGCCGCCCTTGCGCGCTGACGTCAGTTCTTGTACATAGCTTTCCGTGCCAGGAACGCAGAGCCATGCAAGAGACCGACACTGGTGCCAAAAATTTCTAGGGCCCTGAAAGGGATAACCTCAACCCTAGATATCGGTTCGCAGAACGGGGAGGATGGGTGGGTAGGTGAGGAATCTAACTAACTAATGTTTCTTACAGATATATCGTTACCGAAGGTAAGTAACTTGTTCAGCTGAAAGAAACACGTTAGTTAGATTCCTCAGCTTAGAATAGATACCCTAGCAATACCAACCCCGGTGGTGGGTCTGCGAACCAAGATCACACCAGAACGTCCTGGAGAACAGAACGGCCAAAGAAGCCGTCTCTCCGGACTTGGCTGTCCAGGCAATAATGTTTAGCAAACGTGTGCAGCGAGGCCCACATTGCTGCCTGACAGATGTCCTGCAAGGGGACTCCCCTGCCCAGGGCAGTTGTCGCGCTGTGGCCTGAGTGGAATGGGCCCTCAGCCCTACAGGAGGTTCCGTTTTAGCCAAGGAGTAACAAGCTTTGATACACAAAACGACCCACCGAGAGATGGTCCGCTTGTGCACCGCCCGTCCCTTCTTAGCGCCCACGTAGCCAACAAAGAGTTGGTCGTCCACCCGGAACTGCTTGGTGCGGTCCAAATAAAAGGACAGCGCCCGTTTTGGGTGCAGACGGTGGAGCCTCTCTTCCTCTTTCGAAGGATGCGGAGGCGGAAACAAGGTGGGCAATGTAACAGACTGCCCGATGTGAAAAGCAGTTACCACCTTAGGGAGAAAGGAAGGACGAGTCCTGAGAACAACTTTATCCGGATGGACAGAAAGAAAAGGAGGCTGAGAAGAGAGCCTGGAGCTCACTCACCCTTCTAGCAGAAGTGATGGCTACCAGGAAAGCAGTCTTAAGCATCAAGAGACAAAGGGGACAATTATGAAGTGGCTCAAAGTGAGCGCACATCAGAGACGTCAAGATCAGATTCAAATCCCACTGAGGCATTACGAAAGGGACAGGAGGAAACATGTGAGTAATGCCCTTAAAGAAGCGAGAAACAACAGGGGATTTGAAAAGAGAAGGCTGATCAGGAAGCCGCAAGAAAGCAGAAATAGCAGAAAGATAACCTTTTAGGGTGCCCAGAGCAGAGCCCTGCTGGGCCAAGGAAAGAAGAAAGAGAAGAACTTCAGAAAGAGGGGCGGAAAGGGGATCCACAGCCTTTGCTGTGCACCATGCCACAAATTTGTTCCACCTGCAGGCATATACCGATTTTGTGGAGGGACGCCTGGCTGCCAGAATCACATCACAGACTTCGGGAGGCAAATCAAATGGCACCAACTGTCGCAGCTCAATCTCCTCGCATGGAGGTGGAGGCTGGCCAGGTTCGGGTGGAGGACCGTCCCCTGCTGCTGCGACAGAAGGTCCTCCTGAAGAGGCAGTCGTATCGGGGGATCGATCGACAAACTGAGTAGCTCGGGATACCAGAACCTTCGTGCCCAATCCGGAGCCACCAAGATGACTTGGGCCCGGTTGTGCTTGATCTTCTTCAGCACTCTGGGCAGAAGTGGTATAGGCGGAAAGGCGTACAACAGACCGCAACTCCACTCGCGACGAAAGGCTTCCCCGAGCGAGTGTTGCCTTGGAAAATCCAACACGCAGAACTGCTGACATTGCGTGTTCTCTTTGGCGGCGAATAGATCTAACCAAGGCTCTCCCCACTGCCGAAAGAGGCCTTGCGCCACGTCAGAGTTGAGACGCCATTCGTGATCCATCAGGCACCGGCGGCTGAGTTAGTCTGCTCTGGCGTTCAGAGAGCCCACCAGATGTTGAACCACCAGGGTGATGCCCTGATGTTCCAGCTATGTCCAGAGGCGCAGAGACTCCTGGCAAAGTGTCCATGACCCCACCCCGCCTTGTTTGTTGCAATACCACATGGCGGTGGTGTTGTCCGTGAACACCTGCACTACACTTCCCCGGACAGAGGGAAGGAAGGCCTTCAGTGCAAGCCGGATCGCCCTCAGCTGCAGAAGGTTGATATGGAGCCGGGACTCCGCCAGAGACCAGAGGCCTCTGATCTCCGCCTCTTCCATGTGGCCTCCTCATCCTAGGAGAGACGCATCCGTCACCACTACGTGCTCCAGTTGGGGTAGGGAGAGGGATCTGCCACTGACCCAATCGCGATCCGTGAGCCACCACTGCAACTGTCTCGCAGTGCCCTCCGAGATCAGGACGTGGTCAGACAGGTTGCCCCGATGCTGGGCCCCCTGAAACTTCAGGTCCCACTGCAGAGCCCGCATTCGCCACCTGGCGTGATGCACCAACAGGATGCAGGAGGCCATCAGACCCAGAAGCCGCAACACCAACCTGACCGAAACCCGGGATAGAGGCCGAAAGATGGGAATCAGAGCCTGAATATCCCGGGCCCGCTGTTCCGGAGGATAGACCCGGAACTGCGCCGAGTCCAGAACTGCTCCGATGAAGAGGAGCCACTGGGAGGGACTCAGATGCGACTTCGGCACGTTGATGGAGAACCCCAGCGAATGCAAGAGGTCTGCCGTAGTCTGGAGGTGGGAGACGACTGCCTGGGGCGAGCCCGCCCTCAACAACCAGTCGTTGAGATAGGGGGAAGACTGAAACCCCTGATCTGCGCAGATGAGCTGCGACCACCGCCATCACTTTCGTGAACACCCGAGGGGCACTGGTGAGGCCGAAGGGGAGCACAGTAAACTGAAAATGCTCCTGGCTTACTCTGAATCACCGATGGGCCGGCAGGACGGGGATGTGGAAGTATGCGTCCTGCAAGTCCAACGCTACTATCCAGTCTCCAGGGTCTAGGGCAGTCAGAACCTGAGCTACAGTGAACATCTTGAACTTCTCCTTCCGGAGGAAGGTGTTGATGCTCCTGAGGTCCAAGATAGGGCGTAGGCCCCCTTTGCCCTTCTTGGGAACCAGAAAGTAGTGGGAATAACAACCACAACCTACTTCTGGACCAGGAACGCGCTCGATGGCCCCCTTGGCCAAGAGGGCCGTAACTTCCTCCTGCAGAAGTTGCAAGTGATCCCCCAAAATTCGGTGGCACTGCGGTGGCATGGCTGGAGGGGTCGCCTCGAAGGGGAGGGAGTGGCCCCTTCGGACGATTTGCAGCACCCACCTGTCCGACGTGATGGAATGCCAGTGGAGCAGGTGATGGTGAACTCTGCCTCCCACTGGCATGGAATGGGCCTGAAAGCACGGACTAGGAGGACTTTGAGGCGGATGCTGCTGGGGTAGATGTGGACGGACCGGCACGTTGTCCCCCTGTACCGCCTCGGCAGAATCCACCTCCGAGACCGCGTGGAGGTTGGTTCTGCGGCCTGTGGCTAGGTGGACGTGAGGGGGTGCCCCTTCCTTGGCCACGAAAGGGGCGAAAAGCGGAAGATGGCGGGCGCGGGCCGAGAGGCCCAAGGACTTGGCCCTAGCCCTGGAGTCCTTAAAGCGCTCCAGCGCACTATCCGCTTTGTCACCAAAAAGGCGACTGCCATCGAAGGGCATGTCCATGAGGGTGCTCTGGACATCCCCAGAAAAACTTGTGGACCGCAGCCAGGCGTGGCGACGAAGCACCACCATTAGACATTGCCCTACCCAGCGAGTCCGTAGTGTCCAGTCCACATCGGATTGCATGCCGCGCTGCATCCCGCCCCTCAGCAAGAGCCTGGGCGAGCCATGTCCGGGCCTCCTCCGGACACTGGGGCAGCACGTCCTCCACCGTATCCCACAGGGAGTGGGAGTAACGGTCCAAGAGACAAGCGGTGTTAATAGACCGCAATCCCAAACTAAGGGAGGAGAACAGCTTCTTACTAAACTGTTCTAGTCTCTTGGATTCCCGATCCGGGGGGAGCGGTCGGGAAGGAGGTCTGGGAAGTAGAGGCCTGGATAACCAGGCTCTCGGGCGTGGGGTGCATGGACAGAAAACTGGGGTCGCCCGGTGCAGGGCGGTGGTGCCGGGCCACATTCCGGTCCACAGGAGGTACTGTGGAGGGCTTGGACCAGGTGCCCTTCAGAACGTCCACTAGTGCTTTATTAAACTGCAGCAGAGACTCCGAGGAGCTTGCTGATGGTTGGAGCACTTCTGTGAGGAGGCTAGTCCTCACGGCCACAGCAGGTAGCTCCAGCCCAAGGGCTTCAGCCGCCTTCCGCAGCACCACTGAAAATGCAGCACCTTCCTCCGAAGCCACGGTCGGAGGAGAGATGAAGCCAGTGTCAGGGGAGGTGTCAAGACCACTGGCATCCCCCAGCTCGTCTGCCCAGTCCTGTGATAACTGGCCCTGCCGGGCCAGAGGGTCATCAGACCCCTCCCAGTCGTCACTGTCATCCGATTCCTGGAAGTGGAATGATCGGAGCCGGGCGGAAGATGAAATTGCCACCCATCGGCGTTGGGTGTGGCGCCGGACGGTGCCGCTCCGACGCCGGGCCCGGACCGGGACTGAACCGGGGAATGGCGTCGTCCGAAGGCGGTGCCGGTGGTGGCACCGGAGTCGGCGCCGGTAGAGGGGTCGTGAGGTCGACCGGCGGCGACTGGGATCCAGGCCTGGATCCCGCAGGGACCTGGAGCATCGGGACCGGAGTCGATGACGACACCGGGGCCGGAGCTGCCGGCTCGCTAGGCCTCCCAGTCGAGCCCGCGGGCCCCGAAGGCGCGCCGGCAGGCGTCGACGGCGGAGCCAGGCCTCTCATGGGCGAGAGGAAGGCACTGATCTCCGCCGGAGTCGTGTCAGTCCCAGGCACCGGTGGGTATGGGGACAGACGTGACTCCTGCGGCTCCGACGGAGCCGCGCGGGTGGTACCACCCGAACCCTCAGCCGAGTCGCGCGAGGGGAGCATGAAGAGCGATGTCGCCTCTTGGACTTCTTACTATGCTTCGACTTACCCAAAGACTTGGAACCAGACGAGTGGCGATTGCCGGAGCTACGGTAGCTTGCGGGACCGCTCCCGCCTAGCCTTCGAAGTGAAGGCCCGGCAGTCGAGGCACGACTCGGCATCGTGGTTGGCCCCAAGGCAGTAGAGGCACAGGCGGTGATGGTCCGTAACCGACATCAGTCGGTGACAGGAGTCACAAGGTTTAAAACCAGGCATCCTACCAGCACCAGAGTCGAGTCGACGAGAATAGACCAAAAGAGTCCAAAAAGTGTAGTCAAATAATGACTAAAAGGGTATGCTCTTCCCGGATCGGCGCTGTCTGGCGTGGAAAAAAGAAGAACTGACGTCAGCGCGCGAGGGCGGCGTCTAAGTACTCCGACGACGTCATCACGGCGCACGACGCCGACGACGGACGCGAAGCCGCAGACGACGCCTAGCGACGTGCAAGGGTATTGCCTGACGCCTGGGGATATTCTAAGGTGAGGAAGCTAACTAACGTGTTTCTTTCAGATATTTTATTTGTTCCTGCTGTGGCAGCATGGGGGCGGGGCGGGCAGTGCGGGGCTGCTCGCAGGGCAGGAGAGGTGGGCATACTGAGTGCACATGATGCTTTGGCCGCAAGTCTCAGGCCGGCCAAACAGTCATGCGTACTTAGCATGTTCTCAACCCAGACTGCATCACAGCAACAGAGCAGCGAGGAGGTAAGTGTAGTTTGCTTTTTTTTTTTTTACACCCCCTTATGCCCTTGCCCCCCACCCTGCCACCCCAGATTCGTGTCGGCTGCCATTGGTTGTGCCCTCACCAGGGAAGCACTTAGTTCCCTAGTGTGACCCCTGCCTCACTTAGGTCTCCTCAACAAAGCAGACAGTCCCACCTGCATTCTCCTGGCTCTCTATCTAGACCTGTATAAGGCCAAGTCCTTCAGACACTGGATGAGCTGCCCAAAAGACTCCTTTCTCTATGAATTGCGATATACAAATGCATCTTTACCCTGGCCACTCTCTGTGCAATTCATTCTTATTACCATTGGGCTCGGTGTCTCCTCTCCAGATGCAGACATAGTAATAGGCAGAGACTTCAATTTAGTTCCGGACACAGTACTAGACAGAAAGGTACAAAGGACAGGGCAAACCAGGATGTTCATTGTGGATGACCAGTGATGGCTCCAGAAGACATAGATTGGGAGGGTGCTCTCATGTACTCGAGGGAGGTGGCAATCAAATAAAGGCTCCATTTCATTCAGCTCAAAATCCTCCATAGAACATACGTGACAACGTTCCGACTCCACCAAATGGGGCGGGCAGAATCCCCTGGCTGCCTCCGCTGCACAAAAGATAGCGGCACGTTCATACATACCCTATGGAATGCATGCACATACAAAGATACTGGGCCAAAATAATGAGGGAGTTCAGCAACATACTGGTGGTTTCAGTTACCGACAGATGCCAAATATGCGTTGTGATACCTTCAGACATAGACCACCCCAGGCGAAGTCTCATCCTGTGTAATCTGGGGATGGCAGTGGCCAAGACAGACATAGCTAAAAAATGGGGAGCGCTGGCAGCCCCAAGTCTGCGAGAGTGGAAAACTGGGATGGACATGTACATGGGGGCGGAGCAAGTGACATACAAAATGAGAGGCTGCCCCCAAAAATTCCTCATGATCTGGAGCCCCTTGCTCAGGAACCATGGGCTAGAATTTAATGATACACAGGGGGGTCACAGACTCTAATAACATGCCGGGAAGAGGCTGGCCCGAATGTGCATACACCTGAGGGGAGGAGGGTATGAAGGTGTTCAATAAGTGTCCAGTGCCATGAACCTGAACAGATGTATATCGATGTTGCTGAAAATGCGAGATCTCTGTAACCAGATGAGAGCCATGTATTGCCCAGTGATCCTGTATGTGCTAAACGTGAACTTGATGTGTATTGATCATAATAAGAATATACTAATAGAAATATTCAAGAAAAAAAAAAAGAGTGTAAAGAATACGGAAAACTGGTCAATAGAGAGATACTTCTGAATAGAATTTCAGACTGAAAACATTAGAAGAAAAAATAAGGGAGAGGAGAAAACAGGCAAGATGTAATATGACGCTGACCGGCATCCTCTTGTCGGGAGATTGGCTCGAGGGTGTTTATTATGTAGCGTGTTGTCATTTAAGCAGTGTTCCATGATCTGATGCTGAACGTTGCATGCCAGGATTCTGACAACGTTATTCAGTTGTCGGAGATCCTGGTATGCGGCGTGAGCGTCTGATTGTGGGTGTTTTATTATAATAAATTAAGCTACACTTACAAGCTACGAAGTGTTCCTGTAAATGATTTACTTCATTTGGCGACGACCGGACGAAGCTGCGCGTTCACATCTTGATTCCCAGCGTCTGCCCAAGCGGAGGTCTTCGCCAGTTCCTGCACAGAAGTCTCTCCTGGTGCACACGACGATTTAGCTGTCTCAGCACATCGTTTTTGGATAGTAATTGGTGAATCGCCGTGTCCTCAGAGTCGCTTACTTGCAACGCTTGGTAATCTTCACACGCGTCTTCGCGCATGCGCATGACGCGTACGCGCAACGACGCTGGCAACCATATTTTGGTTTGTTTCCTCGTTACCTTGGTAACCTCAGGGACACAACGCTACGCCGTGGAGAAGCAGCTGATTCTCTCGTAACTGATCTCATCTTGGATTCACTTCCAGGTAGGATCCAGCCTGCACGCTTTTACGGTGACAGGCACACCTTATCTATTTCAAAGTTCTGATTCATTTTCACGCTTGAGCCTACGGATTCGGTGATAGGCTCACCTTACAACATTAATTTACATGGTTTTACTTACTTTTACTCACCTATAGTGTTGATTTTTCATCAGCAATTGCATTTATTTCATATTGTAAATGATTTTGTCTTCACTTCAACACCTTCTCTACGTTTTCATTGTCAATTGTACTCAGAACTATGGCTTCGTCTCAGCAATTTGCACAACCACCTCCTTTCTTGCAGCAACCTGGGAAACCAAGCATCCCATGGCGTCAATGGGTAAAAGCTTTTGAAAACCACATAGTAGCTATTGATGCCGTCAAATTTTCTCCACAGCGTAAGGTAGCAATTCTTTATGGTTGTCTTGGTCTTGCTGCACAACATGTTTTTGAGAATTTACCTAAATTTCCAACTCCTGCTGGTGAAGCTGGTGATGCGGACCATTGGAACGTGTATAACGAGGCGTTATCACGACTTGCTAATCACTACGATCAGGAGTCAAACATTATGCTTGAGAGACATAATTTCTTTAGAAGAAAACAAGGTGAAGATGAATCTGTGGAAGAGTATATTGCACAACTGCGAGTTTTAGGGTCAATATGCGAGTTTGAAGCTGACCCTGAAATTTATATTCGCGATCAATTTGTTTTTGCTTGTTTCTCAAGAAAAATTCAGCAACGCCTTTTTAGTTGTAGAAAACCATCTCTCCAAGAGACAATTGATATCGCCAAGAGTATTGAGAGATCCGTCGTTACCTCTAAAGTTCTTCAACAAGATCAATTTCTCAACTCATTTAAGACTCCTACACAAGACATTGTTAACTCTGTTATGCATAAACCTACTAAGCAATTTTTCAAGAAAGGAAATACGTTCTGCTATAGATGTGGTTGTAAATCGCACTTAAGCAATTATCCCATGTGCCCGGCTATCGGGAAAAGATGTGTTCTTTGTAAAAAGATTGGTCGTTTTCAAGGTTCATGCAGATCTTCAAAAAGACCCACCAGTATCAATAGTGTAGATTATTCTGGAGCCATTGATGATTGTTCAAATCAGTTTCAAGATATGGTAGTTTCTATTGAATGCAATTCCATTTCTACCCCTCACTGCGTGAAAGGCCCTTTAGGAACTGCATATTTTGGTAACGTGGAAATTCCCATAATGGCAGACTCTGGTTCTCCTATAACCATTTTATCAGATGTTATATTTCATGATAAATGGAAAGGTTCAATCACTCTATGTCAAACTGACATCAACCCAAAGGCTTTCGGGGAGTTTGACATAGACATGTTGGGATATTTCAATTACAGACTGGAATGCTTAGGAAGATCCATTTTTACCAAGGTTTACGTTGCAGCTAGAGGACGCAATATCATTGGCTGGCAGGATTTGGCGAAAATGGGTTTACGTCTTATTCCAGGTTCGGATAACCCAATTGTTCTTGGTGATCCCCCTCAGGGCTACAGCCCTGCTGGTTCTAAGAATGATTCGCATCCCATTACTGATTATGTCTTACAGACCATAATTCTGACATTAAAAAACTCTTGGATAAATTTCCAAATTTATTTTCTGAAAAGTTAGGAACTGTTAAAGGTTTTCAACACCAGATTAGGTGGAAATCTGATGCCCAACCTTTTGTTCATAAAGTACGCCCGTTGCCTCTTAGTGCAAAGGACGAACTTAAAGCTGTTCTTAAAAAACTATGTGATGATGGCGTCATTGCTCCTTGTGACTCCTCTGAGTGGGTTTCTCCCATCGTTATTGTCCGCAAAAAATCCGGTGAGGTCAGATTATGTGCGGATTTACGCACTTTGAATAATAACATTCTCATTGACTGTCATCCCCTTCCCAAAATTCACAAACTTCTGGCCAATTTGGGAGCGGCCAAGTTTTTTTCACTCATTGATTTGCGTTCAGCTTATCATCAGGTTCCCTTAACAGCTGATTCTCAGGAGTTCACAACTTTTGTCACACCATTTGGTGTGTTTAAATACCTTAAGCTACCTTTCAGATTAGCCTCTGCAGCCAGTGTATTTCAAAAAATCATGGACAATCTGTTTAAAAACATCACAGGTGTACAAGCCTATCAAGATGATATTCTGGTCTATGCTAATGACTGGGAGACTCATTTGAACAATTTATCCTCTGTTTTAAGCAAATTAGACCAAGCAGGCATGTCAATCAGGACAGAAAAATGTAGATTCGCTACACAACAGTTGGAATATTTGGGTCATACACTTTCTCCGGAGGGTATCAAGCCCAAAATGTCTCTCATCAAAGCCATTAGTCATGCTGCTCCTCCCAAAGACGAAGACGCACTTCGGTCTTTCTTAGGCTTAGCGGAGTATTACGCCCGTTTTGTTAAAGGGTATGCACAAACGGTGGAGCCTTTACGTTCTCTCTTCCGTAAAGGTTCAAAATTTGAGTGGTCTGAAGAAGTTTCTTCTTCTTTTTTTCAAGTTAAGAAACTTATTATGGCTGCACCTGCCTTACACCCTTTCCACGATTCCTCGAAATGTTTCATTATGGTTGATGCTAGCCTCACTGGGTTAGGTGCTGTTCTTGGTCAATGGGTTTCAGCTAAAGAGCACACCATAGCTTTCTCCTCTAGAATGTTAAAACCATCTGAAACTCATTATAGTACTATAGAACGCAAGGATCTTGCCTGTGTTTGGGCCATTGAAAAGTTCAGGAATTACATTTGGGGACGTCAGTTTGATCTTTTCACTGATCACAAGCCTCTGACGCAGTTATTAACTGGTAATGGTCTTGGCAAAGCAGGTTAGTTAGACTATTGTCTAAATTGCAAGAATTTCATTTCTCCATTAAACATATTTCTGGAGGGAGGAACTTTAGGGCTGATTGCCTTACTCGCATGGCTTTTCATGATCCCTCAGAGGTTGAGAATTCAGAGGATACGGAATGTGTTATTGCGACTATTGATGCTGTATATCCTGGTCTAAAGCATAAAGATGACACTCTTAAACTTGTATCTGAGTATATTGTTGAAGGTTGGCCAGAAAATAGGAAACTTTCAAATGAGTTAAAAGCTTTTTCCATGGTTGCACCTGAGTTATCTTTAGTAACAACAGTCATGAGACATAATTGGTTTGTTCCTCCTGCCAGTCTTAGGAATGACATTATTAAGTTTGCTCACAAAGGTCATTTAGGAATTTCGAAAACTTCTCAACTCATTAAGTTATACTATTGGTGGCCATCCTTAGAATCACAAGTCAAATATTTTATTGACTCATGCCCATAGTGTTTATTATTGTATAATTAATGGAAAGTTATGAATACACCACTGCATCCTGTTCCTTATCCTACGAAACCTTGGGACAAAGTTGGTTTAGACTTTTCTGGCCCTTATGACCTTTTGCAACATGATCTAAACTATATCATTTTGTTGATTGATTACCACTCTAAGTGGATTTATCACATGTTTTGTGACTCACCCAGTTCTCGTAATGCCATAAAGTTTTTGGAGAAGGTATTTTCTCTTGAAGGTTCGCCTTCTGTTTTAGTTTCTGATAATGGCACTCATTTAATTTCTCAGAAATTCAGTTATTTTCTTACTGATTGTGATGTTACACATTTTAAAGTTGCTCTTTACTCACCAACGTCTAACGGTTTGGTTGAAAGAGCAAATAGATTAGTTAAAGATGCCATTCAGACAGCTCTGTCCTCTTGACAGGATGCTCAAGACTTTCTTGAAGCAAAATTATGGGCTTACAACATCTCTCCTAATTGTACCACCGGGGTGTCACCATTTTCACTTCTAAGAGGTAGAGCTGCTCACACTAATTTGTTTCCAAAGTGGTTGGTCAACAAACATGACAATAACTTGCCTTGCAACAGTGAGGTAGCTTCTAGAGTTGCTCAAAGACAGAGTCTCATGAAGAGTATTCATGATAACGGTAAAGTTTTCAATTCCTCACACCTGGAAGTTGGTAGTTGGGTTCTCATTAAGAATCCCAAAAAAGTACCTAAGGGAACTTTAAGATTTTCTCCTCCTGTGCAGGTCACGGGTGTTAGTAAGGCATCAGCCTTGCTTGGTCATAAAGGGTGGTGGAATAAAAGATCGTTGGTTCATCTTTCTAATTCTCAGGCTGATTCCTTACTTGAATTATCCAGTCAAGAATTAGAGGATTCTGATTGGGTTCATTTATTACATGATTTACCTTCTTATGTTGGAAATGCTTCTACTCAGTCTCCCACTACCCATCCTAGTTTGGAACATTGTGCAGGTACTCGCACTGTTGTTACCAACTCGGATGCTTGTTCTTCTTCATCAGAATTGGGAGTTCGTTGTAGGAGATTGCCCACAAAATTAAGTGACTATGTTTTGTCATGATGCTGTGATTTATTGCTTTTTATGAGCTTTTGTTTTTTTTGAGTTCATGCTTTTGTATTATAATGGGTTTTGTGCATTTGGCTAAGTTACTCTTTGTGTTTAGTTCCTTGTGGGGAGGGAGAAGTTGTAATATGACGCTGACCGGCATCCTCGTGTCGGGAGATTGGCTTGAGGGTGTTTATTATGTAGCGTGTTGTCATTTAAGCAATGTTCCATGATCTGATGCTGAACGTTGCATGCCAGGATTCTGACAACGTTATTCAGTTGTCGGAGATCCTGGTATGCGGTGTGAGCGTCTGGTTGTGGGTGTTGTATTATAATAAATTAAGCTACACTTACAAGCTACGAAGTGTTCCTGTAAATGATTTACTTCACAAGACTTAATAAATGAAGATTCATTCAGGTGAAGCTGGGTGTTTCTGATAGAAAATAAATTAATTGGCTCTATGGAAAGGAAGTAACAGAGTACTAGCGTTTTGTGGCAGCACATGTAAGGTTTTTAAATTTAAGGTTCATAGCTGAAGTGTGTTATTTCCTCCTCAATGCATCGTCCTTACTGCTGAGACCCAACCTCGCCGATTTTACTTTTAATTTCATTTAAATTAATTCTCATTTAAATTACTTTTTATTTAATTCTCACCTTGCTTGGGAGCTCAGAACCAGGGATTTTCTTAAGATACTACATGCCGTTACATGAAAAACTGCCGTGATTAGGGCAATTGAGGACTGAGGGACACCAACCAGAAAGTTTGGATAGTTTAGTACTCAAAGTAGCCTCAGGAATCCTCTAACCCTGCAGTACTACACAAACCATGAATTTGTTAAGTTCAGATGAGGACTCACAGCCGAATTATTCCATGCTGCCTTCTACTGTTCACACTGTGTGCTAGGTGTCTGTGTTATCCAGGACCATGGACAGAAAAAAGGCCCATTGCTTCCAAATCACTCCAGAGTAATGAACATTCTGATCCATCAATCCCTCCTCACCTGCATGCCTAGCCATATCCTCCTATCAGCTGCCCCCTAAACGTGGTTGGAAGCAGTCTTATAGTAGTCTATGTGGGCCACACTACTACCGTTCTGACAATGTCATTGTTGCCTCTTCGCTTTTTAGCGTGGCCGTTGAGCAGATGAGGCTCTAAAGGTTGACCTGTTATAGAGAGATGGAATTGATGGTGCAGGAATCTAAGTAGGCTTCCCCTTTATTGATTTACAGACACCACTAGAGTAGCTGTAATCAATGGTGTTTTCATAACGGGCTTAATGGAGGCTTCAGAGTCCTTGATTCCTGTGGGTGTATTTTGATTGGTCAGGCAGCTTTAACTTCATGTAACTAAAAGGCCTCATTAAGCATTTGCAGGCTAATAGTCTGGGTGACTGGTCTGCCTTTTCTGTAATTGAAAAGCAGGTGAGTCATTTGCTGCATGGATTGGGGTCTCCAACCTTTTCTGAAATATAAGCTACTTATCTTCAATGAAAATTATCCTGAGCTACTAATAATATTAGGGCCTGAATACAAGTTGAGAGGTTGTTTATTGCCCCTGATAAATAATATCATGGGGTATATTATTTATCCGGTGTGATTAAGTAACACCAATTAAGAGTTTATGGAGAAGAACGTGTGGATTTTGGTGTTTAACACACCAAAATCAGCATGATATGGTAAATACGGTATGTTTTCCCCTGTTAAATTTCAGCAGGTTTGACCTGCTGAAATTTAACAAACCTGAGTTATTTAGGAACAATTGATCACATCATACAAGATTACCTTAACGGTCACTGTATGAAATTTTACCAGCAGAGATCACTCAAGTGTTCATCAGGCATGGTTGCCAGCAGTAATGTAAAAACAAGCTTTGTCAATATGGAAAGCCTTGATATAGGTGGTACATATTACCATTAAATACATTTGGAAAATTGAACCATTTTTCTATAAACATCAACTTATGAATGCTAAAAATACACGTTTTCATCTCAAATACATTCTTTTCAATTTTGTTATCCATAAATTAATTCAACCAAGCAAAATCTAATTTGGTTTGCTGTGCTGCAAACAGGTGAGCTGCCTCCAGGTAGCTGAAGAGCTACCCATGGCTCATTAGCTACTGGTTGGAAAAGCCTGGACATGACAATAAGACAGAAGAACACTTTAATTTTTGTTGACAGCTCCAGCAAGCCAAAAGACCCTTTTATGCAAATGTTTATATGAAACGTTTTCCAGTACAGAGTTAAAAAAAAATCACCATGCAAATATTGGCACGGTGTGGCTTTTAAAATAAGTTATCCTGGAAAGCTGCTTTGACCAGAAATAATGTCAGCCTGACACAGCCTGTCTTTGATCAGAGAAAGACATACAAACGAGTCCCCAAGATTTCCTGGTGTTAGAGTAATTAGCGAAACCCCTTTACCTCAAAGGAATGTGATTTAAAAGAGAGTTAAACAGGAACGTTGTGGTGCATTCAAAGCTACATAAGTAATCTGGTTGCCTTGCGTGGCTTCATAAATCTCATTTTACCACTTGCATTGCTCTTGTATCACGTTAGTGGTGCAAAAGCGACGCAAAGGGGCTCATAAATATGCCCCCAACACCGAACCTTGTTGAGAATCGGCTGACAAACTATGAAACATATCCAAGTCATAATAAACATGTAAAACAGAGTAGGTACCAGGACATGTCCCTGCTGTCCACGACTGAGTACAGGGAATTCATCCGGAAATTTGCTGTATATCCAAAGTCTGAGGCCTTTTTGAATAACAGCCACCAATTCTGTTTGCTCAGTCGTGATACTGCCCGCTGAGATTGGAAAATCCCCATAAAGGAATGTGTCAATGCTGCATGCATTTTGTAAATCCAAAGATGTGCCTGCACATAAGAGCTCTAGATACAGCCAATTTCCCACCTCAAATTCATTGTCATTGCAGATAAAGATCTGAAAAACACCAAAACGTCTGAATCTGAGCCAAACAGATCCTGGTAATGACAAATATTCTATGATAGTGGTATCTTATTAGGTCTGACTCTAGCCAATACCTTTTGATTTTGCTAAAATGATATGTGTAATATATTTACTTTAAGGCCTTCCAACCAGCCGTTCACTTCCATTATTCTGTTTTTGTGCCATTCTCTTTTGTCTTATCCCCGCTACAACACACAGCGTGAAACAGTGGGTCAGCCCACTTCAGCCATTGCCTATCGCCACTGTGAGAGATGGTATTCTGACCTTTCACTAGAGATGGCATCCTGCCCTGTCACAAGGAAAACACCCACACACAAATAAATGTCAGGGACTAGAAACTACTCTGTGTGATTTTGAGACCAAAAAATAATTTGGGTTTTAGCTTGTTTTGTTGTTTGAAATTGATGAAGGCTCTGCGGCTTCCCCCCACCAAAAAACGTTTTGAATGACAAAACATAACAATCATTGTCAAAGCAAAAAGACTTTTGGGGGGCCAACACCAGACCTATTGGTTTTCCCAATAAATTGTTTAATACCTTCCATATTGTTTCTGCCATGTAATCTGCTGGACTTTGTCTATCAGATTGCTGAATGATAGCATAAATATGTATCTTAAATTGAGCTCCAAATTTAGCTTTGCTACCGTCGCCTTTCCCATTGTTTTTAGCGCCAGCAATGACCACAAAGGCGTGTATGTACTCCGGTGAGGAGCCAGAATACCCCCCGAGTTTATATTTTCATTTATCATTTGAATTACATCTGGGGGAGAAATTCTGGGTTAAAGAAATCAGACATCAAAATCAATAAGTGAAATCAATGAGTAACGTAGAGGTATGCTATAAGGATTACTGGAAGTAGTTGTAGAGAAGTGGAATACATTATAAGCTGACTAAGGTTTAAAAAAGAAAAAGCGAATGAGTTAGTTTAGGTGCAAGAGTTGGTTCAAGGGAAGGCTTTATCCTCCAACTATTAAATAAATAAATAAATAAATAAATACAAAATAGTAAAAAAGGAGGCCAAAGGCAAGTATTTAGGATGATGCGTAAAAGGAAAACATGGTAAAGGGTAATGTTAATTGAAGGTAAAAGATACAATGGTCTAGAACAGCACTTAAGATATACCCTGCAATGCCTGATCTAAAAGCCCCAAGATCTCTGAAAAATGTAATACAAAAAATAGAAGTCTGATCTTAATCGCAGCTGAATCACCTGTGTTTAATATCAGATCACAAGAAGGAATCCTCCCAAGACATCCTTCTATTCCTCTCCTTGTGCTCATAAAGAGAGGAGCATGGCAACATCTTATGCCTCTTGTGATGCTGCTTCTTCTCAAGAAAATTTGCTTTTTGAGAGCTTTCTAAATGTAGATTTGAACTCAAACTCCTTCTCTGATGCAATGAATCATTTTGTCTCCCTCATTCTGATGGTCATCTGTGTACCAAGGTTGCAAGAATATTAGCCATGAAATTTGCCAAGGCACCAAAGGCCTTCTGAATTCAAAGATGCTATTGGCATCGGTCAGCGATGTTTTCTACAGGACTTGAAGCCTGCAGATTTCGTCAAAGGTTTAACTGGAAAAAGTTTTAAAAGAACAACATAGTAATAAAAAGAATTGTTTCTGCCATTCTTCATCGTCAATGGGCCTGAGGTCTATCTGTCATTTCTCTCGGAGTTTGTGGAACGTGTCTGGTAGGTTGTTGCACAGTTTTCTGTAATTTAGTGATATGGCTTTATTGAGCAGTGGCCCATCCAGCAGCCAATCCTCCAAGAGGGACGACTCTGGTATCTCGCTCATGTCTGGAAGAGCTGTGGTGAGGGCATGTCGAATCTGAAAGTATCTAAATATCTCCCCTTGAGCCATATCATATTTCTTCCTCAATTCCCCAAATGTTAGGATTGTGCCCTTTTTCACCAGGTCCCCTATAGTGGAGATTCCGATGGTCTCCCGCTTAACAAATCCAGGCTGATTACATAGTAGTCCAAGTCGTTGGGTAAACCACAGAGGTGTGGCTCGGGTCAGCACATTCGACCATCCTATGCAGCTGGTGCCATATTGCTACTGTGTGGGCCGTGGGGGCGAAGTACCTTCCTCTCCGGGCCTTTGTGTATAGCGCCCCCAAGTATCCCTCTCTGCCCATTTGATATCTGTCCAGCATGTAGGCCAGGTCAAGTGGGGAGCGATCTACCCAGTGGTTTACCACCATTAGCTGCGCGGCCCAATAATAGAGTCTTATGTCTGGAAGGGCAATTCCCCCGTGGTACAATCCCTTAGTTAACTTGCACATCACTATACGAGGGGATCCGCCGTTCCACAGTAGTGTCCTGACCTCACTCTCCACACCCAAGAAATAGGCATCCGGGACCTTATTTGGACAGTTCTGAAGGATATAGAGGAAGCGTGGAAGGGTCAACATCTTAAATAGGGCAGCGCAGCCTACTAAAGAGAGGGGCATGGATCTCCAGTGCTTGACATTGTTATGCAACCTGTCCAGAGGAGGGGCTTAGTTTAGATCATAGAAGAGTTGGAGGTCCAGAGTTATGAAGACTCCAAGGTACCGCAAGCCCTCAAGGGCCACCTCTACTTTGCAGCCTGGGGGAAGCCGGCGAACCAGACCCCAAAGGACACATAGTACCAACTTGTGCCAGTTGATCGCATAACCAGAGTATTTCCCAAAGTTTGTGAATATATTTAAAACACTCTGTATGGACTTATATGAAGAGGCAAGATATAGCAGGATATCGTCGGGATATAATGATATTCGGTCATCATATCCTTCCGCCCATTTCAACCCTCTCAGCATTACATCACTTCTTACCCAGGAAGCCAGTGGTTCCAACATCAGGGAGAAGATTAGGGGGGACAGGGGACAACCCTGTCTATTGCCTATTTTAGTGAGAATATTCGTGACGTATGGTTATTTACCCGCACTTGGCCCCGCAGACCCGTGTACAACAGCTTTACCCAGCCCAGAAATTTCGGGCCGAAGCCCAGACGTTTCAGGACTTCAAACAGATATGGCCATTAGATAGAGGCGAACGCCTTTGAGGCGGTGAGGGATAGTACCACTGCGTCTTCCTCTATATACTTGCAGCGCACGAGAACGTTGTGAAGGTGTCGGATATTTAGCGATGTATTCCTCCCTGGCATAAAGCCAGATTGGTCGTGATGGACCAATGATGGAATTACCGAGACCAAGCGTGAGGCCAGCAATTTCGCAAGCATTTTCGCTTCGACGTTGATTAAAGAAATCGTCCGGTCAGAGGTGCAGTCTTCGGCGAGTTTCCCCGGCTTACAGATAACTACTATCGATGCTAGTCTCTGGTCTTGTCGCAGAATCCCTTTTTCATAACTTTCGTCATACATGGCCCGCAGGTGAGGCATGGCTTGGGAGGCGACCCCTTTCAGAAATTCTATAGGTATCCTATTTGGCCCCATCGCTTTTCCTGACTGGATACTGTTAATGGCCTTTCGAATTTCGTCATCAGTGAGCTCCACGTCTAGAGAGTCTCTGTCAGTATCTGAGAGAGTAGGCAAATTAATATCTGCTGACAGTTGGCGGGAGTTTTCTGATGTGTATGTGGTTGAGGGGGTGTAGATTTGTTCTAAGTGGTCGGCAAATGCGTCCGCTATGTCTTGCGGGTTTGAGATCTGCGTCTCGTCCTTGAGGGCCAGCCTGGGTACCCAACTCTCTCCCTGTTCCCTCTTCTCCAACCGGGCCAGTAGTTTGCCCGCCCTATCCCCCAATTCATACAACTTGTGTTGAGTGTGGAGGAGTTTGGTCCTCATATGTTCCCTCACTGAAATACAGTATTCTGACTGTTTTAGCGTCAGGCGATATGTAACCGCCTCTGAGGGAGCATTGATACTTTCCTCCTCCAGCTTTTGGAGTTCACTTTCTAATTGTGTGAGCTGTTGCTGTCTTTTAGCGCCAGTGCCTGTCCCATCAGTACCACCTTGAAGGCTTCCCATATGGTCTGCACTGAGTCTACTGACCCGACGTTTTCTTTAAAGTAGTTAACGGTCTGTGTGAGTAGCTCCTCTTTGATATCTGGAACTTTAAGCAACCATAGACTGAGGACTATGGTGACCCGCGGACGGTGGCTATAGTATGCAAGTTCCACCCACTCCGGGTAGTGGTCCGAGATACTCCTCGGTAGAGCGTGAGGATTTTGGAAGTGGACAATTGCTGCCGAGTGTGTTAAAAAATGGTCATTGAGGGATGTGTTCTTGTGTACATTTGAATAGTAGGTGTATTGGGTTCCGTCTGGCTGTAACAATTGCCATACATCAGTTAAGCCCATAGCTGTTGTAAACTCCTCCATGTTTGTATGGGGTTGTGTCGATGGTCGTTGTGGATTTCTATCCCTTTGGTCATCCATTGTCATACTGAAGTCACCCCCCAAGATCAGGGTCCCATGGGGAGATCTGCTATTATCTTCCCAAGGTCTACCAGCGCTTCTTTACCTAGTGCCGGCAGTAGGTATACCAAGACCACATTGAGTGCTTTCCCCTCCCATTGCGCCTCTAGAACCGCAAATCTGCCCCATGGAACCGCCCAGGTGCGCGTTGGTGTGAGTGCCAGATTTTGTTTTTTTGTTTGACTAGGATACCTGTCCCCCGGGATCCTGACGTGTATTTTGTTTGTATCAGGAGCTTGTATCCCCACCGTGTGAGGACTTTGCATTTGTTGCCTACTAAGTGTGTCTCCTGCAGCAATACTAGGTCAGGAGCCTGTCTTTTAAGATAGTGCTGCACTATACCCCATTTAATTTTGTCCCCATCCCATTCACATTCCAGGTTAGCACGGAGAGTGATGTTTCTTTCCTAGCCTTTGTCATATTTGAAGTGGGTAAAAAGACAGGAGCACTCGAAGTTACCCCAGGGCTCGTCTCTTGTGTCTCACTGTCTTGGTCTCCCATACATGCATTTGCCAAGAAAGTTTGGCGTACAAACAACAGCACGATCCGTGATTTTCCTCCCTTTGAAGCTAGTAACAATGGCCGAAAATAGGTATGCCTTTTTACACTTTGTGACTTGTGAACACATAAACCTGTAACCCCAATCCCCCCTCCCACAACTTCTTCACCTACCCCCTCCCTGCCAGTGGATTTCGACTACCCACCCCCCAACCAGGCAGAGTGCCTATTTCCCCCCCCAAAATACTAGTAGGTGCTGGAAGTCAGCCTTCCCTCTTCCGCCCTAAGCTAACATTACATAGTGTTTCATCGCGTCTGAGGGTTTGCATCCGGCCCTCCTTATATGTTATGTTATGGCAGTTTGTATAGCGCGCGATTACCCGGGGGTGTCCTGGCACTAGTTACCTTTCCATTAAACAGACAGCGGAAGTGATGGGAGACAAAAGTGTCATTACTTAACAGACCTATTTATCAAAAAGCCATGTTTTCAGACTATTCCTAAAAGATATTAAATCAGTGGAATGTCTGAGATAATCAGGGAGGTCATTCCAGGCTTTCGCTACCCCGAGTACGAAGCTTCGACCTCCCCAGATTGCTTTTTTTATGTCTGGCACTGTAATCAGCTTGGCTCCAGAAGAGCGAATATTCCTTTTAGGTGTAGACCATGTGAACTGTTTTATCAGATAGTCAGGTCCAGTTCCATGTAGGGTTTTGTAAACCGTACACAACGCCTTAAAGCGAACTCTGTTTCTCACTGAGAGCCAATGCAGTTGTTTTATTCCTCTAGAAATTGAGGCAAACTTTGGTATGCCGGTAAGAAGCCTAGTTGCAGCATTTTGCAGCATTTGGAGCTTATTTATGAAGTGTTCCTGGATATTTACGTACAAGCTGTTACAATAGTCAAGGTTTGATAGGACCAAAGCGGTAACCACCGTCTGCCCAAAGGTAAAAAAGGCAGAATTTTAAAAATTATTTTAAGAACATATGCGGTTTTAGATGAAACTGCATTTATTTGGTCTCCGAAGTTATGTTTGTCATCAACAATTACACCTAGGTTCTTCGCTGGTAAAGGGAGGGAACCCATGGACGACGGCCACCAGTTGGGGATCCAGAAGTTCGGATTATTACCGAATAGAATTACCTCTGTTTTGCCAGAGTTAAGTTTTAGACAATTGTCCCCCATTCAGCTGCCTACTGCTTCAATGCAATACGGAAAACGTTTCTCCATCCCAACCTCCTGACCGGGTAGCAGGGACACCACAATTTGGGTGTTGTCTGCGTACGAGGTAAGATCAAACCCAAACACACTAATGAGTGGGGCCAGTGCGGAAACGTATACATTGAACCACGTTGGATTAAGTGAAGACCCCTGCGGGACTCCGCAAGGCAGCACAAATGGTTTAGAGTGGTAATTGCCCAGAGACACAGTTTGAACTCGGTCTGAAAGAAACGAGTGAAGAAGTTTTCACGCTCTGTTCTGGATCCCACAGGCCCTTAAATGGTCCATCAGAAGATCATGATGGACCGTGTGAGAAGTTGGCCTGATATATGATGTCACTAGTTCTAGTGTACACCCTGTATCAGTCCAAACAACCCTTATGGTGATTGGTTGTAAAGTCAACCTTATAGACCAGCTATCCTAGTGGTAGCATGGACAAGAGCCGTCTTAGGCTAAACTCTGTATGGCATGTGAAGCCAGCTGTTATACCATATGTAATCCCTTGAATACCAAATGAAAGGACACCACAACAGATATATATATAAAAATAGAATGTATTTATTCTAGTCAAACCCTCAGCACTCTTTATGAGATTCGAGGTAAGTACAACACAGTCTTATTTAAGCATACATTAAGTCACACAGGTAAGTAATACAGTTAGGCCCTAGGGGCCACGCAAACCATATACTAAGTAAGTGGTATAAGAACCACTGTCACGAACACAGGATAGGCCTAGGGAATCGCTGGGGCTACACTATACTACCAAAGGTTAGGAAGTGGGAGGCCCACGGGATTCAGGTGCAGAGTGGAAACACTCACGCGTAACGCGTAAAAGTCGATAGAAATAGAAGTTATTAGAATTTAACAGTTTTAGGACACTTCTGGAATAGCTAGGAAGTCGAGACTTGGAAACTAGACCCTAGGATAGTCAATACCCTTGTGAGCACCGGAGTACTCAAGTTACCTAGCCCACGGGCTGCGGGTGCATAGGTGTGAACTTGCGTCGGGTTTCGTCGTTGACTCCTATGGATGCTGAAGTACTGGGTATTTTAAGCCCAGCGGTGCAGGGGAACACACCCTATGACTTCGGGGTTCTCTCTCTGTTTCAGACCTACAGAAACACAGAGTCTTCTGGGTGAAGTCAAAGATCAGTTTATTGGCTGCAGACCAATTACAGGCGTCCTAGAAGTACAACAGCGTGTATGTTCTCAGGAGACTGCTGAAAATCACAGAAACGGGCTTCTCCTTAAATACAGAATTTCCTGCCTCAGGCATACATTCTTTAGTTTATGATATGGCCATTACACGTATACATTACAAAACGAAAAGGCAGAGTCATGATGACCATCCCACATTCCAGTTAAGCCAGCCCACAATTATTTACACAGCAAAGCTCAGATCCCACATCAGATATCGATAGGCCCCAATAAACATGAGCATCTCCTGTTTTGGGAAACAAGCCATAAAGCAGGAACAGTCAGATGTGAAAGAGATTAGCTGGGGGCTTGTGTAGGATGAAAAGACTTTATGATGTGTCAAGCCCTGATGCTAATCACAGGTGGCCAGAGGACGGGGAACTCGTGAGACCAGTTTGACCTGGGGCAGCAGAGCCGAGCTGCCCAGGTCACAGAAAAGTCAAGGAAAGGCACATGTGCTCTAAAAGGCCCGTTTTAGCTTCATACTATATAGCCTATGTGAGGGCAACCATAAGATGGCCACCGCTACAAAATGGAACCCACGCAGTGATGTGAAATAGCGTATACGCAGTGCATTCATAGCTAAAACGTTACAGAAAGCACTCGTACATACCGCATTAACCATTCGCGGTTCACTACTACCGGGATAGACAGGGGTAGGGCCCTGCCTCCTACGCGGTCCCAAATTCAAAAGTACGACAATGCCTGAAGGAAAGTTGCTGACAGGCAGTCAGTGATGAGTGTCCGGTGGATCCCAAGGATGGAATCAAGAAGAAAGGATACCTGCAAGCAGAAGGGACAGAGTCTAGGTCACCAGCCAGGAGCCGGGAAGGAACCAGGAAGGAACCAGGCGATGTCGTGAAGATGCAGGTGAAGAGGTGAAGCTTGTCGCAGCAGCCACGGGTACCAGGAGGCGTCGAGGACGACCAGGACCAGGAGGTGAGCTGTCCCACGAAGGCTCTTGCTGTCGGCGGCTTCGATGTCGAGTTAGGACCCAACAAGCCTTGGCAAGCGAAACCCACGCAGAATGGAGGACTTGCTTCTGGTGCAGACCAGGAAGGTCTGGGGTGCTTCTCTTTCACAGAGGAGCGGGTGCCAGTCTGGAGGAGCCGGACCAGCAAGATGAAAACAAAGGTTCGTTGTCACAGAGGTCACTAGCCAACGGGCCAGCAACCGGACAACACGTCGAGCAACTCAGGTGCAGAAGGGCCCCACGCAGAACACGTGAAGTGTGGGGAGCTGATCTTCTTTGCAGATGGTGCTCGGGATGGGGGCTTCTCAATTCCCCAAGCACAGCCTTGAGGAAGCCTCAGAAGTTGCGCTAGTCAGTTACTAGCCACTTTTCCCAAGTCGCCGGTCCCACGTCCCTCGTCGCCTCCACGGGTCTCAGCTTCGCTGTAGATGTGGATCTGGTTCAGAGGTGTCTGGAAGTCTCGGCGCTGGTCAGTCTCTGCAGTCGTCCCTCGTAGGATCAGTCGCAAAGCAAGCAGCGGTCACTGGATGGTGCCTGGTTGCCCAGGGTGGTCACTCCTTGGCCACAAGGGAGATTTCTTCAGTCTTCTTCCTGAGGTCGAATGTCGAAGGTCCAGGAAGGAACCAGGCGATGTTGTGAAGATGCAGGTGAAGAGGTGAAGCTTGTCGTAGCAGCCACGGGTACCAGGAGGCGTTGATGACGACCAGGAGGTGAGCTGTCCCACGAAGGCTCTTGCTGTCGGCGGCGTCGATGTCGAGTTAGGACCCAACAAGCCTTGGCAAGCGGAACCCACGCAGAATGGAGGACTTGCTTCTGGTGCAGACCAGGAAGGTCTGGGGTGCTTCTCTTTCACGGAGGAGCGGGTGCCAGTCCGGAGGAGCCGGACCAGCAAGATGAAAACAAAGGTTCGTCGTCGCAGAGGTCACTAGCCAACGGGCCAGCAACCGGACAACACGTCGAGCAACTCAGGTGCAGAAGGGCCCCACGCAGAATACATGAAGTGTGGGGAGCTGATCTTCTTTGCAGATGGTGCTCGGGATGGGGGCTTCTCAATTCCCCAAGCACAGCCTCGAGGAAGCCTCAGAAGTTGCGCTAGTCAGTTACTAGCCACTTTTCCCAAGTCGCCGGTCCCACGTCCCTCGTCGCCTCCACGGGTCTCAGCTTCGCTGGAGATGTGGATCTGGTTCAGAGGTGTCTGGAAGTCTCGGCGCTTGTCAGTCTCTGCAGTCCTCCCTCGTAGGATCAGTTGCAAAGCAAGCAGCGGTCGCTGGATGGTGCCTGGTTGCCCAGGGTGGTCACTCCTTGGCCACAAGGGAGATTTCTTCAGTCTTCTTCCTGAGGTCGAATGTCGAAGGTCCAGAGTTTCTGTTCAAGTTGCAGATTCAGGTTAATCTAATTTAGCAGGGCTCAGCTACCTACTGATATACTGGGCTAGTGGGCTGGGCTACCTGCAAGGTCCCTCCTATGGGTGGGATCAGGAAGGGGGGTGGCTACACCCCCTTTCCTTTGTCCAGTTTCGCGCCAGAGCCTGGGCTGGAGTGCCCCAGCACCGGTTTGAACTGGACTATGCATGGAGCACCTTGTGTGCCCCAGGCATGTCTCATTCCTTTCAGCCCTCCATGCCCCAATACACTAAAGTCTGTCTGGGGAGGTGCTAGCACCTCCCCAAGCAGGAAACCTATTGTCCAGGCCTCCCTGGCTGGGAGGGCTCCCAGCTGCAGGAGGTCGGACTCGTGTCTGTGGCAGCAGCATCCATTTTGTGATTCTGAGGCTTTGGTCAGAGTTAAACAGCAAAGTAGGATTTTAACATGTCTCTCCCTCTAGAAGGGGGGAATAATATCCTCATCACCAGAAATAGTATGGGGGTATTATCCCAAAGTGTTAGACACCTTACACGACATGTTTTGATAAAGCCAAACCATAGTTACCATAACTGTTTAAGATTATAAGGTACTTTAAGAGTGTATGGTAGGCTATATCATAGAACAGCTATAAGGACATGGTTCCGAAAGCTGCAGACAGGCTCAGCTCATGCTAGAGCACCATCTCACATGTTACCAAGCACTCTGCCTCCAGGATTGTTAAGGCCTGCCATAGGAGTGGCTGATAGGTACACATGTGTCTATTTTAAGGGTAGATATAGGTATACTATATCTAAGCAAGGAGTGATTACACAACCTTGCCCCAGCTGAGTGATCAGCCAGTTGTGTCTGATTGGAAGGCCAGGCCAGGGGTGGCATAATACATGCTGCAGCCCCTGGGAGGCCTAGGGTACACCTATGCCCTGGGTACCTAGGGTACGCTGTACAGGGTCCAAAAAGGTGATCCTTACCAATTGGGTATGTACCTAGGGTACATGGAGTCCATTCTAAAGAGAGAGCAGACAGCCTGAGACCCTGAATGGCAGGATCTCAGGCCAACTAAGTCGAAAAACCAGCTAGACACTAGGCAAAAAGTTGGGGGTAACCATGGTCAGATATCCACCTTCCTACACAACCCCCCCCCCCCCCCAAACGAAAGGAGATAAGGCTGCCCTTGACCAAGTAAGCCTATATTGCCTAAGTAGCCATATAAGGAAGAACCAGCACTGGCATGGTTACCCCCTGTCTCATGGTCCACTAAGCAATCCCTCACCCTAAAGGTATCATAGGGTCTCCACCATAGGGAGTCTCTACCTTTGGTGTGTCTTTGCAAAGTAAAAGGCTGGTGTTGAGATGGAGTACTGAAGTGAGTGTCCTCAAAGTGAGGCCTCAGCTTCCTCCAATCATCCTCCACCATGGATGCCTTTCTTTCTTTAACTGAGTTGCACTGTGCTCTCAGGGTCAGCCACTGGCTACCTAAAGCTGGAGGCTGGGTCCCTTTGGTGGGCTTACTGGAGGGACAGGTCTGGTTTGGGGCCCTAAGGTCCCATGTTTGCCTGTGCCCGACAGAATCCCTCTGGGGGAGGTCCCTAACTACCTGTAAAGGAGATCCCTCAGGAATGTTTTTAACCATCACCTGGCTAGGACTACTAGCCAGGCAATCCTCATTCTTTTGATGGGGGGGTTCTTGTGGACAGGGGCCCTCTTGGGGTCCACTGGCCTCCCTGACCTCTGCAGCCCTGGGCTGACTGAGGCAGGGTAGAGAGAGGCAGGCTACCTGCACCAGACTGGGTCCCACCTTGGAAGGGTCCACTGACATCGGAGGCTCTACCAGGCTAGGCCTGACTACCTCTGGGGCAGTTCCTTCACAAGGGGTGAGGTCAGATCCCTGAGGAGGCTGACCTTTTCCTAATGTCTGGGGAGAGGGAGACTTTTCTTTCTCCCCACTACTCTCTGTTTGTGTGGAGTGATCCATAGTTTCAGGCTTCACTACACCCATGTCAGTCTGAGTATGGGCTGAGACCATTACAGCCTTGCCAACCTTTCCAGGGAGGCACTCAGTTTGGGTTTGAGCTGTGACTGTCACAGCTCTGCCAATCTCTACAGGGAAGTCTGTCTTTGCCTGGGCTGTGGCTACCACTGCCCTTCCAACCTTTTCAGGGAGGACATCTACTTGGACAGGGGTTGTGGCTGGCACAACCCCACTACCCTTTTGTGAAAGGCCTACCATTTTAGAATGGGTGTCTTGTTCAACTCCAGCCCAAGCTGAGAGCTCTAAGTCATTCCCCAGTAAGCAGTCTACAGGCAAGGTTGGGGACAGTGCCACCCTCTTAGGGCCAGTGACACCTCCCCAGCTGAGACATACCTCTGCCATGGGATGACTGTTCTGTTTGCCATCAATGTTAGTTACCTGGTATGAGAAACCAGGCAAAAGCTGCTCAGAGGGAACTAGTCTGTGAGTCACCATAGTGATGCTAGCTCCAGTGTCTCTGTAGGCCTCAGCTTTTCTACCATTGATGTAGGGTTCCTGTCTGTACCTACCCAAAGTGTTGGGACAGGCAGTGAAGTTGGCAAACCCCATGCCACCATCACAGACAAGAGTAGCTGCTGTAGGGGACTTGGCTAAGCCAGGGTCCACCTGTGTTCCCCAAGAAAACCCAACCAAATTTTTGGGGGCACTCCCACCACCTGGGGGATTACTGCTGACAGTAATAGGTGGGGTTACAGGAGTAATTGGTGGAACAGTTTTGTTTTTAGCCTTTGGGCAACTGCTGTCAGTTTTCCAATGCCCAGGAATTTTACATTCATGGCAGTAAGGCTTTTTAACTGTGGTAGAGGAGGGAGCTTGGGACCCACCACCCTTTGTGTAGTTTTGGGGCCCTGAGGAAGATTTCTCTTTTGTTTTATCCCCACCCTTCTCTTGAGGCTTGGTGGTATCTTTCTTTTGGTCACCACCCTGATTTTTAGTCCTAATCCTGGTCCTGACCCATTTATCTGCCCTCTTTCCCAATTCTTGGGGAGAGGTCAAATCTGAGTCACCAGGTGTTACTGGAGAAGCTGGTTTTGACAATTATTAAGGATCTGCTCTCTCATAATCAAGTTGTACAATCCTGTATCCTTGCTGCCAGTTAACCAACCATCCAAAGCCTTAGTGGCACAATCCACAAAATCAGACCAGTCCTGTGTCTTTGTCTTCTGGGTGTCTCTGAACAACACCCTCTATTGCTCAGTGGTTAAGCCAAACCCATCTATCAGAGCACTCTTCAGGACTTTGTAATTGTCAGCATCCTCATCACTAACTGTGAGGAGCTTGTCTCTACCTTTGTCAGAAAAGGAGAGCCACAAGATAGCTGCCCACTGACTCTGGGGTACCTGCTGTACTTTGCAGGCCCTCTCCAAAGCAGTCATCCACTTGTGGATGTCATCCCCATTCTGATATGGGGGGGACTATCTTGCTTAGGTTTCTATGGTCATAAGACCTATCCCTATCTTTAGGAATGTTGCTGCCACTAGTGGGTCCTAGCCCACTTAACGTTTGCTCTCTGGCCAGAGCAAGTCTCTCTTTGGCAAGGGCAAGTTCTTCCCTCTCAATCCTCAGATTGGCTTCCCTCATTCTGGCCTGATGCTCTCTTCTCTGTGGGGAAGTCATTCCCCTGTGAGAAGAGGCATTGGAGCTATTAGAGACATGGGAGTGGATAGATTCCCTTGAAGGGGATCTTCCTCTCCTGCTTCTCTGGTTAAGTCCACTTGAGGGTCTGAATGGGGGTACCCCAGTCAGACTCCCATGTAGGCCTAAGTTAGCCTGGCTAAGTCTCCCAACTTGGACCTGGCTGTCTACCTCATCTTCTGAAGTCCCTTCTGACTCATCTGTAGTGGGTAGACCCTCACCTGTACCTAGGGTACTAACCTGGGAGGCCCTATGAGCATCGTACTCCTCTAGGATCTCCACTAGCTGAACAGGGGTCATCCGGAGAGCCAGATCTAGCTGCCAGAAGCAAGTTGTGAGTGGATTCCACAGATAGTGGTGTAAACTTGTCTAGGTTAGGAAGAGGTGTAGAGGATGGATTTAAAGCCTCCCTAACTCTAGACCTACCAGCCTTACTTGTATCATTAAATGCTGAAAAAATGGTCTCTACTTTATTTAGAAAGAAATTAGCGATATCATCGCAAAATTTCCTGACTAGAATGAACTTTTGCTGGAGGTGGTAATACCAGACTAGAAATTGTTCTGAAAAGTTATTTTAATGAACTTCTAGCCAGGTCAACTTTATTTACAAAATATTTTTGTTTAACAGTAAACAAATGTTGTTTATAGCTCTGGAGGCTCTTTTTATATACCTCCTTATCAGCATCTTTATAATCTTTCCGACAACTGCGCTCAAGATGCTTACACTTGAGTTTGTGGTTTCTCAATTCTTCCGTGAACCACGGGGCGGAGGGGAATGATCTTTTCGGAAAAATGGTTTTAACTGGAGCTAATATGCTACAGGCATTTTCCAATTTTCCAACCATTCAGTATATGTTGTGGTTGCTTCCTCTGGTCCTATGGAGGTAAGACCAGCCGTGGATGTGAGGAGTTCCTGAAGTTCCTTCCCATTTACTTTATTCCAGGCTCGGAATTCAGTCTATTTCTTAGAACAACCACCACAGTTGAAATGATTCTTAAGTGTCAGTTCAAATTGGACAACCGCATGGTCTGACCAGACCAGAGGCAGGACCCCAGTGAAATTGAGCCCAGGATGGTTAGTAAAAATGCCATCTAGGGTATGTCCGGCCACATGGGTAGGAGCAGTAACGCACTGTACCAAATTAGCGCTTTTCATCATATCAATAAGGATTGCTGTATCCGAATCATTTAGGGCCTCCAAGTAGAAATTGAAATCCCCCATGATAGCATAGGTATCTGTACAGACAGCTTCTTCCAGCAAATTGCCAATTGTTTTAATAAAAGGATTTCAATTTCCAGGTGGTCTGTACAGCAATATGCCTTTAAACGTGTGATGGTGGGATAGGCTCAAATTGAAGGACAGGGATTCGCAGTCTAAACTGGACATAGAGCAGAAAGTTGCCTTCATAGTGCTGGGATAGATAACTGCCAATTCTCACCCTTTCTTAAGTGGCCTATTTAAAGTGTGGCAAGCAAATCCAGGTGGAATCGCTTTCACCAGGTCCAGACCTGGAGCTTCGTCAGTCCAGGTTTCTGTAATGAAAGCCATTTTTTATGTCTCTTTCCTCCATTAGCCTAGCACATTCAGTGCTGTGTTTTACCAATGATCTGGTATTTAGCAAAATGCCCTTGAGTACAGCAACATCATGCCCTAAGTGTCCTTTCTATTTCTTACTGCCTGATATTGAACCTTAGGTAGGGTCACTTTACAGTTGGGGCAGGTCATTACCGATGAGGTGGATCTGGAACATAACGAGAGACAAACAATTAAGATCCGCCGTCACCGTATTCAGATCCATCAACTCTAATCGTGAGTATATACGGAGGAAGGGTAACCCTGATGTTAAGCTGACAGGAGTCCTGCTGCTGACCGCGGGACAAGCGCAGATGGGCGCGGACGGGCTTGCCTTTAGCGTGCCTTCGGCGCACCAGCGGCGCCTCCGCTGCGCGCACGCGCCAGCCTCTTAATTTATGCCGTGAATTGCGCAAACAGGGATCAGGCGTGAGAGCTGGACAAAGCCTAGTCTGCTCACCCTGACTCCACCCAAGATGGCGGTTGCGCAACACAGAGTGGAATCAAGCTACGGGAACCAGTATCGAGCCCTCAGGAAGTTAAGTGCGTTTTATTAAAAAATTAAAATGTCTAAAATGCAAAGTCACGGTAAAGTTAATACAATGTCTTAAAACGGAGCTGTGCAAATAGTGCAATTCAATCAGTGCAAAAGCAAAAACAGTACAGTACAACAGAACTAAGTTATAAGCACCAGTAACTCACACGTCTCACTATCTCCCGGCTCAAGCCTCAGGATAGGAAACGCTCAAGCCTCAGAGCTCATCCCTTTATTTCACAACCATGCTCGGGCAGACGGCATAAACCACAAATCACTGAACGCCCAAATCCTTTAGTTAAGAGGATGGTCCAGAGAGTCCCCCCGATTCCCCCTTGCCCGCCCCGCCATCGCTTAGTCACTTATCTGCGACCAGTTCGTCTCTGTCCCAGTTCGGGAAGCCTTCTTTTCAACTGCGCGTTGTCTCTCCCAACCCCGTCTGGGATGGATCTTCGCCTAGCTCAGTCCCCTGGGTGGATCTGTTCGATCTGTGTCTGCCATTGCATTCTTTACGTGGTTTTTCAACTCTGTGCCATCCCTCCAGCCAGTCCCACGCGTCGTCCGGTGAGGGGAAGAACCACGTCATACCCCCCCGATTCTATGCAAAGCTTAGCTGGGAAGAGCATGGTGTATTTCACTTACCTGTCCCACAGCTCCCTTTTCACTGCTAGAAAGCTGCGACGCTGGGCTTGAACTTTGGCGGTAAAGTCAGGGAAGAACGTGACCACACTGTTTTCCAATTTGAGCGGAGGATTGGCCTGTGCCGTTTGAAGTATCATATCTCGGTCTCTATAGTTAAAGACCTGGGCGATGAGTGGTCGTGGGGGAGCCCCTGGTTTCGGTCGCCCTTCCAGGACACGATGGGCCCTCTCAATGGAGAAGAAGCTCGAGAGCCTTTTAGGCTGGAAGGTGCTTAAGAGTCAAATCCTCTACAAAAAGGTCCGCCGCTGGCCTTTACGCTCGCTCCGGCACACCAAGGATGCGTATGCTGTTCCTACGTGCTCTGCCTTCATACTCATCCAGTTGTTTTTCCATCGCGGTGTGTTGTTCTTGAAGTTTGCGAACTTGTTGTTGGAGCTGGGAAGTGTCTTTACGCAGTTCAGTTGTATCTTCCGGGTCTTTCACTTTGGTGTCCATTTTATGAAGATCCGCTCGGATGCGGGACACTTCTATGTTCACCGAGTCAAAGCGGGGCTCCAGGGAGGTACACACCCCGGTGATTGCTTCCATTATGTCATGGAGCGTGAGGTCTTGCTGCGGTTGGGGGTTGTTTTGTTTATCTGGGGCTTCCAATTGTGCTGTGTCCTGCCCATCACCGCTTTATTCCAGGCGAATTTTGCCCGTTTGTTTTGGGCCATTGTTTTAGGCCCCCTTCCACTCGCCATTTTCTGGCTTTGCTGTGGCGATACGCGTATGCCCTCCGAGACCAGTCCCGGTAGTCCCTGCCGCCTGCCCTGGGGGGATGTCTGTCCCACTAGCGGCCTGTCGGGCTTCCCGGATTCCGGTCCCCCCGCCACTCCTCAACCTCCGGCCCCGCGTTCATATGCTGGCCTCTTGAAATATGGATTTGCACCTTCGTGTACCCGAGTTCCTGTCTCCTTCTCCAGTTGCTGGTATGTAATTATTTGGGCGATTAGAAGCTTTTACACCCGAAGGAGTGGGGTCTGCAGAGTTATTTCCTTCCACCCACTGTGAGCTTAGATTCCTCACTTATTTGTAGGCCGCTGGCAAAGCTCTTCTGTTCCCCCAAGCGCTGGATCAGCCCCCAGGCACCAACCGGCGCCTTCCTGCGGGATTCTGGTCTCGTTGTACCCTGTAGTGTTGCGCCGGTGACGCCACAAGCGCTAACGGCAACGTAAAAGTCATGTGACTTTTAATGTGAAATAAATACTGGTTACGCGCGTGCGTAAGTCTCTTGGGCTGCAACCGCGGGACCAGTCAGACCACCACAACTGGCTCCGTCTCTTTAATTATATGCCCGCACTAAGACCCACCTACGCTGTCCCCGGGGCCCCGTGCTTCACCGGCAGGGCCGACGACACAACAAGCTGGTGACGAGGGTGGGCGCACCCTCGTTGACTCGTGCGCTGGTGTGGCGGCCGCGAGCGCTGTTCTCCGCTCGCGGCGCTCGTGCCCCAGTGCGCGTTGCTCATCGGGGGCCCCATCGGCGTGCAGCGCGGCACACCCGCTGCTATCCACGCGAGTGCTCTGGGTGATTTATGCCCTTTGAGAGGCGGGGAAGGACCGGAGAACAGCACCTCAGCCCACGTGGTCCAGGCCTTGCTGCCGGCGGTTCAGCCGATCGCCTCGGGCCTCACGGAGGGGTACATGTGGTGGGCTCTTCAGCTTCCTGGCAAGGTCTGCCTCCTGCCTGCAACTGCCTGTGAGTACCTCTGCTTTGTGGTGTGGTGGAGGAAAAGGGAAGAATAGAAGCAGGCCCACACACAGAAAAAAAAACAAGAGCAATCCCACTATCCTCAAGTAGGCCCACACCCCTTAGTGCAGCAGCACCCAGCACCACGGAGAGGCCCAGCAACAGGAGGGACAAGGGACATTACACCAGTCAAGAGTCCCAGCAGAAGCGGGTGAAAAGCGGGAGCCACCAAGAGAAGGCCAGCCCACGGGTACCGGAGCTGCACGCTCGTGCCCAGCGCAACAAGGCCATAGGGGTTAGGAGGGACCCGGGCGACAAGACACGATAGGAAAATGGCCACTATACCACCCATTGAGCCGTTCACAGTGGAGGGGTCGCCATCATCACTAGCAGCCAGATGGAAGGACTGGGTGGACCGCATGCGTATCTTCTTTGAGGCCACCAAGGTCCATTAAGACCAGAAGCGGGCAATGCTGATCCACTTGAGAGGCAAAGACATACACAATATCATCAAAACGCTAGCTGAGGCCACCCCAAAGAGCCACCATATGCTAATAAATGCCCTCAACGAACACTTCGAGCCAATGGCTAATCAGGACTATGAAAGGTTCATCTTCCGGCAAGCGCGCCAACTTCCGGACGAATCGTTAGACACGTATCACGCACGACTAAAGAACCTAGTGACTACCTGTGGATTTTGCGACGAAACCGAAGAAATTAGGGGACAGATAATCCAAGGATGTGCGCCGGCCAAGCTGCGAGAACGCATACTAGAAGAATCCGGCAAGCCCCTAGCGGAAATACTGACCCTAGGGCAGACCAAAGAATTGTCGAGAGCGCGGGCGGCGCACATGGAGGCGGCTCTCCAAACACCAGTAAAATCGGAACCAGTAAACGCGGTAACAACCAAACCTCCGCAGAGGTGGAGCAGGAAAGAACCAGGGACAAACCAAGTCATGCGGATACTGTGGAGGACCACTGCACATGGCGGCCGAGTGCCCCGCAAAAGGCAAAAGATGCTCGGGATGTGGGCGATTTAACCACTTCGAAAAAGTGTGCCGGTCAAAGAAGTATCGCAAGCCTTGCCAGGTAGCGAACACTCTCAAAGAAGAGTAACCAGAACCCAGTGATATGGACGATGATGAGGAGGAAGAGAGAGTGGTGCACAAAATCCATATGATCGTCACCGCCACCAGAAAGTCAAGACGCCTACCCCAATGCAGCATCCGGGTAGGATCCCAGGAGGTCACCGCAGTAGTAGACACAGAGGCCACCATAAACATCATGGCCTCAACCCTACACAGCACCATGGATCCACGACCAGTTCTCCACCCCTCGACCATCACCGTATTCGCTTACGGGCAAGATGCTCCCCTAAGGATACGGGGACGGTTCCGGACTACCGTCGCACATGGCTCAAAGTCCATCACAACTAATGTCTATGTCACCGAGGACGGCCAGGGGATGCTTCTGGGGTGCCGAGCGGCCGAGGACCTGGGAGTCGTAACATTTGCCTTCGGAGTACACCAAGAGTCACTCCAACACCTCCTTGCAGAATTCGCGGAAGTCTTTCAAGGCATCGGGAAGTTCAGGGGGAAAGAAATCCACCTTCATATCGATCCAACGGTCCAGCCTTTCGCCCTAAGACACCGGCGAATAGCATTCCACCTGCGGCCCCTGGTCGAAGAGGAGCTCAAGAAGCTGGAGGCAGCAGGAATAATTGAGAAGGTGTCTGGTCCCACTCCGTGGGTGTCCCCGATCGTAGTCATGCGAAAGCCCAAACAGCCGGGCGCGGTGAGAATCTGCGTTGACATACGACTCCCCAATGTCGCGATCAAGCGGGAACGTCACATCACTCCCACGATAGACAACCTCATTGGAGAAATGGCGGGAGCCCGCTGGTTTTGAAAACTGGACCTGAGGTCCGGATATCATCAACTGGTACTGGACGAGGCCGCCCGCAACATCACCACGTTTTCAACACATGTGGGACTCAGGAGGTACACAAGGTTGAATTTTGGAGTGTCCAGCGCCGCGGAGGTATTTCAAAATGTGATACAGGAGTTGATTGCGGATATTCCCGGTGTCATTAATGTCAGCGATGACATCATGATACACGCTAAAACCACCCAAGAGCACAATGAACGTCTTCAAGTGCTACGCCGGTTGCGGGAAGCTGGCCTCACCCTTCACCGAGAAAAGTGCGAGTTCCTATGCCAAAAACTACAATTCTTTGGCTACACTTTCTCCACCGAAGGGGTCAACCCAGACCCAGAGAAGGTTTGGGACGTTAAAAAGGCCGCCGCTCCCACCAACGTCACAGAAGTCCGCAGCTTCCTGGGGATGGTCAATTACTGCGGGAGATTTATCCCAGACTTGGCTAACTTGACGTCACCACTGAGGGAGCTGACCAAGGAATCCATCACCTGGAAGTGGGGCCCTGAACAAGCCCAGGCCTTCGAGAAAGTCAAGGAGGCCCTCTCAGAAGCGACCACCCTGGCGTTTTTTGACCCCACGAAGCTGACACTTGTAGCAGTGGATGCTGGCCCTGTAGGGTTAGGAGCAGTCCTCCTCCAAAGAAAGAACCCTCAGGAAGAGTGGGCCACCATGGCGTTCGCCAGCAGGTCCCTCACCGAAACTGAACAAAGGTATTCACAAATAGAGAAGGAAGCCATCGCTATTCACTGGGGGTGCCAGCACTTCCACTTGTACATCTATGGGAAGCCTTTCGTAGTCGCGACAGACCACAAGCCGCTGGTGGCCCTGTTCTCAGGAACCTCGACCAAACCACCACCACGGATCGAAAAGTGGATGCTGCAGCTCCAGAACTATAACTGTAAAGTAGAGTATCAGCCCTTGTCTAAAAACCAGGCGGACTACGTGTCCCGCCATCCACGGAAGGCCACGGTGCAGGAAATGGAAGATGCAGCAGACACCGAAGAGTATGTCAGGTGTGTCACCGCTCGATCATGCCCTATACCCATTACCATGGAACGACTGCGGGAGGCGACGACCCAAGATGAATGTCTACAGCGCGCCAAGGCAGCCATCCAGAACAACAGCTGGCACAGAGCCAAGGGAGAATGGAAAAATCTAACAGCCACGGCGCAAAGAGTGATGGACAGCTTGTATCACGTCAGAGACGAACTCACCGAAGAAAATACAGGGTGCTTGTTGAGGGGACACAGGTTGGTGATTCCGACATCCCTGACCCAAAGAGTGGTAGACCTTGCGCACGTTGGGCATCAGGGATGGTCAAAACAAAGTCGCGGCTCCGCACTAAGGTGTGGTTCCCATTGATGGATGACCTTGTGGAAGCCACATTCCAAGCCTGCACGGCGTGTCAAGTAACTGGGGAGTACCCAGACCCGCTCCGATCATCGTAGAACCCCGACCAAGAAACCCGAGGTCTCGGGTGAGCCTTGACTTTGGCAGCCTGCCGGATGGTCGCCACACCTTGGTGGCCATTGATGACCACTCCAAATATCCTGAAGTTGAAATAGTGTCAGTACTAAGAGCCACGGAGATCATACCAAAGATCGAGAAAATCATGGCGGCCCATGGCATCATGCAGGAACTGAGAACGGACAATGGGTCTCCATTCCAAAGTCAAGAATTTGCGTCATACCTACAGGCCCTTGGCAGTCACCATCGGAAAATCACCCCTTGGTGGCCCCAGGCAAACGGGGAGGCTGAAAGATTCATGCGAACACTCAACAAAGTGATCAGAATTGCGCATGACAGGGCCCAGTCCTTAGAAATGGCTATATTCACGTTTCTCAGGAGCTATCGCCAAACGCCACACACTACAACAGGCATAGCCCCGGCTCACCTGTTAATGGGGCGAGTAATCACCGACTCAATCCCTCATCACCCGGAGTGGCAGCCAGAGACCCCTAAGGACAGCCTAATAGATGCCCAGCGACGTAGAACACACGCCCATGTCAGCCTCCGGCAAAGATCCACAGTGCCCAACATCCGGAGCGGGGACGTAGTGCTGCTCAAAAACCGAGTCACCAGTGGAAAATTTCGCCTCACTTTTGAAAAAGAACCATGGACAGTAGTGCATGTCCAGGGAACCTGTGTCGTGGCCACTCGAGGGAGAGAAAGAATAACGCGGAATGTGTCACACTTCAAGAAATATCACCCTAAAAGACCGGGACAGTCGTCCAACCAAGGGAAAACTGTCCCAACATGCGCTCAGTGGAAGAGTCCAGGTCAAGTGGAGCTGAGATGGGGTCGGCCTTCGAAGAAGCCGGAGCAGCCGGAGGGTTTGAGACCCCAATGACAACTCCGCACCACCGAGCCAATGAATCCGAGGCGAGCGATGTCAGCCACTCTCAAAGGGCCGTGGCCCCTACCAACCTGCAGAACAGCGAGAGCGGGGACTCCCTGAGCCGTGGCCTGTCGCAATACAGCCTGAGAGGCAATCCTGAGCCATCCTGTCGGCTGAGAGACTACCTAACGTAAGACTGTTTCATTTTGTTTATTGGGTGCTAGTTTGGGGTCCGAACTTTGGCCTGGGAGGTGGCACTAGGCTGAGAGCAGACTCTAAAGTTTTGTTGGCAACCATATTTTGCTTTGATGTTGTTGGGGAGGAATGTAGTGTTGCGCCGGTGACGCCACAGGCGCTAACGGTAACGTAAAAGTCATGTGACTTTTAATGTGAAATAAATACTGGTTACGCGCGTGCGTAAGTCTCTTGGGCTGCGACCGCGAAACCAGTGAGACCACCACAACTGGCTCTGTCTCTTTAATTATATGCCCGCACTAAGACCTCCCTACACTGTCCCCGGGGCCCCGCGCTTCACCGGCAGGGCCGACGACACAACAGTGCCCGATTACGCGCTGTGGTGCTTGCGCTCGGTGAGGCCTTTCTACAGCACCGGAGGGTCTCTGCCCGTGTTTCCGCCACCTCGGACCACCTTATTGTCACCCCCCCCAGGCTTTCATGGACTGTGTTGCCGTGTGCTGTCGCCCGAACCAGGGAGGCTTGTGCGGCAGTCCGGGTAATGGCCGACGTTTCGGGGGGCACCAGTTTGGCGGGCCCAGCAAGCCTCCAGTGCCGGGGTCTCGATTTTGTTCCTGCACGGCTCCCCGCTCCCTCTCACGTCGCTGCGAGTCCACAGCTGCGTTGCCAAAGAGCCCAGGAATCTGATCACGGGTCGCTCCTTGTCCCACTTACAATACCTTCGCTCCCTTGGAGGTCTGGGGAAGTCGGCGAGTTTCTGCTGGGATCTCGGAGCCTCATCCACTCCTCATTCGATCGCCTCCATTTGTGTCTGCGTTTCAGCCCCGTCTGCCCAATCCTGCCTTTATTCAGCAATTTGCGGGCCGCTTTTATGCCACTCTTGTCACCGGTGGGATCAGGGGCCTGTGATCCACCTCAATTCGGAATTTTTGCAGCTTTGGCAACCGGATAAGTGTAGGATATGTGGCAAGGGCTCCGGAGCCTCGCTAGTGAGCTGCCATTCTTCTCGGCTGATAGGTAAACTGCAACATGTGGGGGGTGGCTATCAGATGTGGAGGGGGATGCAGTGGGAGAGCCTGCATTACATATATAATCTTGGGGAGGAGGGTTCTTTTACTGTGGCTATCCGGCTCAGCCAGAAGAAGACATAGCTAGTAGATCAGCATAGTTGCATTCTTCCATTTTCTCTATGGATGGGCATACTTTCAGAGCCAAGTATGGCACTCACTGAGTTGTCCCGGAAAGGGGAAGGGGTGCTCCAGCTGACCTCTGTTGCTCTGGAGGAGTGTGAGATTCAGGGCCTACAATTTCTGTATATTAACTTTGAAGCTGAATACTCTGCCAAATGCTTCTAGTTCCTGCAAGAGTGAAGGCAAAGTGTGAGTTTGGGTAAGGGCGACCATAACATCTTCCACATAGAGTGCCATTTTGTGCTCTTGGCAGCTAATGGAGATACCTTTAATCTGAGTATTCGCTCGTATCTGTGTGCCAGAGGGTCCATATACAGGGCATATAGAAGCGGAAAGAGGGGGCACCCCAGCCTTGTGCCGCAATCAATTAATCAAGATTTATAAAGCGCACTAATCACCAGATAGGGCATCCAGGCGCTTGCAGACCTCGGAGGCTTATTCAAACAGCAAGGTCTTGGGGGCTTTTCAGGATTCCGGAAGTGAGCTAATTATCCAGAGGTGCATGGAGAGGCTGTTCAATGTCTTTGCTGCGATGTGGGAAAAGGAGTGTCCTCCACTTCTCCTTCGTGAGTATGGGCAAGCGAAAGGGAGGTGGAGCGTAGTATTCTCGATGGTTGGAGGAAGTTCAGGCGGTGGTTAATGTAGGCAGGTCCTTGGTTGTGTAGAGCCTTGTGGGTATGGGTCAGCAGCTTGAACAGGGAGCCAGTGGATTTTCCTGAGTGAGTGTGATGTGGGTTTGTCGGGGAAGGCCGAGGATGAGTCTGGTTGCAGCATTATGTATGGTCTGAAGTCTCGGTAGAAGGTGAAGGTGTGTGGCCATTCCTACGTAAAGGGCATAACCAGTCATAGTCCAGTCAGCTGCTGACGAGAGCTTGGGTCATGGTGCATCTCATGTCTAAGATTAGCCACTTGAAGATCTTATGCAGCATACGCAGAGTGAGGAAGCAGGCGGAGGACACGGCGTTGATATGTGATTTCATGGAGAGCTTGTTGTTAATGATGATTCCGAGGTTTCTGGCGTGGTTGGAGGGAGTGGGTCCTAGGTCTGAAGGCCACCAGGAACCATTCCATGTGTTGCTGCGGTTACCAAAGATCAGTACTTCCATCTTGTCTGTGTTAAGCTGCAGACAGGTGTTCTTCTTTCAGTCGGCGACATTTGTCATGCATCTGTGGAAGTTGGGTTTGGTGGTGGTGGGGTTGTCGGTGAGTGAGAGGATGAGTTGGGTGTCGTCTGCTTGGGAAATTACGTTGAGACTGTGGGATCTGACGTTGGTCAGCGGGTTCATATATGTGTTGAAGAGTGTGGGGCTGAGATGTGAGCTCTGGGGGAAAGCGCAGGTGATCTCCTTGGGTTCAGAGGTGAAAGGTGGGAGGTGGATTCTCTGGAGTCGTCCAGTGAGGAAGAAGGTGATCCATCTCAGCTCGTCCCCTTGAATACCAATGTGGTGGTGTCTTTCAATCAGTGTGTGGTGGGATATAGTGTCAAAGGCTGCCAAGAGGTTGAAGAGGATCAAAGCTGCTGTTTCTCCTCTGTGAAGGAGGGTTTGGATGTCGTCAGTGGCTGAAATCAGGGTGGTTTCGGTGCTGTGATTGTTGTGGAAGCTGGATTGGGAGGTGTAGAGCATCGGGTTCTGCTCCAGGTGTGTCATGAATTGATTATTGATGATCTTTTCCAGTACCTTCGTTGGGAGAAGGGAGACTGCTGGTAGTATTGGAGATTGCTGGGGTCAGTGGAGGTTTCTTGATTAGTGGTCTGACTTTGGTGTGTTTCCAGGCATCGGGAAATGTTGCAGTGGTGATAGAGGTGTTGAGTAGGTTGGCAAGTTCCTGGCTGATCATTTGGTTTCCGAAGTAGATGTGATGTGGGCATGGGTCTGTGGGAGTTTCGGAGTGGATGGATTTCATGGTGGAGTTGGTAGTCCTGGGTGGAGAGTATGTTCCAGGTGGTCAG